>NW_022987727.1:918463-1643463 GCF_902827165.1 Trematomus bernacchii
GGTTCTAATGGGAACCAGCACAATAAAGAAGCAGGAGTACACTACACTACTTATTTACACACTTCCATCTGAGTCCAACCTGCCAGCACTACACAAGCCGGATTACACACTTTGGCAACCTATCTAGAGAAGGTAATGTATCCGGCAGAGTAACTGTGCCATGCAGGATAAAGAGAACAAGGCTCGGCTTTGAAAATAAAGAATTGATGGATGGATGATAGCCGACATGCCTTCAGCTACATCAAGTCATTACAGAGCAGGCTTCTGTGTGCACCTAATTATGAACATACTGGTAAGCTGATACACAGGAGTACACCAAAAAGAACATATGGATTTATTTAAACAGAACATTACTTTAATGATTTACTGCATTGGAACACAATGAGGACTGCCCATCTAATGTAAGTATTTGTATGTGGTCTACATACTTTTTCAGACTGAAAACTCTGCCATGTTGTTTGTAACCAAAGAGGAACCAATTTAAAGTACTACAAAACCTAAATCAAACTCAAAGGGTTTTCACTTTGGATAGTTTTCTTTTTTTAGTGGTTGTGTGTGATTATGAGCTTATTGTTTCTCCATTTGTCCAAGCTTTTTAAGAATCCAATTTGTGATGGTGCGAAGATAAAATAGCTTTGGTTACGAGTCCTGTCAAGTTTATAACATAACAAGCATCTTTGTGGCCAGAACCTGTGCTTACATGCAGTCGGTCTGAGGCATCAGCGATGATACATATACACAAAGGTCCTCGCTGTCAAAATGACAGAACTAATAGAAACATAACTAACAGTTGAAGTTATCATCTGATCAGCCAACACCACAATCTGTTTTAACTCAAAATAAAATTAGATAAGACATCACCTCTGTGTCACTTTTTAATTAATACTGTGGTCAAGTTTTACTAGATAACTTTAAAGCTGATGACACATTTACAAGTCTATTATATTGAGCTGTAGAACATAATAAAGTATTACGTCATTTAAGACAATCAACATTGTGAAAATCTTACCAATAAAAATGTTTGACAGCGTTAATAAAAACTGCAATTGAAAACATATTACCCATGACGTTACAATTTTGGAGCAATTTTTATGCAGCTTTCATGAGAGGATTCATAAAGAGCCGGGAGAAGATGGCAAACAGCCTTATCTGTGTCTGCGTCTGTGTGTGTGTTTTTACATGTGCTAGTTGTTCCCTAAAGGTGGCATCATAGAGTACAGATATATTATCAGCAAAACTTACTTAAAGTATTAAAACTGAAAGTACTCTTCTTACGATCAAAATGGTCCGCGAGAGCTAAATTAACGTATATTGTGAGATTTAATGATTATTAATAACTTTTTGATATGTAATTCATATTTCCATGTTGTAGTCTATCGAGGTGAAACTGATTTTAACCAACTTAAATGTTCCCAGTAGATTGAAGATTTGTAAATGTTCAATCTACTAATAATTTAACAACTATTTAATCTATTTATGTATCAATAATATTTTATATCTGTGCACTATTATATATTATATCTGCAAACATATTGATTTGATATTCAATCTGTTCACACATTTTGTTTTTTTATACTTTTTTTACGTTGTTTATCTTATTTCATCTTATTTCAACTCATACAATAATTATAGTTTAATTATTACCAATGCCACCATTTTTTTGTTGTTTTTTTCAGTTCAAATCTAGTATATATTATAATGTATATCTTTTTTGTAAAATGGCCATATCAAAGTAACTTTCAAACTAAAGCTCAAGTGAAGAAGAAAAATATAATAATATTCCTTAAAAAGCTGTGGAGTTAAAGAACTATATAATGGTGATACTCAAGTATAAGAACCTACAAATTGTACGGCATTATCTGACTGTAATTATTCCCACCACTAGTTGTTAAGCAAGTGCATATTCTTACACCATGGTCACACACTGGAAGCCTTTGTAAACACACAGAGGAACACAAACTTAAGACAGAACTGGGATTCATTTACTGAGTTTAAAAAAAGGGATCTCAGAAATAGAACATCGGAACACTTCTGCTATAATAAATGCATTCAAACCCAGTACTGACCATAGATGAGATGTGTTAAAAAGGCAGATAATGAGCTGAGATGCTGACAGTCAGCCCATCCTGCCTGAAACTAATCCCAGGTACAAACTGCACTCTCCAGATCAACATCAGGCAACCTCCACGGATACCTCCGCTGCACGGGTCCAATCCCTGAACCCCATCAGGAGGCAACAATAACACTGAGTGAGTGTGTGACATGGAACAGAGGCGCCCCTCTAACCAGAACCAGCACACTGCAGTTTATTTTATCTTTAACAATTTACTTCCCATTGCGTTTTAATCGCTCTCTGTATATTTCTCTTCGCACTTCTGCAGAGCTGAATACATTCTCCACAAGCTTTTATTCCTGGATGTAATCATTATGTGTGCATAATGAAATATTATCCAACCACAGGGAGGAATATGGTTTAATGCCACTCAGGTAATGACCTTTGCCCTTTAAAGTTTCTGCTCCTGCTGTGTCATTGGAGTTCAGGTCAAGTTACATCTGTTCCTACTCTCTTGTCTCTGCTCAGGGAAGCTTTTTAAATTAATGACCAGCTCTTAAGCCTGCAGAGACAATGGTAGGACTAATGAGGTCAAATGTCAGATGTCAAATACATTAGAGTCACAAGTCAAGTGAAGGTTCAGAGTGCTGCCTAGTCACATCATCTCTCTGGTATGGTCTTTTACTGTATCCATTTGTGTTCCAGATCTCATTCTTTCTTCAGCTAAACTTCCTCTAAATATATTCTCCCAATTTCACATGTTTTATTTTAAATAAATCTTCCAGTCTGCACAAGTCTCTCCAGTTCCTGTCTTTCTTTAACAATTTTCTTTTTTCACTCACTTTTCCCTGAAGCTTTTCCCTGTGGTTCACAAGGATCCCAGGGAGCAAAGAGAAAAACCCACAGGAATTCACTATATTTAAACAACAGACACACACACCACCATAGACACACATTGAGACATACATACACAAACAGACACACAGTTGCCCTCAAGCTCTCCCTCACACGCCTGCTCATCCGAGTACACAAGGTCAGCTGTCATAACTTCTGTGATGTGCGTGCGTGCGTGTGTGTGTGTGTGTGTGTGTGTGTGTGTGTGTGTGTGTGTGTGTGTGTGTGTGTGTGTGTGTGTGTGTGTGTGTGTGTGTGTGTGTGTCCATTCTATTTTACAGGGGGGGGGGAAAGAAGAGTATAGGCAATAAGTATTTCTTCAAATGTGAACCCAGTCAAAACCTCAGCCAAATAAATCATAAGTACTGATCATGATCATTTTTACATCCCAAGTTGTAGGAATTTAAATAACTGATATACTTTAATGATCTAACCAGTGTAAAAAACGGGGATAACCCTTGGCTTAAATCTGTTTTAGCCTATTTTGTATTTTATTGTAGGACAATAGTACAATGCTGAAGCTGTTTGTCGGTTTTCCACAGTCTTGCAGACTACTTATTGTCATTACCTGTTTTTTGTGTAGTGTTGTTTTCTCTTTGATGTAGCAGTGTGTAATCTACTTTATTTTTTAAATTATATATATATCTAGATGATCTCTGAGTGTGGGGTGGAGAGGGAGGGGCAGGGGAATTATTGTAGATGTCTCCTGTACGCGTGTTAAAACTGGAAATTTAAATAAAAATGTTTTTTTTATGATGGAAATTGTTATTTTAAATCTTTTAACTAATAAACCCATTCACTGATAACTGCTTAGACAACAACATTGATAACAAAAGAGTTATGAAGTGAATCCCAAACAACACCAGTGCACCCTCTTGTGGCTGATGGAGAAACTGCAGAGCATTATTGTTAGAAATCAAAAGCTCAGGATGGACAGACGTACTTGAGACTGGACCAGGCCTTGGTAGCGATGCCTTGCTCATGCAGCAGGTTGTGACTCATGTCCAGCACTCTCAGATGGACACAGCCTCTCAGTGCCTCCTTGGTCACCTCCTCAATCTGATTTTCATTTATCTCCAGCTCCTACAATAAAGAACACACAGAATGACAAGGATGTGTCATTTGGGACAGTTATTCCCGTGTCAATTTCTACCATGAGCACAAGTCTTAATCCCAGGTGCCTCGTTTGGCTAATCCTAACATATTTTAAGGAGGATTTACAGTTAAGTGATATTATTGCACCTGCAGAGAGGGAGGAAGGCCCAGAGGAAGGGAACGGAAGCGGTTGTTGTCCAACTGGAGGTCCAGAAGTCCCTGTAGTGGCCTGAAAGTAAGCGGCGACACACTGCCTTCATGGAGGAAGTTTTCCTCCAGCTCCAGAATCAACAGGTTTGTCAAACCTAGAGAGGAATATTAAGTTATATTATTGTCATCAAATATGTTCCTGTTCCATTTAAAGAGACACACCAATCCTCTACCTTTGAAACAGTGAGGGGTGAGTGTACTGAGCTGGTTGTTGTTGATCCTGAGCTGCTCCAGAGATGGAGGCAGCGCTGGGATCCTGGTTAGCTTGTTGCCATCTAGGTTCAGCTTCTTCAGAAAGGTCAAGTCCTGCATAAAAAAAAAAGGGGTCAGAAAGAAAAACAAACAAAATATATACTTATATATATATATAATTTTCTATCCCGATTTGCCGAGAAGGACACAATCACAGAGTTCACAGACACAGACCAAATCTGTGAATCTCTTTTATGTCATCTATCATGTTGTATTTTTAGTAAAGCCGCTCTGTGTGGCTCCTCAGTGAAAGCCACTGTGGTAGATGTGTGTCAACTAAAAGCAGTGGACTGAATCTTTTTGCAGCATCCCTCAAGCCAGTCCATCAGTCCTCTGTCATTACTGTTACGTGAGCAGAAAAATCAAGAAGAAAAAAGGATTTCATCCAAAAATAATTTGCTTTTATTCTCCACATTATTGGCTGCAGCTGTTTCCCAACAGGTCTGTCCAGCCAATGCTGTGAGAGTGCGCTGATGTTAGCGTGAGATGATTGGTCAGAGTGTGGTGGGCTGCCTCGGTGTGGTCAGGATCTGAGCTCGGCCTGTGGTCATTTAGAGGTTAGACCCGAGGTTATTCTTAGAAAAGGATTAATGCAATTTTCCGTGCTCTTTTATTACTGTAATGATACAGGATACAGCCTGCTTTTTGTTTTAATTAGATGCAAAGTTAACTTTTTACTGTTTTGTTACTCAGAAAGTCGTTCATTCACGTTTAGCAAAATGCAGATTCTCCACAAGAGGGAGCTTTTTGTGTCATTATCAGAACAATTCTACCTTTGCCACCTATGAAAGGAAAATAACTGCTGCAGAGCTTTACTGCAGCGGCCGTTCTTTTTAATATTGTGTTTTTCTGCTTTATATCCATGTTGGTGGTTCACATTAAATACATGTTAACTTCTGTGTCTAAAATAATGTTGATTGAATCTGTGAATCTAACCCCTAGTGGAAATGTCAACGTAAAAACTGCAGTTTTGCTTAAAATATAGCTTTTAAAATATAATTTAAGCTATTTGTAAATAAAAATGTGACATTTATGTTCCCTATCTTGGCATAAAATAAACTTTTTCAGGCACTTGGCAATCAGAAAAGTGTTGATTGATTTGATTACCACCTAAGTAGCTTCATGAAGAAAACTAAAACACGAACTGAGTACCTACATTGAACATGACTGGTTGTTTACCTATGGGCTATGCCTCTCCTATTTTTTAAATGTGTAACACTCCCTTAGTTGAAGACAGTAAGTTTGTTCATTCAATGGAAAAACTACAGTTGTAACACTCCCATAGCAGAAGGTAAAGCAGGCTGGACTGGTGCTTCAGGTCTGATACAACAGATTTGAGACTGATAGCACTGCAGAAGTTTGGCGACATCAATTTGACACAAAACTATAACTCATACAATTCAGAAAATAGCTGTTAAGCAAGAGCAGGTATCACCCAGTAGCACCATAATGTAGCAAGTGAGATTTCTTATTCAAGCATGATTAGACATACACGCTTTATAGATGTGATGTGTTGGCAGATGAGTATAAGACTGGATTGTGGAAAATGACAGTGAATAAGAGAGGTGTTACTCACAGACAGCGGGTTACTGCTCAGCGACTCATCATCCAGTTTGTTTTTACTCAGGTCCAGCGTGTCCAGGTTCGGCACGCCAGAGAAATCTTGTGGAGTGATGATTCTGATGTTGTTCTCTTTAAAGACAAATCACATAGTAAGATATATGTGGCACATGTAGTGGTTGTATACGACATCTCACACTCAACTCTCTCACAGGTCATGTCATGTAGATTAATCTGTGCACAACATTTTGTTTTGATGTATTTTAAATAACTTCAGTGAACTTTGTTATTCTAGCTTAATATTAATTATTTGTTTCTTGCTAAATCATTTGTATTACTGATTGAAGTGATTTTTCAAAAGATAAAATAAAATGGCTAATGGCATCAACGTTGTACTTAGAGCAACTGGACTCCTTAATAAATAATATTATTTAATAATTAACCATTTTATATGTAATCAATATCACAGCTCTTTTACTTTTTAGAGAGTCCACTTCTATTCTGTACCATCCATCAAAAACACAAACACACACACACACACACACACACACACACACACACACACACACACACACACACACACACACACACACACACACACACCTGCCATGTCCAGATTGGTGGCCAGCAGATTGTGGATGATTGGCAGGTGAGTCAAGCCGACGCCCCTGCAGCTGATTTCTCTGTCAGCAGTCTGACACTCTCTAAGAGGAGACTCTGTAAAAGTGGAGTATGTTTCTGTTTGATTGCTGGGGATCTCCGTTGCCTCTTCTTCTTCTTCTTCTTCTTCCTCCTCTTCTTCTTCCTCCTCCTCTTCTTCTTCTTCCTGATGCAGAAGATTTAAGAAAGAAATTACAGCAAGAAAACAATTTTCATGGATTATTCAAAGGGCAAAAGCAAAACAATATAATTAATACAAAATCAAACCTCCTCATCATCATCGTCATCATCGTCATCATCATCATCGTCATCATCATCATCGTCATCATCATCATCATCTTCTTCTTCTTCTTCCTCCTCCTCTCCCTCTCCTGCATTCCCTTGATCCATCAGTCGTTGCTTCTCATCATGGAGCTCCTTCAGTTCAGTCATGAGGGTGCTGGTCTCATTCTCTCCTTTCCCGCGCTTCTTCCAGCCCGTCAGAGGCTCCCCCAGCCCTGCCTGCAATTACTCAAGTCACTCAAATTATTCAACAAAGGAGCAAAGCAACATACAACAGAGGTGTAATATGTTTAAACAAACTGCCCACATGGAAGATATACATTAATGTGTCAATAGTAACGTTTCATACTATTCTATAGGCACTGGCTTCCACTGCGTTTGCGTGCTTCCTCATCCACCAGACACCTCTCCTTTGTCTGGCCTCCAGCATCCTAAAATCGGCTCCTTGATGCTCCCTCTGCTGCCCTGCCTCCATCTGGAGATGCTCAATCCCATTCTCCTCTTCACCAGTCATAAAGCAGACCAAACAAACAAATTAAAGACATAAGAAAAAAAAAATCACTCTGCAATCTATGGTAAATAATATCAAGCTATTTTAGTTTTTAAAACATGTATTAGTCAGATCATGCAGACATAAACAGGCAGCTCTTGAAATAATCAAAAATAAACGTACCTGCGGGGAGGGTTCGACTCGAAGCATATGTATCTAGTGAGGTCACTCCTCTATCAACTTCTGTTTGTTGAACGGCTGCCGTTTCTAATTCATGTGACTCAGAAGAGGTTTCCAAGTATAAATCCATGTCGTGTAAAGAGTTGTGTCCACAAAAAACTGTGCCACACAGACAAATGAACGTGATCCATATCGCTGGCATCTGCATTGTTAAAAGTTTACTCAGTTTGAGCTCTTGTAGAAATAAGTCCAAAACCTTTAAATCTTCAAGACTGAAGTCCAGAGAAAGGAGAGACGGTATTGCCAAAGGAAAGAAACTGTGGAAGAAATTGTTTAACAGAGACGATTTATCCCCATAAACACATGTAGCAAAAGCTGTAGTGCAGTTTCTCTAACCACATTTCACTTGCCCCCAACTCAGAGTGAATGCTTATATGAAGAGAGAGCAGGAGGAAAAGGAATATCTAGGAGGCGGAGAGGTAAAAAAAATAAACTCTCACATTGTTAACACAGGTCCTCGTTTAGCACCATGAAAAACACAGACCCGCCCTGCTACCTCTTGTCTCCTCACCCTTTCATAACTGTCTGCTAACATCAGGTGGAAAACAGATATTTGTGGAGGAGATGGAAGATAGACAGGTGGCAAAAAACAGATACTGGAATACAGTTTCATACACATGTGATAGATTCTAGTCATGTGGGTTGACACATGAATTTGTGATCCACCGTCAGCTCTAAGTCTTCTCCTGACTGAATCAGACTGACCTTGGGTCATTTCCAAACAAGAGACAGGGTTGGTAGACAGTTCATGCCGGAGCCAACCATGTTTGGCGAAGCTCCACTAGCATCTATGTATGAAAACAAACATGAACTCTGAGAAGTGGACAATGAACCCGTTTTACACCCTGTACAAACAATACTGTTTGTACGCACATTAACTGTGATGCTTACACATGTCGTCTTGCACCGTGTACATCTTCACACTCACAGCGTAGCAAAGCAGGTGCCACTGGCTGAGTGTTGAGCCAAACTGGGATTTTCACTGTGGGGTGAAACCTGCAGACAGACCCTCTCTATTTGGTCAGTTACAACACGCATGCACACTAAATCTTTCAAAATGTGTGTGTGTTTTTATGTTCGACACAAGAGATTGTGTCAATAACAAGACTGTAAATATGTCTATCATTTAATTTTAATTAGGGGTTTATTATATGTATTTATTCATGACTGGTTTAGTTCTCTGTTCAACAGTAGAATCCCAAAATATTCCAAATAGTACATTGGACAAGTTAACAGTACACGGTGAAACTCAGAACACAACCTGCTCTTCCAAGGTAAACAGTGATGCCTCCAAAGACTATTCATTTGGCTCTTGACAGGAGAGTGCAATAACCACTGACCACATTCAACCCCTTGCTTAACCTCAGTCTGACAACACCCAGGATTAATAGTTTCCATAGCAGAGAATGTCGCACAGGCCTACGATTCAAATTGAAATACATCACCTTATTTAGTGTCTGTTTTAGACAAAGGAATTTTCCCTTCTCTACAATCAGAACACAAACCTACTACCTTGTTTCTAAAGTGTCTTTAAAAGTCTGACCAGTGCAAGTCCTCAAAACATGTATGACAGGTATCTGAATACGCCACATGTATAAAAACTGATAGTAGTAAAACAAAGTAGTTTACAGCCTCAAAGCTCTGAGATAGTACTTCTGTACAGTTGTGCTTTAAGATCATTACCAAAGTTGGCTGTCCATCACACTGAGGTTGTTTTGTTGTATATTAACGATGGTCAACATAAAAGTTCAGCACCTTTGCATGTTAACATTTGCTAGCAGAATATCATATGAATAGAATCGATGATCTGGTTACAAGATGCGGTGCCAATCCAGTAGATTGACATATTTCACAGGATACGTGAACGATACAACCTGCAAAGTCAACTGATCACTTAAAGGGGACCTATTATGCAAAATCCCCTTTTTCACATCAACATGTGTCCCCTCTGTGTAAAGAGATTCTGAAAGTTTCAGGAAAAAAGATTCGCTCACTTTTCGTCCTGATCCATTTATATAAAAACCTGTCTGAAAATGAGCTGATCAGATTTTGGCCACTTGATGTCATGATTTTTTGGCTTGTGTAACCATTAGCCAATAACCAACCAAGGTAACCCCCCCCCCCCACCTTATCACCTGAATCTTCTCCTAGAGCACCATTGTGTTATTTTTTCTTTTTTTTTTCAAAATATTTTTATTCGCACGAAAAAAGTGTAACAGTGCATTACAGCAATTTTTTTCAGGCATTTTCATTTTTTTCCCAAAAGAACCCTTACTCACTTTCCCTCAACCCCGCCCCATCCCAACCCATCCCACCGACCCCTCTCCCGGAGCACTGAGGCAACAGTACATCAATTACATACCAAATGATAGATACAATAATATACATGCACATACACATACCTGCATACATACATGTACACATACTAACACATATATCCAGGGATGTCACACGGGCTGCATGTGTGGCGGACAGGGGAATAATCATATCGGAATTATAGACAGATAAAGGGAGAATCCCTACAGCGACACCATATCAGGGGGAAGACGGTCTACATAGCTGATCAGTGGCCTCCAATGAGCGTAAAACTTATCTGAGGAACCCCGGAGAGTAAACTTAGCTACGAAAATAGCTACATGAGGGGATGGAGAGATTTTTAGACCTACAATTTCAGAAATACATTCGAAGAAAGATTGCTAGAAGCTAGATAATTTAGGGCACAACCAGAACATGTGAGTCAGGTTGCAGGGGGCCTGGGAACATCTATCACACCTGTCATCCAATCTATCTGGATAAATCCTGGAGAGCTTAGCCTTGCTATAATGTAGTCTATGGAGAACTTTAAACTGTATTAGGCAGAGTCTAGCGCAACTGGAGGATGAGTTAACGGCTCTCGGGGCCTCCTTCCAAAAGTCATCAGAGAAGGTGAACTGTAGTTCCTTTTCCCAATTAGTTCTAATCTTGTTAATGGCAGATTCATCAACCAGAGAAAAAAGATCATAAAAATAAGAGAAATGGCACCTAGACAAAGTTCTTGCTTTAAAGTGGACCTATCATGCTATATTTAAATGATATATTGTAGGGCCATACCTATATAAGGTATATTTATACGTTTCTGTTTTCGAAATACCAAACAGATCATGCATTTTAGCCATGCCTCATTTCGCTCTATGTGCGGTTTGCTGTCTACGGGTCTGATTCTGCTGACCACGCCCCCCTGCAGGAGAGGGGAGACGTGCTCTGATCAGCAGCTGGGCTGTCAGAAGAGGGGGAGAAAAAGAGATCTCCGTCCTCCGTGTTTTATTATATAGAGTCGTTATTCATTTGTTTTAAAGCTCAATAAATAACAAAGAAGACCTTTGACCGGCACTTTTCTAATTTTGTCCGGAAGATTTCAACTTTAACGGACATCTTGACCGGCGAAACAAACTGAAACTCTGCCGCACGGTCCCCTCGTTCCTTGGAAGAGGCGGAAAGGTGGGTGTTTGTCATCTGCTGGTGGACTAACCGGAGAGAATTACAGTGCATTGCATTGAATTAAAGCAGCGGGAGCAAACGCTTGCCGAACGGCAATGGCCGTGGCTGTCTCCTCCTGATTGGTGGAGTTGACCCAATAGCCGTAGCGCCACTGTCCTGACAGTGTTCAAATCTGGATCAGTTTTTATCAGATCCATTGCAGCCCCTTTTTTAGAGCTTTGGGTATGGAGGAAAATAGAGAGGGTTGTGTTTTCTGACACTTTGTGAGTTCCCTGGAACACCGGGGACACGTATTCATGTATAAAAGACGTACAAAAGTGCATTTTGCATGATAGGTCCCCTTTAAGTACAAGATCCACTCCACTGGGAGGCAGGGATTGGGGGAATTGTGGAGAGTGGGCCTAACAAAATCCCTTAATTGAAAGTATCTAAAGAAATCAGATCCTTTTAGATTAAAGGCAACCCGTAGTTGGTCAAAACTGGCAAACAGGGCATCAATGTATAACTCCCCTATGCAGTGGAGGCCTTCCCTTTCCAAGTGAGAAAATCGGGGGTCAATTGGGCTGGTAAAAATAGATGGTTGTTACAGACAGGAGTCGCTTGAGGAAGAGTAAGCCAACCAAAGTGACGTCTAACTTGTGCCCAGATCTTTAAAGTGCCAATTACAACGGGGTTAGATGTGAATTGTGAGGGGGAAAGGGGCAGAGTGCTACACGCGAGGGCTTGAAGTGACGTGGATCGACATGAGTTGGCCTCCACAAGACACTCTGGCATTGTGTTCTTTTTAACCAAATATCTAGCAGAGGGGCATTGGGAGTGGCTCCTTATTTTCATCTAAAGTAACAGACACAGAATCAGCACTTTTGAAACAGGCCTGAAACAGAGGGGATTATGGGATGCTGCAATGATCTGTTTTGTATTTGGAGACATATTTTGTATATATATATCCGAGACCTATAATATATTGATGAAAAACAGTATAATAGGGGACCTTTAAGTGATATTCTCCAAACTAATGGAATATCTGTGCAAAATTGCACTGCAATAGTTGATACTCGAGTCTGGCCCGATGTGGTGGACTTTCACTTTGCCACCCATTGAACCACTTCGCTAGAGGGGCGGTAAAAAATACTAACACAATGGCATTGGGTTAATTCTTTTTTATTCAGCACAACATGTATAACGGAATGACACCAGTGACCTGTAACGCCAGTAACATTGTGTGGGCCCATGAAGCCAGGAATCTTTAGAGGAATGCTCAAACGGTTCAAAACAAAAAAATTGGTTAACAATTTCACACTGGATCTGAAAGAAGTGTTCTCCAACACAGCTAAGCTTCAAAAAGCTGTGAACGAACACAACCGCAAAACTGGTCTAGAACATTAGATTTAAGACAAACAGTAACAGTGCTTCTTAAGAAAGGATGCCAGTCAAGAGAAAAGACATGATGCATGGTTGTAAGAAATGTAAATGGTAACACAGAACAGAAGCCATGACGGTTCACAATGGATCAGAACCTGGGCGACTACTTAGGTTTTTAAATCTGTAAAGATACCGGGTTTACAGTATTAAGTGATGTCAGAGCTACAGTGAAGACACTGTTTTGAAAACATGATACAACTAAAGGAACGTTGCAACAGCAAATGGGAGAAAAGGGTTTTAGATGGTGCTTAAGAGGGAGTAATATTACACTACAGGCTTCGATAACACTGCCCTCCTATTCCCATTACTCTCCATCTGTGACGGTAATAACAATACAGGTTGAGCACACACTTCGCTCAAGCCAAAGCCACAAAGATAGCACTTGGGTAGCTGCAAGATGAGGCATACGTTTTGTTGTGAGATTACAGCGCAGGAGACAAGGTGCAGTCCTTAGTTAGCAAAGGTCTTACGCACGGCGTTAGCAATGTGCTTGGCGCTGATGCCGAACATGTCGAGCAGTTCTGTGGACTTCCCGCTGCGGGGAACACCGGAAACTGCAAGCCGGGTCACAACAATGCCGGGCTCCCCGCCCACAGCTGACAGAACGGCTTCACCAAGACCACCTGGACAGAGGAGACATACCATCACAACAAGGGACAACATTATGATGATCTACTAATGGACCCTGGTAGATTGAGGAATAACTTTGCACAAAACACCATCACTGATACATATTATATTGAATTATTTCAATATGTAAAAAGGGCATATAGAAACAGAAATCAACCCACCCTCCTTGTAGTGGTCCTCCACAGTGATGATCTGTCCCTTTGTGGCTCTGGCACTTGCCACAATAGTAGCGGCATCCAGAGGCTTAATGGTGAACGGGTCGATCACACGGATGTTCTTCCCTATAAAGTACATGAGCAAATCGATACTTTGTTATTAAGGGGATGCAGGTCATCAGCTGTGTGGTTAGCTGGTATAGTATAATAAACATGACAGTTAGGTGTGGTGCTTATAAATGTCAGGCTTAATGCCTACATCTATCCAGTGTGTGTTCACCTTCACTGGCCAGCATGTCTGCAGCAGCAAGGGCCTCATGCAGAGTCACACCAGCTCCAATCACAGTAACACAATCACTGTCAGACTGGCGCACCACCTGTTAGGCAGACATTTAAACATATACATTAATGCTCTGGTGTCCATTCCAATTGCTTTTTTGTTGCTAAAAGCTACATATAATAATAATAATAATAATAATAATAATAATAATAATAATAATAATAATAATAATAATAATAATAATAATAAAGTGTAAAATAATTGTATTGATCATCACCTTGGCTATGCCCACTTCAAACTTCTCATCTGGAGAGTAGATGACTTCATTGTCTGGTCTGCTGGTACGGATGAAACAGATACCCTGGAAATGTAGAGAGATGATAAGAATGATACTCCAGCAATGTTAAGACAACATATTGGACACCATGTTCTACCACAAGGTGGCCTACCCCACCTTTGTGTTGGCTGAGAGCTCAACAGCTCTCTCTGTGGAAACTGCATCACTGGGGTAAAACACAGTGCATGTTGGGATAGCACGGAAAATGGCCAAGTCCTCCAGGGCCATCTGGGAAGGACCGTCCTCCCCTGAAGGCAGAGAAGATCAGTCAGGTACAGGGAACACTCACTTTGCCCTGTGACAAATCAAATGACTCTTCAGCTTACCGATGGAGACTCCGCAGTGGGAGCCGACCAGGTTCACATTGGACTGGGAGATGGCTCCCATACGGATCTGGTCATAGCCTCTGGAGAAGAAGGCGGCAAACGTGCTGGCAAATGCAACCGTGCGGTCCCGGGTGGCGCAGCCAATGGCCACTCCCACCTGCAGCAGCAAGTTAAGACATCAGTTAGCGTTACCCTTGATAACGGAAGTGAGAGGATGGGATTATCATGCTAGAGAATGAGTAGAAACAGATTAGACTAGTTTAGCAGATTATGGGAGTGAAGAGTTAAATCTGAACTATATTTATCCCTTTTCATAAGTTGGAGTTAATCGTTTGGTCCCTTAGCAAATGCAAAAACGCCTTTAAAAATGCCCCGTGAAGACGTAAATATTGCGTACCATGTTCTGCTCAGCGATGAAGCACTCAATGTAGCGGTCAGGGAAGGCCTTCTTGAAGGTTTCTGAGAAGGTGGAGTTTTTAGTGTCTCCATCCAGGGCCACCACTCTCTTGCTTGCCTCGCCCAGTTTGGCAAGTGCCACGCCATATGCACGCCTTGTTGCCATCTGATGGAGAAGGAAGGAAATGAGTGGACGCAAAGACAGATAGACAAAAACCCTTACCATATGCACTTCAGGTGTTTCAAAAACAATCTAGTCTGCTCACACTAGCCAGCATAAAAAAAAGGAACACAATTGACCAGTGTTTAGGTACCTTTTCTCCCTTCTTGTATGCCGGGGGTGCAAGCAGGGCAATGGGGCTGAGGTCTGCGGGTTCAGTGTCTTCTTTGGGCAGCTCAGGGCACAGGGTCTTGTTGGGGACCTGGATCTGAGCCTTCAGCTCCTTCAGGAGGCCGTCCACCTTGTCCTTAGGGATGGGCTTTCCATGCCAGTTTTCAAGATCCTCAATATCTACAGCCAAGAAATGAACAAGCCTCAAATGTATGTCAGAGACTCAAATAAAATAATTCTCATATGAAAGCCACACTTACTTTTGAGTCCTTTGCCCTTGAATGTTTTGGCAACAATGCAGGTGGGTTTGTCTTTGACCTGCTTAGCCTGCCAGAAAGCTTTGCACAGCTCCTCCACATCGTGTCCATCCACAACATACGTGTTCCATCTGCAAAAAGAGGGCATAGCTTTAAAATCAACCCACCAATTATTAACCCAAAAAACAGGGATGTATGAACTTTGGAACATGCATGTTGAGCGCTTATTAACTGGTAAGCAGAGATAAAAAAACAAGAGGCGTAGAGGCCAAAGGAGGGTGTAGCAAGTCCAGCAAGCATGTGAAAACGCAATTTGAGAGATAAAGAAGTTTCACAATTCAATATTAAAAAAAAACTGCTTCCACACAGATGGATACACTATACAAATATGGCAACGGTTACATTTGATAGTATATTAAGAGGCATTTTTAAATAAAGGCTTTCATATCATAATGTTTCCTATGAACTTAGATAAAGTGGAGTCTTGGCACTGACCCGAAGGCTTCGCAGCGCTTGCGGTAGACCTCCATGTCGTGCTTCAGGGGAGCGGCCTCGCTCTGACCGAGCCGGTTGACATCCATGATGGCCACCAGGTTGTCCAGCTTGTAGTACGAGGCGAAGGCCATGGCCTCCCACACTGAGCCCTCTGAGCACTCTCCATCTCCCATCATGCAGTATACGCGGTAACTGCAACACAATGTATAAACCGGAATATTAGTGTGATTTAACAAATGTAACAGTTAACCATAACACGAAAGCTACTGAAAAGGTCTGTCGAGTTAGATTACCAAAGGGAAGTTAAAGGCCAGAACACAGGGCTGCAGAAGTTCTAACCCAGTTCAGAATAAAAGTGGTCTTGACTGAGTGATATTACATAAGATACAAGTCAGACAAACTTAATTGGAAGAAGCAATTCATACCATTTTTACACTAAAGTTGAAAAGTAACAGTTGCATCCTATTATCTACCAAAACCCAGACAAACAGATCTGCATCTTGATTTTCACCAATGAATTAAAATAAGAAACTATAGAACTGGAGCCCTTACATTTGGAGCAAATAAGATAAATAAGGCGTTAGTCTCAGGGACATAAATCACTCAGTAAAATGTTTGCTAATTTGGAGTATAATACTGATGGCTTAACTGCAGGCTCCTGTCACTACTGCAGGTTTGCTCTGTTAACCTGATTACAGAGCAGCACAGGCACAACTTAAAAAGGAAACGGATACCTGCCTGCAAGTGTAGGCACATGTATGACATTTAAAGAATTCCAGAAAGAGTCTAGTTGCAGTATCAAGTACTAGAGAACCCCTGCACATCTACTTCGAACTTAAAGGTAGGGTAGGTAATTCACTTCAGAAACACTTTTTGTTATATTCCATGGAGTGCTCTTAACATCCCGATAGCAATGAATAAATGAAATGCTTTGACAATAAATATATACAAATATTTCATCTGTGGAAGCCGTGGCGCTGTAAAAAGCAAGTCCAATTATCTGCCTCGGCCCGCAGCAGATAATTGGATGGCCTACCTGCCTGTCAGCCTTCCATCTCGTGCACAAACTTATCTCGTGCCCTCATTAGTCATGTGCGGGTTCGTGTGTGGAGGAGGGGCTCTGTAAGGAAGTCTGAAGGAAGGGGCAGATTTTTTTCAGTTGTGTGCTTTCAAATTCTAGCTTACTCGAGCGGGTTTCTCCATTCTTACCTACCCTACCTTTACGGTAATAAAAAGGATGCAGTTTGACTAATGCTGAAGACTGACTGTTTCAGATCACTATAAACCAGGATAAGAATTATTGCAAGTAGTTTAAACCTTTGATGTTAATAAATATATACCTTGATTTGTCAAAGTATTTGCCAGTGTAGGCCATCCCGCAGGAAGCCCCGAGACCCTGTCCCAGAGATCCTGTAGCCACGTCCACAAAGGCCAGTTTCTGGTGAATAGTAAAGGGGGAAAAAAAGTTATACTTTATATATCAAATTAACTTCTAGACTATATTCTGTTTCCCAATTAAACATGAACACCATAAAATAACCGGATTGGTGACTTACTGGGGTGGGGTGGCCCTCCAGGTCAGAGTCGATCTTGCGCAGGTTGAGCAGATCAGACTCCTTCACGTAGCCGGCCTCGGCCCAGGCAGCGTACAGGATGGGTGCAGCATGGCCCTAGAAACAGAGAGGATAGTCTTTGAAGACAATAGCAATACCACAGATAATTTGTTCTGACCAAGTTAAGAATATCAGTCTCTCAAGAAGAAAAAAATAACCAACCTTTGAGAGCACAAAGCGGTCGTTGCACTGGTTACGAGGGTCTTCGGCTTTATAGCGCATGGTGTTGAAGAAGAGCACAGACATGAGCTCTGCTGCACTGCAGCAGGATGTGGGGTGCCTGGGGAGAGGAGAACATGTACTTTCAAAAAACACATCACAGGAAAAATACAATTATTTAGATCCAAATCCAAATCGTGCATATATACATGCATGTGTTGCTACATTCAGGAAACCGCACACTTTGTTTTAGTTTGACATTAACGGTCATTTCTGAAAAGGCATTCAAACAGATACATTTAACAAGCAATTATTTACACATTTTCAAAACCTCAGATCTTTTGGTATTAGAACCACGCATGAAAATATAATGTTAATCTCTTAACATGATATCACTTATATATTTCCACACTCTAGTGCAATTATTAAAAAAATGTATTAAAAAAATACATTTGTGAAACTGTTAGTTGCAGCATAGTGGTTCAAGTATTGCAAGCGACATGTTTAGAAATCCCACATTTCTCAAAAGCATCTTTACTTCCCCAAGTGGGTTAAATCACAAATGCCATTTTGTTCATGCCGGAACACACGGTTATCTTCATCAAACACACATGATGATCGTTGTTATATTTCACAATCAAAAACCCAGTGCTCTGTTTACCCAATTTCCTTTTGTTGAGTGATAACCTGCCGAGAAATAGACTTAAGTAAATTCATAAAAGCCGTTATGAAATTAATCAGATACTCGTGTTTAATGTTCCATATCAATAAAATCATAACAGGTGTTGAGAGTTGGATGTCAAAAGTCAAAAGCATCTTTGTTAAGGGAAACAGTCACATCTTCAGTTTCCTCATTGTCGGGACGTTCAGGTAACAGTTCTTCCATTTCTTTGTCAGTTGATACAAGGAAGTACCAAAAACCGGTTCACCAACAAACATTTCCTTTCTGAAGGTTTAAATTGCACAAGTAAATTACACAATTCTGGGTTTTTTGGAGAATGCAGAGCAAATACAATGAATCCTTTTAATGATACTATGGAGAACTCCAAACGTGATGAACATGGCCAGGTGATTGTCAGATGATACATTTGACTTTTATCAAACTTTACAATCTTTGTAATCAATTTTAAAATAAATAAAATAATAATGACTACAAAGTGAAACAGCAAAGTGAATATACAATTTTTTTAGGAACAAACAATGTAAAAGGCCTAGACATTAGAAACAACTAAAGACTTAGACAACTACAGAATATTCTTTTAACAAATTTAAATATTTAATAGAAAGATTTCCTCTTTAATGATAAACCCCCTTGTTCTCAAACATGTATTCTGTTTGAAAACACGTGTGTTTTAACTGGATGTCAAAAGGTTCATGCTTCATACATTATTTTGTGCAGTCTTAAATTCTGTCAATTCTATAAACTTCAAATGGCGAGACTTTAAAACAGTATGTTTGTATATCCATATAACGTGATGAAAGAAAAGCTTTGGTGCTTAAAGAACAATTGGAAAATGTGGCTTATTTTGTCCTTTTGTGTACTGGATGCTAATAAACAAGACACAAAGAATGAAATAAACTATAAAAGTGTTACATAAAGCTACTTATTTTCTGTAAAAAGCTAAATAGTAAGACAACAATGACATAGTTAAAAACCTTCCTGCATACAGAAGTTTAACAGATGAACATGATAGTATGGTACATGTGACAGCCAGCTAATGTGTGTCAACTGAGAGTCTTCCAAAACGCATTATGTCAATTACAGGCAGTTTTGATGCATTGTGAAAGAGTAGATTGCAGTTTTAATGTTCTGGGTGTAGAATAGGCCGAACACACAGAATACTATGGAGCAAAGGGCAGCCTTCATAATCTCAGTGTTTGTTACACCCCTGCCAATAAGGAAACCCTGGAAACTGTTCCCGCATGCGGATTACAAGGTTCACTCCATAGTGACAATGGGAGGAGGAGGACTGCAGGATGACAAAAGCTTCTGGGAATTCAGATCAAAACTACAGGTGATCATTTGACGTGCGTGTCTATCATACTTGACAGATTCCCCTGAAAGAAGTTGAAACTATTGTGTGTGTGTATATGCATCTCTCTTGCATTTTAGCACGCAGCTGCTTTAAATTAAAGTGTGAAACTGACCACGAGATTCCCCCTGCATGATCATGTGGTTTCTTGTTAGCTAGAAGCAGGCTGGTGCTATAACGACATATTTAATCTAGCATCCTTGCTAGTAGCATTACAGAGTTATGAAAGAGAATGAATTATCAGCTCAATAGCACTGAAGACTACTGTATCCAACCTTATTATTGATACAGACCCTGCCATTTGGTTTCATTTATGGCACAAACTGTTAGCTTATGCTAGCCTAAGCATTGACTATAGACCTAGACACATTTAGCTCAAAAAGGAGCTTAACATGTTTATGAAACAGTTAGCATAAGTACTTGCTAGCTGTCTGCTTTGGCCACACTTTGCACGGTCTGCACCGCGTGAAGATATTCCGCTGCACGTGTAACCGACCCCGCAGGTAAAGTAAACTACAGTAACGCTACACTAACTGAATACTTTTCTCATGTGTAACGTAATATTAACAAACAAGCCACAGTAACTTTGAATGACTTACCCAGAGTTGGAGGCGCATGTCGCCTTGATGGAGTTGATCCTGAGCTTGTTAGCGATGTCTTTCAGTCCCTGCAGGGTTTTCTCATCGGGTTTGTGGTAGCTAGTCATGGTTGCTGGATTGTTTCTTGAGAACAGCGCTTGCTAAGTTAAGTTTTAATGTTGTTAATCACACAGGTGCTTGCCGGGTTTGTAGGTTTGTTGGTTCAAAGCTGCGCCGCTGCTAGCTGCCCAAGTACAACCGAGGAGGAGGAGGAGGAAGGTAAGAGAGGACGGGACTTATGTCTCCTCTCTCAGACACGCCCACCTGACCCAGTCATTGGAGGAACAGTATGGGGCTAGTTGCGCACGAGACGTTTCTTTCAGGACTCATGTTCAGCCCATTAAAGTTACACACATGTGGTGATACCTTTTGTGGTGATTTCCTTTTCAATGAGCAAATCACTGTGGACGTGAAACACGAGTATTAATACAGATAGACACAATATAAAAGACAGTTGAGTAGTTATGGCTTTGTTTTTGAAATTATCATGAACGACTGAAATTGCATCCACCACTTTGGAGACATAAAATGGGCAATCTTTTCTAAGAGGGGACTTCCTGGTTACGGCAACAGTACCATGTTAATGTGTGGCAACCTTTATATATACAGTCTATGGTGGCAACATTAACTTTATTAGAAAGATTGTATTATCAGAAATAATGTGCATACTATGTATTTGTATTACAGTTTAGCTCAGTGTAGACTAAACATAAGAAAGGATTTCCACACATATCCATTGCATGTGCCTGTCTCTTTAAAGCTGAAGCTGGATGGCTGCCAACAGGAATATGGTGGTGGATTTTGCCCTCTCATCCTTACTCAGGGAAACAAAGGAGAGTATGGCCCGCAGGCAGCACAAGGTTCAAATACACTTTTTCTCTGCCTAGTCACTGAAAGGTTGCTTTGTCACAGCTTGACTGTCTGCATTTTCTCACTTTATGTCAATAAACACCACAGAAATAAACGTTTTCAAATGTTTATTATTGAAAAAATAAATAGGCTGTTAGAACATGACAAAATAATCCATAATGTAGGCAACACATTTACAGATACAAATATAAGAAACTCAAAATATACCGTATACTACAATACGTTTCAACACACCCACCTACAAACACCAACCAACCCAGTGTTTTCAAGGTAAAACACTTCCTCATTGCAATCTTATGGCTCAGACATTTCCTCTTTCAGTTCCTGGAATGAAATACATGCAGTAAGAAAAAAAACAATAGAGCAGAAATGTATGCCTGACCATGCCAAATAGAGAAATAAGGTCTTTCTTAGCTTTACCTTGATTCTCTCCTTGGCCTCAGCCATCTCCTCAGGGGAGACAGGATCTTTGTCAATTCGCTCCAGCTGTGTCAGGAGCATCAGTACACTCAGCCTGTAGTCTGTCGATTCCACCAGAGGATTATCAGTAAGCACCAAAGCTCGCAGAGTTTTTGACACAAGTGCGAGGCTTTTCAGGGCATTCTCTTCTAATATTGCATTGCCTCTAAGGGAGAGAGACGGAAGCATTTAGGATAAACAATCTTGGATATATAGATTTATTTGGTGTTTTACTGCCTTGATGACAGTCTATGTTGTTCACATGTGTACCTGACATTGAGGTATTGGAGACACTTCATGTTGGGACTGAGGCCGTCCAGAGTTTCTAGCTGGTTGTCTCGAAGGTGAAGTGTGGTGAGGCGTTCCATCCTCTCTAAACCCTCCAGATGCTTGATAACATTTTGGGCCTGAATGGAAAGTAAGACAAGTTACAGGCAGTCGGCTGACTGAGATTGGTGTTAATGGCTTAACCTCATCAAATGTGTTTGTTATATTTATCAAATGGTAGTTTTTTATTACCAGATATAATTGCTGCAGGTTGGGAAGGTTAATGCCATCAGTGGTATCCAACTGGTTTCCCCTCAGCTCCAGAGTTACCAAGTTGGCAAAACAGCCACTCTGAAAACCGTTCAATCTCTGAATGCCATTACCTGCCAGAGAGTTCACAAAATGTCAAGATATCTGTTTTATATCATGCAGATGGTAAGATTGTCTTGCATCAATAGACTAAATGAAAGCCCACCATTATAATAGAAACATCACATATTCGGACATAAAACCAACAGACCAACCTGTAAGATTGAGGCTCTCCAAGGCAGGCCCAACCAGGCCATCCAGTTCTGTTATTCTGTTCCCTGCCATACTCAGCCGCTGCAGGTAGGTCAACTGAGCAAAAGGTTGCCCTTTGAAGCTTGCAACAGCATTATTGTCAACCTATAGAACATTGAATTAAGGATTTTCCATAACTTTGAATGAATTGTACTACAGGCCCCAGAGATCAGAATTAATACAGAAGACGAGTCCTTGCCTTCAGCCAGAGCAGATGGGTCAGAGATTCCAGATGAGAAAGATCAGTCAGCTGGTTGTTGGATACATCCACAAAACGTAGGTGGATAAAACTTCCGATTGAAGCAATGTCATCCAGTCCTCTGTGGAGTGACAAAAAATTTAATAAAATCAAAAACATAGCCATAAACAATGATAACCTGAAAATTAGTATTACCAGTCAAGCAAAGGTAACCCATTTAGCTCTGTATTTTTGTTCCCTTACTTGTCTATTAGGTCCACTTTGACGAATGCATGTCCAAGTCCATTTCCTGTTCGGCAAAGCAATGAGAGCCCCTGACCAATGGTTTCTTTTGTCAAATGGCAAACCTGTACCTGTGAGAGGAAATACATCACAGGATTATACTTCAAAATTGTTGTGGTGGAGCTAATTTACAGTGGATCAAATCTACCAAAGAAGCCCATCAATGTTTGTATGCGGTTCAGCCCAGACACAAGCTCCTCTTCATGATAGAGCTTCAGAGAAACTAATGAAACTTTTTGCCATAAATAAAGCCTACCATGTAGACATTCATGTGATTTATTTACAAATAATGCTGTAACTCTTTTTAATAAGGGTACACTACATTATATAGCTACTTAAGTTATGCTTTATTGATGCATGACTCATTAGAATTTCATGGCAGGCTGTTTCATGGATTCACGTTGCTCAACAAATGATCAAGTCACTGTGACTTGTGTATAGTTCACACTTAATATATCCCCAAATAATGAATGTTACTTCACAATTATTGAATACACTAATTGCTAGCTACATTACCATGTTTCTGCTCAGCAGCATATTAACTGTTCTCCTAGAAATATGAAGTTTGTTTGCCCAAAACGCTTTCAGTTGCCACATTTACAATAGGGGTTGGAATGTTGAGTTGTTATTTTCAATATTACATGAGTTATATAAAGTGTTTTTGTTTAAGTTGGAGATAAGCATTGTAAAGAATAAATCGCTACAACCAAATGTGTAATTTGTGATATTTGACAATATAAATACAATTTAATTGAACCAAAAATGATCTACAGGTGCCAATTAATACATTGAATGGACAGGATAGGAAACATAGCTTAATATTTCAATGAGAATAGGTTATGTTCTGCTTTCAAAAATAAAAAATACATTGGTCAGAAATGATTTTGTTTAGGGTGAGCAACAGGTGTTTTTGGAACGCCCAGCATTATTTAATGAGTCATGCATTAGGCTACTTGGGCCAACTTGTTATTTACATTATGGCATTTCATGGGATTAATGATTAGATAACATCCATTCATTTGGTGTTGTGGGTTAAAAGGTAGGCCTACTCACACTCCTAAAACAGTGTAATGCATTCTGTGACATGATGGCAACTTCTGAGGCATTGGATAAAGGGTTATGGGGATTAAGCCTTGGATTTTCTTATTGGAGTAGGTCAGTGATGGAATGATATAGCTTGATACTCCACCTATCGTTTAAACCAGCATCGTGGCAATGTTTAGCTTTCTTGTAATCAGAGTTGGAAGAAGCGTAGGAATACTCTGTTACAAGTAAAAGTCCTGTACTTAAAATGTTACTCAAGTAAAAATGCATAAGTATTGGCATCTATATAAAGCTCGTTAAGTAAAAAACGAAATATATGCAGAATCATACAATACATGTTGCAACTTCCAGGTTTGCAAAACCAGTTAATGGCGTGTCTGCGTTTCTTCTGTTATCTCAGGTCACGATTACCTTTTCTTCGGTTGCTTCTGGTTGTGTTTCTTCCTCTCCCTCTACATCTGACAGGACTGCATCTTCATCTATCTCAGACATCCTTGCCAATTTCTCGTCTTTTAACAATGTGCAGCTTGTCAGTGCCGCTTATCAGTAGGTAGATATCAGGCGTATAACTAGGTCCAACTGCACTGAGTTTAGCCAATGAACAAACGACGGATTTAGCTCAACTAGTGGGCCTACTTTACATGACAAAGTTATAGTAGCTAAACCGTTACATTGAGTTAAGATTAATAACTTTACATATATACAAATAATATTATAGAAAAACGTAACAAATAAAATAGATTTAAGTTAGCTGGTGTTACTTGATAAAGCTAACTGCAGCGGACAAAGTATAGCGTCTGTTGTCGTTACCATGGAAACTCAACAGCCATACGCACAGGTGGGTTAAAGACAGAGGTGGAAAAGTACTCAGATCTTCTACTTACGTAAAAGTAGAAGTAAAAAGTAAAAGTCCTGCAATCAAAATGTTACTCAAGTAAAAGTACATAAGTATCTGCATCAAAATATACTTAAAGTAGGCTACCAACAGTAAACGTATCCATTATGCATATCGGCCAATTTCACAATCATTTTATGTTCCGATTATAATTATTTATGCATTAAAGTGTTATCAAAGCTGCAGCTAATGTAATGACTGTGTATGCTGCAGGGTAGCTTGTGAATGTTACTCCAGGAGTAACTAAGTCTTATTTATATTACGGCAGTGGCTCAGTCTGTAGGGGACTTGGTCTTGGAACCGAAGGGTCGCCGGTTCACGTCCCGATCGGACCAAAAAAAAAAAGATGGAGTGGGCTGGTAGTTGGAGAGGTGCCAGTTCACCTCCAAGGCCACTGCCGAGGTGCCCTTGAGCAAGGCACCTAACCTTGAAACTGCTCCCTTGGCACCGGGCAGCCTCTCTGCTCTGCCACCTCTCCTATCTGCATGTGGTTGTGTGTTTGTGCATGTATATCCTCCCCTGTGTGTGTAATGTGTGTAAACACAACAGAGTGGGGAAAGACATTTCCCTGTAAGGGATAAATAAAGTATATCTTCTTCTTCTTCAGTAATGCAAATCTGCAAACTAACTAAAGGTATTAAATAGATGTAGTGGAGTGTAGTAATTGAGTAAATCTACTGAGTTACTTTACGCCACTGGTTAAAGACAAATAACAGGAACAGACATTTTGTGCTGCGAAACAATTTCTGCAGGTTAGATGTTGCATGGTATTCCTCTTTTTTTTTTAAACCACCGGTTTGCAGAAACACAGCTTGGGAAATGTCAGGTTAAAATGTCCAAACATCAGCGACCGGCTTGCCCACACAAGACATCAATCATTGCAACAAATGAAAACATGTAATTGTGGATTAATTTACATGAGCTTGATAAAACAGTCACAATATTAAACAAATAAAGAAATACAGAATAGCTTCCTTCAGAAATAATGATGTATTACATTGTGAATTTATATCTACATACTTTTCATCTACACACTTGTTTTTAGTGTGACAATGTCCAGTTCATGAGGCCACACAGTCTCTTCTAAAATGTATACACAGGTTTGCCTAGATCAGTCATTCACTGAATGACAAGGCATTTAGCATTAAATAAAAAAATCTATGGTGCATAGACAGTAATATTAGAAAATCCCATTCGCTGCCTTTAGATCTATACTGATCTTTCACTTTCCAACAGAAAATGTTTCCCAACCACATAACACTTGATCATCACACACAAGCTTTAAAGCAAGTGAGAACTAAAAACTGCATCATTCAGGAAGAAAGCAAAAAAGTGCATTCTGTGCAATATCCTGACATACACTGCTACAGGATCAGTTCACGAGTGTATTACCACAGTTGAGGTAATGGTAATTAAACCAAAATTAAGAGCTTTATCTATAGATATCTAGATGATGTTAATGGTGAAGTGTTGCGTGCTAGGTTTATCCTTGTCCCGCCTGGGTCAGCAAATTGAAATGTCAGGTTTAGGGCTCACTCCACTTGCATGTTTCGCAGTAGAAAACCTTTTTTCACTCCTCCCTGCAGCATCCTGGCACCAAGACTGGTGCCTGTGATCCCATCACTGAAGAGAGAAGAGAATAAAGTAACTTATAAGTGTGCAGACACGGTATGGAGTAAGCAACAGGCCTTGCAATATTATTAAGTACAGACCAATAGCAAACATAATATCATACATAACATAAAGCCTGACTTGGACTGTAAAAGAGGAAAAATGCATGCGAGTATCTCGCTAGTATTTGATAAATGACCACAGCAGGTGGGTCTGCTTGGTACTTCACTGTTGCTCACTGTTGCTTACATGGGGTTAAACTTCCTCCTCTTAGGATCAGGAAGTTCCGGTCCATCTGCAAGTCTCTGTGGGCAACACAAAAAGACAATGAAATCAATACCAACTGCACACATTCAGCAACAAACAGCACAACTCTATGTAATGTTGTCGCACTCCTATAGTCCCTGTGGCTGGACCAACCTCTTTTCCTGCAGAATCCTGCTGGGCTCTTCTCTGCTCCAAGTTTTGCTGCGGGCATACAGACAAACAGGTGAAAGTTTAGACATATGTCAGTTATTATAAACACTTTAAATAACAAATACAAAAGAATATATGAGACAACAATTTAACAAGTGAGTCTACACTTATTCCTAAATCATCATTTATGCATTGTTTGCTATTGTGTTAAATTAGATTGAAACCTTGTGTAGCTCAGAGAGCTGTTGGTGCCTGATGAGTGCCTCCTTGCTGGGAAACTGCCTCCTACACAGCAGACAGGCCAGTTTAACCCAGTCGGTCATTCTGCCTTCCTTCTCATCTTTGTCCCCTCCTTCTTCGTCGCTGTCAGTTTCTCCACTGTAGGCTGGGACCAGACCCTGCTGCTGAGGAGGGGAACGCTACAGAAATAGGATGCAAGATCAATAACTGAGGGAAAAATAGACACAGAAGTAATGATAGAAATCTATGCTTGGAAGAATAAAACACATTTTGAAGCATCCTATAGAAAAGCTACGAGGACATCAGACAAACACAGGCAAATACAATGACTGTGTCCATGTCCTTACTTCAGTACTTTGTCGGATCTGATCCAGAAAGATCTGAGGCCGTTCAGACAGTGCACCCTGCAGAACAGAGAGAGAATAATTACCAGGTCAGTTAAAAAGACTGTGCAAACGTTGTCTTATTACTGAGTCCTCTGCTTGATGCACACTCTCCCCATTCACTATGATACCCTGCTGCCCAGGTGTTTGCAGCTAGGCATGTGTGTCTGTGAAAGGGTCATGTACCTTTTTCTCCAGAACAGCATAGCCTGCATCAGCACTGGCAGATTCTCTGCGGTCATCTAGGCGACTGTGGCCAGGGGCCCGAGCGTAACCAGGGGGGAGCGCTGTGGTGCCGACGGCAGGGGAGGAGGACACGGAACGCATGTTCTCCTTGTGTCTGTTGAGACTCTTAGCCCAGCGCTCCATGTCTTTGGCAATCTGTTCATATGAAATCAAGAGATCCAAGTTAGCCATGTAAAAGGACTGAACAGAGGAAGATTAAAACATTGAAAATCAGTGGGTTCAACAAAACATGAACATAACAACCTAACTCAGTAGCCCTTGAATAATTACTACCTTGTTAAGAGTAACATTTCCAGAATATGTAAGGTTTTAAAAACCTTTGGTGAATTTGGCCATACAGTAGAATAGCATAGTTCATTATGAATTGAACTGTTTCATACAGTGAGATATTGATAGATTTGTTACTCACTTTCACTTTCCAAATTGAAAGTTAACAGATGTTTACATTTTTGTTTACAGATTTCTAATAAAAAAACAAAGGGTAAAAAGCTTTATGGTGGAGTTTTACATTAAAATCTAAAGGTTTATTAGTTTTATGTTCACGTCTGTCAGTATGCTACCAGTATCCAGTGTGGGGAGTACCTGTTGAGCAGTTTTATTCTTGGGTTTGTCTTTCTTCTCCTTGCTGCCAGGGGTTCCAAATGGTGAGTCTGAAGGGGCTGCGCCAAGGCTAGTGGGAGCGCCTTCTGAGTTTGACTGACCGTCAGCAGCAGGAATGTAGGTGTGCTTCTCTCCATCCCAGTACATGTACTGCTGAGTGTGAGGGTTGAAGTAGTACTGTAACGAGACAACGAGTAACCAGACTGAAATGCAGAGGACAGCGATACATTCAGAAAAGTCTTTCAGAGAGTGCTGGATGGACATTAGATTGCAGTACATTCACAACTCTTTACCTGGGAGTTGGGGTCATAGTAGAGGCCTGTGAGTGGGTCGTAATAGTAGCCAGAGCTCTCATCATAGTGATATGTGGACACATCTGGCACAGCTGCAATCAAAGACACAGGACACCAGGGTCAGATTTCACATTTAAAATCCTTTCATGATCATAAAAAGTCAGCTCGACTGTTATCAGCATCATCATCAAGCTAAATAAACATTCAGATAAACCCCAAAATAGCACCTCAAAGTTACCCACCAAAGACAGATATTTACAGTTATAATTAAAGATGTTTATTCATTGCTTTTTCTTTTTTCTCAAAAGCCTTACGGTATTGCTGGAGCTCGTGTTCAGTGCCTGGTGTAGCAGGTTGGCTTGGAGCAGCTGGTTGTGGTTTTCCTACTATCTCAACCTGAGGAGAGACATAGCTCTTTAAAACAAGAAAGTAATGGGATGAAATAAAGCAAGAGGCAAGAAGAGAAGCAAACAGTGAAGTTGTACCTGTGTGACTGGTGTAGTGCTAGCTGTGGAGATGAGAGCACTCTGTGTGTGCTGCAGCACCACTGATCCAGAGGTCACGGCCTCTGCAAACATAAACAGGGGGATCAGGTTCTTGATTTGTACCCGTAGGTAGATTTAGTTTGCAGATAAAAAGACAAGGGATCCATCCTGACACACCCTAAAAACAGACACAGACAACAGACACATCTCTAATAAAAGAACTAATAAAAGTACAAGTACACCGTGCTCCGTCAAATCTCAAAATGTGAAAGGGGGATTCAGTTAACTCAAGTTAAATTCCAATGTATACAGCTATATAAAATCATATAGGTATCAGGCCTTGTGTATTGAACATGTGCAATACCAACCTGCAGCTGCTCCTCCTGTGTACGCCCCCATCAGGGCTGTTCTTGCACCGGGTAAAGCAGAAGCCCTGGCATCTCCCTGGGATTTGAAATGTGTGCCATCGAGCCCAGAGTACTCCACTCCTTCCTGATTGTACGTTACTGCTGCCCCCTGCTGATACACTGCTGTATCTGTCGTCTGGCCTCCCCCCGATCCATTCTGAGGAGTCTGAGAATGATGAAGATTTTTATAACCAAACATAAGAAGAAACATAGTAATACAATTTATAAATACAATGTGTATTTAAGCCTCATGTTTTCCTTTATGTAATGATAAATCCTTCATGTTACCTGTGTGACGGACCACTGAGCAGCAGCTATAGCTGTGCTGGCTACAGTAGCAGCACTCACTCTGCTGCCATCCGTCAGGAACACATCACTGCCATAGAAAGACAACATTTAAAATGTATCCACATTATTAGGCTACTATTTCTAAATCAACTTTATTCACAAGACACATTTGAGTTTACATTTGGTGTGGTAATAGCTGCCACGCAATATTATTATTTCTGCATTGGCAATAGTGTGCAAGGCTCTTGTGGTTTGGTTGCATCGAGGTTTGGGTGTGTGTCTGTTTACCGTTTGGAGCCTTTGGCAAACTCCACCACAATGGCCTTCCCATCAATAGAGAGAGCCGGCTGGAGAGCCTGCAAGATCTGGAGCAGCTGAGATGCCTCCTGTTGATAAAACATACAGAAACATGCAAGTTAATGTATTATTTTAAAATCATCAGAACAGAAGAATGAAAACCTGTCAATTTCCTCACCACTATGGTAGAGAGCTGTAGAAAGGCAAAGCCCCTGTTGAGATGGGTGTGCTTGTCCTTGATTAGGCGGACGTTGGAAGGGGAGAGAGTGGCAAATGGAGCCAGAGCAGATAAGATGGTTTCCACTGAAGTATGCGGGCCAAGGTTTCTTAGTATCAGAGCTGTTGTGGGAGAGGATGAGAGAATAAGATAGGACTTAACTCTGGTACCAGATAGTATTCAGCGTTGCAAAAGCAAGTATCTCATGAGGCCCTCTTCTGTTTCACAAGCCATAGGTATATAAATAGAGTTATTCAAAACATAAAAATGCAATTATAAGCCAGTATAGATGTTAAATACTTTGTTTTTTCAAAAGTACACATAAATCAATTGATTAATAAAACAAATATGGATTACATAATACAAAGCCTACACAAAGGTTTTTCTTTCTGAATAGAAGAACAGACTGCCTTGATGGGAAAGATGTTAAGGGATGGACTTACTGTCATTGGCAACGTCCGCCTGCTGTGTGGCCTGTCCCGGGCTCACAGCAGGGCCAGAGGAGTGGTAGGGGGCCGGGAGGGGCAACAAGCCTTGGGTTCCCTCCTTTTGAAGCCCAACAGACAAATCCCTCTGCAACTGAGGCAACTTCAGCTCAGCCTCTGGACAAATACAAGACATTATTCATGTATTATTATAGGATGTCTGAGCGCTTGTGCTATTGTTAAAGGGAATATAAATGGGATATTTACAGTAGCTTGGTTTAACTTTACCTGATTTTGGCACACTGCATTTGAAGCACTTCTCTCTCCTTTTAAAGTTTTGCACACCACACTGTTGAAATGTGACATAACTAACTGTTAAAAAAATAAGCGAACACAGTGACATATATATGCATACATTTCACAAATTACATTTATTTCCATATGCCACACAATGCAGACACAACCTTGTTGCAGAGCCAGTCCTCGTTGGCACGCGGTTTTGGGTCGCTGTAGTGCATCGACACTCTTTGTCCCAGAATCAACAACACCGACTGAAAGAAAAAGAAAGAGAGGGAGGGGGAACAAAGAATGATTATCAGTGATAATTAGGCCACACATGCCAGAGAAAGGCCTCATCTCACAAGAGATGAGAGAGAGTGAAAGGGATGAGAGGGAGAGAGGGAGAGGGGGACAGAGAGACAGAGAGTAGAACTGAGGCTGAAAGAAAGAGGACACCAGAGAATTGCAACCTTCAGCTTTAGGAAATTGGGACGGACTGAGATGGTGTATGTGTAGTGTGTGCATGGGTGTCCATTTTTAAGGACAAAATATGTTTTGTTCAATGTGTCATCCCTCCCCCCTTAAGGGGAAACCTTTTCACAGTTTTCCACACATACTATCCCACTGTCGCCACCTTCAGCCCCCATAGAGACAATAGCTCCGCACTAAAGATGTAGTAATGGTACATGACCCAGATATGAAAGGTTCAAAAACAAGAAATGAAGTATTATATACAGACCATATGAGAAATAAAGTTCCTACTCTACACTGTCACAGAGGTGGTACTATAGTAGACTGGAGAGAGAGAGTGAGATCATGTCAGTGAAGAAAGAGTAGGACCCTATAATAGAGGAGCTTGTGTAGGGCAAATGATGAGCAAATGTGCCTGGCAGAGACTAGTCACAATATATATGTGTTTTGCATAGACGACAGTATGATGTAACATCAATTGGTCTGTTTGTGGAATACTGTATACAAAGAAAGAAAATATGAAGTTTCCCATTAAATAAAAAATACCTACCTACCTCAAGGACAACAATTATTTCTCCACTGTGTCTACACTGGAATGCCTCATGTGCACCTGACATTATGTTGTCCTGATAATAACCCATGTCCCATAACGAATGCATTTGTATACATGTGTATGTGTGTCTGTGTAGAGGAGAGTGACCTGGTTGGTCTCCATCCAGCGCGTGGCCTCCTGTATGACATTAAACTCGACGAAGGCGAATCCTCGGCTCTGACCTGGACACCGCCCAGCGCCATGGTAACCGAACAACAACAACAACAACATAACAACAACGCAGTGAGGGGTTAGTGCTTTATGTCCAGAGGAGAGAGAGACCCTGTATCAGCACTAATCAAATAAATCATTGCTTCCTCTCTCCCTTGGAAATAACACACCTGACAGCCAGTTGGAGTGCTACTGTCAAATTCTCTGCAAGGGTGGGAGGACGCAATGTCAAGTCTCTCAACAGGGTCAAGAAAAGAGGGAGAGAGAGGGAGAATCCTACCCACTCATCAGTTCCAGTCTGAGCTCTTTGGCTTTGAATGGTGAAGCACCCAGGCATCAACACATCTCGCACACACAAACACACACAGACACACAGACACGCTCATCTCTGCTAGTCTGAGTAAGATTCTGATTCAAAATCTACACATTATACAAATAATTCAGAGGTATGTCATTTCACAGCACTATATATAATATAATATTGGAGGGCAATCACAAAATATAATTATTTAAACATTTAAATTGAGAGTGATTTATCCTTAAAACAGACATAGATGCAGGGGTGAGAGAGAAAGAGCAGTGCGGGGACTGTAAGTGTGCCGGAGTCAGATAGGCACAACTTACAGGAAACCAGTGCGTTAGCAAAGGGGGAGGCCAGTGAGACATGACCTTAATGGACCTTTAGAAAAAGACAAGCTTTTCTGAGTGGTATGGATGACGCTCAGTAGCTTAGAGGAAGCTGCAACACTTACATTCACACTTTCATAATTAGCTCCAATGACAAACACCATTAAATGCATTCTTCTTCATTCTGCTGATCATTTCTCATTTGGCAGTGTTAGTTTGTCAACTCAGACACATCTCACATTAGGTTGAATAAGGCAGAATCATGAAATGGTAAAGATAAGAGAGCCAAGCCAAAAAGGAAAATGAATGCAATGCAGATCTATTACATATATGGCATGCATTCTTGATTGAAAAACAAATGTTGATGAGTCTTCCTTCAAAGCATGCATGGTTGTTTTGTTGCCCTGCGAGCACTAGCCAGAAGTCAGACACCAGCAGACCAAATAAATCAGAGCAGGAATCTTAGCAGAAGCCGATATATAAGTATATAAATATGCATTCTTTGCTATCTATCTCACTGTCACAGTATGAAAAAAAAGACAGTGAGGGTAAGAGAAGAGGAAAAGGAAAAGGAAAGGGAGGCTTATCAGCTTATTAATAAGAAACAAACCACTGAGCAGAGGAAAGGCACCTGAGAGAGCGATGAAGTGAAAGAGTGGGTAATGGAGTGTGTCACAAAGGGAGAGTTAATTTTTTTAAAACATTCGGGGCAATGGACAAGTTCTCACCTGAGGATTTGTTTCTCATGAGGCGAACCTCTCTTGGCTGGATCCCCTGCTCCTGAAGTTGTGCCCGTATCTATGAACAAAAGGGACATTAGTGACATTAAGGCCAGATAAAACCATTCCAATGCTTTATAAGACCGCTTGCATACACTTACCTCATTGGCACTGGCATTGGGTGGCAGCATGCGGAGCATTATGATGTTGCTTGGCCTCTGGTTGTGGTCCAGATCTGCACGGTAGTCCTGGTCCCTCTGCTCCATCTCCTCAAGGGACAACTCAGGACCAGCACTCCCAGAGCTCAGCTCCTCTGCCCCCACTACAAAAGCCTGCATAGAGCAAATGTGAAACCAATGTCAAAACTAAATAATGTTGTAGCAGTTCTATGTTGTTGTTGAAGGACTTGTTATGGCTTACCCTCCTCTTCACCGCCGCACGAGAGAACCTATCCTCCTCTCTCTGTCTCACTGTATTGTATTCCATCTGTTCTGGATGTGCACCCCCACCGTGCCCCCAGTTGCCCTCCCTGCCCCCTGAACGAGAGGCACTGTTGTCAGGAAAACCTCTTCCACGACCTCTTTCCTGCGGGCCAGTCAAAATATGTTCAAACTCCCGCCTGGAGCCATCATCCTCTCTCTGGAGCATGGGAAGTGCTGAGTCAGACTGAGGGGTCCACAGGAGCCCTTTCCCCTCCCTCCCAATGTCCCCTCGCCCATCTCCTCTCGGGTGAAACCCCCCCGGGCGGTCTTGCAGGCGACCTGGCGAGAAGTCACCCAGTGATGGCTCTTCGTGGCCGTACGGTCCGTCCCCCTCTGCTCTGACATCATATCCTGTTCCCACCTCCTCGTCCTCTTGGTCATAGCCTCGGTAATCCATGTCCCGAAAGTTGTGATCGTTGTGGGTGTTGCCATAGCGACCAGTGCGATCAACTCGCCCACCCCTGTTGACCATGAAAAACCTAGTGTGAGAAATTTGTCGGACACATCAACTCTTTAGGGTAGAAAGGCTAAAGAAGAAAGTTGGACTCACCTCCGCTCATAGTCCATGTTGATCCCCTGACTCTGCTCCTGGTCTCTGCACTTTTTCTGTTTGATTATGGGATTGGAAACCATGGAAACAGGTCAGCTATTTACTCTTTTGAATCAGAAGCAATAATATAAAGAACCATAACTTTGCTGACTGACTGTCTTTTAGAAACTAAGTTGAAAATCAATAGCTCAAGTTTCACGCTGTTAATTATCATATGCACATCACTAACAGCGAAGCAGTCTTTGGCAACGACAATCTTAGACTCCCTCCAAACATGCTCTTTAAATATGTATTTAAAAAAAAAAAAGGTATTTTCACGCATGACATTAGATATTGCAAGCTCAAATAAAGGTCTAAAATATAGACATAAAATATACTAAAATAAGCGTGCGGTAGACAGTTTTGCAAAGGAATGTTGAAAGGAAAAAAACGAGAAGTAATACATATATAGATATGCACAGAAGTGAAGACGTAGTAGTAAGTAAAGTAACCTATACAAAAAGTAACAGTATTGTGTTTAAGTGGCAAGTAACTACTTTAAATGACTAAATAATTTACAAGCAGGGCCTCCTGTGCTGTGCATGGTAACGTCAGTGATGTGCAAGCTGTGCGTGCACTGGAGGCAGGTAGCATCATTTGTTTTTTCTCCAGGCAGCTGCATTTTTTAAAAGACTGCAGACTTCTCTAACTTTAACTCATATCACTGCCTTATAAACTACTTAGCAAAAGCCATAAATGTACAAACAAATGCATGAGGGTACATCACTCATTAACAAGTGTGCGCAATGCACATGCCCAACCTTACTACCCAAAAAGGAGTCTTTAACAATGACGTGTGGCGGTCATGCAAGCTAACTATTTTAGCCTGAGGTTGGCTAACTGGTGCAAGCAGACGCTGCAGCCAAACAACGTGTGTCAGCCGTAGTAAACGAACCAACCGCAGTTTTATTTAAAATAGGGAAAAACTTACCAGTGTCACATGTAACAAACGATAGTTCTTTAAATGTCACGTCGAAGCTCAGGTGAGAAGAGTGTTTTAATTTTTCACAGAACCAAGTGTAAAATGGCCACAGCAAGACAACATTTGAGAGTGGGCGGGTACCAATACCTGACTCTGGTGTGCGATTGGTTCTGCGAGAGCGAACACATTAATGTCGACGATGATTGGACGAGACAGCCAGGACAACTCCAACTAGTAGCCCTCCACACTGCATGGTATTATTAGATGCGTTTGTGCTTTAAATCTGAATCTGTAGTCCTTTATTTATCCTACAGCGGTGAAAGTCACACAATATTAAATTTATTTTTTTCATAATCAGAAGTGTAGATGTATATCAAATCATAGGATCAGTTATTTTGAAGAGTTATACGTATTTTATTAAGGAAAAAAGTGAATTAATGCCAGGAATACAAGTGAAATTGTTGCAATTAATAGTGAATAAATGTAAAGAACACATAAATACCTTACAACAGAAACCCTAATATCAGCTTTATTTGGAAAAAATCCAGAAACAAAAACCATAATATGTCACAGTACAAAAAGCAAAGAAAAAAAAAAGAAAGGAGCCCATCCCCAAAACCTTCCAGCCTTGCACCCCAAGCTTTACCTTCAATTAACTAAACAAAACAATATTACGGTTACAATTGATCATTTAACTGACATAAGCTGATCAAAACAGCAGGATTAATTAAAATGATTAAAATATGCTAAGAAATTTAGAGACATCAACAATAAAAAGTTATAGTACAATAATGACAATTTCATTAAAGGAGGAATGGGGAGAATGGAGAAAAAGGCAAACTTGAAATACACATCATTAACATGTCCTTACAAAGCCTTGTAAGACATACAGTACATAATGGACATTATAATAATAAGATAAGCCTATCATCTATCTGAAAGAATATTCAACTTATCAACTACACCACTCATGATTTGACCCACCGATTAACACAATCAAATGAATCTCTGGTATACACAAAAAAGGTCCTAAAAACTCATATGTTTAACCTGATTGTGCCTCTAGGTAAAGTACAATGTCTTCCAGTAAAGTGAAAGTTTCTATGTCACTCTGAGTAGCTGTTAATTCCATTACCCATCTGAGCCATAAAATGTGGCCATCAGGGGTAACTTTGGCATGGAAATAAGGGGTTAGGTCAGTGACGCAGAAGGCCTTTCCATGCATACAGTACATAGACACATATGTTAATACACACCCACACAAATATACACACATTCACTGCATGCAGAACTGCACTGGAGAAAACAAACCACCATACAGTTGCACACACACACACTCACACACTCTTAAGTACAGGTAAGTAATTCAGTATGGGAAATCAACTCATACAATCTAGTTTAGGCAAACCCCTGCATAGCGCCTGAGTCAGAATATGGGCCTGAAGGAGCAAAGCCAATGACAGGGAATAAGCATTCACAAATGTGATGTGTGAAAACTACAAATGACAAAATAATACCCTATCTAAGTTATGAATCCCTACCCCACAACTTACGTTTCTTTACCATTGCTCTCAAGGCACTACATGTAGGCGATACTGTGTAAAATCCACTTAGACATGGTCTTAATTCAAACCTATTTAATATTTATGTCTTTTCTCCGTCTTTCTTTGGCCTGGTAAGGACCTTTTTCTCTCTTCATTCCCATCATGGCACATTTTAACCCCGTTTATATCTACTCAACTTCAAATCATCCCCCCACGTCCTGCCCTACAGACCTTTAGAAGTTTTTGATAGGCTGAAGCAAAATGGCACATCTTCTAATGTATAGACCAAGGTGTAAAAGCCTTTCAAATAATGTAAGACCTGTTTTAATTTGTTAAGGATAATTGGGTGATAAGAAATTGAGCACACGCAAATATTTTCTGGGCCCACCCCAATTTTGTCCCGTGTCAAATCTCAATGAAAGCCGCCCTTTCCATCTGTGCTTGACGGCAGCTTCCTCCTCTTCCAGAGCCTATAACAGAAGGCAGGTGTTCTTCCTGCCACGTTTCTTGGCCTGCAGTGCTGCCCTAGTTGCCATCTCAAAGACTTCCCTCACACCATCTTTGGTTTTGGCAGAACACTCTTGGTAGCCATAGGCACTGATGCGGTTCGACATCTCTTTGCCATCATCTAATTTAACTGGTTCCTGGAGACATAAGCCGGAGAGAGAGTTTACATTTTGGACATTTATACCAACAAATGTGCACCTACCAGCAGTTTTAGACAAAGTAACTGACCTGTTTCATTTTGGCAAGCTCTCTTCTGGTGTGGTCGTCATTGCGCAGATCTTTTTTGTTACCCACCAGGATGATAGGAACATTTGGGCAGAAGTGTTTCACTTCAGGTGTCCACTTCTCTGGAATATTCTCTACAGTAGGCAGAAGGAAAGAATACAGTAATTAACAACATATATCAATTTCATAACAACAAGGTGTTTGATACATTGTGGTGTAACTAGCAGAGACAATACCTAAACTGTCCGGGCTGTCTACAGAGAAGCACATGAGAATAACATCAGTGTCGGGGTAGGAGAGAGGCCTCAGCCTGTCATAGTCTTCCTGACCGGCTGTGTCCCAAAGTGCTAGCTCCACCTGAAAAGAGAGAGAGAGAGAGAGATACATTTGAGGACATAAATGAATCATGAAAAAGTAAAAAAGGCAGTTTCAACATTTAAGTTACAATATAAGTCAGACTTATACTTTAAATAGTAAGACAGCCAAAAAAATAGAATGCATATTCAGGTAATTCTTGGCCAAAGATTATATCTAAGAAATATTAAAATATTCATAAATAATTATCAATATTTGCTGTGTATCTTAGTCTTGAATAATAGTGAACGGAAGGTCTTTGGTTCTTGTACTAATAATAGGACACAAAATCCAATTTAAAGTAGAACTGAAACGAAACATAGAGAAAACTAATCAGCCACTATTCTAATAATTGATCAATTATTAAATCATTTTTCCAGCAAAAATTCCTAACATTTGATGCTTTCAAAAGTGAGAATGTGGAAATTATGATTTTGACCTGTTTTGGACATTTGATAGTTTTGAATAGTTAGTTTTCCCCCTAACTGGTTAACATTTAAATGAAGACAAAACTGTATTAAAAAATCCTTAATGTGATAATTAAGTTAAATTAAGTATTAAAAAATGTTCAAGGGCCCTTTGGACGCCACAGATCCTAGTTTCCTCAGTGTTTTGTGTCTCACCTGTTTCCCATCCACTTCAATGTCGGCCACATAGTTCTCGAACACAGTGGGGACGTAGACCTCGGGGAACTGGTCCTTACTGAAGACGATGAGCAGGCAGGTCTTCCCACACGCTCCATCTCCAACTATCACCAACTTCTTCCTGATAGCAGCCATCTGTTCAAAACAGTACAAAACAAGGACATACTTTAATAAAATGTAGCAATAATAAAACCCAAACGTACCTTTACAAAATTAGCAATGATTCAAGATCATGATGAATAAGAACTTTAAACATAACGATATAATTATAATGCTTCCTATGTTTTATCAACAGTTCACCATGGTCAGTGGGGTAAAGTACATTAACTTAAGTACTACTTAACAACCATTTTGAGGGGACTTTACTTGAGTATTTCAAAATGTTCTACTTTCTTCTTCTACCCCACTACAATTCAGAGATTAATAATGTACTGTTATCTTTAGTTACTTTGCAGATTTGGATTAATGATTTAAAATATAAATAACACTTAAATAAGACTTTAGTTACCCTGCAGTATACAAAGTCATTAAAACTAGCTGATAAACACATTAATGCATCAATAATTATAATCAGAACAAAAAAATATGCATTCTTTTGAAATGGGCCTATCTGCATAAAGGAGTACTTTTACTTGTGGTACTTTGATGCTAATACTTTTGTACTTTAACTTAAATAACACATTGAATGCAGGACTCTTACTTGTAACAGAGAATTCCTACCGTCTGGAACTTCTACTTTTACAAGATCTGAGTATTTCTCCCACCTCTGACCATGGTTGCCATATAACGTGAGAAGTAACAGCTCAGTCAACGTTAGCAACGCTAGAACACCGGTCTCCTTATCTCAGAGTTTCACTAAAATACCCTGATTCACAAGATACATCTAACTTAAAACGACCCGACTAGCACACAGGGAGGCTGAGGGTGTAAACATGAGACATTTCCGTGCTGTGTTCCCATTCCTGCTGAAAGACTGTGCAGTCCGGGCCTGTCAAACCAGCTAACATTAGCTAGCAAGAAAGCTAACGGTGTTTCCCGTGGTTCGGATCACTGTCATTAAAGGTTTTCTCTCTGAAATCATATCTTCAGCATTCATTGCACCGCTGTGATACTTCTCTGGGTGAAACAAGAATCGGCATTAAAGTTTAAAAGCTATAACTGAGTAAGATTACCGCTTGATGTTTCTGTGTCCGCCTTTCTCCTCTTCCTGACCGACTGGAAAACTCCGCCCACTGCTACTGCGCGCATGTGCACAAATACGTCATTTGTCGGTAGGCTGTGGCACCTTTTTCCAACTTGAAGATACAACAACATGGCACCACTATTAAACATTTTAAAAACAAGAAGGCAATCAAAACCATATGTGTATTTTATCCCTGTTTTGTTTATATTTCAATGAACCAAGTGTTATGGAGTATTATTTTTGTTGATATTGACTCTCCTATGGAGCCAATTTCCTGCCATAACTCCACAGTCCACAAACAAACTAATCATGTTTTACAAATGCCCTATGATTCACTAGCAGACACCGTGTGGTCTGCAAATATAAAACACTACCTTATAAACCAATTCATTTTGTTTCGCAAATTAAAACCGTAACTATCAACAAACACATTACATTTTTCTAATAAATAATGTTTCGGAAACAAATACAGCATAGGTCTTACTGTCCCTACTGTTCTGTTTACTTACAATTAATTGAATGGCAATAACGGCAAAGCATATTAGGCCTGTGTTAATAACCTAATATTTATTTATAATTAAATTATTTATTTAATCTCATATTCATAACAGTATATATATATTTGTATTGGTAAATAAACCTAGCAACCCCTAAAAGATAATTGTTCCTACAAAAACAATTAATTGGTGCACCTTCTTTATTTGTGTGAATAATTAATGTCCTTTAGCTTTGTACACTGTCCCCTGGAAATCTGGGTGTTTCTTTAATTGTAATTGATTGCTCAGATGTTTTCAGTGATCTTTTATTGATGTTTCAAAAGTCAATTATGCATTACATTCAATTGTGTCATTTGAGACACAAATGTAAAAAAAATATATACATACATTTATATAAACATAGAAATTATAATTCTATTGGAGGGAAAAACAGTCCACAATGTTTTCAAGTTTCAGGGTAAACTGTCAGAGGAAACATACACTAGACCTTTTCATTTTGAATCATGTGCCCTTTATTATCACAAATTTAAATGAAATGCCACTATATTGGGTCATCACTTGTTGCCTATTTGTATTCTACCAAATATGTATTTTTGTTTGTTTTGGTGTATGTTGCATCACAAGCATGAATCATAATTATTTAACATCAAGAGCTATGCATTGTGTGCAAGTTCACCGCTCACTCCTGCCTGAGAAGTAGGGCAGACACTCTTAAGGCTGAAGTGTGTCTGAGCTGCCTCTGTCTCTCACTGAGACTCTTCAAAAGCATCTCGTTGATTCAGGAGGGGAGATTGCCTCGTCAAGCTCTCCTTAAAGTGAGCATGGCGTCTCCCTCATCCTCCACAGAGATTATTTGAGGGCATGCTCATTGAGATTGAGCTGCTCATAGATGCCAGCACTGCTGCTTCTATTTGTTTCTATGGACACTGGAGGTTGCTCTGATTGGCTGCTTGACTCAGCCAGTGTCGGGTCTATTTCCTGATGGTGGTACTGTTGCTGCGCTGGTAGAACAGCACATAGGCTTGATTGGTCTGAAGCTGGTTCTCTGAGACTGGAGTAACACTGTAGTTGGGAAGATGGAAATAAATCATGAGAAACAGTTCCAGGTTTATATTAGTAAACGGTAGTGTAATGTAATGAAGTTCATTTACTTTATTTAAGTACGATTTGAGGGTATTTGTACTTTACCTAAGTATTTTCATTGTATGCTACTTTATACTAGAGTACACTAGTATACTAGATTTTGTAGGACAATAATGTACCTTTTGTACATTTTTCTCACAGCTTCAGGTACTAGTTACCTTACATATACACATAATTAGCCAATACAAAATACAAATCAACTAATAAATAAACATGGACACAGCAGCAGTATATAAATAATTAAAATGAGCTCCACCTTTACCAGCTGAGATGAACTGATTAATGCAATAATATACTTAATCAAGTAACTTAATGTATGATTTTTAAAAGGGCCAATATGCATGACAAATATATTTACTTGTGGTACTTTATTTGTATGACATTAGTAAGTAAGACATAAGTAAAACATCCCAGTACTTCTACCAGCACTTGAGATGTCTCAATACAGATGACCTACTGACACAGCAGGCTCTTGTACATAGACAATGCTGTTTGCAGGGCATTATAAAACAAAATGATTTGTGTGCAGGACGTTTCTCACCTGGAGTCGTTGTAGAAGCACCAACCATTTTCATCCGAACAGCAGGCTGTGTAGTGGCCCATGTTCACTGTGCCAGCATGGTTACATATTGCATATAAATCATACAGAACTGGACCTATGGGGACATAGAGAGATAATATGACTTATCTATTCCATTTATGAGAACTGATCAGTTTCAATTATGTAAACAATGAAAACGTCTACTTATTGTTACAAATAGTCTAGAAACTTAATTATCAAACAAAGAGTAACACAGGATGACTGGATAAGATGTTGAATACATGCCGATAATGTCCTTATTACCATTTAACAGTAACATTCATGATTGCATGTAAAAGGAAGTCATTCATAGATGGTTGAATACATTAGACATTAACAAGGATAATCTAAAGAAAGGTTTTGTTTGGTTACCACAGTCGACAGGCCCGTAGCGTCCGAGGTCCAGGTTAGTGAGAGGGAAGGACACATACACTGTGCTTTTACTGATAGACCAGCGAGATGTGGTGAAACGGTTCAGATCTGATCGAGACTGTTAAGTACCATCATAAAGTCATGTACTAAATCATCACTTGCTCATAACAAGCTTAATACACTAAGTACGAGATGTGGTCAAGGATACGTATCACAATAACCTGGGGAAACCTCTGGATGGAAAGCCGCTTGGTGCACTCAGTGTGCCTGTTACATCTTTCACACATCTGAAATCACAAAAACAAACACCTCAACATTTTAAAATACACAAGGTCCATTGTCATTAGCTATTTGTTTTAAAAAGTTAATACAAATTATCTGGAATATTGAGGAAAGTATTTTTATTTTTTCCCCCAGTACTGTTATTTGACTTCTTGTTTGCATTACACTTTTATTGATACAGTAGTGAGTAAAGCAATATAGGTCAGGTAGTACTATTTAGTCCTAACTTTGTCAATCTGTTTAGAAAGTTTAAATCTGTGAACTATACGATTAATACTTTTTAAATATGCATTTATTCTCAGACCTTCATTCAAACTCTGGTCTTTGAAAGGATTTAAAATCATCTCATTGTAATCATTTTAATATCATGACATGCAACAGTTTGAAATCAAATAAAAAATTACTTCATTATATATCTATAGTTTTATATTTCCATTTGACCGGTGTTCGCACATTTATATTTCCTTTACCCATCATAGTACGTTTTTGTTTGCTTTGTTTTTCCGTTGACACAGCATAAGCTCTTTGGCTTCATGTGCACATATAAATAAAAATAAATAAGGATAAAAGTAAGAACAATTATTTATATAGATAAGAGTACAAAAGGTGTAGGCTACAGATGGACACAAATCCAGTTTTGGAACAAACCATTCCCAGGTTACAGTGCCTTATTCATTGACCTTTCACCCCAAAATCTGAGACACGTCAATCAATTGTAATCCATTACTTTGTGTTAACCTACAGGGGAATTGTCCTTGTCCAGTTTCTCCTCCTGAGAGAAGAGCTCCAGGCACTCCCTCAGTGTGACCTGCCCAGCGGAGCTCCTCTTGGGGATGGGCAGCGACAGATCACAGAACACGTCGAATGTGTTGGAGGAGTGGGAGCACACGGAGCAATGCAGCGAGCTCCTCAGCTGGCCCGAAAACAGGTCTATGAGGAGGGGGGGAGGAATTATCAGAGGGTTGCCTTAATTTAATTTATTTTGTGGATTATTCTGATGGATCACGATGACTGCATTGCTCTCCTTACCTACTATTCTGCTGTCATCTCTCTCCAAGTGTTTCTTCCACATGGCAGCGGCCTCTTCTGAAATCCTAAAGGAAAACAAGACATGCGTGAAAAAGAGATGTGATCACATGAAGACTTTAAAGTTTTAAGGACAGAATCTTTCCCACATAAATATACAAACCTAAATCTGGCAAATGTTTGCTCAGGCTCCTTTCCTGCTCTTCGAACATAGGGTCTGCGATTGATTTCTGTGTGCAGCTTGTCCAATAAGAACCTGAGGAACTCCTGTGCATCCTGTTGACTGGGTTAAACACAGAGGAAATACTCCTTATTGTCGCTAATTAAGGCAGCTATTTCTATATGAACTCTGCTTCAAATCCAATCTATACACGTTGTAGGAGAGTAAACATTGAATTGAAATGGTTTACTGTTCTTGTCTTGTCCTTGAAACAGTTGTGCTGATGCACACATGGATATTGTATTGCATTTAAGTCTAATGGAAAGACAACCTTGAGGGAAAGAGAAACATCATCTTTATTCTCACCTGTATCCACTGAAGTAAGGCACCGCTTCTTTAAAAATGTTGTAAAACTGTCGTGGGTTTACGACTCTGTCCCCTTCATTTCCATCCCAAAGGCCTGACAGCACCTGAGAGAAGGCTGGCACAGGGAGACAAAGAGCAATAACAAACTAGAGAATGCAATTCCTGAAGAAATTGCTAGTGGGAATGCTTTATGCTGAAAAGCTGATGCTAAACTGCTATGCTGAAATGTAATGTGTAAGAAGAAAGTGAATAATTTAGATTGAAATTATACATGAACACTGGGGGCTTGAATGTGTGATGAGAGAAGAAAAGAAAGTAAAAAGGCTTAGAAACGCAGCAGAATATTTGAACTGCAAACTTTTGAACTAACTTGATGGCGAATGATCTGTCGCCATGCCAATGGCATTTGATGACATCCCATAATACGCTTAGATGCGTTGATGGCTGCATCGTTACCAAACCTGTGAAGTTTTGGGCCGTTTGGAGCATTTTCACTGAAGTTATGAGAAAACCGTGTTTCATTACATTACATGTTACTTGTTAGACGCTTTTATCCAAAGCGACTTACATACTCAATACTGTGGACAATCCCCACAGGAGCAATTTGGGGTGAAGTGTCTTGCCCAGGGACACAACGACATGCTGACTGCAGTGGGGTTTGAACCTGTGACCCCCTGATCCCAACACCAAGGCTCTATCCACTGCACCACACGCCTCCTCATGGTTTCCATGGCAACGGCAATGGAAGAAATCTCAAAACTGTCCCGTAGATGTCTTCACGGCTGGACTGTTAGCACACATGTGAAGTTTGAGCACTTTTTGAACATTTTCATAGGAGTTATAGCGACATCGTCTTTTATGGCGAGGGATGCGTTCCATGGAAACGGCATATGATAACACCCCATAATTGACGTAGAGCTGTTGAGGGCTGGAGAGGTGATATACAGGTGAAGATTGTGGGACGACCGGACCGTGTCCATTGGAGCTACAGCGACATCGTGTTCTATGGCGAGGGATGCGTTTCCATGGCAACAGCCTATGGTGAGATCTCAGATGTGGCGTAAAGCTGTTGAGGCATGGACCGGTGATATACAAGCGAAGTTTGGGGGACGATCGGACCGTGTCCATTGGAGTTACAGCGACATCGTGTTTTATGGCGAGGGATGAGTTTCCATGGAAACGGCATATGAAGACACCCCATAATTGACGTAGAGCTGTTGAGGGCAGGACCATTAACCATCTGAAGTCTGCTGCTGTTTTATGGCGAGGGATGCGTTGCCATAGTAACACCACATTACGGAGCATCAGATTTGATGTAGAGCTGTGTTAACCATTATCTGAAATCTGCTGCTCTGAGCATGTCAGTTGGAGTTATGACATCATCGTGTTCCATGACACAGGTGTTTATATTTGAGCTAACGACGTGTCCAGAGATCAAAGGTTTCCATGGTGATGTGCAATAATCAGTGAGAGGAGAGCATTTTCATTGTTCTGAATGAGAGATAAACCTCTTACATGTGAACATTTTGTTGAAGATCCGTAACAGATATCGGTGAAATTTCAAAGCGTGAAGCATGTCAAGGAACTTGAGCATCTGAAGTGTACTTTTTGTGTACTTTCGGGTTAATAATGTGGCCTTTTTGGCAGATTAACTAAAGGTGTGCGGCTGCTGTGGTGGGGAAAGATGAGGCTGAACTTACAATGGGGTTTAATGGAGACATGTTGAAAGTTTTTGTCACTTCATGCCCTCAAGAGGCATTTTGTTTAATTATTTTTTGCTTAATCTATTTTTATTTTTCAAGCTACGAGATGTTTTCCTACGTTTGTCATGAATAATAAAGAATTGTGTGCGTCGAAGAACAAGTAGTTGGAATGCTGTATCAGCATTCCCACTAAATGAGTAAAAATGAAAACATAGCAGGAAGAGGAGGCAACGACAGGAGAGAGGAACCTACCTTCCATGAGTTTAATCTCCTCTTTGGAGAACTTGTCATCCCTGTAGGACTTGAGGAGGCTGTAGTCCCGAAGGCCACGCGTGTGAGACAAGCATTGGACTACTGCGTTCAGGAAGCACTAAGTTGAAGACAAAGCAAAAGGGAAAGTGAGCTTGTTATGGCAAAATGTATTTTTAGTTAGCCATAAAGGACTTTAATTAAGGCCACAATGCATTACTAAGCACTTACTGTATTTCCTATGTTTTTAAGGCCAACTCTTCCACTTCCTACGGTGAGCTTCTCTTTCTGGGAAAAAATGACAACACAAGAAGCTATTGACCCAAACTTTGTCTTCAAGTATACACCCTATTTACATTTTTGTACACGTGTGTTCAGGTGCATATTTGCCCCGTTATTTCACCCCTGGCTGTGTCTGTAAACCATGCTACTTTTCTCTCTGTCTTAACCCTGCCGTGTCAGTGAATGTACAGCATTGGTAGGACAGATTTAGCCTCCTTATCCCAACAGCATAACAAGAGAGGCTAAAAGGAGGTCAGCCTGAAGCATTCATCCTATTAGAGACCAAGGAGTGCTGACAGCTGCTTAAACACGTGTGTGTCAGCGTGTACTCTCCATTAATTATTTTTCACAATCTCAATCTGTTTATGTTTTTCTCTCCAGTGTCCCGAATTTGACCTTTAAGTGCAAGACTTAAAGGTTTTACCATACATCAAGGGTTTATGCTTAGTTGTGTTTTTCTCACCTCGTTGTCGGTGACCAGAAGCAGGCCCATCAGTGAGGTGTAGAGGACAGAATGGGAGATGTCAGCCGTCTCTCGCTGCAGGCCCTTCTGGGAGACAAGGGTTCGACACAAGGCCTCACAAGACCCCTCAGCATTGACACCACTAGCTCCGGGCATCCTATTTTACTACTACACTTTGGAAGCGTGTATTGTGTCTCCTAGGACATAAAGAAGGGCTTCCCAAAAAGAAAAACGCCAGGCGGTTTGCACCACCTCTGTTTATTCGCAGGTGTTTATAAAGGTGAGCAGACTGTGATTGTAGTTCATAAGAAAGTCCTCTTTTTTTCCAGGGAAATGACAAGGAGTGTCATTAACAGCTGAGGGGAAAAGAACAGGGTTGATTTGTGACTGAGAATCCCTTAAAGGTAAATCCTTATTTTGAATAGATCTAGTTGATCCATCTTGCAATTCCCTCTCGTATTTACAGCTTGCAGGACAGCTAGGAAAGTCAAGGTCTGACAGACACCTCAATGCAGCCAGATATAAACATATCAGGTTCAGGGCACATCTTTACAAAGAGAGGTCAATTATAGAGAACTTCCATCAAGTGCACATTACCTTAAGAATATACAACATGAAACAGAATATGCAGAATCTCACAACAAAGGTATGTTTTGATCCGCTGTCGCAGCTAGCCAAGTCATTGTTGTTAGGCGTAGATAAATGGTACAATATTGCAAACAAAGTAAGTGCGAAAATCATTTCTGACAAACTAATGGCAGCATTAGTAAAATCATTAAAGCAGTTTTGACTCACCTGTTTATTTGGTCACTCTATCTGTGGACAAACTGTCCCAACCAAACTGTTCCCATCACCTGCTGAGCTGTTAAAAATGCATAAGGGCACGGCTACTGTTTCACTGTGTATTGAAGGCTAGAACTGAAAGTCTACCTCTGTCCTGCCCTGTCACCGGTGTCAGAGAGAGAGGGGGAGAGAAAGGAAGAGGGAGAGGGAGAAAGGGAGGGAGGATAATCAACACTAATCTTTTCTTTGTGGATCTTGTTGGCTATACTTAGATAATTGTATGCGGACTTTGCCATGTGTACTTCAGAAAAACATTCAAGTGTCAGTTTATTTATTAAAAAATTAAACAGAAAGAATCTATGAAAACATTTTACACTGTGAATTCACATTCAGAAAATACTGTTCTCAAGCTGTACAGTTATCATCACCACAAATACACAATACTTCAGCAAATGCAAGAAAATACAAAATCCATGCAGGAAATTCTATATGTCTGTCCAAGCACAATGATCTTTCACTAACAGTCCATATTTTATTCTCTCCAATGTCAATGTACAGATAGAAAGACACTCCCCGGGCCTCCTTGTCTTCAGTGACTGTTATGGTCGGCCATGTCTGTGTCCGAGCTGAGGCTGAGGTCGGCTATGTGACACAGGATGGGGTCGGGGGGGAGGCAGAGCTGTGACTGGCTGCTCAGAGAGGTCCTGTCCCGGGACTGGACGATGGCCCGCCGCAGACAGGTGATCCACTGCTGCTTGCTGAAGGAGTCGTTGGCCTGCAGGCTGTAAGGGTGAGCTTTGGAGCGCCCCCTGCTGCTCACACGGAAACAGTTCTTCACTGGGAGATAGAGAGATGGAGGAGAGGAGGGAGTAAATTAAGTGGAAGTACATTTGTCGGTTTCACTTCAAGAAATTCAACTAGTGAAGTGGCATTGATTTCTCTGTATCTATAGGCTTTGTTGTAGCCTAAATTGAATGTTGAATCCTCATTTCACCAGAAACATAGCAAAACGTATATATTAATAACAATAATAATAATCAATGTAAAAATAACAGCTCAAATAATTGCTGAAACAATTGATCATTCAACCAATCAATAGAACAACAATCGTTTAGACTTTGGTCATTCATCACTGATACCAACTATTTGCTGGTCATAGATTCTAAATAAAGACCACTTAATGCTTTTCTGGTATATCTTTATATATTTGCGGGTTTTGAACAAAGAAACTCAATGTTACTTTGTGAATGTGAACTTGAAACTGATGATTTTTTCATGTATAGTTTAATCCATAAATATATAAATATTGATCTATCTTATAAGTATGTTACCTTTGTCATTTCCTCCAGTAAAGGCTCCCCTGAAGGACCCCCCTCCACCAGGTTCCCCATCTGGGATCTCCTCCAGGTTTATCAAGTAATTGGGCAGAGGCTGTCTGTAGACATGAAACACCTGACCTCCATCTTTGTCCTCCGTCGGCCTGGATAGCACCAGGGCCAGCTCAAACAGGAATACATGCAGCCGCTGACAGAGGACACACACATGCAAAGTCAGAGATATGGCCTAACGGAAATATTTACTACAATATTTGAACAGCTATAAACAAAATGTAGGTCAAAATGCATCTATTAATCAGATATAATGTCATATCTTGGGCCAGGTAACAAAAGCAGATCATACACAGTGCAAAAATAAAGGGTAAGGTACAAGGTTTGTATTAAGGGCAAAAGATAACAATCTTAAGTGAGGCAGAGAGAAGCAAAGGTCTGTAAGTATACAGAGTAAGTTATGTTTAGGTGCAAACAACAACCTCAGGATAACCAAAGGTCTATAAATAGAGGTGCTACCTGGCCCTTGTTGTTCTTGAGCTCTCCATGGCAGTAGAGGAAGCGGGACAGCTGGATCTCTTGTAGTCTCTGGCTGTCTTCAATGTATGCGAGACGTCTCCTGTAGAACTGACACTCCGCCTCTCCGGTCTTCTTGTTGACCTCAGCCACGATGCTCTGGATTATGTCCAACTGAACACAACAACAGATAGTCTTAAATGAATGTATTTAAGGTGTACATTTAGAGTTGAGATCTGGGTTTGATTAAGACATGTATATTTCAGCAAAGGAAGATATGTTTACAATAGTAACATCCTGTTTGTGAGCCTTTAATGTCCACAGAATAATACTAAAGGCATTCAATCAAAAACGTTCTCCTTAACATATTTTTAAACTTATCATCCCTCAAAAAATACAGATACAGACCATTTTATTTTTGAACTATGATGTCACATCACAGGATCACCTCAGTTCATGTTTCAGAAAACAATATCTTTTGCTACCATTTGGAGGCGCCAATGTGCAAAGTGTTTTACATTATAAAGGAACTACTAGCTAAAGCCGAATGCCTGGACGTCACATTTTTCAGTCTGATGGATTTCATTATAGGAGAAAAAAACCTAAAGGTTACAAAGCCTAAATGCAAAATAATAATTTTGTATTGACTGATTTACAGTCTTAGGTCTTAATAATTTGTGTAAGTGTGTCCACAGTCAGCCAGACAAATGTTGTGTCTAGTACTACTAATACAGACATTTTAACCACTATAGACATCCGCTCTGCAGTCTCTGCAGAAGCTTTTGTTTCTACTGGAGATGTGTGTGATGTGTTATGTTCTTATGTTTGTTCCTTTCGGGACTCTACGTGGTCTGTGTTTTGTTTTTATGTTAACCTTCATTTCTGCCTCGTGTTGTTATTGAATTCATGTTTCTGTGGTCTTAATTTTAACTTGTGTTCTTTCTTGTGAAGCACAATTTTATTTCTGTGAAAGGTGCTATACTAAATACACGTATAATTATTATTATTATTATTATTATAGTAATTGTGAATATAATGAAATAAGCAATACGAGTATTTTTGGGTATGTAAAAACAACATAGTATTAGCAAATTTCAAGAAAACACTGGTATATTTAAAGCAACACACATCTTGCCTTAAAAGCCAAAGTATAGATAATATAGATCCTTTTAGAAAAGATTGACATGAATTTGTGTGTCTCCAACTCACAGCATCAGGCAATGAGTCCTCATCCGGGTGCTCGGGAGGCGTGCACTTCTGTATCTCTTTCAACAGCAGGGGGTATTTCACCAAGCGGCTCCGAGGGAGATCCAGGAAGTTCCACAGGTCCAGTTTCCTGCTGAACGAGGACTCCTGGCACAGGCGCAGGAAGTGCTCCACCCGCTTCTCCTGCTTCTTCTGGTCCAGCAGGGCTTTAGCGCCCACCTGGTTACAGCAGTACGTAACATAGGCCTCAAGGCAAGGAAACTGCAGAGAGGAAGAGGGGAGGAGGGGAGGAGGGGAGGAGTGATGAGCAATGAGAAGAAACGTGCGGTGAGATAAAGCCAGCCTGAACTCTGTGGCTCCGGTTTAGAGAAGAACACGATAGAGTAAATACAGGAACTAGAAAGAGTGAAGGAGGCTGTGCCATTTTATCTTATGCTCTATCAGTCCTTGGTAACCATGGAAATACTCACCCAGTCCATTAGAGTAGGCCCCACCTGCCCGACTGTCTTCTCTGATCCCCGCAGCCGCTCAAGGCGACTCAGAAGATCTGGTAGGAAATAAAAATACACTCAAACTGTTGTATTGATATTTGCCAAATGAATACCAGGGTAAGTACAGCTCAGAGACAGATGAACATTAAACTCCTTCATGTTCCTTTGCCTAAAAAAGCATAATCAGCCATCTCTCACTCAGTTATGCCAGGCATCTTGAATTAAATAAAGGGATCCTTTAGAGGCTTTTTTTGTAGGTCTTTTTCAACACATCAATGTCACCACATTCACAAAATGTACTGTATGTCGACATCTGGGACATATTTGCTAAATCTATTGTGACAGGGTTCAATTCAGTGTTGGTCCACTGTCATGCATTTTATGAAAGACAAACTATAATATTTGAATATACAGTGTGTGAAGTTAACAGATACAATAATGAAACAATGAAATCCAACAAGCGACAATATTTACCCAGATTTTTTTATTTAGCTCTGAATGCCTTATACATGATTAGGAAACTAAGAGGCTGATAATGGAGAGAGTTCAAAGCAGAAACACGGTTTACCTTGATGGAGAGGAATGAGAGAGTCCAGCGTACCAAAGATCTGTCCACGCTCACTCTCTGTCAGGATGTCCAACTTCAGCATGGGCTCATAGTACACCTTGTATCACACAGAGAACAGTAAGCAAAAGTACTTTAAGGAGAGAGTTAATGCAGCACCCTAAAGTGTGTCAAAGGGTGAAAAAGTTAAATCAGCAGAATGTGTTCTGATATAAAGTAATAGCACGGGCAGATTATGACTCAATGGACCTATAGGCGCCTCGTACACATGCTTTGTGGTGGTTTTGTGTCTCTTTGCAATTTCTTTGTGGTCATCTCTTTGTAGTGGTTCAGTGCCTCTTTTCATCATTTTGTGTTTCTTTTTAGCTGTTTTTTTTTTTCTGGTCATTTTTCTAAGGGGGGGGGGCGGCTCGTACCTCTTAATAGTCTGTCTTGTCTCTTGCTCTTTACATATTGTGTCAGGGCCTGTATAGTAATAATTCCAGGGGTAAAATATGCTTTTATTTAGTGTACACGTACCTTCTTGACCAGACTGAGATCATCAATGAGTTGTCTCTCCCCCTGAGTCAGCTCATAGATCACCTGCAGAACACACGTGAAAAACCAACATGTGGATGTAAGTACAGACAATTCACACATGCAAACACACACTTGCATGTGATTACGGACAGCATGAAACCTCACAGCTGATTGTTCTAAAAAGGAAGTTGAGCCTGGAGTGCCAGCTCACATCCTCTTTTATAATCATCGTGTTGGGTAGCGCTGCTTCATAGACATATAGGGCTCACTAGTGGCACACTGCAACCACATTTCCCCTGCGCGACCCACATACCCCGCAAAAACATTGCAATATATATATATATAAAAAGACCTGTGTTAGTTTAGTTTCTGCAGCTGATCTAAGGTCAAACCCACTGCCCTTCGCACCTCTTGTCTTTTGATCTCCTTTGCAGTGAGGTCATGGCTCTCCACAGTGTCGCTCCAGCATTGGCTGTTGCGTCGGCGTGGAAACGACGAGGCCTTTGTGCGAGGGCGCAGGGCGGCCGGGGGCAAAGGTCGAGCCTCTGTACGAAAGCTAATAGACCGCTGTTGAAAAGAGCAGTGAACGTTAACACCGTTAGCTTTTGTTTTTGTATAACAACAGGTATATGAATGTGTTTGTGCATTGTTACCGAAATGGACTGTCCTATGCGTTTCAGAGCAGGGGTCTTCACCGGGGTTATGACGCCTGTTAGGCTATTTGACTTCACCACAGGTTTCACCCTTTTATTACTGGGCTCCTAAAGTGAAATCAACATTAAAAACATACATTTCCAGCTTTTAATATTTAGACAAAATGGTCCACAAGCTTATCACAGTGCCATTATTCAAACCTTTACAGGTTGTACATTAGATTAAATTAAAATCACGTAACACACATCTGGCACCTGCACAGGAAGAACACCTTACCTCTGAATCCCTCATGTGCTCGGACATCATCTCATCATCCTCATCTTCCTCTTCATCCTGATAATGCATAACAGGTCACACAAAGACTCAAAGTGAATTGAGAAAGACATGACGGTGTTCAGGAAAGAGAGAGATGTCGAGAGGGGTGAGATGTTGCATGGTGCAGATCTCTCATTTCCTGTGTGACTCTTTCAAAGAGGAAGAAGGTTGAAGCGCTTCTATAGTAAATACAAGATGTCTGCCTGTTTTTGCCACACTAACCACATCAGCTGTAAATTCACTTAAGTGTCAGACTGAGATGTATTAAAATACCTACAGTAAAAATGTTATCTCTTTGTGTGCTTATGATACGCAAGATAAAGATTACATCAAAAGGGTCATCTGATAAAAAAAGTAAAATAACAGTTGCTGAAATGTATGTCCTATAATCAACATTAAATGGAATTCAGAGAACCTTCTCTTCTCAACCGCACAGCTGAACATGTTCTGAATCATAACTCTCTGTCAGCTCTCAGCATTGTGGTCACAAAGGTAAGGTTGACTAACTTCCGCTAGTTACAGAGAGACTTCAGAAGAGATGTAAGATGAAGAAGAGGCAGAGTTTAAATGGTGCGTGTCAGATATGCCTCACCTCGTTGATTCTGATCGCAGGTCCAGGTGCCGGGTCTTGTTTTCTCTTTTTCTATAAAAGCAGGAATGTATGTGAAATGAATATTATTGGTTTTAAGAAGAGTGCACATCTGGGTTTAGAATAAAATAATGGCCTTAAAAAAAATGAATTAGATGTTTGGTGACTTACCCCAGCATGGTCACAGGGGATAGAGTGTGCCTCCTCTTGTGCTGTGGACCTTAAAAAAGGGCAGAACCAAACAGCCACTCATAGTTATCTTCTTTTACCTGAGATAAATCTCATCACTAACACACAACACTAAATAGCTGAGTAAGTCATAGTATCATATGCCTACTTGACTTATTTGGCAGATATGTGCTACAAGTTATATCAAAATACATTATTGAAAGAAAGGTAACTGAACAATAACGGGTAAAGATTTGAAACCACAGATGAAGGCGACTGTAAAAAGGTATCATACCAGGAAGTCCTCGTTTCAACAGTCTCCTCCACTTCCATCTTGTCTTCGTCTTCAATGCATCTTCACAGAAACATTACACATTCCCAAAATGAGAAAGGTTCAAATAATCCAAATTCACTCCGGTCTCTTCTACGTTTGTGTAACTCAGAGTTGTTTGCAGGAAGCTTGTCAGAGTTAAGTGCACTCCTTCCTCTTCACTTTCTTCCTCATCTCGCACCCGACCACATCCTTTAGGGCTGCTCATTTTCATGCACCGGCTCGTCACAGAGGGTTTTAAAATGGGACTTATTGAATATCATTTAATTTAGTTAACTAATAGATCACATTTTAAAAATAACACTTTGTAGATCAAAGGGCCTGATTTAATCAAAAAAAAATGCACTGACAAGAGTAAACTCATAACAGAAAATATTCTTTTTCGAAAGTTAATCAACTATAAATACGTTTTTTTTATTTGTCTTTCTATAAAAGTGTGTGTATTGAAAACATGATTAGTTTTTCATTTTAAATTCACAGGTAGTCATTTAGCTGATGCAGGCTGTTTCCGGGATATGACCTATAGTGAAACTTCTGATGAAGTGCCAGAAGCAGGTCACAGGAAAAACACATTAATACCCGACACGTCACACACTGAAGACCTGCATTGCATTTTTTTTATTATTTAAACCTCAGAAAAAGACAAACAACCAGAGAAAACTTTTTTTTGTACATGTTTATTCACTATCACACTAAGTGCTCCCATTTCAAGATACATCTCATTGCCTTGCTCTGATACCGTAATGTCTTTTGGAGATAACAAAGTAGAAAGAAGACAATTAATGATCAACATGGGGTTTGCGCCAAAACGCTGTCGGCCCCCCCCCCCCCCCCCCCCCCCAAAAAAATAATGATAGAAATTAACACAACACATGAAAGATAAAGAGAAAAAATAATAAAACTGATGTCATGTGCAAGAGCCTCAGAGTGGGTTCCTATTCTGCCGACTCCAGAGGAGAGGCTGTTGACTCAGGTTTAGCCGTGTCTTCAGGTGCTTCTACGGTTTAAAATTTAGGGTCTCGGGTAGAACTATGGGCAGTGATATGGTCAGGGGGAAATGGATTCTCAATACACACATTGCTATTTTGGGGATTCTTGGCTGAACTTTTATTTAATGAGGTGCATCTTTAAAAAGAACAAAACCGAAACCTGGGACCAGGTCTACAAGACAGGGGTTTGAGGGGGGAAGAGAGCAAGTAGAGTGGAGGGGGGGTGTCAGTGGGCTGGATTAAAAGAGCCCTCCTTTAGTGCTGAAGGCTATTAAAGAGTCTGAGGATGTTTCACAGGGACACTAGCTGGGCTATGGAGTACCAAGAGAACACTAAGGCTTAGAATTAAACTGAGCGGAGAGGTTCTGCTACTGAGAAACATCAAAAAGGTCCAGTATACATGCTCCTTTCCTCCAATGAGACCCCTAATCCTGCAGCCGAGCAACAAGTGGATCCCTAACACACAGACAAGTATCCATAAATCAGCTTACTGGGGCTATGTACACTCAGGCACAGGGTTACACAAACCACAGGCCCAAAAAAACAAACCGATTGATCCAATAGAGGTGACCTGGATCAACCACCAATCCCCTCCTCACTTAAAACACCCACCCTTTTCTCCCCCCTGCAACAACCACCCTCATGTGGGTGGGTTCAGTGTGGAGCTCAGCGGATGGTGTATCTGACATAGGGCACTTCCACGTCTTCGTCTGTGAGATCGTTGCAGCACAGCTCAAACACAAGGGCTTTCACGTGCTTGCCCAGCTTCTTTTTGGACACCTTGGTGACAATCTCCGTCATCCTAGAGGACACAGAAGAAAACAATTAGGACTACAACACTCACAATGTGAGTTTCTTGTCTTGAGATGCATCGAGACAGTATACTCACGGCAGGTCCAATCTCTCTTTGAGTTTGGCAGCAGGCATGAAGAAGGAATACAGCATGGACACTCCCTGAGAAAGCATGGTGATCTCCAACTTGTGCTCAGTCTGACAAGAGAAACATAGAGGTTTCATTAAGGGTGCAACAGACACCACGAGGTGGTGAAGTGAAGAGGACTGGATGATGACCTACTTTAAAGTAATCCAGGAACTGTCTGAGTGTCATCTCCTCCCCGTTGGGCGGCAATCCTGTGACCTCGAAGCGATCCCACAACGTCCAATCAATTTCGTAGTACTGTAAGAACACCAAGAGCAATGGGTTAAGGCCAATCATGACACATCACACCACAAACAGCACCCAGTTAGAGGGGTAGAAGACACAATACAAACATCTAATAATCCATATTCTCCTCAGCACACACTGAAACCATCAGCATGAGAAGGCGAGTCACACTCATCACACCCAGGTAGGTGCATCAGTATTAGCATGGCTAGATCATCATTGGAGTTTAAAACATCTATTTACTATGTTTGAATTGGTATATTAGTGGTTAAAAGATGCCACTTTACAAAACATGCAGTGCCTACCTTGTGTGAGGGAGCAGCGATGGGCTCAGAGAAGGCGAAGAAAGGCAGAGCCAAGTTCATGAAGCCATTCTTGAATGATTCCAGCTTCTTGTGTCCTTGGATAATCTTGATGAGCTCTAGGCACACCAGGCCGACCACAGCTGCCGTGGTCGTGGCGATGGCAGGAATGATCTTGCCAGCGATCAGTTTGCTCTGTATTGGAGAAAGAACAAAGTTAAACTACTGTTTCAAGGAGCTACATTTACAGCCAGACAACATAAAACAAAAAAATTCAACCCAGAGCCATGAAAAGCAGTTCCCCACCTTGTGTCTGTCTGCAGGGGGAATGTCGTAGTTCTCTGCTCTCAGGTTGGATGATGCTACGATGAAGTCCATGTGGAAGTTGGTGTCATCATCCTGTTAACACGGGGGCACGACAGTCAGAAAGATAGAGCTGCAATAAGTGCAGGTTATGTTTGCATTGAGGACTCGCAGCATGCAAGTTATTCCAGCTAAACAAAGAGAGGTGAAAAGAACGTCTACCTTCTCAAAGTCAACAGCGCACAGTTTGAACGTGGAAGACTCGGGGGAAGGCAGCTGGACCTTCAGGTCGTCCAGTCTGGAGTCATCTATGAAAATGTGTCACAATGCATTCAAAATGACCCCCGACACCAGTAATTTGCCTAAACAACTCTTCGGCTGAAGATCTTAATGAGTAATGTCTTTAAATGATTTGTTGGTACATACATGTGTGCATCTTACCAACAGAGGAATTGCTGTTCTGCAGCTCCTGATCAGAGACGTGGATTTTAACCCCTGAACGAGGAGTGAAGGGGATCACTTTGACATCCTGCAAGATCTTGATCACACCTGCACGATCAGCGCTGCCTTTCAAGCCGTATGATTGGGCGAACAGGTTGGCTGCTGACACTACATAATCCAGGTGCAGCTCCTATTAAACAAAGGTCATTGGTTAGTATCTTGAGAGAGGAGAGATATGTTCAGAGCAGATCATCTCCGAGATTGACATTAGAAAACCATACTTACATTGCTAGTGCTGAAGTCTAGGCCGTGAGGGCACCTCTTGGGGCCAGACCAGAAGGGGGCACCAGAGCTGGTGAGCTGAAGGCCACAAATAATAAATGAATACCACATGATCACTGAGAAAGCATAACCAAGAAGTCACATTTAAAACACATTTATATATTCTCCTCAGCACACACTGATACCATCAGCGTGAGAAGCAGAGTAGCACTCAGTTACACCCAGGGTGCATCAGTATTAGCATGGCTAGATCATCATCGGAGAACAAGAACATCTACTGCATTAGCTATATACCATCTTTATTTTCTCCTATTGCATCGGCCAATAAAGTGACGTGTGCAGATGGCAGTAGCCAAGGTTCATCGGTTTCGCTAGGCTATGTGACTTAGTACTGTTAGAGGTTTTTAATTTGATAAAAAAATAAAAAAATCTTACGCCCGTGTCGTTTTTAAGGATTAGAACGATCAACCTTACTTATAACAACAATTACAGGTTATAGATTATGGCTGGTAAAACACAGTACTTTTAATACTGAAAATCGTCTCCTTAAGTTGGTAATTGTATAGCAGACTAAAGAAGCTTTTTGTAAAAGTTTTAAGAATGTTTGCGTGATGACGGCCTGAAAGGCAGTTGATATATTTTTTTACGATTTTCTGTTTCTCTAGCACAAAAAAGGGAATAAAAACAAAACCTAAGCAGTAAAACATCTGCTAAATTGTTATTCTAAACACCGGTACTGGCTGAGAAATGCAATCGTGGGTCCCCAATTGGTACATTAGTGTTTTAAAAACGAAACTTTACACCAGATTTGACTTTTCAGGAGGAAAGGGAAAGTCAGACTAAAACAAAGGTCAGCAATTTTACAAGCTGATAACATTGAGGAAAAAGCTAATAAATAACTAAGACTGGTGGATTATTTGCCAACGCCATTTAAATAAATAACAAATAAATGACAAGGGCATATGTTATGGCGCATTTCCACTGCAAGGCCTCGCACGGCTTAGTACGGTATAGTTAGGCCTTGGTAGGCCAGGCTCACTTTATGCTGCGTTTCCATTACAGTTTAGGAACTGGGGTAGTAACGCAGTTTAGGCGGAGCCGTGACATCATCTTCAATGCGAAACACAAAACCAACATCAGCCACTAGCTGTTAGCACTCAAGCTCACAGCTCCTCATATCTGTTCAGAAACTAGACAAAAGTTAAACAAGTACAAACCACAGACTGCCTGTGTCATGGTGAATACAGTCGCTGCTTTATTTATGTCTGGATAGGCCGTTGTTGTGAGTGTGGACGGTCGGAGCATATACTGCGTTAGCTTAGCCAATCTCCATTTAGATCACACGCATTTTAAAAGGTTTTTCGCCTGCCGTCTGTCTGCAGACTTGACAAAGCATTAATTCATGGTTTTTACTAACCGGTATCAGTATGTTGTTACTTCGGCATCATTTTGAAACGTGTATTACAATTAAATCACGGTCAAATATGTTCATTTTGTTGTAGTTGCCAGCGATTCTCTCACTAGTTTAGCATACTCAGCCCAGTTGTTGGCCCAGAAAGAACCTCGATTTTGGAGAGCCAGAAAAACTGTGAAAAAGTACCCGCTAGCCGGAACTACGCCTAGTGGAAACGCAACCAAAAACGGGCCGGGCCGGGCACGGCACGCTTAAACCGCGCTGTAGTGGAAATGCGCCATTAGAGTCCGTATGAATGAGGTGAAAAACCCAGGACCAGAACACAAGCATTCCAATTGAACGGTTGTATTCATCGTGCAGAGAGCTGAATATGTACCTGCTCGGGGGGGAAGTTGTGCAGGAGCTGGCGGATGTTGTTGCTGTATTGGCACTGCCAGTGGTTGCGTGCCCAAGCGACGCAGTCGGCCCAGCTGTGGGGGCAGTCTGTGACGAGGCTCTTGTAAACGGCCTCCAGCACCTCCACAGGCTGAGCTCCGGGGAGCTTCAGAGTACGCTCCATGAATTTAGGATCTCTGCAAAAACAAGTCATCAAGAACCCTCATAAGATGGTTACAAACAAGGTAAGAGGCACCTGTTCAATTTAATTTGTCCCATGAACGTATACGAGGTAAAACTATGACATTTTGTCAGCGTAACATTCTTTCAACCAGATTAAAAATAAATGTTAATGTGGGATTTTGTCAAAAGAAATCCAACAACTATGGGGACCGTGCTGAGCTCGTTCACCGGTTGTTGAACAGGCATGAGGCTAGCTTTTACAAGTACTGAAGAGATCAATAAGAAAAAACAAACACAGCTCAAACTAGTACTGCAAGATAAATTATTAAAAAAAACGTTCTTGATAAAAAGCAGGTCATATGTATAGGTAACTACAGGGATATCATATTGACATGATGGGGAAGTTAACTCACGAGAGGTACTGTATGGAGTTCTCCGCTGGCTGTTTGAATAGTCCCTCGAACTCATCGCGGGCCCACTGCACAGAGAGAACACATTACTCTAACACTCAATTCATTAAATCACATTTACAGTACAAGTGTAAAACAAGAAACTGTTTCTTAAAAGGTAGTGTTATCTCTGGCATAGCATTTTAATAATTTTTCCATTTAATCATATTGGGGCACATTTTTTGAAATATTGCAGTTCTCATGTTTAATCATTAAATAATGATTTACAAAAGCTATGTCGGTAGACTATATTCAATATTTCTTTACACATTTCATACGTTGTGCTCTACTGACCTGCAGTGTGTGTTCAATGGCATTTGGGAAGTTCTTGAGGGTGCAGATGGGGATGGACTTCTCAGGTGGGTCTTGGCTGGAGCTGTACGACTCTGTGAGGAAGGGGATCACGACCTGCACATTGCCTTTGGTACCCAAAGTACCGGACTCCAGTAAGGGTTTGCGGTAGTACACACACCTCCGATCCATGTACATACCTACACACCGGGCACAAACACAAGGCAGAAGAAACAGCATAAATAAAGAGGAAGATGTTTGGTTTCAAGATCGTACATTTGATTTCATATAAAAGGAAGCAGTTCAAATAGTCGTGTTCCTTACGTGCGTCAACATTGTCCAGTGCATTTGTCACGCCATCAAGGCTCTCAAAGAAGTCGTCATCGTAGACCCTCTCTGTGTCGGGGCCCACTCTGTTCTGGTGGCCTGTGATCCTGATGGAGGGGTTCATCTGCTTCACTGCAGCTGCAGCTGTGTCACTCTTCATTTTCTGTAACCACATACGAACATTTATTTATTTTCACTTTCATGAAAAATGACATCTAGCAGGTCCGCCAGTACAGTGAATCATTACTGACTTATGGAACATACACAAATCTTTACATTGCTACAAGTAATAACGTTCCAACAATAGTTACGGCCTACAGCACATGTTTTTTAAGGCTCCTCAAACCACAACTTTTTTGGTAACATGGTAACACGACCCTTGGTTAAACTGAGTCAAGACTAGTCACTTATCAATTATAGTGTTCTTATACCTATCGGTCGCTAAAAAAGGTACCGGCAATTGATTAAAACAGCATCAAATAACCAATACACCGACAACGATCCATTAAGTAGTCTGTTTTTTCCATTTAATGTTTCCTCAGGATATTGTCCATCAACAACATTTAAAGGAAGTGCATTCAGGAGCAGCTACAATACACAAGAAATCCATATGCAGCACTGCTGGGAAATCTAAATCAATAGATAGAGTTCCATATCTATCAACAGACCGGTTGATCAAAATGGCGTAGATGGTACTGACCGTAACGTCGGAGGGTCTGAAGAGGAACTGTCTGTTGAGGTTGGACTTCTCAATGGTGTCCATGTCCGTCACAATGACCTCGCCCTTCCCGGCTGCCAGTCCAATCATGGCAAAGTTTTTCAACAGCTCACAGCCAATGGCACCGGCTCCAACCTGGAATAATTAAAACCACATCCCCTTTGATTGATCTGTTCTTTCACAGTAGGAACATTTAATAATAAATGAATACCACATGATCGCTGAGAATGCATAATCAAGAAGTCACATTTAAAACACATTTATATATTCTCCTCAGCACACACTGATACCATCAGCGTGAGAAGCAGAGTAGCACTCAGTTACACCCAGGGTGCATCAGTATTAGCATGGCTAGATCATCATCGGAGAACATCTACTGCATTAGCTATAAACCATCCTGATTTTCTCCTATTGCATCGGCCAATAAAGTGACGTGTGCAGATGGCAGTAGCCAAGGTTCATCGGTTCTGCTAGGCTATGTGACTTAGTACTGTTGCAGAGGTTTTTAAAATTTGATAAAAAAAAAAAAACCTGGAATGCTTAAAACCTTTCAGTGAGAAAAGCTACCTAGGTGCTTTGTAATAAAAGGCTGAATACATTCCCTTTTGGGCTAGAGATAATACTTGTTAGCAGATTTGATCATTGTTGGCTTTATAATGGCATTTTGACACAAAATATCCCGAGACTCTCTTAGCAACAAGATGTAAGAAGAGGTCCTGGAAAGTGTTTTTATTTGGCAGACTCACCAGGAAGTAGCGCTGTTTGCCAAGCATCTCCTGCAGCTTGGTGCCGAACACTGCAATCTGCCCGTCATATCGGCAGCTCCTCTGGGGAAAAAAGAGAGAGCTCGTTAACACCATTATTTATTGCCACCATCATGAGCATCCTTCCTCAGTAAAAGTGTGGGAAGCTGAACACTTACAGGGGCACACTCTTCCTCTGTGAGCTCGGCTCCTCCTTCCTGTTCAGCCAGGCACTCCAGGGCATCAAAGTACAGCCACTGCATAAGAGGCATAAACTTTCCTGTGCACGCCTAAAGGAACAACAAGCATTTAAGGGCACAGTTAAAGAATGTATTTGTATCATGTATAACAAATAATTCAACTGGTTAGTTAGTACATGTTCAGAAGGGTTTGAATGACTGATAATGCATTTCAATAACATACACCGCAGTATACCAAGAGACTGAAAACATGATTTAAACAAAATAAAAGCGGCTACTTCAGGACCGAATCTACCTCAATTTAAACCCAGTGTGCAACTGACCTTCATCACTTCCTGTGCAGCCAGACCTCCGATGAAGGCATTGATAGGGGCCAGGTCACCAGCAGCGACAAACGACAGCTTTTTGATAAGAGCTTCGTCCAGCTGCTCCACTTTAGCTGACCCCGTCTGGGCAGCGTTGACCTCCTTGGCCAATGTCAAGAACTCCTCACCATCAGCCTAGAGTAAACACACGTCTGCATGTTACAAAAGGCTTAAGACAACTCACTGACTAATATTACATTTTGAAATGCAGTGCTGCAAATAAACTTTGCGTTATCTTAGTTATTTAATTATTTCTCACAACAACTTTCACAATAACAACAACATTAGAATCCAATAATAGTTATCAGAAGCTTTACACATGGTAAGTGAACCAAATCCAAGAATCTTCAAGCAGCTGTGGTATTTATAAAAGATACGAGTAGGATTTACCTTGTTCCAGGGTGCAGGAAGGTGGTTGTGTTTCTTCTGGAAGGCGTGGATAGCCTGGAAGCCCACATGCAGCTGTCCTGGACGATCAAACTTGGCAAAGTCTGTCAGCACAAACTCAGGCTCAGCCATGGAAGAAGAGATGGATTTCTGCACGAGAAAGACAAACAAGATGAGTAAGGTTAGACTAGTTAACATTTTCCACTAGCAAATTATGAGGTGTTTTATGTGGCAATTAGAAACCCCTTTGCTGATCAGGAGCAAAACATGTAAGAAAGACTTTGAAATGCAAGTAAGAGTGAAACTCCAAAAGTTCTATGATTGAAAAGTAATCTGTAAAATCGCCATGTCACGAAAACATAATTAGGTGTGGAGAGTGGAAGCCACTTACAAAAGCAATCTTCTTGGGCATCTTGACCTGGGAGACGATTCCTCCTCTTATGTAATCTATGAAGCCAGTTGTGTCACAGATGCTGAAGGTATAGGGTCCTGCACAGGGAAGAAGTCATGTCAATGCAAGATGGTTATAACCAGACTAACCAAAACATGTTGTTTTCTCACATAGAAACAGGACTTACCCAGAACTTTAATTTCCACTGGCGAGCAGCCATTGAGCTCCGTCATACCCTGAACCTCTGTGAAGGTGACGTAGTCTCCGCTCTCAAAGCCATGGCGAGTCTCATCCAGACATGTCACAACCGCTTGATTGTCCTGGAGAAACCAAGAATGAACAACATTGTCCAAATAATGTTAAACGTAAAGCTTTTTCTGATTGTCAAGCGCAGCAAGTAGCTGGAAAAATAATTTAGGCCAGATGTAAAGACTAACCTTGGTGATCATAGAAATCATGGAACTAAGTGGCTGTTCTCCATTGGTGTCTAACACTAACATCTCGTCACCAAAGTCGCAGAAAAGTTGGCTGTAAAACACAACATTAGACAGTGACACGTGTATACATTGCATTAGGAAAGAATACGAACTAGAAAAGTCAGAATCTTACCCAAACAGGCCACGTGTGTCTGCGATGACCAGCTTGATCCCTTTGGTGTGGCAGAACTCTCCCAGTTGCTGCCGCTCTTCTATATTTGAGTTAGTCAGCACTACGACCTAGGACACAAAAAAGAAAAATACCCATTAGCATCAATTTTTCTTTCTTTTCCGACTGTGAGAATCAGTTAGGCACTAGGTTCTAGTCAAGTCATACCTGGAAATCGGTCATGAAGTCTTCAGTGAGTGTTTCGGTGAAGGCAGTCACAGGAACGTAGTTGTTGAGCTCAGCCAAACGCAGCCGACTCACCTCTGCCCTGTTCTTCCCAAGGTCTGCCTCCCGCAGGTAAAACTGGCAACAATAATAAACAAAACGTCAGGGAAATACTGATACCAAGTTAAATATACAATAAGCCAAATATGATTACTTGCATACAAGATTTTTGGAAAGGTTCACCACCCAATTCAAACGGAAAAAAACTTCAAAATCTTTCCTATCACTCCCTCTCTTTCATTTCACTGTCAAATTAGGGCTCAAAATACAGCCTATTAAAGGTAGGGTAGGTAAGTTTGAGAAACCGGCTCGAGATCGCTAGAATTTGAAAATACACAACCGGAGAAAATCTGCCACTTCCTTACAGAGCCCCTCCTCCAACACACACGAACGTGCACATGACCAATGAGGGCACGAGATAAGTTTGTGCCTCGATGGAAGGCTGACAGGCAGGTAGGCCATCCAGTTATTTTACCCAGGCCGGCTAAAATGATTGGTCGTACTTTTTACAGTACTACGGCTTCCACAGATGACATTTTTTTATGGATTTTTTGTCAAAGCATTTAAGATATTCATTGCTATCGGGATGTTAAGAGCATTCCATGGAATATAACAAAAAGTGTATCTCGAGCCGTTTTCTCAAACTTACCTACCCTACCTTTAAGTGGTCTGCCTACAAACAATGTGACCCACTCAGCTAGTATCCTCAATGGCAGAGCAAAGAAAGTGGGGAAAGGCAGCCTTCTGAGCCAGCATTTTTGACAAGTACCTGGTTGCATTAAAGGTTTATTTAACCACAGTTTATGAGCGTTGGAACAGTGGAAAGACTTGACCGACAGCTTTACTTTATTTCGGTTTCATTTGAATGAACGGATGTATTTCACTGTGTAACAGGGAGAAATCGTATAAGAATATTTCCTCCTGACATTTCTTTGAACTCTATTTATAACAATAAAGAAGCTTACGGCTTATGCAATGTAGCTGAATTGCTTTTATTTTGATTCAGGCATGGTTTACATTTACTGTAATTAAAAGTATTTTCCGGGACTGTTCCAGAATAAAGTGAGTCTGGAGCCCTGCCTCAGAGTCAGACACACATGGCTGATATTTTCTACACAGAGTTCCATTTTTTTAGTTGCCTAATAAATGTTCCTACTGTGAAAGAAAGAATACATCCGAGGGGATGTGTTTCTTTTTTTCAAGTGTAGCAAGTGTGGACGTGGCCAGAGATTAAGTGGTTGATTAAATAGATGGCAGAAATATGCTATGAAATTCAGCCAGAATTAAAAAGAAACGGGGGCAAATGGCACAGGCGGAAATAGAAATGTCTGAGAGCACAAGAGTTAACTCGGGTATTACAAACATATGCAACCGCATGGATCGCATGATGTAGTGTTGTTACATGTGCCAAGAGCAAGGCCTGTCTTAGGTAAGACAGCTTTTATGTGCGCCACTTGCTTGGAACAGTCTACAGCTAAAATTGAAACTGAGCAATTTTATTCCTCCAAATGTTTTTAAAGCAAGTCTAAATAAAATGCTCATTGAAACTATGGGTATTTGTAAATGTCGATAACTATGTAAATGTAGCCTGTAAATATGTTGTATGATATCCTCTATTGTTTTATGTTTCATGTGGAACCTAATTGCTGCAGGTCTCCCTTGAAAAAGAGATCTATGATCTCAAGGGACAATCTGGATAAATAAAGGTTTGAAATGAAATGAACCATAATGTTCTGCCAGCCTCCTGGCTGAACACCTGAATAGTCAATTCACAATGACCTGTATGGCCTTTGGATAAATACATCAAAACTCAGAGCAGAATAACAAACAATCTCTTCACTCTAGCTGACCCAGGGAGAGGCCACCCACTGATCAATCTGGGTTAGCCTATGGTTAGCAAGGGTGGGGGTGGCTGCAGTACTCTTTTTGGATGGCAACAATACTACAAACCAAGTGACTCATAACAGATAGAACCAAACTGTACTTTGGATTCAGGCTCAAAGACTAAGGCACAACTGCAGAATCTGCAATAAAGTATAATGGCTGAGTGAACCAATGACTGCATGAAAACCATAAATGGGAAACATTTCTCAAAAGAAACATCCATGTATTTTGCTCCATAATATCTGTGCACGCTTCTACATACCTGAGAGGCGAGGTCTCTCCATTCTGCGACTCCTTGGTCATGCACAGTGACACTCCTCACTCCTGCAAGGATTACGTTCTTGGCAATCTCTACTCCAAGACCTCTCATACCAGAGATAAGGACATTGGAGTTCTGCATGCGCTTCATCGCAGCATGGCCCAACACGTAACTACGGAAGGAGATAAGGCACCATTAGAACAACTGTTTTGTTTAACAACCATTCCAGTTTGTCAGTTTCAGTTGACTTACAGCTGTCTGGAGTACAGGCCTTCATCGATCTCAGCATCATTGCCATTCTTAGCCATGCCCTGAAAAAACACACAGAGGGATTGCCATCAGTTTGTGTAACAAGTTTTACAGTATAATAGTGTATGGGTTTGTACTCACGTTGGCAGGTGTATGGGACAGATCAGTTCTGACAGAGTTGGATGAGGAGCAATGGGATCCCGTCTTCGTCTCTGTTCCTGACAAGCGACGCTTCTTGGACAGCGGCGAGCTGGACATCTGCGCATCAAAACAAACACAAACCGTTAAAGCCTGTTGTGAAGCATGATAAGATAATCAAATGTTGCCATTTAACATTTCCCATGAACAAGATTTTATTTATTAATTTACAATTGTTATGTATCGAATGTAAAGTCAACAGTTTCAACAATTAAGTAAATCAAACAGAGTGAAGAAACTCAGTGTCAGCATGTTAGTATTTCAAGGAGGTTTTCAAATAAGTGCAAAATATATATCTAAATGCTACGGCTCTATATCAGCAGTATCCAAGCCGAACGCTGCCCAATCCCCTTCATGTTCAAGAGGATTTCTCGTCTAGGGAGCAGCTGGGCTGGCTGCTGGCCAAACACAAATCTGCTAGAAAACGAACTGAGCCTGGGAAGAGACATGAATAGCAGCATTATCAGTTATTTTCATGCTCGGATACAGGGCTGGCCTGTTTATGTACTTCTATTGTCCATTATACCGGTATTTAAGGACCGCCAACATCGTTTCAACAAAAAGAGCTGAATCATTAAAACTTCACTGCGGTAAAGTGAGCAACACCTCACGGCGGCCTGCAGGTGTGGACACAAGGTCCATACAATGCCGTTTGAACGATCCTCAGTGTGGAGATATCAAAAGGGCGTCAACAAAAAAATGTGTATCTTTAAAAACCACCAAGTACACTGTGATAAACGGAACAATCGAGACAAACCCAGCCGCGTTAGGAAGTGAAACAGGCCGCGATCTCTCGAACACATCCTCACTGCACGGCATTCATGATCGGACACAATTTCCGCATCCAATGCAGCTAAACTTAACGTTACAGGCGTCGAGAAAGTCAGACGTAACCGTTTATGTACGTCCCTACAGATAAGCACAATGAAGGGAGTTGACCAAAGTTGTTAAATAAATAACGATATAACCAATCAAAATCCAACGTTGTAATGTACTGAACCGTTACTGTTCGTCAAAAACAAAAATGAAGGCAAACAATGATACAGCAAAGCAAATGAGCAATACAATATGTTAACTGACGAAATCAAGCCTTTAACGTTGAGGAACACGGTACATAAATGTCCCTACACACAAACAAGAAGAAACCGATTAAGTTCGTTGCGTGCCACTAATCAGTTAAGTGATTTGGCGAAGTGGACACAGTCGGAACATAAATAACTTAAGAGGCAAGAAAACACCAGCCAGCCAGCCTATCCATTAGCAGCTCGGCCTAGGCCTGCATTTCCCCCAGTGCGGAACACAACTTTACCAGCTAGCAGCTGTAGCTATATGCAACCTGCTCGCAAAATACAGCAACGGTTTCATTTTGTCAGCTAGCCAAAATAGCTCCTTTATTAATATCGATCGTGTTTCCAACACTCAACAAAAACCAGCATTCAAATTAATCGCCCAATGTAAGATTATTTTGCGAATGTAAGACTAGCATTTTCACTCGTGCTCCATTGATTTCTCTTTTCTTACCAATAATCCTTCTCGGTCCCTTCCCAATGCGAACCCGCTCCTCTCCCGCAGTATCTAGATGTCAGTAAAATCGATGGTTGTAATTTGGACGATTCGAACAAAGAAAAGAAACGCGGTGTGGGATTAGGAGGGTCTGCGGTATACTGTCGAGTCACTATGTCGTTGTGCTGAGAGTCTCGTCTATGTAATTGCGTTGCTGGCTTTGCGACTGCAGACGGGAACAAAACCAAAATGGCAGATGGGAGAAAGGGGCGGAGGAGCTGTGACGCATGGGCTGAAATATTCAACAGGAAAGGGAGGCTGTGAGCACGCTGCTCGGACAGGAGCTCCGCTCATTGGCTGCCTAACAGAAGCCAACGTGCATCCATCCCGCCCCTTTAACCAGAAGATGCATGCCATGTATGTTACTGTACAATGAACTGCAGGACCACCAGCGATCTTTGTAAGGAAAATCTTGCAATTCTTACAGAAATAACGAGCAGAGCATGTCTGACGTAAATTAAAGAAAGCAAAGGTCCTACACGGACTATACTTTAGCATTTTGAAAAACTGTAGACCAATCTATCCCAGATTAATGAAATCCAACAACAACAACAGCATCTTTGTGACTGTGGCTTTGTGTTGAAAAGTCGCCTCGTTGTGGAACTACACTGCATATACACAACTTACAAAAGACATGGACAAAATGCACCATGAAACATAATATAATCTGAATGCTATACCAATTTGGAGACTCATTGCACGACAATTGAAGTATTGTAGTTTAGAGATGTGGTCCTTTATCAGAGTTCAGCAAAACACATCTCAAGTCAAGTCTGATGTTGCTCCAATGGTAACTGAGCCAGGTACTACATCAGGTAGGATACTTGCTAGCCCTAGTGATGCTGAGCGTCTGGGCCCTCAGTCACATTGAGGTTAGGGGGTGAGCATTCCTTGCAGAGGAGGAGAATTGGGGGAGGGGGTGCCTGGCAAATGACAAAGGCCCAGGAAAAGAGTGGGCCGCATATTCTCGGGTACACATGTCGAGGGGATCCCCATTCTCACATCAATGCTGCGAAATGAAAAAACACAATATTTTCCACCATTCCAACAGAGTTCAAAACAAAGAACATAATAAATGTCATGTTAACAGACATCCCAACTTGGCAAGCTAAAAGGAGACCTCGCCAATAATGAGTTGCTGTGGTAGCATCAATTATCGTCCTATCGTAACGTTATCAAAAATACATATATAGAAGGTGAATTGTTGCCAGTGTGGTCTAGCAAACACTGCGTGGTGCAAGTTAGCTTGTGTCTGCTTCTGAACACTGCGAGCATCTGGTGTTTGTAGCCAACTAGCTTTCAAGCTACTGTTAACGGTATTCATCACAGAACGTTAGTTGAAACAGCAGTCTCGTGCACATAAAGGTGCGAATTCCAATCTGTAGTTAACGGTTACGTGCCAGTGGTTTCTATGCTACGGTAAGCAGAGGAGCAACGCTGAAATTGTCCAGAAAGCCGACAACAACTAACGTAAACGATAACCAGTAACGCAGATCAAACGACTGCGTAGTTGTTAGCTTATGTGCAGCTAGCTTTAAAGCTATCTAGCCACCCAACGACTTTTTCCTACTTCCAGCCGCTATGTTAGCTTAACTAGCTAACGTTAGCAAACTAGCTGGGGCTAACACTACCAAGACAAGAGCTTTCACAAGTGTGCAGAACTTACCACATCCGATAATACTCGGCCTGATCTGTAGTATTAAAATCGGTTTGTATTTAAGCAAAAAAAAACTAACAAAGAATGGGACAATTTAACAGTACCGCGGATTGCAAAGTGAAAAGTGTGTCAGGGTGGCGGGCTCTGTGTGAGTTTTTCCGCTGGACGGCTGCCTGACCGGCTGTTCCAGAACCGTTTCCCCTCACTCTATTTCAGTTCAAAGCAAAGCAAAGCAGCAACATGTGCACGTTACAGGCACAACCATCATTCCCTTCAAGAGGGTTCACCCATAACTGATTTAAATACATGTATCACAAGTACATTTAATTATTATTTTTAATGTTGTTCCACACTACTTAGAGAATCAAGTATATTGAATGTTACACTCGTTCATTGTTTGATCGCATGTTAACTTTTAACAATTATTTCCTTCACCCCCATGCTTCCACAAGTATAGACTAATCCAAAAATCGCGTAGGGCATGATGGGACTTGTAGGCATGGCGTTTATCATGCCTCTGTTAAATCATTGGATAACGGTTCTTTCAGCTTTAGCAATAAAAAGCGTTTACGTGATTCCATGTATATAATGCTGCTATATTCATATTAAAAACAGCTATTAGAGTTGAATCAACTCGTCAAATAACTTTTAATCAATGAAAAAACGAACGATATAAAGCATATTTTTTAATTTTTTTAATTGAAAGACTTGCAAACAGTGCACAGTTTACACAGAGACAGGATAGTGGATTTAAAGACTTGTTCAGGAGAAAAGCACAGAACCTGGTATTACATAGATCCAAAAGCAGAATGAACTTCCATAAATACTTTTTTACATGATAAAAAAGGAGCAAATATAGACAGTACTATCAAATTAACAGTAACAATTGAATGCATGACAAAATTGGAGAAAAAACAAAACAAACTCCATGGACAAAACTGGAGAAGAGTGTGTGTGTGTGTGTGTGTGTGTGTGTGTGTGTGGTGTGTGTGTGTGTGTGTGTGTGTGTGTGTGTGTGTGTGTGTGTGTGTGTGTGTGTGCATGCATGCATGCGTGTGTGTTTGTTTGTTAGTTATTGCAAAGCCTTTGAAAACTAGCATCTCAATTTTGATCAAGCTCTCAAACAGGCGTGGAGTATTTCAAGTTTAAATACGGCTATATAATAAAACAAATCTCAATCTGCAGCAGCTAATGAAATGGCGAACATCTGTACAACTCTTTGACTGTAAGTTTATGATTTTGGAGCCTCACTAGTTGAATTAATAGCTACATAAATAAAAAGGAATGGAAAATAATGACATAGGATGTGCTGCTTAAAAAAGAAGTAAATGTCAGATTAGTTATGAGGAAGTTTACAACATAGGATGAAAGCAGGAATCAGGAACCAAGTTCTTTGTATTTATTTACACTTTGTAAGGAATAATGGAAATATTACTATACATAACACTCCCCCTCCCCAATAACTCGCACTATAAGCTGATTATTGTACCACAATATCTTACTTGTGTACATTTAGGATTTGCAAACTGCGCTGAATGCTTAGATTTGAGTATAACAAGGTTGTGTTGCAAGCATTTTGATGTGCACAATCTGGATTTGCTTTTATGATCTTTCTTTTTGCAGCTCTCATACAGAGAGATGTACTACTCCTCCTACACTCAAGTCATGAGTGTATTTAAATGCCATAGTTCATTTTCTCTCAGACCAGTATTCTCAAAAGGAACATACAGCCGTACCAAACATCATTACATGGTTACTTTTCCTTTTTGCGTTAGTGGATGATACTTGGGTGTGAGACAGTGTCTCTAAACCCCTTGACATTTGAACCATAAATCCAATGTTCCATCTGTTGTGTATTGCATCATGGACAACTGTTTTATAGCCCTCTGTCCATCCCAGCTCCGGTGGACTGGTTGGTAGAAGCAGCATCCTTCTGTCCCTCCCTGTCTTCTTGCTCTCCTGCAGCCCGGGGTGAGGATTGTGTGGGTGGGGAGGGTGGGGGATAGGAGGGAGGAGGGATAGTAAGGTGAGGGAGAGATGGCAGCGCAGGCCTGGGAGAGGTTGGAAGAGGCGGTGGAGTTGCAGAGTTTGCAGTCGTGGTATGTTGTGAGGAGCGGGCGCGGGAGGTCGCAGGAGAGGCGTGTGTGCTCCTGGCTCGAAGCGGCTCTGCAGGGCAGTCACTGATTTGCTCCATCAGCGAGGGCATGTCTCCCTCAATCTTCTCAAGCACGGCGGCCATTTGCTTTTCGATCTGCTCAATCACACTGTCCATTTGCCAGTCGCTTGTAGTGCTGCTCCTGCCTGCTCCATGTGGTAGCCCAGTCCCATACATCCCTATCCCTCCTCCAGTCATATATAGGGAACTGTATGGACTCCCATAGCTCCCTGCCATCCCCATTCCTACAGTCCCAACTTCTGGGTTGTATGGAGTGGCGTGACGGCCCAAACTAGCAGAGCTGCCTGTGTAACAACCCTGTCCTGTTGCAGGACCTGGCCTTGCCATGCTGAACTCAGCGCTGTATCTGTCTGTTGCCCTAGTATCCCTATCCCTTCTCATCATGGGGCTATCCTCACCCCTTAATCTAACTCCTCGTCCTGCATCAGCCCCAGTTTCAGGTGCCACTGTTTGAGCGACTGCCACTGACCTCTCTGCCACTGCCTCAGGTAATTCTGTCTGACACCAGCTTCCATCAGTCTCATCCCTCTGGTCCTTCTGCATTGCTGGCCTCTTGTCTGGTGAGGCTGTCCCAGCAGCAGAGGCTTTGGGTGTGGGGCCATGGAGCGTTGCAGCCATCTTACGTTTACTGTTAGGATCAGGGGAGGCGGATGTGTGTTTTTTGTTCAGGTTAGTCTCTGAAGACCCGTCTGACAGCTTGGAGGGGTCAGGCGTCGTCATGGGAGTTTGTTTGGATTCTGGAACAACTTTACCTTGACCCAAGTTGGCAGCCATCTTCCTGGTTCCATCACCTGCTGCTTTCTTTGCACCAACCTTGTCAAGCTCCTCCTGTGCGAGTTTGAGGGCTGCATTTGATTGGCTTTTCTGACAGAGAGGCTCCTGAACATCTGAGGGGGAAGTTCCCACTGATGGGCCTATACTTTTCTTTGCCTCATCCTGATTTTCTGCGACCGTACTCCTCCCCTCATCCTTTTCTATACCCAGCGGTGTATTTTCAACCGTAACTTCTAAAGACACACTGCTTGATGTCACTCCTTCATCACTTGTTCCTTTGTCTCCCTCATCACTTGTCCCATGGGACAACACTCTCTCACTATCTCCTGCCTCCTCTGTGCTCTGAGCCTCGGCTGAACTGTCATTCAGGGCCTCTGAATTCTTCAATCGTTGCATGAAGGTGGTGACACGGATTGCTTTCTGCAACACAGACAGATGAAAAAAAAGAGGAGAGGAAGATATAGGTGTTAAAGGCATTAAAGTTACAGTATGTTGCTTTTTTTCATTAACACCCATATTGGTTAAAGAAAAGAAAAGCGTTGATCCTATATTTGGTTATGGCAATGCAAATAACATAAGATTGGAAAACAAGTATTTGACAAAAAGCCTGTCACGGTACCATAATTTATCACCATCATAATAAGCGTGAGATGTGACAGTAAGATTGGTGCCATCTGTTTACTTCCAGGAGGCTATGATACATTTGTACCCTGGTTTAAATCAATCTCAAGACTCACTCACTCCAAGCCACTCCTTGACTGCTTGTTGTCTGAAAAAGGTAAGTGAACAGATGGGTGTAAATCTCAGTCACTGTTACACCCATCTGACTTATTATGATTTACAAACACTTAAGGAGTTAAAGAAAATGTGTAGGCTTAGAAGTTGTGTTTAAACCAGGGAATCGATTCTCTGGAAGTGAAAAGCCATTTGGACAGACATATCACTGAATACAATATGGTTTGACTGAGAAGCTTTTGTACAGCTTCAAGTATGACTTGAATGTAACACTGAGGTACAGTATGGGTCAATGAACCAGGATTCACGTAAGAGGAATGACAGAGGGCCTTAGAGATCAAATCACTGCGGTTCAACAGTCCACAGTGGCCTACATCCCTTATATCCTTTCTATTTCTCCCTCTCCTTATCTACACAAAAAAATAATACAGACAATGAGCAAACCCCTTTCCCTATTGTGGAACATGAACTTGTTTTTACCAATCTGGTTTCATATACTAGTGCAGATGAGGAGTAAGAAAGGAGTAGAGCGAGCCACTTTGAACATCTTGGTCTAAATCCAATGAAGAAAAGTGGGACAGAGTGGATGGATCTCTTCTGGGACAGGACATGAGTGACAGTGGGCAGGAACAGAGCATCTGAGAAGACTTTCACCAGCCAAACATGTTCAATACATCTTGAGGCTGACTGAGGATTGACTGGAGATGTTTCCTGATTTGATTATTATAACTAACTGTGAAAACCTCTTTATTAATAAAGGGGATGTTCAGTCATCATAAAGATGTTTTGTTATTGAATCATGCCAGACTGAAGGTGAGTTTCTGCCCATGCTCTGTCCTTCCATTCTCCCTCATAATGAACAACAATACCTTCAAATCCTGGGAACCACATGGGGAAAGAGAGAAGAGGGTTATCACTGTTACTTATGCTGTTAGGTCAGCGCTGCCATCTTGACTTCCTTCTTCTTGGTCCTCAGCATTTACTACCCCCATGTCCTCTTATGACCACCGCCATATCATTTGCAAATGTAAGACATACCTCTGCAGAGTTGAATGCAGAGCTAGAAGTACCTCATGTGCAATCAACATATAAATAGATAAATTATAATCATAATCATTCACGCTAGTCATCTTTATTTGTTTGCCCTAGCCTTAATCTTGTTTCCCCCCCTTTTCCTCTGCTGCTTACTTGGCTATTTTATCACAACATTTATTTACTGCTATAGAAAGAGAGTAAGAGTGAATACATACCCGCCATTTGGCCTTTGCAAAGTTCTTCTCAAACTGGGCACACACGCCATCCTTTAGATTCTTCTCGGATGCACCATTCCCTGCAATCCTGTCATAGGTGACAAAAAACAGCTTACAAGTGAGAACTAACCCAGTAGACATGTGCCAAAAAACGTGTGCTCTGTGATTATGTGCAAACAATTACCATTCATGCCAAAGTGCATCCTGCGCTGTGATTCTAAGCATCTGGTCAACCTCCATGAGTCGACAGACGAGCTCCTTAGCTGAGAGAGAAACAATACAAAAAGTCAATTTAAAGGTTTAAAGACAATTAGATCATTGATTAAGAGGCATACAATAAAAATTGCAACTAAAAGCTCCATTTAAATTTAGACTGCGGAAGGAATAGTCAATTATTTACCGACTACCAACACATCCAATGCCTTTCAAAATTCAACTGGTTGTTATTGCCATCGTGTGGTAGAGCTATGTACCTGCAGGCGAAATGTCATCCCAGTACGGAGAATCAAACTCAAATTCACCAGCAACGATGCGACAGAAGATGATGCGATTATGTAGATCTGTGTTCTCCTCCTCTGTCTCATCATAAAAAGGTGGGTTACCTGATAAGCTACAAAAAGGAGAACATACATAAAGAGACAGAGAAAGGGAAGTTATTTTAAAACCATGCAGATAACTCCTGGAAATGTGAATTACAAACAACAAAGCAATTATTTTGGATGAAATGTATTTGCAGCTAAGTGTTAATCAGGCTTTTTGTTGAATTATAGCTTTGATGGAGACTCACAGTATGAACATAATGACACCCACAGCCCAGCAGTCCACAGGGCGACCATAACGGTGACGAGCCACCACTTCAGGAGCTGAGAGACAGCAAAGAGAAAAGCAGACATAGAGAGAGAGAGAGTGAAGAGAGATTAATATGGCTGGATTTTCATTTATGAATCTTCAGACGGCATTCATAACCCTGCACCACCCGGGCCTCTGTTCCATTTTCTTTCTTTATTTGTCTAATTACTAAGCTCAGCATTATGAATAACCATCCTGAACTTTCACTGGAAAGAACAAGGCCAAAGCATAGTTGTGTAATGCCCTCACATAAACTTGAGAGAGAGAGTTAGGTACTTCAACTGGAACTCATGACTGTTTTTCAAAAATATGTCAAGACATGAAAATGATAAAGTGTGTTAGCAAGGAAGTATGCATAGATGAGTCAGAGAAACATAAAAAAGTAAAGTTATATATGAAAAAAACCTCCACAAAAGCTGTCGAGTCTCTTACCCAGATATTCTGGTGTCCCACAAGGCTCTGTGATCGGTCCATTCTCAAACTTGGACAGGTAGAAATCCCGCAGAACTACTTTGTTGTGGTTGTTTTCTGTGTAATACATCAGGTTTTCCAGCTAAACAAATGAGGAACATAATTAGGTATTTTCCCACAAATACACACTATAAAACATGTTCAATCCTTATATATCTCTTGACAGGTAACAGAACAAACAAACTCAACAAATGTTGGCATAAAATTGTTAAATGTGCGGCATGAGTCAGCTCGTTATTAGTCTTACATATGATATTGGTGGATGGAGATTGGGAGAGATAATGATTTCTGAATGTGCACCAGGTTTTATATTGTGCAATTACTGATATACAGTATATTGTTTTATAATAGCTTGTGTGGGATATTTTAGCATATGATTTATATTTTTAACTGTATGTTTTATGTATTTGATCATATTTTATGTTCAAATCTATGTTTGTTCTGTGTTTAGGTTGCTGAAAAAGAAATGTTCCTATTGGACTTATTATGTTAAAGTTGAAGTCTTGGTTTTACATGCCTAGCATGTTCAAATCAAAATGACAAAAGTATATTATGTACCAGTGAGAAGTAATGGATCATCATCGTTGGTGATCCTGTAATGTGTCTTAAAGAACAACCATATGTAATTTATTGCGCTAATCTGAAAAAGTCATTTTTATAAAATGTAATGGGTTCTGAAGATAAATGAGTGCAGACTGTGTAATGTATACAATATAAACCTGAAAAGAATTCCAGCTTCTGCCAGTGGGGGGAGTCTGAAGGACGAGACATGATGTAATTCCATCCTAATGGGTTGATAATGGTGGCTAAAGACATGAATCTGTCTCGATGTATGTATCACTAGAGATTGCATTAAGCCATAAAGATAGTGTTTACTCCCTTGCTAAAAGGTTATCAAATGTTGAGTCATTAACTGAGATGGCATAGCAATGCTTTCATGTGTCTCCAAAGAGATACACTATAAAATGCCTTGAGTGGCGAATAGGTGCCTTGCACTCAAACAAGGCTTTTGTTAAAGAAAGTACCTTCAGGTTCCTGTGCACTATGTTGAGAGAGTGTAAGTACGCCACAGCCTCAAGGACCTGTCTGATGACATTGGATGCGTCTCTCTCTGTGTAATTCCCTTGATCCAGAATCCAGTCAAATACATCTCCCCCTGTGGCACTGTGTGGAGTCAAAAACACATACCCACATGAACACATCAGAACACATATCGACAAAAAAACAAATAAAAATGAATGCAAGTTAGTGTGACTGTTTACCACATGTTGCAACAAAACAATTCACTTTAAGCGTTCAGTAACACAGTTACCAAAAGCCCTGTGCTCTTGTTTTTTTGTTCATTAGTAAGGCAATCTGTTTCTATTGGCCAAAAGCAAGCGCTGCTGAGCAATTAAAAATTAGAGCCTTGGTCATTTCTCTAAAAGACTTGGTTAACTTCAGAGTGTGTATACATGACGGGTGTGATCATCACGTATCGCCCCCAGCAGGAGGGCTGTTGGCTTGTAAGATGTGAACAGTCACCGACTCATAAACAGACTGCTGAACACAGAGATGACGGCTATCACTTCGAGAGTCTGTTTTGCTTTATAACAACAACAGAAGGGAAATAATTGTCCACTCAGCGCCATTTAATGTTATTGCTTTCAAATAAAGTTGCGAATGTTAAAAAATGCACTAGTCACAAGTGACGCAGATCGATCCGAAGCTCTCTGAAGAGACCCTGTTATTGCCAAGCAGGGCTTCAGCAGTAATGAATAATGTTGAGTGTTACTAAGAGCAAATACTTCATAAAACTAACACCATCCTCTGTTGCTGAGGGGAGCAACAGAGCACACAGTAATAAAAGGAAAGACTCGACCCCTACCCTCTAGCTGATGGATTTGTGTGTGTTAATACACAATTAAGAAATGCACACTTAAGTACACTATGTCGGGAAATGGTTACACGAAAACATATTAAGTGAAACAGTAAACGAAACACTCACAGTTCCTGGATGATGAAGTATTCTTTGCGGGTCTCGAATGTGTCTATCAGCTGAAGGATGTTTGGATGGTTGACCCTGGAAAAGCAGGAAGGAGTAAGAGAACATACAAGAATGAAGCTTCACACATGCATTTGTAAGATGCTAAACATTATCTTGCTTTTAAATAGCTATATACAAACAACATAAAGGGAATATCTTTTTTAGCTGGATAGATACTTCAAAAACAGTCCTGAAGAAGTTACAAACACCTGGGCTTACATTATTAACAATGGTAATTGCATGGATTGTGTGACTGGAATTATGAACAGAAATTTAAAATAACAAATCAGTCTTTCAATCTCCCTCTCTCTCTCTCTCTGCCTCTCTGCATCATACATCCATCTGTCCACAGACCAACTGCTTACAATTTCAGGATCATGATTTCGTTCTTGGCAGCTTTGCGGACTTTCCTTCCGTCTTTCTTGAGGAATTTCTTGCAGACAAACACCTTGTCTGTCTGTCTGTCTTTAGCCAGGCACAGCTCGCAGAACTCCTTCCTACACAAGAAGAAACAAATAGAAAGACAGATAGTCAGAGAAAGGTAGAATTTATCACATCTTAGAATATTGCCAAAGAGAGGCACAGCATAATAGGGAGACAAAGTACACAGAATGTTTTTGTGAAATACAGGGAAAGAATTTAATTGGGTGGAGAGAGTCATTGACTAGAATAAAAGGGTCATGAATAACATATCTTAAATGGGTCTTTCGCTGTTATGTGCTGGGCATCGTCTGTTTTTTAGCCTTGGGGCATGCAGTGCTTCAGCTAAATGGATTTTGTGAAGCTGTGCGATGCAAAAATAAACTGCAACATTACCCATTTAATGTGTTATGCTCAATACATACAGAGAAGATTCGAATGGGGCGCTTTCTTCCCTCTCTTTTTTATTTAATGTAGATTATTTATGAAAATTCCTATACATTCAAGTATTTCAAAATGTAAACATTATTTTTACAGCAAATGTGTGAACTTAATTGAAGTTAATGTGTGTATGTTTGTGTCTGTCTGTGTGTGTTATATAAAAGATGAGCAGAAATCTCCGAGGCCAGATGCTGATGTTGCCATATGGCCTCTTACACTGATTGGTGTGTGTGTGTGTGTGTGTGTGTGTGTGTGTGTGTGTGTGTGTGTGTGTGTGTGTGTGTGTGTGTGTGTGTGTGTGTGTGTGTGTGTGTGTGTGTGTGTGTGTGTGTGTGTGTGTGTGTGTGTGTGTGTGTCTTTAATGTGTCAAGGATAGGTGTTCATGAGAAGTAAACTTTCAGTATTCGGTCAGTCAAGCGGCAATGATTTTCACAGCGCTTTGAAAATATGTCCAAAAATATATTTTTTTAGGCATGACACAGAATATTTAAACAGAATAAATTACAGTGTTTCACGATCTGTCATGATCAAAAAATATATGGACAATTGACTGGCTAAAATTTGAATAAATGTGACTGTTACACACTAGCCTCATGCTTTACCTTCTGTCATTCCTTCAGTGAAAACGTTTGATATGCCAAACCAAATCTGGAGGGAAAATGATCCAATTTGAAATAATTCATGAAGGGAATAAAGACCATTAGGGAATACTGGAATGTGTCCATGAATTCTACATGGGAGAGATGGGGGGAAAGGTAACATAGGAGCATGCATAGAGTGTTAGGTACTCACGCTCGAAGGACCTGTCCAATCTCATATTTGTCCGTGACATCAGACAGGCTATTGTAATTCCGCCCATCTCGCAGGGCAAGGCACCCAAATGGCATGACGGCATTCACCTAAAAAATAAAAGACATTTCAATCATTGCACTATAAAGGGGTAAGTTAAGCATGAATTATTTGGTTACACCTTTAGGTAACAGACAGATAAAGGGAATGCAGAAAGCAGCATAGACAAGGATGTTAAAGGGGAAAAGAGGTACTGATGAAACATTATGAAAGCCTCCAGTGGTTGAAGTCAGAGGCACCAAGGGAGTGTCCTTACTATTAGCCTTGAGAATATGCAGTATATTGGAAAAGCACAGATACAGCCAAGTCCATTTCTCAACGAATCTGGATACTAACGCTTCTGGCAGCCTGGTTGCGTGCCAGCCTTGTCAACAGATACTAAGCTACCCACTAAGCTTCTCTCTACTCTGCTAAAGTCTGCAGATTCTATGCAACGTCTGTCAAGTTCAAGTTAAACTTTATTTATAAAAGGGCAGTGTCCCTGTGTCCCTACAGCAGCTGGCTTCCTTTGCAATCATTGGTGCCCTGAGTAACATTGAGAGCGCTGGCTTTGACAGAAAAATTTGATTTTTGTTTGTCGTCTGTGTGTGGGTGGGTGTGTGTTTGGATTTCTCTTTTGATCTAGATCAGTAGTTCATGACCTTTTAAACTGGCTGTGAATTACTTTGAGTTCCTCTTTTAACCTTACTGTAACTCTCGCTGTGAGCCGGAAAGATTGCACTACTGAACAGCATACATTCCAATGACCACGTAGAGTATATATAACCTGTACATACAGTATGTACTTTTCCAACGCATCTCTCTTATCATGTCCGCCCTAAAATAGCTTGTGACCCCACAGGAGGTCCCAAACGCCCAGGTAGCAAATCAAGGATCTAGATAGTGAATCAGCAATCGATATACCATCTCACCACAGTCCTCAGGCAATCCTCACCCACATCCTTTAACACTCCATCTGCTAAGAGACAGATTCCCTGGAAGCTTCAGCCATCTATATTCAGGGTCCTCCTCCTCCCCTAGATACCTGACAAAACCAATTCCCATCATTATGTTCTAATGTTTCTCCTGACTTTCCCTTAATGGAGATTGTTTTCTCATGTCTCTTAGGGGCTTCGGACAATGTCAAGACACATTTATGGAATTGAGTTATTCAGGAAATATGTGATAGGATAGGAGGGGGAGCTGTGGTAGGGTTAGTGATGGTAGAGACTTCAGGATTGTGGTGTGTGTGTATGTGAGGGAAAGAAATGGAGAAAGAAAGGCAATGGAAAAATTGGGATTGTGATCCGAGTATTAAGTAGCAGGAGACAATAGAAATTCTCAAAGGTAATGACTTTTTCGCGGGTGCTAATTTAGGATTAAGGAACGAATATCATTGATGTAGAAATCCTCCCTTTCTCTTTCATCTTTGTGTGCGTAAAGCATCGCCATAGTAGATGATAGGGCCAGAGGTGCCTGCGATCTATGGTGGAGGCGGGGCTGGAGAGTACTGTGTAATCCTACTGCTGGCCCTAATCTCTAATCTGTACCCCTAATCCAGAGCGTTGGTATACTCTGTTTGTGTATGTGTGTGGATGCATGAGTGTGTGTGTGTCTGAGCAAAGAGCAAAGGTTGATGTGGATATGTCACATGTGCAGATATGAGTTTGAGCAGAAGGGTGTGTGTGTCTTTGTGTGTGTGTTCATGTGTGTCCATATGTGCATCCTTGTGTGAGCGTAATGCTCCAGTGAAACTGAGGAGGAATTTAGCGATGGATTGAAAAAGCCTAGTTGCGCCAGAAGATTATGTAAGCACAACAACATTCCCATGGTTAGGGCCAGGGCGATGAAGGTGATGCTGGCGTGATGTGAATGGAGCGTGTCCATCTCTGTAGGAACAACATGTCCCCATTGAAATATAGTAAGAACCGCCAAGCAACAAATGTCAGCAAAGGAGCTTGCCAATCACTTTCTGAGATGCTAACTTTGGAGTACTGTTGGTTTACACAGTTTTTTGCTTGCTCTAAAAAAGAAAATCTCCCTATTGGCCACCATATTCTCTCTTACTTTATAGAAATTCTCTCTGATTTTGTTAGAGCATCATCACATTCCCAATTATTATTATTAGGAAATACTGCAAAAATATTTGAGTGCATATTTTAAATCTGTACCCAGGAATCAATGTTCTTGAAAAAATGTCCTCTGGTGTCAGAATGGGTCCAACTTTAGGAGAAACTTAAAAGGATGATTGTACCTTTTCAATATGTATTCCCTGAAGGCTTGAAGGGTAGCTGTTCTCAGAATATTGGCTACCTGTTTGTGGTTTGATGTGGAGCTAGTCAATTTATGATCTAGCCTTTTCTTTTGATATGTTTTTTCTTCTGTTGTGCCACTGCATGGTGATTGTTTCTTGCCCTAAAAACTGAAGTGCCTTAAAAACACCATTCCTGCAGAATACTCAGTCAGTACGAACCTTGAAGTTAACACAGAGTAGGAGGGAATATGGGAACATATGAGAAGAAAGGAGTTGAGAAGGTAAGAGAGAAAAAGACAAGAGATGAAGAAAGAAATGAGAAACAATAGGAACAGAAAGGCAAGAAAATACTGTGACTAAGTGAAAAGGATAGAGAAAAGACTGTACATGAGAACAAAGTGTAAAAGTGCAGAGGCAGATAGAGAGTACCTCTCCACCTCACAGCTTCACAACTATGTGAGTGTGAATGTTTGCACAGGTGAATCTGTCTGTATGCGCAGGTGGGTGAATGTGTAGGTATGTGCCAACAGGCTATGTTTGATCATGTGGAGTGTGACCCATTTTTATCAGGGTATGAGGGCTGTCCCCAAAGTCAGAAAGCATTTCAAAGTACGCTGAATGGGAAACCTCTCCACAAAACAAATATGCACACTTTCTAAATATCTGCTAGGTGGAGGTAGCACAATATCAGAGATAAAATGAAAGCATTGGAATGCAATGCAACATTCAGAGACCACTGATCTCTCAGCAGCAGGGGCTGATTTGAATGACTAAAACTGAGCTGTGACATTTCACTGCAGTAATTATTAAAGTGTTCAAATACTATTAAATAATTTCTGTAGCTATACATACAAAATTATCCGCACATACTGTACATGGCTTGCGAAATTGAGGGAACATCCAGTGTCATGTTTGTTATGTTGTTTCGTTCATACTTGTAACTAACTGATCAGGTAATTTAACTGTAGTTTTATTATTTTTCTGAAATTATGAATTATCTCCAAATAGTAAATGTGCCATTTTTACAGATTTGTCAAAATAGTGAACTTGATCATCCAAGAACGTATACATGTTCTTAATCAAACCATGCAATTGTTGACAGTTCACTCGTTTTACAATTTGCATATACCTTTGAACTGCTCACACATTAACACACAGGCACACACAGGCTTAGGTGTGAAGGCACACCAAGGCATCACACGTTATCTTCAGCCTCAAATTGCTTGTGCAAGTCTCTGTGCATAAGTGTGTCTTCGTGCTTTTTCACAAGTGTTGTGTTTAGGCTCCAGCAAGGCAAAAAAAATGAATCAAAAGGAATAGAATCTCTTTATATCAGCTTAGAGGGGAAGTGTTTCAGAGGTTCTCAGTGTCAAGGTTATTCTAAGAAAATTTGCTATTTACTGGCACTCTTCTCTTTCCTATTAAGCGTGTGCTCAGTCCAACTGGGGGAAAAAGGAATGAGAAAAGTAGCAGTCTATTACAGAGGTGCTATGTTCTGTGCGACAAGCTGCCGTTTGTAGTTTGGCTTGTAAAGCACCTCTATTACAGTAAACTGAGAATAATTGAAAATGTATGTTAAGTAAATATTTCAGCAACTGCTGCCCACAGTCTTTATATTTTATCATTCAAGTGCTCGGGTGTGTCCTCATCACTCAGTGTCATGCAGATGCCCAGCAATACTAAATCAACATCACAAACATTATCAGCATCATCACCACCATACAAATCCTGATATCTGCACAACGCGATTAAGTGCTGCCGCAACAGTTTTGAGAGGTGACACAGATCTACGGTCTGATAAGATGAAAAAACAGGCTGTGTGTGAGTGTGTGTTCATAAAATATATTTAACAAGCATGTCAATGTTCGCCTCAGGAGAATAGTTGGAGTAGCAGAGGGTCTGTTGCTGACCTCATGTTACTTACGCCTGTGTAAACAAGAGATGACAGGCACACAAGTTTCACCACAAGCACACACACACACACACACACACACACACACACAAATACTAGCGATGTACACCACACGTGTACATCTTAACGTGTATGTTAGGCACATACATGATCAGTGCATGTCACTATATGTCAGTCCTTATGTGACTGAGAAGCATACTGTATATATACGTGTCTCATTAGTGTTTGACATGTCACCCCATCTTAACAGCAAGAGCATGGACACAGGTGTGTATACCACAAAAATAACGTGTTCATCCTTTCAAGGAGACAGCGGGGTAATTTCACTTCCTCTTTGTTTTTGCCTGCTTTCTCTCTTCCTGCTTTTCCTTTTTCTTCTTTTCACTGCCTTTACGTGGTTTTTTTATCTCATTGTTTGCTTTCACCCATTCCTGTTTTAGTAGAGCTCAGATGAGAAAGGTTTAATCATGGCAATTCCTCACCGAGGTGGCGGATACGAACATCAAGGGTTATGACTGATGTGGCAACCCCTGATGTTCTAACTGTTACACTAATGGGAAAAACAGAGAGGAAGATTGTGGACTTGTCTGCCTTTACCGCACCTTACAAGCACTAATCCTACTCCACTAGCCCCTTGGTGTATGTTTCGTGTGAGCAAGAAAATGAAATAAATACATTTAAGAGGCACTCACACATGTACAACACTTGCAGTTTAATGAACGGTATTTTCTGTCTCCAAAAAGCCCTCATAGGGGTAATTAAGCCCAACATTACAATCAGGTTTTAATAAGATTTGCAATGATGATTACCACATATTTGGTCTCTGTTTGAAAAACATTGATGTGTTTCTTGTGTGTGTCTTTATGTGTGCATAACAAGACATGACAGTTGCAGCCTGTTCTGTATTGATCAATCAATACCATGCATGATTTACTTGACTTAACCCAGAAAGAAAACATGGCCAAAATTGACTTTATACCCAGCATCTGTATAGTGCTTACGGTTTAAATTCCCTAGAGGAATTTCTAATAAGATTCACAACCTTGTTTAAGAATTGCACTGGGTGTAATTAGGAGATAATTACACAATAAATATTCTAGACGCAGCTAACACTAAATATTGTCATTAATGTTGGCCTTTAAAACGTATTTCCGTTAAGATATAATGTTATTAAACTGTTGATCATTCCTTCCAAGCTCATTGCCTGCGTTCACAAGTGTGTTCGATATTGAGTGGAGCACGCAGCAGCCCGAGGTTGGTCCCAGGCCTGATCAGGAAGCTGTGGAGTGAAAGTGGGACAAATAAAAGGGTTTGGAGGACGCGACAGAGTACACAGGAGGGAAGAACTGAGCCAGAGGCAAAGGAGAAGCATATGAAGGGCCAATTATTATTGGAATTACTGTGCTTGTTAAAATCGAGTGTACTACAGGACACGAGTGAAATGAAGGATGAATGGATCATTATTCTTAATACACACTGACACAAATGTACAGTCAACAGACTTAAGTGTGTGTATAACACATAATGGCTGGTATTTGTGTGTGTTCGAGACCCATAACTTTTGCGTATTCTACTGAGTTCCAAGCATGGGGTCTTCTTCAAGCTTGTTATAAACACTAATTCCCTTATTTTATTGCTCACAGAACGGCTCTCATTTAAGGTTTGTGTGTGTGTGTGTGTGTGTGTGTGTGTGTGTGTGTGTGTGTGTGTGTGTGTGTGTGTGTGTGTGTGTGTGTGTGCATGTGTGTGTGCATGTGTGTGTGACTGGAAGGCATTCACAAGGAGTGAAACAGGCTTAATAAGGAAAATTCATAACATCTGCCCAGAAAAAGAAAGTGAGAGAAACCCATTTCCAAATGCAGACACATGTGAAATATACCAAGATCTTGCCACACACACACACACACACACACACACACACACACACACACACACACACACACACACACACACACACACACACACACACACACACACACACACACACACACACACACACACACACACACACACACACACACACACACACACACACACACACACACACACACACACAGTAAAATTCATGTGTTTCTAAACTGTCAGAAATACTTCCTTCCTCACCTCGCTGTTCCCCCTGTGTGTCCTCTGTTTCCTGTCCCCTCATTAGGAGAGCGGATCTGTGCAGGTCTTGCAAAGTAAGTGTGTCCCCAGGGAGAAGGGCCACATAGGGCCTTTTTTTGTTGTTTTTGACAGAAGTCTGCGTATGTGTGTGTGTGTGTGTGTGTGTGTGTGTGTGTGTGTGTGTGTGTGTGTGTGTGTGTGTGTGTGTGTGTGTGTGTGTGTGTGTGTGTGTGTGTGTGTGTGTGTTGCTTACGATGATGATGGAATATCTGGCTGACAGTCTTGCGCTTTCTGACACCAGAATAGCCAGAGGCAAGACCAGGAGGCACAGACAATGCATGTATAACACACACTGAATGATGGACAGTGTGTGTGTGTGTGTGTGTATGTGTATGTGTGTGTGTGTGCGTGTGTGTGTGTGTGTGCTTATATGTGCAGATAAGTTAAAAAACCATTCATACATATAGAGTCTCATAAAAAAGAGGCAGGAACAAGCCTCTCTGAGTTTTGTGAAATCCAAAAAAAAAAAAAAAATCAGAGCCTCATGACAGCGAGCTAGACAGTGAGTGATGGGGAGGTGAGTGCAGGATCATAAGCGGGGATACATTTACACATTGAGAGAATTTACAGAAATGTGACTGCACAAAAGCATGAGTCTGCTCTCTGTCTCTCCTTACAATCACTTGTACTGTCTGGTCTGTCTTACACTTTCTATCCTGTGCAGTAAAAACAATCTTTGTTCACAGACACAACATACTACCGTTAACACGTATTTTATATTGTAACAAAACCTGAAAATCTCTTAAGCTTGTGGTAACCACTGACCTTATTTAAAGCATTTAACCACAAACACGTTAAAAAAACTGTTGACTTTGAGATGAGGGAATGTAAACTAACTAATCCCTGGGTTTAGGATTCATACTTGCGCCACAATCTATTTAACAGCTGTTTGCTTTGACCACTGGCCAAAATGCTCCAGGTTGACTTAACTATAAAAAACACTTGTGTTCACCACTGAGGTGTGAATGGAACAAAATGAACACCTGTGCAGTGTAATGCCATCCAACAACAATCTGCAAAATATCCCCCCTCTAATGTTCAGTTTTTTTAAATACTGAGTCAAAGACTGGATGTTTTGAGTCCATCATTAAAGTATATAGCTAAGATGTGCTATAAAAGGTGTACATTTACCTATATCAAATTGAAAGTTAAGAGAGAGCGGATTTACAATCTACCGGTAGGGCTATCTTATTGTATTGTACAAGATTGTAAAGCTGTACATTCATTGCATCCACATCCCTTATAGGAACGACAATAATCATTATTGAGCTGTGAGCACATGGGCCTTCAGAGAATTGTGTGCTTCTCCGTGGAGCAAGGACATACATACTGCCAGGGCACAACAGTGCATTTAATGAAAATGAAAATCAATACGTCCCATTCTATGAAAGCTCGCGTCACGCCCAGTGTGTCATAGCACATATTTCTGTGTTTTGGTGAATGCTTCTCACTGCTTATGTTAAGTAAAGCAGTGTTGCGCCTGTGCTGCCTCTTGAAGAAGTCAGTTTTCTGTTTGAGGTGTTGGCCTTGTCTTTTCATCCGTGTTGACAATAATGTTGTTTTTTAATTAAAAACACAGATTGTTCTCTTTATTTTAGCTTTCTATCAAAAACCAAGCTGGCATTTTCTATCCCGGGAAATACAAATTCTTAAAATACTCTCCCATTTCAGTTTTGTTGATTTGCTATAGCTGGACTCTACAATGAGGACGGGGAAAAAGGTTTTTGAAAATGCTGATATGTACTTGTCAGCTTGTCATCCTTACATGAGCCATAGCATGCTCGCTCACAAACGCTGTTAAGGAGCAACCTTACTGTTGCCTGCTCTGATCTGTGACTTAGTCAGTTAGTATGTCAGTTTCTGTTTCGGTTGTGAGACAAATGTATAATTAAAACATTGTGAACGATCGCAACCCAGGAACTATTTTCATCCCTACTATTTACACAAGAGGTAGTGTTTTTGTCTATCAATCCCAAATCAGATTGAGAACATAGAGAGAAATAGAAAGGAACTTTACTCAGCTACAACTGAGCTGAGTGTTGGAATACAATAAAGACAATGCTTACCCTTAATCCTTATGAACCTAAATTGCACATTTAAGTTTGAGGAAAACTATGCCATATCTCTGAATGGTAAAAATTAATTGTTGTACAAACAACATTTACGAGTAAGAGATAAAAAAAAAAAAATGTATATTTCGTGCTTCACCCATGCTTGCAGGTTGTGAAAAATAGACTTAATGCGAAAAGTTTGTGGTGCAGAATAAATTGCCTTGCCAGGCAGAGACGACCATGTCGCACATGGCTCACGTGTCAAACATAAAAATAGTGAATAACAAGACTCCTGTCAGCGCCGACACACGAGCACCTCGCAGAGTGCAACGTAAACGCCCTGAACAGACAGAAGGACAGTGTGAAGAAGGGAGCGTCGCTAATGTGCGTGACACTCTATCCACTTTTGGATGCTGGAGATACACTTGTGTATATCAAATACACACACACAGCGACACTGTTCATTCTTTTTGTCAACACAACCAGACATTAATGCACACAAACACACATTTACATGTTCATGTGTCTAGCCACTGATTTGCTTGCTGGACTTCCTCGTTTGTTTCTGGGGAATCAAATATACTGCATCCATCTTCTTTCCCAGTATCTATTTGTGTGTGTGTGTGTGTGTGTGTGTGTGTGTGTGTGTGTGTGTGTGTGTGTCTTCTCATTGATCACGACTGCATTAATTCAATCCTTTTGTGGCCAAACATGGCCTTTAGACACACCGCATAGAGTGCCTCTTAAAAACAAAAAAAAACAGACTTCAATTGAGAGGCTTAATTCACACCTCAGTTTGCACAAACAAATACACACACACACGCACACACGCACACACACACACACACACACACACACATCAACAGAAAAAGGAGTGAAACAAGGGAGGGATGCGCAAATGTATACACAATCTAACAAACAGACACACGTTCTCACAGTCTCATCTGTCATATAACCCTGTAGCAGTGACTACAGTTATGGTTGAGTTTTCATCATCAACAAAGAAAACTCAACCATCTTCACTTTGACTCCATTCCTCCACTTTCACCTCACAATAAACCTCCCTCTCTCTAGCTCATTTTAAAGCTCCAAAGTAAAATGTCCCAACGTTAGCTTGTCCTTCAACACACCTGTCTGATTATACAGTTGTGAACAGATGCTTATTGACTGCAATAAGGCGAACTTCAGTCAATTAAAAACTTCTACAGAACAGAATTGCACCATTGACCGCAACTTTAAAAAAACACGATTTGAGCTGCATCCTAGTGACTCTCTTTTTTGTGTTTTATAAAACATTTAGCACAGATGGTCAGGTGTTTCGGTGACATGCGTTTTCCCCTACTACTACCTGTTGCACAGCATAAGCCTGTAAATGTGCACGTGAACTCAAACCTTTCTCAGTTGACCTGACTGAATAACTGGTCAAATAGAATGGCCGACAGTGCTTTGCATAATACATTATCATTAAATGTTAAGAACAATCACTAATTCAACTCTGCCCTATTCCAGAAATGTATTCTCTCCAGATTGAGTTGAGTTTAGTGTTCATAAGCTTTGTTCTTTTTTTATATATGTATAATTTGGCTGCTCATGTTATCCTTTACATGAGTTGCCTTCCAGTGTCAGGGGAATAAGTGGCAGCTCTGCCATTTGAGGTTTTAGTCAGTTTGTGGAAGGTGCATTTTTTTCACCATGTCACATCTGCAGTGATCTGAACCCTGAAGGCACACAAACGCACACACGCACACACACACACGCACACACAAAGGGAAGCATAAGCATAACAGGGACTAAGTACACAGCTGTTTCCATTACACACGTAGATGCTACATATAGAAAAGCTGGCAATAAAAGTCATATCAGATGACTTTAGATGCTGGTCCGCACAGGGGGTAAAGCAACAAAAGCCAACCTAATTTTTACTAAATGCTTTTAGAAAGATAATCATAATATGCACATACTGTCAAATCGAACTACAAATCTGCACTTGCGCCACTGCACGTGTGCATATGTGATGTGAGATGAGAACAAGCCTGCTCAAGCACGAGTCTGGAGATGAAAATGAGGTCAGTTGGTCTCGTGGGAAAGTTAGAGGGGTAGAGACAGAGAGAGAGAAGGTTAAGAAAAAAGACAAAAGAAGAAAGATGAACATGAAAAAGAACGAAGTATCAGTGAGGAAGAGGATGATGATGAAAGAATGGCTGTCGGGCATGATTCGGCTTGAGCATGTGAGCAGCACGTAATCACACACAGATGGAGCCTCCCCACACACATGCACAAACACACACAGGTCAGAGAATTACTTTCTAAACATCGTTTTGCACTAGCGGTCCACTCATATCTGCGCCCAATCAAGGATTTCCAATTTCAAAACCCTTCACCCAGAAAGCAATGGCTAAATTCCATCTGTCGCAGAAAGAAATGCATGACGAGTGAGGAGTGGAGGTTTAACTTCAATCTGAGGTGAGAAGACCCTACAGGATGATATTACAACTCAGGGGGAAAGGATTGCATGGAAACAGCTTTGAAATCTGTGTTGAGGAAATAGCTGGGTCCTGATTTCACAAAATGAATACGTAACAATACCGAACACTTTTGTCATTGTCTTCACCTTTTTGTCTTTCTTTTGGCATTCATAAGGGCAGACAAAAGCATGTAAGCCAATATTATAAACACTTTAAATGCAATGCCGTCATTATAGACTGTATGTAATTTAGCTGTATTTGTCTTTACATACTGATGGTTTGTTTAAACTCGGGGCCATTGATGTGGTTATTTATTCAATTTGTCTGTTTTGTGAGTTAAGTTCCACATACCATAATAAATAATTTTGTAGGATTTGTATCTGTGCATGTGTTACATCACAGTAACAAAACATCCTCCAAGCATAAGTATTAAATATGAATGCAGATCATCCTGTCAAGATGTGGAGGTGTTACATTCTGATTTCACATCAGAATAATAACTAAGGTATCAGTGCTGCCTGGTGGATAACCTCCAGATATAGTCTGCATCTCTGATTACTCTCAAATGTTCAGGAGCAGTAATTGTAAACTCTAGTAGCCCGAGGCCCACTCCGAGCTGTTGTGTAGTTGCTTCAAACTTTGAAATGCCAACCAGGTACTCTAATGAGACATCACACGTCTCCAATTAAATTGTATTCCAAATATTAAACGTCTGACTTGTGTGAATGTCATTGCAATCACAGAAAGACAATGAATGGGAAGGAGAAGAAGGGAAATGTTCGCCCAGTCATTGTTGTTCTGTGGCTGGATTAGAGCCTCAGAGGCATTGGAAAAAACACACAGAGAGAAAGCTTTGACTAACAATGATGATTAAAAGAAGAATCTTATTTTCGAGACCAAAAGCATATTATCCAAACTGTGGGGGCTGAATGAACGGGACACACACACACACACACACACACACACACACACACACACACACATGAACAGACAAACACAAAGGCTAGGAAATAGACTACTGCATACCACATAAATGATTCATAGATGAGTACAATTCCCACGCAATTTCCATTGATGTGCTGACTCTTAACATTAGGACTGTACCTATCTGAAAAGTTAAATGTAAAAATTGCTAAGGAGAACCTGTCTGGTGATAAATACGCTGCAGTTTATATAGTGGTGAACTTTGCCGCCATAAGTAACCTGTGTTTACAAATAAAGAGGAAGCAGTAGGTGTGTTTGAATGTGAGAGCAAGTGAGCATAGCAAGTACAAATGGATAGTGAGCATTAATGACAGACAAAGAGGATTATTCAGAAGAATAACATTGACAAAAAGATGGAAGAATGAAATACCGAGACAAGCAAGGAAGAGGACAGATGTGAAGACAGTGAGGGAATGAAAGTGAGAACATTTCCATGAGAAAGTCAGCATGTGAATGTGTGCATGGGAAAAATGCTATTGTGAAATATTCAGTATGATGGAAGAATTATAGAAGATAAATCCTTTCCCTGGAGAGAGAAAAGGGAGGAAAGAGAAGGGAGGAGGAGGAGGAGCAGAGAAGAGGAGGAGAAAGGAGCGGTGATTGAAGTTTTGGATAAGAATCATAAGGATGGAGATCATTTCAACAGAGAGGTGTCTGCTGTGAAGCTTTGTGTAGGAATGTCAGGGCCCTCTATTTTTAAACAGTGTGTGGGTATACTGCTCACACCTTATAGCATCCAGTATACCTGTGGAGCTGACTGGAGGTGAGCGTGTGTACAATGTTCTCCTGGCGTACAGTTTTAGCACAAGAGTCTCTGTTTTATCAAAGGCTGGAATGGAAATGTTATTTTCTCGATGGGTCAAAAGTGCGCGTGTAACTAAAGTTCATGATTCTAAGGAGCTGGTGTCTTTAATGCCTCTAAGGATACATTTTGTTTTATTTATTGCAGGTCCGAAATGTAGGTAATGGCTGTCTGTTTGAGGGAGGATGCTGAGGAGGGGGGAGTGAAGAAGGGGACATCTAGCTGTTGGACCAACACTCAAACTTAGTTAAGAGGCTATACACACAAAGAAATTAAATGTCAAATGTACTTACTCTAGTCATGTCAACCGGTTGCACGAAACTAGGCTAAGTAAATGGAAAAAAGACAAGTTATCTTACAGTTATGTTGCATTTGCTTAACGCAGTTATGTTGAATTTACATACAATTTGCATTGATTTACCTAACACCGTCATGTTGTATTAACTTAACACAAAAAGAGTTCCATTTATGTTGTAGGATTTTATTTATTGCACTTTACATAACTTTATCCAAGTGGGTCTATCAATAGGGTTGTCACTTTGTTTCGGACTGGAATTTCTCAGCAACCATTTGATGGATTGGATGAACATTTTGTACAGATACTTATGGCTATCCATATCGCCTCAAACATTCACTATGAGATGTCCATTACCACTTTTAAGGGAAATATGTTTTGACTACTGCAGAACTACTGGATGGATTGCAATTAAACTTACTGCCACCCTCACAATGAATTTTAACAACATTTAACAAATCTTTAGTTGGCCTAGTCATATTATGGTGCTGTTAAGATGCTGACATAAGCATTTAGCTCAAAGCACCTTAATGCACAACCTTACAGAGCTGCTAACATGGCTAATAAACAATCCTTCATTCACTGGGTTCTTTGAGGGGCCAAAACTGAACCATGAAGGTGGCACCTGTCAATCAAGCCAGCCTGTCCCAAAGCATTCCCTCTCTTTAAGGATCAACTTTTCGTTAGCAATAATCACATTTACCATAAAGAATTTACATAATTGTTCAAGAAAGATGTTGGCAACTTCTAAGTAATTTCTATTTTCTTGGATTAAACCACTTATGGCTGTGTGAATAACAGTTTTCTCCAACTTTAAAGGTGCAATGTGCAATTCCGAGGCACCTTATCTACATAAATCGTTGTCAGCATTTAATCTCTACTATTTTATTCATACAATTATAATTTGCCGCTGGAGTGTCTCACTAGCCCCTCTTGAAGAACCAAGTGATATAAGAAAACTGAATAAATGGGGCTGGGCAGTTAGCATGTTTTTCAGTGGATATCTGCAAAACAATACATAGACATCATTGACAGAACGTCAACACTTTTACATCTTAACATTAATCATACACACATAAATATGTGTCCCCTCTGTGTAAAGAGATTCTGAAAGTTTCCTGATCCATCTATATAAAAACCTGTCTTAAAATGAGCTGATCAGATTTTGGCCACTTTATGATGTCATAAAAAATGTTTGGCTTGTGTAACCATTAGCCAATAACCAACCAAGGTAACCCCCCCCCCCCCCCCCCACCCCACCCACCTTATCACCTGAATCTCCTCCTAGAGCACCAGTGTTATTTTTAACCAAATATCTCACAGAGGGGCGTGGGGAGTGGCTCCTTATTTTCATCTAAAGTCACAGACAGAGAATCAGCACTTCTGAAACAGGGCTGAAACAGAGGGGATTATGGGATGCTACAATGGGTGATCTGTTTGGTGTTTGGAGCCAAACACTTCAGAGACATGTTTTGTATATATCTGAGACCTATAATATATTGATGAAAAACAGTATAACAGGGGACCTTTAAATTCGGACCAGTATATATGTGACACATTGCAGCCTAAAGGATTGATGGCTGTATTAAACAAGGGTTTCAAATGCCCCTAAATGACATGGCCTAATGCATTTACTATACAATCATGTACAAAATCACATTCATATCGGCTTACACACAAAAACACAGAGCAAAAGGCTCTATAAATACAGTGTGGAGGTAATGTTCATCGTGTAAAGTAGGCGGATTAACTGGAACCAGGTCAGAGCAAAGGCAGAGCATGCTCAGCTTTTCTCCAATTGAGTTGCTTTTTCCTCGCCATTTTTACTTGCTATTGCTTTCTTGTTTTTTGGTGAGGTAGACTGGAGTGGTTATTTCCTTAAAAGCCCACACATCCTTGCACCCCCACCGACACTTGTTTGCCAAAGTCTCAGTACCGTGTCTCTTCAAAGCATTAAGACCACCTGTACATTTTCTTAGGGTTTTTGTATTTTCTGAGCAGATTATCCATTAGTTATGCTGATATATTTAATTACTTGAATGCATATAAGCGTGTGGTCATATGTGTATCGTAATGACAAATAGTTATTTTACTGTAGTGAAAGAACAAACCATGCACACTGTCCATACAATTAGATGGTAGTTGGTTGTTTGTCCTCAATGAAACTGTAAACTCATGAGTTTGTGCTTCATGAATGAGCAAAACCAACAATATTATCCACTGCTGCACCAGATCTATTTTGGTATTTTGTTAGAAGATGGTATTTTCTGAGAAGACCATATTTCCTGTTTTGGAGGCTCCTTTTAGATCCTGCCCGAGGTGCCTAGGCTGCTCTGGTACTGCATGTACGAGCATGGCATAAAGTGAGAGAACAAGTGAAGGAATGATACACCGACAGTCAGACTAGGCACCAATACCTTTTAAAAAGGTATCTCTTATTGATGGCTAGATGCATTCAAGAAATCAATGTGATGCCTCAGTAATGGTACAGAGTGAGAACGAGAGAGCAGGGAGAAGAAGAGGTGAAGTGAAAAAAAGGCAAAGGCCAGAGGGTAAGGTAATGGAGAAGATGTGGGGGGATCAGAGGAGGAGAGGCTTGATATTCATTCCACAAGTCAGAGTAAAGAATGCACTTCCAACCACCTCAGTATTAAACTCATCCATCCTGAGAGAGAGAGAGAGAAAATATACAGCATGCGGGAGGAGGAAAATGAGAGAGAGACTGAGAGAATCTGTGTCTGCAGAGCAGTCATCCTTCACCTGTAGCTAGTAGAGATCTTGTCTTGCATAATGCAATGTGAGGATAAAGCCTCCTTTATGACCAGCTGAGCCAATAAATCCGGATCAGTTCTGACCTCTTTTTCTTTTCCCCTGCTATGGAGCTGCTATTTCAGCTGCTGAACTCTCCACAGCCAACTCCTCCTGATTCCTAGTTCTGTCTCTATGTTTAGTGTCAGCATTCACCAGAAAAGACGAGAACATTTGACTCAATCCATGCAATTAACACAGGTGGAGAAAGTGGAGACACTTTCCACTTATCTCCTCCCTGCTGATCCAATGAAAAAAGCATGTCAAATGTCCCTCATTTTCCCAGTATGTTTAATTGCCTGTATCTGTCTCCATCAACACTAACCATTCCCTCTGGTGCAAAGTCCCTACTGTAATTGTTTTCAATTAAAAACGTGCTGTGCCGCAACCGTCCTTAGCTCGCCTTAGCTACATAATATCGCTGTTCAGGGGAAAGGCTACCAGGAGTTGAGGGGAAGTTGTTTTGGCAGCCATCGTTACGATCCAAGGGGGAGCCACAGTCTGATAAAGCAGTGGCTTGTTGGATGCATCTTTACAACAGCTTGGGGTGTTACGTAATGGGGCGATGTAGCCGAGGATGGTGGCGGAAGAACAAATAAAAAAATCCTAATGACGACCATAAAGAGCGAGCAATAAGTGACTGTTACTCATAATGATTGGTGCAAAAGTTATAATTACTTATGTCCTTCTTTTCTTCTAATCAGTAGAATTGATAGCAGGATTACATTGAGTTGTTTTGTGGGTTTCATTTGTACCTTTTAAGTCATTTTGTCTGATCTGTGTCCTAGCTACTGTTTGCTGGCCCAGTTTCTAGCCCAGTTTTAGACCATTTTTTTGCTGAACTCAAAGAAACAGAGAGCCAAAAGCTCCCAATTTAGCTCTGTTCAGTCTGGACCAGCATGACGAAAACCTCAAATTAACAGGTGAGTGGACAGACAGGCTGAAACTGGGCCAGGTGGAGTATGTTAGAGGCTATTTAGAGGAAGGAAAACCACGCCAGGATTGTTTCTCCTCTCTCTGTTCCTAATGCCTTCCTTATAAAAGGCCACGGCAGTCACTCACACAAGATTCTAATGGACGAGATAAATAAGGCAAGGTGTGAAGATGACAAGAGAGGCACAGGGAAGTGAGAGATGACCTACAGTAAGAGGAAAGGGAAATGTGACAGACAGAGAAAGAGGATAAGATATGAGGCACAAAAAAGGAAAAACAGGGACAGGAAGAGGAGAGGGAGAATGACGGATGATGATGATGTCAAGAAAGAGAGGACAGCATATACAGACCGCAGATAATGAATGCCACTTTAATGAAGTACTCTTTTCTGTCCCTCCATCTTCATTGCCCTTATGTCCCCTAATCTGTCTTTCCTTTCAATCCCCTCTGTTTCTGTCTTGCTTACAGTCCCTCTCTCTTTTTTTCTTTCACACTAGAGTACCATTGGGAAAGGATAAATCCTTACTAATTCATGGTTTCTCCTCACATATGTATTTACGAGGCTTTAAATACTGGTTTATTCAGCATGCTACGACAAAGCATAGGAAAAACACACCCTTTATCTGTGTGAGTTTTTGACAAGACACTTGAGTAATCACAGTTGTTTGAAGGAGAAGCTCTCACAGCAATAAAATACAAACTACAGGGAATGAGGATATTTTTTAACGTACCAAAAGTATCGCTAAGCAGCTTTTAATGACAACATTTAAACTTGTAGTGCTTATATTTCAATAAGAATACATTCATTTATTCCCAAATTATTTTGTTTAGGTTTGACAATATTGTAATGTACCTACTGTTGAAATTGATTTAAGAAATATAACAATATAAGAAAATTAGCATTCAAAATAAAATATTAAAAGAGAGATGGTTAACATTTGACTTTGAGCCTTGAAGGAGTGTGCCAATTTGGAAAAGATATATCAGTCTGTCAATATCATGGATGTATAATAAGGCTGGATACAGCGTGGGAGGCGGGGCCTCGTTCATTCCTATGAGAGTTGCTCATAGAGAGGCGAAGTCCCTCCCTTTCCGGGGGACCTCCATGGGACCTTATTTCGGAAAAATTATGTATTGAAGTCAATGGAGAGAGAAAGATTATCTTTCGATCCCGTTTGAATTGTGCCACGAATTACACATATGATGTTTGTCAATTTAAAAGATAATTTTGCAAGTCAAAAAAAAAAAATGTGTCGGAAAACTGTGAAGTAACACTTTTTTTGTGTGAAACCGCTCAATGACCTACATCTCCCATCTCGCACCACACACCAAGACGGCCGTCACGTTGGCACATTTCACTTCTTTCTTTCAGAATGAGGCGAAAAGTATTAAAAGAGGTGAAAATCACTACAAGTCTGGGCATGTTGACAGCTGTACATACACAAAAGGGGAGTTAGTCGGTTCCGTAAGAGGGATTTGTAGTCTTTCTAGTTGCGTATTTTTCATAGTCTTATATTTCAACAGTTTTACGACAAACTGTGACTTTTTTGACATGGAAATTATTTTTTAAGATTGACAAACATCATATGTAATTCGTGGTACAATTCAAACGGGATCGAAAGATAATCTTTCTCTCTCCATTGACTTCAATACATAATTTTTCCAAAATAAGGTCCCATGGGTCGGAAGTAGATGGGCGGGACTTCGCCTCTATTGGCGCATGAAGACAAAATGGCCCAACTTTTGAGAGAGCGAAACGTCACGAAAGTAATCATATAATCATATAATCCGTTCTTATTGTGCATCCATGGGTAAAGGTAAAACTCATGTAGTACTGAACACGTCACATGAACGTGCCGGGCGACGCGGTCCCGTGGGTTAGATCCGCGTTCATAATGCCGAGGAAAATAACTCTCAGACTAACGTAATTAGCACATTTTACAACTTGAGGACCGAATGTTTTTAATAAGGGCTATACAAATGTTCATACTGGGTAGTTTATTTAGTTTAAAAAAAAGTATCCAACGATTTACAGGCGTCTCTTTCCTACGGAGCCCCCTAGGGGACATGGAGAAGAAGAAGAAAAACATTTAAAAAAAGAATTGTTTTGCGATATCTCGCAATACTTTTGTGAGATCTCGCAAAACTTGTCATTTAGCTCAATGTACTTCCTGGTCAGTTCGGCCACACAGAAACCACAACAATGAAGCGGTTCATCGATTTTACTTTGAGCTTTGCCTTAAATATAAAGATATAACATCAGTGCTTGGCAATAGGCACGGGTTTCACATAAGTGAAAGACACCTCAAGAGAACACTCAGAGCGAGGGGACATGCCCGTCGCAAAGCATACTCTGAGCTGAGTTATTGACAGATTCAAATTTCGCGGATCAATAACTCATGAACATAACGTTGTAAAAATACAAACAACATGACTTTACAATCATAGCAAGGTAGACAACGAGCTACAGAGTCGTTTTTATCAGAACAGTTCGATACGCGCCGTCATCCGAGCTAAACATCAAGAATTGGTCACAATCTGCAGCTGGAGGAGATAGGAGTGCTTAGGGACCGTCTACAAACTGCAACGCCGAAAACATATACTCATAGGAAAATTCAATAACTTCATTCTTTTAAGATGTAGTGCTACCAAAATCTCTTAACACATCAAAGGTTATGTTGTTGTTGCAGTATAACACTTATTTTGAATAAATATGTTTTAAAATAATTTTGTAACCTGTTTTTTTCTTGGTTTGATTTGTTAGAAAATGTTGGCTTATTAACACGTATATACATATATATTCAAGAAGTACAATTTGGCCCCCGGGCCGTAGTTTTGACAACCCTGATGTAGTATGAGCAGCAATGTACTATTGATGTGTGAAAGGGGTTTGGTTACACTACATTGTAAAATGTCAAAGTAATTTAAAATAGTTTGAAATAAAAAAGCCTGAAAAATATTTAAAAGCATATTTATTCAAAATAAGTGTTATACTGCAACAACAACATAACCATTGATGTGTTAAGAGATTTTGGTAGCACTACATCTTAAAAGAATGAAGTTATTGAATTTTCCTATGAGTATATGTTTTTCGGCGTTGCAGTTTGTAGACGGTCCCTAAGCACTCCTATCTCCTCCAGCTGCAGATTGTGACCAATTCTTGATGTTTAGCTCGGATGACGGCGCGTATCGAACTGTTCTGATAAAAACGACTCTGTAGCTCGTTGTCTACCTTGCTATGCGACGTGCATGTCCCCTCGCTCTGAGTGTTCTCTTGAGGTGTCTTTCACTTATGTGAAACCCGTGCCTATTGCCAAGCACTGATGTTATATCTTTATATTTAAGGAAAAGCTCAAAGTAAAATCGATGAACCGCTCCATTGTTGTGGTTTCTGTGTTGCCGAACTGACCAGGAAGAACATTGAGCTAAATGACAAGTTTTGCGAGATCTCGCAAAACATTATCTTTTTTTCTCCAATAATTTATTTTTTCTTCTCCGTGGGCCTTTCTCATTATTTACTAATAAAAACTATTTAAATTAGAGTCTGTATCTTCCCCCCCACCACCTATGTTACATAAACATGAGCTTGAAGCTGAACTGCACACACAGCATATGTTTGTTTTTCCCTTAACTGAGCCAGAGGTCCTGCCGCTTCGCGTCGGGCCGAACCACGCCCCTTAGCTGTGATATAATGAGCATATACCACGGCCTGTCGTGAGCTATTGCTTAATTATAACAGGCCTACATTACTCTATTTATTTGCTTTAGTTTAGTAGATATCTACAAACAAAGAGTCGATATTTGTCTAAAACCATTTAGTGCTTCACATAATAAAATACACAATGGCTGTAGCCTGATATTATATGCTTTAGGAGCTGTAGGTGCGTGTGTGTGGTACAGTGTGTAGGTGTGTGTGGTACAGTGTGTGTGTGCGTAGATGCGACGGACAGACAGGTCTCAGTTGGTTTGGTGTCCTATGCTTACTTTTAATACTTGTAAATAAAACTTTTGGCCCGTAATTTCATTTCCTCATTGTAGCGACCAGAGAGGGGGGGGGGGGGGGGGGGGGGGGGGGGGGGGGGGGATTTATCCAGTCTCTGATAGTGTTACGCCATTATGCTGTGAGTGCTCTCATACTTCTGAAATTGTATATATTTATATAAATATATATATATACCTATATATATATGTGTGTGTGTGTATGTCCGCATCTGTAGCCTGTTATTGTCTCATTATACCGCACTGTGAATGAATTAAAAGTAAATATATAAGTCATCATGAACACAGTTCTGTCCATCAGACAGAGGGCTGCTGTGCCTCCTGTCATCATTAACGGACGTCTCTTTAAAATGACCGCTCAGAGGAGAGGAGTTCTCATTTCTCTAACCGCCTGCTGCTTCCCCTCCTCTCTCCTCGGTTCCCCCCCTCGGCTCCTCCGCTCGCATCTCCTGTGGGCGGGACTAAGACACGAGGATAGGAGTCGAGGAGGGGAAATTAGTGAAATGAGAAAGGCCCCGTGTCCCTAGGGGGCTCCGTACTTTCCCAATGTTAGTGGGAAAAAGTATTTCCGGGCCCAGCGACTGATACGGCAGTGTAGTACCGCCATTTGGCCACAACGAATATTTTCCTCAGAGTCCGGCGCACTTCCTGGAGGCTTCGTCAATATCCCTACAGCTGACCCGACAAAACACAAATAAAAGAAGTATTGTATTTATCTTATTTGCTACAACCTTTCACATGGATTGAAAGCAATATTGTGGGGATTTCATTGAGATTTTCCTTCTCCAAACACCAAACACTAGTTGTGATAAAAAGTGCATTTTCTTAATAGCACCTAGAGATGTGTGTCTCTACCACAAAACAGCTTACTTTACATTACAGTACATTGTGGCTGCACCCCTATGAATGCAGTGGAAAATGGTCTCACCCAGTTGTGGTAATAAAGATTTCCCGAGATGAATTCCTCCCTTGCTGTGTTGTGTTAGCTCATGTAGCTGGTGGGTACCAGACACATTGATTTGATTCATTGCTTTAATCAGAGTTTTTAGTTGTGTGGTTACTCTACAGCAGGGGTCGGCCTTTTTGATATGAAGTGCCATTGGGGGGGGGGTGAGGAGTTCGACGCTTGTGAACTGTCAACAGGAGGGCGGGGGGAGCCTCGCTGCGGGGAAGCAGTGTGTGGACCTGTCAGCGCAACTTACATGATGCCGAATTTAACAAAAAAAATTAAATAATTGGTTTAAACGGCATAATAATAAGGACGATCGTCCGTTCTGTGATTCTCCAGAACACACAGATGGCCAGTCCGCCCCTGTGTAGCATATTATTTCAATGAGAGATGAGCAGATCGCCACTGGGCTTTCAACTAAAGACACAGCCACGCAAAAACTGCGGCATTTGTACAGCTCCTTATGGGTACTGCAATTTGTGAAGTGCTTTCCTCTGTGGTGAAACGATCAGCCCTGCACCACGGAGGAAAGCGGCAGAAAGTCGCCTGGAGTTAAAGAGAGCGGGGCTGCGTTGCGTGCATGGCTTCCTTCTGCAGGTAACGGGGAGACGCGCTCTGGCGGCGGTCTCGTTCAGGATCCGAAAATAAAATTTAAATATTTTGCCCATCTATTCCACTTATTCCTAGTGTGCCACTGGTTACGGTGTCGCGTGCCAATGGTGGCACGCGTGCCAGGGGTTGCCGACCCCTGCTCTACAGTCTGGGTAAATTGCTAGTATTTATTGTCCCAACGCAGGTTTAAAAAACACATTCATGGTGAGTTTAAGTGTGGGTGTGTGTGTTTGTGTGAAAGAGAGTCACTGATGTCTATGTGTTAGTAACACATGCTGAAGTTCTTTCATTTCCTCCTTCAGTGGAGCTGGTTGGTGCATGCGCTCTCCCATCTTTGTTTCTCTGTGTGCAAATATTTCAAAAGCTTACAAATGAATTTGGCTGAAATTTGGTGAACAGATCCCTAGCCTGTGGATCAGTTGGTAAAATGATGGCAGTGATCTCAATCTGGGATTGGTGCCATTTTAAATGTTGTGTTGCTTAAACTCTCATATTGTTTTAAGAAATAATTTGAAAGAGTAACAACCGGAAAAAAGTAGGCTGACAAATATACAACTAAATATTGTTTTTTTTCTCCACCAAACAATAAAGCTGTGGCTCTGAAATATCAGTGTGGTGTAATGTTGAAATAATGGCGCTGTCCGTGGTGCTGAAATATCAGATGGATTTAAATTGTGCCTTTTTCTTTGTTTTTGCCTGTATCTATGTTATTCTATAATTTATATTTATATCTATATTTAAGCCTTTATATTGTATTTAGTGTCACCTTTATGATACAAGTACAAATATGTGTAGTCTTTGAGAGCGTGAGGATCATATAAACACACTGCTGCCGGAAGTATTCCTGTAATATGTATATGATTATTCAACAGCACGTGTGTGTGCGTGTGTGTGTGTGTGTGTGTGTGTGTGTGTGTGTGTGTGTGTGTGTGTGTGTGTGTGTGTGTGTGTGTGTGTGTGTGTTTGTGTGTGTGTGTGTGTGTTGGTTGGTGCTGTGTGAGCAGGGGCGTGCTCCCATTGGGCCATCACCACTGTAAAACATTTACTTATAAATGACTAATTGATTGATTTCAAGTGATTATGTCCTTAACTTAAGTCTCCAAGTTGATAGATAGTAAGATCCACTTGGATACCATTTTCTTTATAAACATACTCATTTCAAAATCCCTACATTCATGATGTTTATGCAGAATGATCAGTTCCGATCATTCTGAAATATGCATGAAAAGAGAGTAGGTTAAGTAATGTTTTCTGTCTTTTGCATAATGCACTACAATAGCATACCTCTGGGAAAATAGATGACATGACACGCTAACTAAAGCTTTTACCTCGATGGGTGTGACATCACATTACCAGAGTCAGTTGTACTTTCATACTAATACGTGGAAAGGGTAAAATGATGTAACACATAAAGCGCCCTATGCTTAGAATCATATTTGCAGATGTAGCCATATGGCTATGTTCCTCAAGACTATTGTTTCCCAGAGAACACTTTTTAAATCAAAATATGATTTAAAAAAAAAGATAATAAGTTTGAGGTTCACCAGGGGACAGAGGCTCAGCTGGAGGATACGAAGCAGATGACATGGTACAGTATGTGTGAGAGCAGGAAGACATTTGCTGGGCAGGGGGGGGGGGGGGGACCTCTGGCTCAGTTAAGGGAAAAACAAACATATGCTGTGTGTGCAGTTCAGCTTCAAGCTCATGTTTATGTAACATAGGTGGTGGGGGGGAAATAAGCAGGGTTTTTGCTCCCACCTCTATTGTGTGTCGGTTCATCCTCTTCACCTTAAATTTGGTTTCTGCTTGGTTTATGTTTGCCACGTCCTTGTCAAAAACACCATTATCTCCAAGCCCCTGGGGCACTTAAGGATCGTTACGTGCCACCAAAATCTGGCGTCAGGGAGCGAACACTGTGTCACATTGCACAGGGGGTTCGACAAGTCATGTTGATGGATAGATGCACCTCTTAATCTTCTACCATCACCATCTGTAACCAACGCTGGCTGCTGTGAGGAGAAATCCCTGTTGTCGTGGACACGGAGGTTTCAGATTGCAGCAGAGCCCGGGACTCTTTTCCCTGCGCCTCAGCCGCAGAGTCTCAGTGGGAAACATTCACATTCAACCACTGAAGAATCAGAGGGCGTTTACTACATCCATTAAAAGCCATTATGGCATTTCATTATAATGGGATATTGATGCCCGCATTGCACCACCATCTAGGCAAGCCTGCTATTAGATTTCATATTGATGAAATTATAAATCTGTGAAAAGAATGGCTTACGTCTTCTGAGCGAAGGCCGTATATCTCACATTCTGCCTTTTGTTCCCCTCTTCCTCAAGACTATTACCGAACTCCTGTTGATTCAACAGCCGGACTTTCCCTCCTTTCCAAATCACCTGACCCCCACACCCATCTTTCTCACAGCTGTTCCCACTTCCCTTATCAGCTCTGCCTGGTCATCTCACCCTCCTCACCCACCTGCTTCCCATTCCCTCGAATTAGATCCAGCTCTACCAGTGACAGCCAAATGTCTTCCTTCCTTGCCAGTTTGTCATCATTGCAATGCAGTGTCATGCAGCCCGTCTGCTACCTACGGGCAGTGGCGTCGCCTGGCCTGGGCATCCGGGGCTTTAGCCCCGAATGTTTTTTCTGTAGCCCCGGACAATTCTCCCTCAATAATATAATACATTAACCGTGCTTTACGTGAACCTCATCATGACACAAGAGAGGACGGCAGCACTGTAATTTCCCGTGTTCAGTGAATGCAACAGAGGCATGACACCAGACCAATCAGAGAGTTGCATGGAAATAAACGTGTGCTTGTGTCATTCAAGCTCGGCTCTGTGTGTGTGTGTGGCAATAGCGCATTGTGTGATAGAGAGAGAGAGAGGGAGAGAGGGGGAGGGAGGGACCGGTGTCAGCATGGACCGTGTTGTTAGCATCTGGTTAGCTAGCTGCACTAACGGACATAAGGAGCTGTTTGTTCCACAAGAAGCTGGAGGAGAGTCCTCTCCTCTCAGACTGAGAGACTCAGGTGAGCTAAAGGACTCTCTGAGTGTTTAGATAGTTAACTTTAGTAAGTTATCTCAGTGGGTCTCAAACGGTTTGGTCACAAATTATTCAAAAGATTATTTCCGCGGCACACCTTCATATGATCATTATAGTTATTAAAAAAAAGAGAATAAAGGAAAAACAGTTATGAAATACTATATGGCACTAAAACAAGAATAGAGTTTAAAAGGGGAGTGATTAGTAAAATATCCATAAAGAAAAAGTACATCTGTTTACAGTTCTGCTTCATATGGGTGTTGAGAGAGGTATCCATAGATCTCTTCATTTTGCTCTCAAAGTGCACCAGATTGATGCATTTAACTTCAATATTTAAAAAAAAATCTTCCCGGGGGACCATCCCCCCGGACCCCCCTAGAGGAGGTGAGCCACCCACTCATAAAAAATACCACTTTACCCCTGCCTATATGCCGTGAGCTGATTATCGAGCCTTCATTGTAACAGTCGCGGGTGTACTGTGTGTGTGCGTGTGGGGAGTGTTGCAGTAAAAAATGCCACTGTAGTGCCGCCGCCACTGTGGGCTAAGCCCCGAATGTTTTCAGGTCCAGGCGACGCCCCTGCCTACGGGTCTGTTTTTTACCTGCCTGTGAGATCTGTTACTCAACTTGGGCTGCGGTCGAATTGTCAGTTTAGCTTAGGAACCTTCCGAACGGAGTGAAATGACCCAGAAGTACCTCAGTGGCCGCCATGATAAGAGCCCTTCGAATTCTCTAGTCTAGATGATAGGAAAGGAGGTTTGAAACTTCCTTTATAACCTCCTTTAGCTTAGGAAACACTGGACCTTCCATTACGAAAGGAAAGGAGAAAGTGCTGTCCCACAATGCCTTGCGGCCACAACATTTACCGTGATACAACATTCGGCCGTTCACTGAAAGAACCGAGAAATTATATCATGAAAGTTACGGTGCTTTTTAAGCATTTTAAAACGTATGTGGTAAGTTGCCAAAGTGCTTTGTTTTGAACGATCATCAGTATTATAATCAAAAAGAGAAATATGAACGTTAGTTTTTACTGAAATGATCAAATAAAGTTAACATTTCACAGTCTTTACTGAGCTGTGTGGGGTTTGTTCAACTTTTAAAAGATGTTTTAATAATGGTGATATACACAATGATAGATGTTAAGGACTAACGTTTGTAATAAATACATTTGTATTTATTTTAAGATCTTTTCATACAATAATACGTATTGGGATCATTTGTATTAATGTGGACCGGAGGGAGAGGGTGACGAGCATAAGTTTCACTTGCCTTTTTTATTTCAATTCCAACTTTGGTCATGAAGAATATGTTTCTCTGTTGTCCCCGTTCATAAAGCATAAAACAACAGCATCAGAGCACGGTGCAGAGTCTCTAGATGAGTTTACAGTAGTCCCTCGTTCTTATGAAACATCCATGTTGTAGTCCGCTGTATAAAAAACTGTAGTTTCCCCACAGCAGCAAACGCACATTTATGACGTCCGCTGGCGCATCATAAATACGTCGGATAGTGAAAGTGCAGTCGGATTCTCAAAGCACCGCAGTCTCTTCTCCTAAATCCTTTTGAATTCTCCTATCCACTATTCCTTAACCCTGTGACGTTTCACACAGAGGTCAAGGAATAGACGATAGGGATAGACGATAGGGATAGACGATAGGGATAGACGATAGGGATAGACGATAGGGATAGACGATAGGGATAGACGATAGGGATAGACGATAGTAGCTGAGTTTTGGACTATTTGACTGCAACCTTGGACTCTTTATGTAGGCCTGTGAGCTTAAGCTTTTCAAAATCAAATAAATGTGTCCTATTTTTTCCATTTAGGTCGTATCTCTGCGCTGCATGCATAATCCACTGTTACAGATATACTGCCCCCACTCTCTTCAGCATTGACCAATCATATCAATAATCAATGTTGAGGTTTTTATATTTTATTTCATATTTTTCTGTTTTAAATAATACATTTACTTCGACCTCTCTGTTCAGTCTGCAGTGATTCAACAAGGAGGAATACTTTATGTGAGTTGATCAATACTACAAATGTTACTCTAAACAGGAACATAGTCTCTTACATCCTCATCCTTTCGTATGCTTTTCCATCATAACGGCATTACTTCAGAGCTACTGGTATTGGATCAGTGTTGTAATAACTAATGTGATGTAATGTAATAACTACATTGTTCAGCCTCTATGAACTGTTTTGTAGTCAATAATAGTGATGTAGGGAGGCTAGTGTGTGCAGTCAACTCACTCTTCCATTTAATTGAGTTCAAACCAAATGAAAATACTTTTCAGGGATGTATAGCTCTTTGATTGTATGACCACGTCAGCATTTTCCTATTTACTGAATAAATCCACCCTGCTAGTATTAAACTATAGCACTGAGAAGTCAGCAGATTATTCTACTAAGGATGTCCAACTTGTTCAACTTCATAACCAATCAGAATACCGGAACTTCATCTCTACACAAAAGGTCATTCCTAATGCAGAAAATGATTTTAAAATGCCTTTTATCTTAATTTTGATCTGCTGAAAATACAAGAAACTACAACCATTCCCATACCCAAATTCCCCAAAAGTGTAAATAAGTATTTCATGTTCAGATTTCCTGCTTAAAATCTGACAAGAACTCAACTAAACAAACAGGATCGAATCATTCACGTCAAAAGCAAGACTTAAATTGTGACTCATGTTCAACAACTGTTAAAATGCAAAGCTATAATCTTTCAAATTGTTACATCCAAGTTCTCTTTTATAACTTTGTAAGATGATTAACAAAGCCATCCGTTCGGACGGTTAACATCCTGCCGATATGCTCAAAATGTTTCTGACTGAGTGCACATCATAGATCAGTCAGATAAAGAATCTCTTTAAATGAATCCCCAGACTTTTGAAAGGCAGCAGGCCCAACGTGCAGGTGAAGGTCCTAACCTCAGACTGGCATCTTCCATTCTCACCAAAAAATCAAGTTGGTGTACACAAAGCAAAAAGTCCATGAACACAAACATACAGTGTATCACTGAAACCAGCTCTGTTTGGTTATGTGTGTGTTGGCTTGTCAGTTATCTGGCTTGTGCAGTGAAATCCAAGGACAGCAGATTTGATTTTTCCATGAACAGTACAGTACACAAGGAAGAAGTACACAATGATTTAAAAGCCTTTTGTCTTTGAGGCTGCAGCCTTTCCACCAACTCTAAAAGAGGAGACGAGTTCAAACATAAAATACTGCAGTTTACAGGTTTGCTCTAGGGGCCGTGGACAAAGGAGGGGAAGGAGACTTGAAGATAGACAGCTATAGATAGATAGATAGATAGATAGATAGATAGATAGATAGATAGATAGATAGATAGGTAGGTAGGTAGGTAGGTAGGTAGGTAGGTAGGTAGGTAGGTAGGTAGGTAGGTAGGTAGGTAGGTAGGTAGGTAGGTAGGTAGGTAGGTAGGTAGGTAGGTAGGTAGGTAGGTAGGTAGGTAGGTAGGTAGGTAGATAGGTAGATAGGTAGATAGGTAGGTAGATAGGTAGGTAGATAGATGAGTGTTATATTTAGAAAGATGCATGGAGATAGAGACAGATAGCTGTACAGGTAACACACAGATGGTCTGATCCGGGTGAAACCATTATGTGACGGTGCATACTGTGAGGCTGACAGCTCAGCAGACAGGTGTGAACTGTGAGAAAAATGTTGTCTGATAGAAGGTTCTTCGCACTCTGTTATATCAAATCAGAGCAAGCTTTTCTTACCAGACGAAATGTGAGCGACCACATTTTTTTTCCCACTTTTTCTGTCGCCTTCCCCCCTTTTTGTCATCCCCAGCCTCACTCTCAGCCGCTTTGTTCGCTTTCTTAGTTCAGCAACCTCCTTTAGTCTCTCTCTGGGGTGCAGTAGTGTAGTAGCCTGCACTAGATTTTCTGTGATGTTGTCTTTCCTCTCTGCTGCTCTCCCCGTTCATCAAATTGCCCAAGCTCACATGAGGCAAGTTAATGAGGCCAGTAGGGGGTGGACTCTGCTTTCATAGCAAAAAAATGATATATGATATACTCTCTGTTGTGGCTTTGATAAACATTTAATCCCTGTTGATGCGTTTATGGGAAATTATTCAAACTTACCTCAGCTGCCCCTCTTCCACCAAAGCAATGATGTGGCCCATATATTAAACAACAGCCTCTCTTTCAACATTTGAGCTCACTGTGCTATCAGATATTTCAAATGCCCACTTAAAACTTAAAAGGACCAGCCCTGATTTAACATACGCCTGCAGTCAATACGCAGAGCTAGTATGGGGAAAGTAAAGTGGCTTGCTTCTGGACTGTTTAATGCATAATTAACAAGTGAATAACTGGAAGAGCTAAGGATACAGTTTCACAGAATCAGGCAGTGATAAGGGTGTGAGAAGGAACATGTGAACGCTTTGCATTACTTTTACTTCAGATAGGAACTCGTTTTCTTCAATACTATTACAGACACAGCCATTATCTTTGCATGGAAAACTTCTCTAGGGGACAAAATGACTAGGACCAGCTGTTGTAAAACTACTCTGATGAAGACCTGTAACTGTGCGCGTCAAATACAGTAGCCTATCTTTCTTAACCAACCAAAGTTGGTGACTATCCTCATTAAACTATATTGTTTACTGTAATGCTGCACAACACGCCTGAACATTATAGGAATATAAATGTTTTGACTGCAATAAAGTACAATAAGTTCCTTACAGTCGCTCTTTATAGACACTTTGCATCGGGTAGCCTACAGGCAGAGTCATGTATCAAAACAAAAAAAATGATGTTTTCTACATAATACAGACCGCGTCTCGTTTAACTTTATCCTGGCACGATGAGCAGACAGACACTTTTCCTGCTTTCTGTGCCAGTTGGGAGAATTACACTGCAGCTGTTTTACGCGCGGTTTCCGCAAAGGGAGTATCATGAACAGCATGAGCAGCACCGCACAAAACATCTCTTTTATCTCTTTATCGACTGCTTTCCTTCCGCCAAGTGCTTAAAGCAAAAGTAATTCATCTCACTTTGAGTTAATGCCTTACCTTGAGTTGTCGCTGCTTGAAGAAGTGTGGGTGCGTGTGTTTGCAGCCCCCTATCCAAAACGGAAACTCTGGTCCTACTTGATATCTGGACACGAAGAAGAAGAAGAGAAATAGCGCTTAAAAACGTTTCTTTGTTGATGTGCAAAGAGCGTCAGAGAGGTGAACTATCTGCGGCTCCTGCTCGGGCACGACTGTCTGTTCTTCGGTGAGAATTAGTTTGCTTGTTTCTGACTGCCGCCCTCCCTCCCACTCACTCTCACTCACTCACTGTCTCCCACCCATGAGAAATAAATAATCTTTCATCTCTCTCTCTCTCTCTCTCTCTCTCTCTCTCTCTCTCTCTCTCTCTCTCTCTCTCTCTCTCTCTCTCTCTCTCTCTCTCTCTCTCTCTCTCTCTCTCTCTCTTTTAGCCTAGCAGGTGGGCATATTTGAATAATGTGAGATCATTATTAAAGGCTGCTGGAGGCCAAAATGCGTGTCGTCCACTCCCCCTTCCAAACCCTGCATATTTTTTTGTATGCTTTAACAAAACTGTGTGTCAGAGTGAGGACTTTCTCCAGCTGTCCAGTGTGCAGGCAGTGGATTGAGAGTAGTTGGGATTAAACCGTGGGATTATACCTCAACATTCATCATTTCATCTCACACACTGAAAGTACCCTGGTGGACAATGACATCAGTCTTTGGCAGACGCCGAAAAACAGACACATAGATGTGGGTTGGGATGGAGAGAAATGAAAAAGAAAGAGGACAATAAAGGGGAGAATATAGGGAGGGGAAACTTTTATCCCCTCTGATCCATGTAAATATAAAGCTTTAAATAAAATCCCTCACACTATACTAGCAGGGCGTGTAGGGCAGTAAAGATCACCAAGGTGAGATATATCCTGGGTAAATGTGTGTGCTGGTGGATATGCCGTGTGTGTGTGTGTGTGTGTGTGTGTGTGTGTGTGTGTGTGTGTGTGTGTGTGTGTGTGTGTGTGTGTGTGTGTGTGAGTGTGTGTGTGTTTACATATTGGATCCATACACACAGCCAAGTCGGTGTATGTGTGCCTGAATACTGACAGATGGCTACTGTAATGACGCAGGAGCTAACCAATAGGTTTCTATGTGTCTGTGAGGTGTGCACATGCTTGTTAAGGGATTGTGTGTGTGGGGGGGGGCATGTGTGATGGGAGGATAGGAGGGAGGCAAAGAGGGAGGGAGAGAGGTGAATGCAGAGGCAACAGTTATCTCTTCTCTGTTATATCAGCCTACCAAATCTCTCTCTCTCACACACACGCACACACACACACACACACATATATGGTTATGACTGTTTATCCAGATGCTTACAGTTTTTTCCCACAGACATTCACAAGAGACCTTGAGTCTTCTGCAGCTTCCATTTGATGAAAAAGGTGTGTGTGTGTGTGTGTGTGTGTGTGTGTGTGTGTGTGTGTGTGTGTGTGTGTGTGTGTGTGTGTGTGTGTGTGTGTGTGTGTGTGTGTGTGTGTGTGTGTGTGTGTGTGTGTGTGTGTGTGTGTGTGTGTGTGTGTGTGTGTGTGTGTGTGTGTGTGTGTGTGCATACAGATAATATAGCAATATCAGCCTGTAATCTTATCAGTGGTGTTTCTGGTGGCTGTACATCCTCCATTACAGTGCATGTTAAGGCAAGTTGGATTAATAATGTATATGCAGGGCCAGGGCTGTGTATCCGATTGTGTTATAATGCCAGGTGTTCCTTTTTTCATGTCTGCCTCCTGGGTATTTGACAGTGCTGGAGGGAGTACTCAGATTGCTGACTTAAGTTAAAGTACCAATACCACGATGACAAGAAATCGACTAGAACATTTTCTGGTAAAAGGTAACAGGGCAAACCGTAGTCTTTTTTTTAATGTAAAACATTTATCTGAAAACTAATTTACAGCCATGTCTGTCAGATAAATGTAGTGAAGCAAAAATACAATAATAACCCCAAAGTAAAAAATTGCAGAAAAATGAAAATGCTCAAGTAAAATACTAGAGTAAATGTACCTAGTTACTTTCGACCACTGATATTAAAATTGTCAAATTAAATCAAGAGGTCATCAAGAGGACATTGACGACTCTCAATTCTGAACGAGAATCAGGGTTTGGCGGTTAAAGCATCAGATCAGAACTCCTATCTAGAAGACACCAAGGTGAGAGATTAACCATTTTGTTTAATTATGATTCATCACTATGAGTCGGTGTAGCCCCAGAAACACTCGCTGTTTAAGACAAATACTACACCAAGCCTGGGTTCTAGTAAGACGGAGAGAAGAGGTCAGCTAAATTGTGCCATTAAAGCGAAGCAGGAAGCACAGCTGTTGGGATAAAAGTAAAATGTATTGTAGCTTTGAGGACTCAGAGCAAACATCCCTGTGCCAAATGTGCCATTTTGAGCCGGCATGCTTCAAGGCCAGGAGCCATGTAGAAGGAGAGCTCAGAGCTCTGGCTCTCCTTCACTCACTTTGCCCTATTCTGTTTCCCCTTTTTCTCTCCACTAACACTGTTTTATCTCCAATCCGTTGCTTTCTCCGCTCTCCCTTTCTGTCACACTTGTGTGTGTTTTACAATTGATGTATTCTAATAATAATCATCCTGACTTGAGCACACTTCCTAATTTGTATGTGCATGCGCACTCATCCTTACAAGCTATCGTAGCATCCACTCAGCTGCCTTGAATCTCTGATTTAAATGCTTTTAATTGTTGTGCATACATACAGTAATGATTTGTTACATGGATTTACATGCACATTTTCTCCTAGGAGGCTTAATTTAGAATGAAATCCCTAACAGCCCACAATCTAGTCTTCTAGCGTATATTTCAGATTTGGCATCAAGTAAGATAATGCTATTAGGGCTGTGACCATCAACTGCTTGCACTCCCTTACACGTTGTTGCTCCATGTACGAGAATGCAGGCAAACACACACACACAAACACACACACACACACACACGCACATGCACTTACTCACCATGTGTTTAACTGGATTGTCTCCAACTTCCTTTTGTCGGAAGCTTACCCTCCCTTTCTCCCTCTGCCATCCGGCTCGCCCCCTGTCCTTTAATCTCGCCTCTCTTCTTCTACCTCTTTCTGTCATTCATCAGACTCTCTTTCTCTGTAACTCTCTTATCTTTCTTCCCCTCTGCTATTTCTTCGTCTACTTTACCTCCTATTTTTGATATTGATGTTTCTCATAATACATCTTTTTTTCTGATTCTTCATTTTTTGTGTGGCCCGCCACAGGTCCTCCTTGTTGGGCTGCAGGCCAGTGTGGGTCAGCGGCAGGATGTAATTACTCCTCTCCTCCTCTGACAGCTATAGCGAAAGAGAGAAAAGAGAGAGAAATAGAATGAAGAAAAAGGAAAACAGACTAAATTATTTATTATAAGGACTAAACTAAAACCTCTGATTGATTTTCTTTCTTTTTTAACACATGCCTTTCTGTTATCTCTACAATCTCAATCACAGTCATGCAGGATTTAAAGTGTGCTGTTTCTCAATGAGGTTCCAGCTTCCTTCATCCATTGGCAAGGTGCATGTCTGCACAATCCAACATTGAGAGATGATTAATATAGAATGATTCATCTCATGCTTAATGTACCATATGAAGTTGTCCTTAATTGGTGCAGCTACATTTGAGTTGAGGAAAACTATTGATGTTTCCCAACCCATTGACTTCAGCAATGGGTTCAGAAACATTTGCATACCTTTAAAAATCAATAGCATCCTGAAGATTTTGAACGAATGGACTTACTGTGGCATGAAAAGAATAAAAGAACACAGAGGAAAAAACAAGGATTTGAATGGACTGTTTTCATCAAATGTGTCTTTTACATCAGACATGGGTCACGGCGTCACGCTACAGTTTTCCAATGTTTATCTCATCGTGGCAGCTCAACTGGCAGGAGAACTCATTAGTTAAAGGTTGATACAGAGAGGGGAAAGGGATTGTTTGAAGTTTCTGCTCGATGCATCACTGTGAACGTTGTCGTTAATTACCCAAATTAGTGAGACTGAGATGTTGCTTCCAGATGCTATTCTTATCCCAGGTGAATATCGATGATATTTCATCAGCTCTCTGGGGGTCACAATTTACAGAGGGATCACCAATTAAGAAGTGACAATAACCTTTATTTTAACTTTTAAATCATTATTCAGGAAATAGGCAGTTTTCACACAACACGTGAATCATCCTGTAGTCAAATACACCATTATGGTATACGTACTATAATACTTTCAAACTCTACAGCCTTGTGGTATAGTTTAGTGTATAAAAGTATCAAATCAATGCTTTTTGGTTACCTATATTATAGTAGAATAAAAGTTGGCAAAATAGGATATAAGCAGGTAACCGTTGTTTTAGGGGGAAATTCGAGGCAATGTTTAAATACATTACATTACATGTTACTTGTAAGACGCTTTTATCCAAAGCGACTTACATACTCAATACTGTGGACAATCCCCACAGGAGCAATTTGGGGTGAAGTGCCTTCAGGGACACAACGACATGCTGACTGCAGTGGGGTTTGAACCTGACCCCCTGATCCGAACACCTACGGACAACCCACTGCACCACACGGCTCCTAATAACAGAATACAAATGTATTAATTACAGGGTACAGTATTACTTGTCAATTTGTAATCTGTCTTATTTTCATGGAAGAGCTGTTATGAAGGGGGTCAAACAGGTTGCTGACCCTGTTTCACCTTTGAGGGATTAATATAGGTAGTGGCTTATTTAAAAAAAATGTACAAAGACTAATTTAGTTCTCTGTTCTTCTTTAACAGTCATGTGTTACCCCATTGAAAAACATAATCAAACGAAAGACATCCTGTCAGAGAAGGTAAATAGATTAAAATGCATGTCTGCCCACTCATGTATAAAAAAATATATTTAAATTAAATAATTGCCACGAGTCCTGAGATGGCTGGCAGTCCTCGCACTCAGAGAAGGAGGGGAAGCAGTACAAGGAGGAAGTGAGGAAGTGAGCTACGACACATGTTACTGTTAAGACTTCTTCTCACAACTAGGTTGATTATTTTAAGCTCTGTCAGATCTGTCAATTGATTTTAGGTCCTGTGGGGGCCTAACTGGTCTGTGTGAGTGAGAGTGAAGGTGCACGGACAAAAAAGGAGGTAGAAAAAAGGATAGGGAAAATCACAACAGTGAGGAGGGGGAGGATTGGAGAGGAGTAGAGGTGGTCTCCAGATTCCTGAGGTTATTAATAAGAGTGTCTTCAAGGACACCAATCATTTGGGTCAAACTATTTCCTCCTCCTCCTGAGGTGTACCAAGGTTTCTCAAAAGAAAAAATGGTCCCAGAAAAATCTCTCTCCGTAGATGAAATAGGCTGCCTTTTATTTTTAGGGAGCAGTAACCCTGGATGAAAGAACATGGTAAACTGCCTGATATCCAAATGAAGCACTGGCTAATTGAATTTGTAGGTAAACATGTTTGCAACTGGTGTTGGGAGAAAGGATCGGCATAAAACTGACTTGCTTTTAAGTGCTTCACTTTGGAATTTAATAAATCTCATATCAATAGATCTTTCCTTTTTCAAAGATGTATCCACTCTTTCTTTGTGGTATCTCTCTGTGTGAAGAGGACCTTGCCTTGGCCACATAGGGTTATTATATGACCATGGTAGCTGAATTTTTACTGCCGCCCACGTAGCTGTCGTACACGTGTTCACAAAGCTGTGCTTATTAATGTTGTGACATTTAGCTGTGTTCATGTTACACCTGTACCACTGAACTTTAGTTCTCGTCTACATCTCCTTGGGATTATTATTTAACTGTTATGCTCAGGTGAGTTACACTTTTCAGCAGTGTACACATGCCTGTGGAAAACAAAGTAATTATATCAATGGATGCATCCACACAAGCATCCCTATTCTAACTATAGACTAAATTCGAGATTGTGTTTGTCTGCCATCTAGTGATCAAATTAAGTCACTGTAGGGAGTTATGGGATGTGAGATATGGGAGAATAACTGACGCACATGGGGTATTTGTAACTCCTAACTATTGTGAAGGACTGTTTTTTAGCGTTAATGCTTTCATGTTTTTTATAACTATTACATTCACCATAAAGTTATCATTTATATTATCAAGAACTATAACAAACGTACGAAAGTGTTATTACTTTCAAAAACACTGTCGCAATCAGTTTGTAGTTTTCAATAAAATATTTCAATCCAATTCAATTCAGATGTAGCCTAATAAAGTGCATCCCTTTTACTCACTTTTGAAATATTGTGAGTTACATGCAGAAATGCTTCGAGTAAAATGAAAGAAAGAAAACAATGAAATCGGCTCTGTTTCCCAGCATGCTACTGGTGTTCATGCTACTCTTCAACAGCAAAACTTAAAATACAAAAAGCTTTTGAAACTAAAAGTTGGACAACATTCAGGCTTGGCTTTGATGTTGCGGACGGCCTCGCTGGAATAAAAAATACACCTGATTGATTCGGTATAATTTACACCACAATAAAATGTGTGTTCCTATTTGAGTTTTAATTAAAACGACATGTCTGGACCAATAGAGAGGCGAAGTCCCTCCCCTTCTGGTTGAGCTCCATGGGACCTTATTTCGGAAAAGATATGCATTGAAGTCAATGGAGAGAGAAAGATTATCTTTCGATCCCGTTTGAATTGTGCCACGAATTACACATATGATGTTTGTCCATTTAAAAGATAATTTAACGAGTCAAAAAAATAAAAGTGTGTCGTAAAACTGTGAAGTAACACTTTTTTTGTGTGAAACCGCTCAATGAACTACATCTCCCGTCTCGCACCACACACCAAGACGGCCGTCACGTTGACACATTTCACTTCTTTCTTTCAGAATGAGGCGAAAAGTATTAAAAGAGGTGAAAATCACTACAAGTCTGGGCATGTTGAGAGCTGTACATACACAAAAGGGGAGTTAGTTGGTTCCGTAAGAGCCAGCATGCGGGACCGGGATTCTGGGATTTGTAGTCTTTCTAGTTGCATATTTTTCATAGTCTTATATTTCAACAGTTTTACGACAAACTGTGACTTTTTTGACATGGAAATTATTATTTAAGATTGACAAACATCATATGTGTAATTCGTGGCACAATTCAAACGGGATCGAAAGATAATCTTTCTCTCTCCATTGACTTCAATACAAACTTTTTCCAAAATAAGGTCCCATGGAGCTCAACCGGAAGGGGAGGGAATTCGCCTCTCTATTCAGACTACTCTCCTCCCACTTTTTCACACATTTTAAATGATGATGAATTCTTAAAGGTGGGGTAGGTAAGTTTGAGAAACCGGCTCGAGATCGCTAGAATTTGAAAATACACAACCGGAGAAAATCTGCCACTTCCTTACAGAGCCCCTCCTCCAACACACACGAACGCGCACATGACCAATGAGGGCACGAGATAAGTTTGTGCACAGATGGAAGGCTGACAGGCAGGTAGGCCATCCAGTTATTTTAGCCGGGCCGGCTAAAATGATTGGTCGTACTTTTTACAGTACTACAGCTTCCACAGATGAACATTTTTTATGGATTTTTTGTCAAAGCACTTAAGATATTCATTGCTATCGGGATGTTAAGAGCATTACATGGAATATAACAAAAAGTGTATCTCGAGCAGGTTTCTCAAACTTACCTACCCCACCTTTAAATGTTTTGATATTTTTGTACATACTTGTATTTAGAAAATGAGGATACACAACAACCACCTTACCACTTAGACATGATTTTTAAATCTAGGTCTTTTTGCTGCACAGACTGTAAAAAACAGAATACAGGCCCCTCTTAAATTAGCTGTAGCCAACATTTGCCCTTTTTTCAATAATAATAATAATAATAACTTGGATTTCTATAGCGCCTTTCATGATACCCAAGGTCGCTTTACAAGGAAGAACAGGAGTATAAACAAACATAACAAACATAACAAAACAAAAGGCAGTCAGACGAACAGTTTAGACAGACAAAACAACAAATAGATTTGGGGCCAAAGTCCTTGGCAGACAGATGGGACTTGAGGGCCCTTTTGAAGGCGTCAAGTGTGGGGATGTTGTGGATCTCCGCAGGGAGAGCGTTCCAGAGAGTGGGGGCTGCCATACTGAAGGCTCTATCCCCGAAGGTTCACAGGTTGGTGCGGGGGGCCAGAGTCTGAAGACCGCAGGTTCCGGGGTAGGGCATGTGGGAAGAACAGCGAGCCAGCTAGCAGCTAGCACCATTAGCCTGGTAGAAACCGGACCTCGAACCTCAGCAGCGGTGATGGAAAACACCCCAGTTGAGATGGCAGGACTGAGGGAGGGTTCGTGGATAGTCCTGGGAGCGGGGCAGAGAGGAGCCCAGTCAGGGTATTCCAGAGCGGGGATTCCACGGATAGCAGAGCACGGCGGTGAGCTCGTTTTGCTAATGGCAGGACGGCAGAGGCTAGGAGCTAAACAGCAGCCAAACATAATCAGCTGAGCAACGGAGATGGCAGAAACACAAAACCAGAGCAGAACAATCTTTTGGCTGTGTATGTGAAAAAGATTTGACGGCAGGGAGTGATAGACACGAGGAATAAGCGTTGGCAAGAAGAGCGGCGAAAAACACGCCAGCGTCCCCTCTAGCCAACTTCCGGTGTGATTCTTGTATGTCTGGATTTTTCATCAATTCAATCAGTCAGATGTACTAAAGTGCATTCCTTTTGTCATGAATATTCCAATTTGAAATATTGTGAGTTACATGCAGAAAAGCTTCTAGTTAAAGGTGGGGTAGGTAATTTTGGAGAAACCATCTCGAGTGCGCTAGAATTTGAAAATACACAACCGGAAAAAATCTGCCACTTCCTTACAGAGCCTCCTCCAACACAAACAAACGCGCACATGACCAATGAGGGCACGAGTTAAGTTTGTGCACAGATGGAAGGCTGACAGGCAGGTAGGCCATCCAGTTATTTTAGCCGGGCCGGCTAAAATGATTGGTCGTGCTTTTTACAGCATCACGGCTTCCACAGATGAAATGTTTTTATGTATTTATTGTCAAAGCATTTAATATATTCATTGCTATCGGGATGTTAAGAGCATTCCATGGAATATAACAAAAAGTGTTTCTGAAATAAATTACATACCCCACCTTTAATGTGAAAGAAAGAAAACAATGAAAACAGCTCTGTTTCCCAGCATGCCACTGGTGTTGATGCTACTTTTCAACAGCGAAACTTTGAATACAAACAGCTTAAAACTAAAAGTTGGACAACATTCACGCTTAACTTTTATGTTGCGGACGGCCTTGCTGGTGTAAAAAAAATAGCTCTACTTGATTCGGTATAATTTGCACCACAACAAAGTATGTGTTCACATTTAAGGGTTTATTTATACGACATGTCTGCTACATTTACTTCTGTGGTTGGAAGCTCATTGTAGAGGTCACATGCTGAGTGCTCGTCACTCCACCAATCACCTCGGGGAAGGTCTGAGACAAGAGCCAAATAGTTACCCTAGCAGGGTATCACCTGATGCGGGTGAGCGAGTGAACAGAAAATATGGGTCAACGTGAGCAGCTGTAGCAGGAGAAACCGTGTGGCGCAGTTTCAGCGCCTCACGGTGGATGTGACGCTCACTGAATTGGAACCGCTCGTGGCTAGCAAATGAGTGCGATGTATGAGGTGGAGCGCAGCTCCAGAACCCAATTCAGACTACTCTCCTCCCACTTTTTCACACATTTTAAATGATGATGAATTCTTAAATGTTTTGACATTTTTGTACATACTTGTATTTAGAAAATGAGGATACACAACAACCACCTTACCACTTAGACATGGTTTTTAAATCTAGGTCTTTTTGCTGCGCAGACTGTAAAAAAACAGAATACAGGCCCCTCTTAAATTAGCTGTAGCCAACATTTGCCCTTTTTTCAATCTGGATTTTTCATCAATTCAATCAGTCAGATGTACTTAAGCGCATTCCTTTTGTCATGAATATTCCAATTTGAAATATTGTGAGTTACATGCACAAAAGCTTCTAGTTAAAGGTGGGGTAGGTAATTTTGGAGAAACCATCTCGAGTGCGCTAGAATTTGAAAATACACAACCGGAAAAAATCTGCCACTTCCTTACAGAGCCCCTCCTCCAACACAAACAAACGCGCACATGACCAATGAGGGCACGAGATAAGTTTGTGCACAGATGGAAGGCTGACAGGCAGGTAGGCCATCCAGTTATTTTAGCCGGGCCGGCTAAAATGATTGGTCGTGCTTTTTACAGCATCACGGCTTCCACAGATGAAATGTTTTTATGTATTTATTGTCAAAGCATTTAATATATTCATTGCTATCGGGATGTTAAGAGCATTCCATGGAATATAACAAAAAGTGTTTCTGAAATAAATTACATACCCCACCTTTAATGTGAAAGAAAGAAAACAATGAAAACAGCTCTGTTTCCCAGCATGCCACTGGTGTTGATGCTACTTTTAAACAGCGAAACTTTGAATACAAACAGCTTAAAACTAAAAGTTGGACAACATTCACGCTTAACTTTTATGTTGCGGACGGCCTCGCTGGTGTAAAAAAAATAGCTCTACTTGATTCGGTATAATTTGCACCACAACAAAGTATGTGTTCACATTTAAGGGTTTATTTATACGACATGTCTGCTACATTTACTTCTGTGGTTGGAAGCTCATTGTAGAGGTCACATGCTGAGTGCTCGTCACTCCACCAATCACCTCGGGGAAGGTCTGAGACAAGAGCCAAATAGTTACCCTAGCAGGGTATCACCTGATGCGGGTGAGCGAGTGAACAGAAAATATGGGTCAACGTGAGCAGCTGTAGCAGGAGAAACCGTGTGGCGCAGTTTCAGCGCCTCACGGTGGATGTGACGCTCACTGACTTGGAACCGCTCGTGGCTAGCAAATGAGTGCGATGTATGAGGTGGAGCGCAGCTCCAGAACCCAATTCAGACTACTCTCCTCACACATTTTAAATGATGATGAATTCTTAAATGTTTTGACATTTTTGTACATACTTGTATTTAGAAAATGAGGATACACAACAACCACCTTACCACTTAGACCAGGGTTGCCAACTTTGGGTACCTGGCTGGAGTGAGATTTTGATATCATGGGTTTAATTGCACATATGCGCACGAAATGACTGCTATCGTGTCAGCAGCGGGACCTTAGCATATATATAGGATATATATACAATATATACAAATACACAATAATGGACACAGACTATAAAGGGCACACAGTTTCATTCACTAATGAAAGTCAAACACATGTTTGTTTCCACTGTTTTATTGTGTGCCTGTCGCGATAAGCAATTAATTGACTTATCGTACGATAAATAAAAATGAACTCGATAACTTTTCTGACCTCGATAAATTGCCATTTACATGAGGATGTGACTAGCAGTTTGAAAGGATGTACTTGAATTATTATTATATATCATCATTATGTCAGTGGTCTAAAATGGTCATACAACGGTGCCGACAATATTATCGTTTATCGCAATCATTTCCGGGAAAATGTATCCAACAAAATTAATTATCGTGAGAGGCCTATACATGAAACACACACAAACAAATCTACAGACTTACTCCAAACTGCCAAATATATTCATTAACACACTCTCACTCTCATATACTCTTTGACTCTATTTTGGCCTAGTAGAACAATAAGCAGCAGACTTTTACTTTTTATCATTTCTACTGGATCTTAGATCTGCGCATGCGCAATACGGGTCCGCAGTTGCGGCTCCAGAGTATTTTTGTTGGGTAATCTATGGTAGGGCTAACCCATACAGTGGTGGGGCTCAAGTCAGTATTTGCAATGTAATTACATACACGCTCCCCCCGACAGTGAAACGCCACGCGTGAGGTTTAGATTATTTCCCTGTCTCAATCCAAATTGAAATGTATGAAATAAAAAGGCACATTTGTCTTGTAGTAAATAAAAAGGGCGACCTGGAGCCAATCCTGCAATTTCCCCACAGGTGAAAGAGTTGACATGCTGAAAACCCAAGCCCTGCAGGGGGGTCTGGGGGGATTCTCCCCCAGGAGAATTTTTTAAATACTAACATACACATTCTGGTACTCTCTTGAGAAGAAAAATAAATAAATCTATTACTACACGACATATTTAAAAAATGAATGCCATTTTAGTTTTGTGTTACTTTGTTCTGAAAGCTGAACCTGCTGCTCCTCACAGAGAGAAGAGGGAAGAGGCTGTGTGAATTACTTTACATTGTGGATAAGGGTGGATAGCCCCCATTGTTCTGTGTGTCAAATGAAAGACAGCCCACACACCTATCAATCATCAAACCGTGGGGTCTTATTTCATTACGTGTTGATTTCTATCAACACGTAATGTTGTATCGATGTATAGAGATGTACTACAGCAAAAGTATTCTCCGTCGGGACTTCCTGCAACAACACCACGCCGTTATCGTGATTCTGATTGGCCAGAAGACATTATCAAAGATGTTCTATTGAGAAGACGATCACTACGTGACAAAAGTTTTCAAAACCGTTTCTAATCTTCAGTATTCTTGTTTTTGGCGTGAGAATAGTTTGGGCAGCGTGAGAGCGTGAGGTTGAGAGTGAAAGCGTGTGTCACACGCCAGATGCGTGAGAGTTGGTAACCCTGATTTAGACATGGTTTTTAAATCTAGGTCTTTTTGCTGCGCAGACTGTAAAAAAACAGAATACAGGCCCCTCTTAAATTAGCTGTAGCCAACATTTGCCCTTTTTTCAATCTGGATTTTTCATCAATTCAATCAGTCAGATGTACTTAAGCGCATTCCTTTTGTCATGAATATTCCAATTTGAAATATTGTGAGTTACATGCACAAAAGCTTCTAGTTAAAGGTGGGGTAGGTAATTTTGGAGAAACCATCTCGAGTGCGCTAGAATTTGAAAATACACAACCGGAAAAAATCTGCCACTTCCTTACAGAGCCCCTCCTCCAACACAAACAAACGCGCACATGACCAATGAGGGCACGAGATAAGTTTGTGCACAGATGGAAGGCTGACAGGCAGGTAGGCCATCCAGTTATTTAGCCGGGCCGGCTAAAATGATTGGTCGTGCTTTTTACAGCATCACGGCTTCCACAGATGAAATGTTTTTATGTATTTATTGTCAAAGCATTTAATATATTCATTGCTATCGGGATGTTAAGAGCATTCCATGGAATATAACAAAAAGTGTTTCTGAAATAAATTACATACCCCACCTTTAATGTGAAAGAAAGAAAACAATGAAAACAGCTCTGTTTCCCAGCATGCCACTGGTGTTGATGCTACTTTTCAACAGCGAAACTTTGAATACAAACAGCTTAAAACTAAAAGTTGGACAACATTCACGCTTAACTTTTATGTTGCGGACGGCCTTGCTGGTGTAAAAAAAATAGCTCTACTTGATTCGGTATAATTTGCACCACAACAAAGTATGTGTTCACATTTAAGGGTTTATTTATACGACATGTCTGCTACAATTACTTCTGTGGTTGGAAGCTCATTGTAGAGGTCACATGCTGAGTGCTCGTCACTCCACCAATCACCTCGGGGAAGGTCTGAGACAAGAGCCAAATAGTTACCCTAGCAGGGTATCACCTGATGCGGGTGAGCGAGTGAACAGAAAATATGGGTCAACGTGAGCAGCTGTAGCAGGAGAAACCGTGTGGCGCAGTTTCAGCGCCTCACGGTGGATGTGACGCTCACTGACTTGGAACCGCTCGTGGCTAGCAAATGAGTGCGATGTATGAGGTGGAGCACAGCTCCAGAACCCAATTCAGACTACTCTCCTCCCACTTTTTCACAAACTGTAAATGATGATGAATTCTTAATTGTTTTTATCTCTTTTTGCATACAGGGCTTTAGAAAATGAGGATACAAACAACCACATAACCACTTACACATGTGATTTTTAAATGTTGGCTGTGCAGACTGTAAAAAACGGAATACTGGCCATTTCCCCCTCTTAAATTAGCTGTAGCCTATTTGCCCTTTTTCATAAAGTGCAACTTCTTTAAAGCATATTTATTGATAATGCTTGGTAATTGGACAGGGTAATTCCAGTGAATGTATGTTAACGGTTATCCTTTACCAAACTCTCTACTGAATAAAATGTTTACGTTGTTTAAACATGATGTGGTGTAGTTGACCTATTGACCTCAAGGCAAAAAGCGTTCGTGTTTCTATCTGAACCAGTTCAAGGGTCTTATCGGAGCGTGTAGAGTTACCCGTACAGTAGGATCTGACACAGAGAGACACAGAACTTAAAACCTCAAACATAATCTGCAGACATCGTGATGATAAGGAAAACAAGCAATGATAAAACAAAAAAGGGATGCTTATGTTTATGTTTATGTTTATTTAGGATCCCCATTAGCTTTTGCTGTTGACAAAAGCTACTCTTCCTGGGGTCTGACACTTAAAACATTACAACAATAATACAACAATAATACAACAACAATACAACAACATTCAAGACATAAGTCCTGACATCATTAACAATATTAACAACAGCACCAATATCATCAACAATCTCCAACATCATCAACTTTCAATATCAATCTCAGCCAAGGATGAGTGCACAAGACACCCACCAGTACAAAGCATGAGGTAAAATTCAATTAGGGTTCACAGTTCACAAGGGTACATGGTCATTAGTAGATGGCCCTTCAATCTCTTCTTGAAATAGGCTCTGGACTCTATTTCAGCAAGGTAGTTTGGCAATGAGTTCCATTCCTTTATCGCGTTGGTGTGAACGCGATTCCCGTTATAGCTCCGTGCTAGAGCTTTTCTGGTTCGGAACCGGTTTTTCTTTTCAGCCCCCGTTTTGTTCACACCGCCCAGAGCCCGACTGGTGCTGCCGCTGCTGCGTCATGACGTCACCGTCGCTTACTACAACAATAACAACAATGGGGGACTGCGTCGGGTCGATGATCGTGTTGCTTTCATTAATACGAAGCCAGATTAAATTAAATAACGACTTCTCCAAACTTATACTTTTCTCCAGAGTGCCGTGGTTCATTGTTTATTAATGTGTTTCAGCTGCATTTACCGACCGCTGCAGTGCTGCTCTTCCACCAGAGTTTATTCTCCCGTTAGCTCCGGGTTAGCTTACACGGCAGCGGCCGATGTAAAGTATTCACTGTCTGACTGTCGCACAAGCAGCTGATACATATCCCCAATTCCCCAAGTGAATGTGTGTCAGTATGAATTGACGCTGTTTGGCATCACAACGCTGTTATTAAAGTTTCTCTGGTATAAAATGGGTGATGTTAGCATAGCAACCGAAGCAAAACTGACTATCTTGACTACTTGTTGCTATCCTATTGTGGCATAAGCCGTTTTCTACAGGCACATTTTACCGGCGTATTTTTCATTATGATTCTACTTGTGATAGTCGGACATGACAACCTGTGCAGCCCATGTATTGATTCCATCCGATAGCTGCTATAATACAAAACAAAACGTCTGCCTGCTCTCCACAATGATCAATAACAGCGAACGGATGGTCAAAGTAAGGTACAAATAAACAAATAAACAAATAAACATCACACTAAGCCTGGTTAGTGTTGCCTGACTTTATAAAGTGTGTGTTTTTTTTTACAAGTGTGTGGTTGCGTTCTAGTCACTTTGCTCAGCACTACTGCTTGTTACAACTTTTATTTGCCGTACTCGCCTTTAACTGTTAGCTCAGGAGCCTCAGGTTAATCTCGCCCCCCTCGGACGTGAGCGTGACTTATGCGGTTCTTGCTTCTTGACCGACAAGTTTTTGGTGCTTGAAACAAACTGGATTCCGGAGCTTAGAGGCGGCTCCGCTGCGGTGTGAACAGGAAAAAACGGTGCTTTTCAGGCTCTAGCTCCGAACCGGCCCTGGAACCGCGTTGGTGTGAAAGCCCCATATAAGTCACAGAAGATTTCAGAAGATTTGTCCTGGGTTTAGGTGCCAGTAGATGGCCTGATGTAGCTTGTCTAGTCTTATGGTCATGCTCGTCTCTTGTGTAAACTATTTGATCATAAAAATACAATGTTTTTTTGCTAAATTGGAAAAAAAATTGAAAAGTGATAACACAAGATTGCAGACATTTCTCAACTGGAAGCCATGATAGGTTTCTATCAAGCGGCAAACTCTGGGGCAGAGCCGGGACGCCAATAAGGAAGTGCCACAAACTGCAGTTCATCTATTGGCCGATAGGCGATGACTGCAGAAAGGAGGAATTTCCATAGACCCCCATGTTAAAATGCCCAACTTTACAGCAGAAATAAACATGTTTCTACCCCTGGATGCATTAAAAATTATTTGGGATATAGTTAGATTCCACCTTAATGATTATTAATTGTTGAGTGAATTGTTTTATAACGCGACATGTGAGCATGTTAGCCTAGCTTGGTAGCTTCAGCTAGATCGGGAGCTTGGAGCCCCGCCTTGTGCTTCAGCCTTGTGCTTCAGAAGCAGGTCCCGCCTCGGCTCCGCCTCTTTGCCCTTATTTGGATCAGGCTGGAGCAGGCGGGAGTTAGACTATGGGTGTTTCTCAATCGCGAGTAAAGCTGCTTCAGAGCCACTATTTCAAGCATACTACGTCATCGAGTGCCGCCGAAGTACTGTTCCAATCTCCAGCATACTTGGAAATCTACCGAGCCCGGCGTACTCCGTTTGGAGAAATATCGAGGCTGCACATGAGTAGACTCCGCAGTCTTAAAATCCCCACAATGCTTTGCGCACGGACCAATTTCCCCAAATCTGTGGCGGAAGATGTAAGGCGGGGCCTCTCATATGACGCACACTTGCTAGCCTGTTCCACTCTTTGTTTTCCAAATGTCAGGAAGTATTCTTGCCTCGCTTCTGAAGCAAGATGCTCGGCAGACATGTGCTACCAAGCAAGCGTACTCGCGATTGAGAAACACCCTCTGACGTCACTGTCGAGCCGTTAGTGGCCGACTCCGCCTACTAAGGGCTTCTCGGCAATTCTGCAGAATCCTATGGGTCACGTCACTGACCCTACGTCCATTTATATATACAGTCTATGGTTTCTATGCATAACTCCAATATGAGTGCGCTTCGAACAGTGGAGAGCTAGTCTGGCAGCCTTGTTTTGAGCTATTTGTAATTTCTGTATGTGTTTTTGCTGCTGATGACCATATGACCGGACAGTGGGCTACTCAAGATGTGACAAAACCAGAGACTGAATGACTTGTTTCAAAGTGGTTGGTATTACATACTTTGTACATTTTCTCGTCACAGCTATGCTCCTTCCCATTTTAGTTACGATACTGTCAATTTGCTTTGTCCACTTTAAACCAGTATCAAGAACAATGCCAAGCAACTTAGTCTCGTTGACCTGTTCCACTGGCTGACCAGCCAGTGTCAGGCTTAATTGAGGATTGCTGCTTAACATATGTCTGGATCCGAACACCATTGCTTTTGTTTTTGCAATGTTGAGTACCAGTTTGTTATTGTTGACCCAGTCTGCTATGGCTTTAATCTCTATTTTAAAGGGGACCTATCATGCTAAATGCACTTTTGTACGTCTTTTATACATGAATATGTGTCCCCGGTGTTCCAGGGAACTCACCAAGTGTCAGAAAACACAACCCTCTTTATTTTCCTCCATACCCAAATCTCTAAAAAAGGGGCTGCAACGGATCTGATACAGACTGATCCAGATTTGAACACTTCTATGACGTCACAGAAGTGGCGCTACGGCTATTGGGCCAACTCTCCACCTATCAGGGGAATGTGGGGTTGGGCCACGGCCGGCCATTGCCGCTCGAAAGTGCTGGAGACGCTGTAGTACATATGCCAGGCCTGTAAGTGGCGCTGTAGTCTGCCACAAAAGCAGCGAAGAAGACTTCCCGCCCATAGTTACCATGGTTACCCTTCTGTTTATTCTCCGCTGTGGCTTTTTTCTCCCTCCCCGAGGCAAGCGTTTGCTCCCGCTGCTTTAATTCAATGCAATCCCTCCCCGTTGAGGCAAGCACTGTAATTCTCTCCGGTTAGTCCACCAGCAGATGACAAACACCCACCTCTCCGCCTCTTCCAAGGAACGAGGGGACCGTGCGGCAGAGTTTCAGTTTCAGTTTGTTTCGCCGGTCAAGATGTCCGTTAAAGTTTAAATCTTCCGGACAAAATTAGAAAAGTGCCGGTCAAAGGTCTTCTTTGTTATTTATTGAGCTTTAAAACAAATGAATAACGACTCTATATAATAAAACACGGAGGACGGAGATCTCTTTTTCTCCCCCTCTTCTGACAGCCAAGCAGCTGATCAGAGCACGTCTCCCCTCTCCTGCAGGGGGGCGTGGTCAGCAGAATCAGACCCGTAGACAGCAAACAGCACATAGAGCGAAATGAGGCATGGCTAAAATGCATGATCTGTTTGGTATTTTGAAAACAGAAACGTATAAATATACCTTATATAGGTATGGCCCTACAATCTATCATTTAAATATAGCATGATAGGTCCACTTTAAGTAGATTGTTTAACTCACTGCATGTTGATGCTGTACTGTACATTGTGGAATCATCAGCATACATTATTACACTGGACTTATTTAATACGTAAGGAAGGTCATTTGTGAATATAGAATACAACAAAGGCCCAAGCGAACTCCCCTGTAGGACCCCACACTGCAACACCTTACTTTCAGAAAAGCTCCCATTGAAAAAGACTCGCTGCCTTCTCCTAGTCAGGTAGCTCTCCATCCAACACATATAGCAACAGAACCAAAGCCATAGCATTTGAGTTTGTTCAGCAGCAGACTGTGATCGATTACATCGAAAGCTGCGCTAAAGTCTAACATCACAGCTCCTACAAGCCTCCTATCATCCATGCTCTTTAACCAGTCGTCTGTCATTTGTGCAAGTGCTGTACTTGTAGAGTGACCATCTCTATTGGCATGTTGGTAGTTCGTTGTCAGATTGTTACTTGAAAAGTAGTATTGAATTTGGGTGTATTCTATTTTTTCTATTAATTTACTTAACACTGGGAGGAGACTTATAGGTCGACTATTGGAACCAGCAAAGGTTTTTCTTTTATCCTTGGGTAATGGGATAACCTTGGCTTCCTTCCAGATCTCGGGGCACACGCCTTGCTCTAAACTTATATTAAAAATATGACTCAATGGCTTGGATATGTATTTGGCCATCATTTTAAGCAGTTTACCATCCAAGTTGTCAATCCCAGGAGACTTATCATCGGACAGATGCAAAAGCATATTTTCAACATATTCTTCTGTAACATTGTGGAATTCAAACATGCACTGCTTTTCACTCATGATACGATATTTAATGATGAGATGTGACACTGTGTCCTCGACTGCACCCATGGCATTCCTCAGCTTGTCTACTTTATTTGTAAAATAATCATTAAAATGATTTGCAATATCTGCTGGCTTGGTAATGAATTTACCCTCGGTTTCTATAAAGGAAGGATGCATGTTTGAGTTCCTCCCCATTATGTTATTCAATATTTTCCATAATTTCTTTCCATCATTCTTAGAATCACTGATTTCCTGCATGTAGTATTCCCTCTTTCTACATTTATTCAATTTGGTTACCGCATTTCTTAGTTTACAGTAATGTTGTTTGTCACATAGAGAACCTGTTCTGTCTGCAGTTTTTTTAGCATCATCTCATTGGACCATTTAACTTCTCATTTCATCATTCAACCAAGGTGCACACTTTGACCGGGCAGACCACTTTCTCATAGGAACATGCTGATCGGCAATCCCCATGAAAGACTTCATAAATACTCCCAGTGCTTTTTCTGGGTTTTCCTCATGGCAAACATCAAACCATTGCACATTCTTTACCTCCTCTACAAATTGTTCAAGATTAAACCCCTTATAAGACCTTCTATAATTGATCTTGGAGCCAGCCTTAGGTATTTTGGTCTTGCGTATAGCAACTAGGTTATGATCACTAAAGCCAACTGTGAATGATAACACCTTAGTGCAGTGCTCTGGCCTGTTAGTGTAGATGTGGTCAATGCAGGTCGTTGTAATAGCCCCATGTTTATTTGTAGCCCTTCTGGTTGGTGATGTTATTACCTGAGTCATATTACACATTTTGGCAGCTAATGCAATCTTGTTCCACATGGGGCATTTCTCATTGAAGGCAGGTCTCCCATGAAATATATTTCACTATTACACTCAGCTTTATTATCTACCATTTCACAAATACCATCTAGATAGTTTGAATTGGCACTCGGTGGCCTATAACAGCATCCAATTCATATGGGTTTTAAATTTGGCAATTGTATTTGTAACCATAAAGCTTCTATTTCATTTTTCATTAGGTCGTATTGTACTTTAGCTGGAATATGATTTTGTACATAGATCAAAACTCCGCCACCATTCTTATCTCTATCCTTTCTGAACAGATTGTAACCATGCATTGCAACCTCTGAATCATCAAAAGATGAGTCCAGGTGTGATTCTGAGATAGCCAGTATGTGTATATTATTTTATTCTACCAAATGGCATAGTTCATGCACCTTATTCCTCAAACTACACACATTCAAGTGAGCAATTAACATTCCCTTCTTTGGCAGATTAACAGAATGTGACATTATTGTGTTCATAATTAGTTCATATCAGATATACTTTAAAAGTCCAGTGATACAATTAGGCTCTGGAGTGCTGTGGGGGGCGGATTATCAGCTTGTCATGCCTCAGGAAGGCAATCTCACCCCTCTCCCGCGCTTCCCACAATTTAGGGAGTAGCTCTTTCCTTTTCATTCTGACTGCTTCAGTGTAATCTTCATTAATGTAGATGTTCGTCCCTCTTAGATTTTTGGCTCTCTCCAAAACCGCTGATCTGTCCTTGAACCTCAGGAACTTCACCACTATGGGTCTGGGTCTGGTATTGTTAGCGGCTGGCTTCCCAGTGTGGTGAGCTCGCTGAATCTCAATGCCTCGTTGAAGCTTGAGCTTGTCCACAAGAATGTCCTTCACCTTTTCCTCAGTTTGCTCCCAGGTCTCCCCAGGCTCCTCACCGATGCCGTCAAGAACCATGTTGCTCCTTCTCGATTGTCCTTCTGCATATTCCATTTTGTCAGTGACAGCTGATAGACCGTCACTATTTTTCAAGATGTCAGCTTGCATAGACTTACAATGTACAGACTGTTTCACATTTTGAGTTTTCATCTGCATCCTTTTGAGTAAATTGAATGCTAGACCTGATTTCCTGAACCTCCCTTGTAATGGCATCCAGCCTCGTGTTAGTGGAATCCATAATAATTTTAACAAAGCCTCTGAAGTTCTCCTGTTGCTGCTGTAAGAGTGCAGTAAACATGTATTTCTGCTGATTTAGTAACTCTGTTACCTGAGCAAGAGAGACCAGATCCTCCTCTGGTTTTCCTTCTTTGCTGTCCATCTGCACCTTCTTTGGTGGCATACTGAAAGCTGTGGTTGGTGAGATAGCTCCAGATAGATGTTAGCTGCTGCAGATAGCTCCAGGTAGATGTTAGCTGCTGCAAGGGCCTTGCCAGGTGGATGTTTAGCTGCTGCAGGGACCTTGCCAGGTAGAAGTTTAGCTGATGCAGGGGCCTCCGGTCCGAGAGCAATAGAAGCGTCCTGAGGTGCATGATGCCGCAGAATGCAGAGCTGGTGGTGGACTTCAGACGGCGCCAACACTCACCCCCAACAGCAGTGAAAATCCAGGGAGCGGACATATAGATTGTGAGATCTATCAATACCTTGGTGTTCATCTGAACAATAAACTGAACTGGACTGATAATTCCTCCGCTCTGTATGAAAAGGGACAGAGCAGACTGTATCTGCTGAGGAGACTGAGGTCTTTTTAGGTGGAGGGGGCATTCCTGCAGACCTTCTTTGACTCTGTTGTGGCATCAGCCATCTTTTATGGTGTGGTCTGCTGGGGCTGCAGCATCTCGCCTGCTGACAGGAGGCGGCTTAACAGACTGATTCTGATTTCTTCATTCAATTCATCTCATAATTGGTACAATAGGGATCCATGGCCTCTGTCCTAACCGAAATCCCCTCCAACCACTGAAGTGACAACAGCGTCAAATCACAATAAAATTCAGCAATTCCAGTACAAATACTTAATTACTGAGTTTCCTTTGACAAGGTGTACTGAAATACCTTTGTTTGTGGCTATCTTTGTGTGTATGAGTGGTTTAGTTTAAAGGAAGCACACATCAGCCAAACAAATCCTATTACTGGAATTCAGAAAAAGAGGGAAGAGTCTCGACAAACTTCATAGCATTACATTATTTATTTATTCATCAAATGATAATAAGGACTCAACACAAGAGAAAGCTGTGAGAAACAATCATACTAGAACAAGCTCTACTATTAATGAAACATCAAAACTAACAACTTATACGTTTAAAGAGCTACGCTAAGATTTTCGGGCCATATATTAATAATTTCTGTATATGAACTCACGGATCCAATGTCTTCAGCAACCAATAGCTCTTCAAAAATGACTACTTTGTGAAAAAAAGGGCACATGGCCACTCACATGAATAACAGATGGGAATAATGTGAGCATTAATGGCTTAGAAAAGGAGGGTACCTTTTCACTCAGAGACAGAAACATGAGCGTGCTGACCCAGCATTAGCCAAATGAGATCACTTCAAATAATAACAAATAATTATGAACTTAATTTCATTTTTATTTTGGGTACTTTAATAAATTGCTTCTTCAATAGTTCAGGTCAGAGCCTGGTTCAGGTCAACTCCCCTGTCTTAAAAGGTAACAATACATGGAAAATATTAATGAATTAAAATGTTTCAATTTTGTTTAAATGTGTGTCTTTTAAAAAGGAACTCACTTTCAGGAATTCTGGGGCATCCTGTGCATGACATCTAAACACAGGACAGCAGACTTCATATGACCTAAAACGTGAGGAATGAACATGTGGATCAGGTTTGTCCAGCATCAAACCTTATGGTTGGGCCCATATTCTTTAACATAGACTGTGACAAGGAACTGGTCATTTTGAAAGTGATATGGGCAGAAGTGTAAAATTGCTTACTAAATTGTATCGCAATTATTGACACACTCCCCAAGTCATGTTAACAGTCATGTTTGACCTTTTTCAGGATACCAATTTGAGGGGACTGTTTGAGATGTGGGTCCTGATCCAGCCCAGCTGTGTGCCTCTCTCTCTGGGGTACCGAACCGCCCATGTGCCAGGCTGCCCTCAGGATGTAAAACTCCCAGCTGCATTATCAACCAGCCAACTATTGCAGCTGCAGGCTACAACACACACCCCACTGTGTCAACACCAGATTTCTAATGACTCATGCACAGTGACCCTGTGTGAAGAGCCAGACCAGTCCGCTGTGGGACCCTGACAATATGCTTACCAAAGCAATGCACATGCAGGGCAAATTAAACAGCTTCCCTGTTGTTGCTGTGGTTTGCATATCAGCTGTTCAGCTGCTCATTGTTTTCTCTATTAGACAATGAATTGGAACTAAACACTGTTGAACAGCACTTTAATGTTATTGTGATAGTGTGTAAATGAAATAAACAAGTGCAAGGCCCATTCGGGATAAGTTCTTGAGTTATTGAGTTTGTTATTGCTACTGTATGTGTTTAGAATGCTAACATATATGCATAATGAGTGCATATAACTTCCATTAATTTTTGTATTTAAAATGTGTAAGCCCTAAGTGTGATAAAGGAATTGGAAAAAGGTCAAAGTTTAGACTGGCATATTGCGTGTGTAAGCAAAATATCTGTCCGCACTTTCACAATTATGATTGGACTTAATGTGGGACTGTGTTTGACTGCCATCTAGTGGTAACATGAAATCACTGCAGAGAACATAATTGGAGAACAACTGACTGCTATCTCTACCTCCTACTTTTGTTGATGGTTGCTTTTGGGCAAATTCAGAGTATGTTAAAATAAATATTTCAGAATTCTGTGATTCTGGGAAAAAGTCTTGTCTTTGCATTGTGACTGTTTTCATGTTTTGATTTATGTTGCATTACATTTTTCATTTACATTTTATGTTACTATTAATGTAATATGTTAATTTACTTTGATATAAGACAGTTTTTTTTTTCAGGTACTCTCATTATATATAAAGTGTTCAGATACTTTAAAGAAAATACTGTGGAAACATTTGCCTGTAGTTCTCAATGGAAGATTTCTGGTCCAAAAATGACTTTGGCGGATAAAGTGTATTATTAATTTTAAAAGACAGTAGATTACAGACATAAATGCTCCCAGTTAATATGAAGGAAAACGGCTCTGTTTCCCAGCATGCCACTGGGGTTCATTCTACTCTTCAACAGCTAAACTTAAACTACAAACAGCTTGAAACGAAAAATTGTACAACATTCAAGTTTGGCTTTTATGTTGCGGACGGCCTCGCTGGTATAAAAAAATACGCCTACTTGATTTGGTATAATTTGCACCACAACGAAGTGTGTGTTCCAAGTTAACACAGTATTAATACGACGTGTCCGCCATGTTACTTCCGTGGGCGGAAGCTCATTGTAGAGGTCACATGCTGAGTGCTCGTCACTCCACCAATCACCTCGGGGAAGGTCTGAGACAAGAGCCAATAGTTACCCTAGCAGGGTATCACCTGATTCGGGTGAGCGAGCGAACAGAAAATATGGGTCAACGTGAGCAGTTGTTGCAGGAGAAACCGTGTGGCGCAGTTTCAGCGCCTCACGGTGGATGTGACGCTCACTGACTTGGAATCGCTCGTGGCTAGCAAATGAGTGCGATGTATGAGGTGGAGCACAGCTCCAGAACCCAATTCAGACTACTCTCCTCCCACTTTTTCATTGTTAAACTTGTTTCACAAGATTTTCTCTTTTAATTACATAGTATTACATGTATATACATGTATTACATTTATATTAAAGCTATATGTAGCTTTTTTTTAACAATCTTTTTAATATTCTTCCATTATAATTACATACAACCAAACAAATAAAAAACATCAACAAAAGAAAACAAGGCAAATAGTGTTTTCTATGTTAAGAGAAAAGATATCTGTACTTTAATATGTATAGCTTATCAAATAATAATAATGCACAATTACTGATTTTGCTGGACCAGGTCATTCAGGTTGGTTTTACTCTGTGTTAGTCTGTGACCTCTTGACCTGGGGGCATGGCCAGGGCATGGCTAATATCAAACAAAAAGGTTTCATGTTTCTGTCTGACCCAGCTCAAGGGTCTTATCGGAGCGTGTAGAGTTACCCGGACAGTATGATCAGAAAAGAGAGACTCAAACCTTTAACCTCAAACAGCATCTGCAGACATCGTGATGATAAGGGTGACAAGGGAAGGGTTGAGCAGAAGGGCAACTAAATGGCCTGTCCTGTTAGTTTGCCAATTCCTACGTTTATAATGAACCTATCCACATATTTGCTTGGAAATTTGACAACTAACCTGAGTGAGAAGATTCATTCTTGCATGCAGAGTTTTAGACCTTTATTTTTCAAAGCAACGGGTACAAAAAATAAATATATCTTGCAATGTGATCCTTGAAACACTTACTAATACTATTACTCAAATTACCACAGAAGGCATGTTGAGTACTTTGCCAGGTGTGTATATCTGTCTGCCTGTGAACACATTTTGCACAGCTTTAGCATAAGAACGATTCAAGATTCAAGATAAAGTCCCATAATTAATGTACGTGGTCCAAGCCATGTCTCCTGAAGTAGGGTGATACATTCGCAACATGGTCTCTACTTCATCTTAAAAGGTACAAATAGTTTCAACATGTGTCTTTTACTTTGAATGTATATGACGTGTCATTGTGTTAAGTGCTGTATCTCCGCTTTCCTCCTGCACAAAAAAATAAAGCAATTGTTCATTGTTTCAAGGCACAGTTACCATCTTGTAATCTAAAACAATACCTGCTTTTGACCCAATCATGACCCTAGTAGTACACAGTGCACAGTGTTTTTAAGCATGCCACTACTTTTTTGAGCTATTGAAGTTTTTTTGTTTCGAGACCTTGCACAAAATATAATCCGACCATCTGTATAAAGCTGGATCTGTGTCAGGGCAGATAGTTGCTGAACTGTCAACAACCCACTTTGTTGCAATTATCTGATGGAGTTGTGACATGTGATCCAACATGATTATCATTAAGCAGAATGGCAGAAACAGTGGCCACGTCAGCAGCATAGAGGGAAAACCATAATACGGTAATATTGTATATTTTAATTAATTGAACTGTCCCTGCATTTGTCCGTATTTCAGTGTAGATTTACATCAATTTTCTGGAATAATTCTGATCCTTATTTTTGTTTACCATGATTGTTAACTTTAGATATATAGATGGTTGAAGAGAACAGGATCAAGACCTGTGTTTTTAATTGAATAGTGGAAGCAAGCCTGTGTTTGCATTGAGGATCATGAAGTGTGCTTTGGACATGATGATGGCATGATTAGGATCAATTGTGTTTGGTAAACATGTTTATTGACTACTTTGTGAGGGGAAAATTATGGCACATGGCCACTCACATTAGTAACAGATGGGAATAATGGAAGCATTAATGGCTTAGAAAAGGAGGGCATAACCTTTTCACTCAGTTAGAGACAGAAACATGAGAGAGTTGACCCAGCATCAGCCAAATGAGATCACTTTTTAAATATAGTATAGTTAGAAATTAAGAAATATTTAACTTTATTTCTTTCACATTTAATAACTGATGAATGCCCTTAATATTGATTTGGGAATTGATTATTTGATAAACTCATAATTAAAGTGCACAAATAGCCATTCATGCTATGAAATAGGTTAAATGTGGTTTTACAGTCTTCATTTACAAATTTGCAAACACTAGTTTATCTTCAGGGTTTCACTTTCGAAAAAGGGACTTACTTTCAGGAATTTTGGTGGGTGGACCTTGCAAATTAAATCAAAACACAGGGAGAGAAGGTGGACTTCACATGGTCTAAAACGTGAGGAATCAACCACGTGAATCGGGTTTGACCAGCCCCCTACCCAATGGTTGAGCCCATATTCTTCAATATCACCTGTGAAAAGGAACACTGTACACACACACAAAAACACACACACTAAACACACCCACATTCATGTGATTTCTGGAATGATATTTTAGACTTCTAGTGTACTGGGGCAGTCGAGGTGGATTAAGGCTTCCATAAAAGAGGATAGACAACAATCATCTTTTCAGAATTTCATAAAGGAGAGGAACATGGTGGAGTTGGGGAACTGAGTGGACTGAACAAGAGGAAGAATCCAGAACTATCATCCACTTATTTGATTAAGACAACACAGATTTATTGGATATCTAAAACCATTTCCTCTGAAGTCAAATCCTTCAGGCTTAAATTCATATTGTTTTCATTGGATATCTCGTAATTCCGAGAGGTCAGATGTCAAGGTGTGTTTTTTCTCTTCAATCTAAGTTTGCATGAACCTAACATGTTGATATTGTTGCAATGAAATTCTCCTGAGTGTATATATTGTTTTTGTAATAATGATTTTCAAAATGTCTCATTTTCAGAATGCCGTCGTTAGTGTTGAAATGCATGCTGCTGTGTACGTTAATGCATGGAACAGTGTTTTCCTGTATGCTGAAGAATCACACCATATGGATTGAGAGGCAAGACTGCGGCCAGTGTGTGGCAATCAACACAACCATATGCAGCGGCTACTGTCACACACAGGTGACTATACACTCTCCACTGTCCATAGAAAGTCTTTAGCTGAACATTTTGATGCATGAATCCAAACAAGGAAGCATGCTGTTGGCGTGGTTATGCCCATGAAAAGAATACTTGATGCAACATAGTGCAATGCTATACCTTGATTCATCATCTTAAATTGTCTAAACAAAGGAAGTTGGAAGTCCACATGGTGGCTGAAGTAAACTCCTAGTAAAGATCACATCTGTGATTAAGTGATTGTCTCCACACGGCTAACAACATGGAGACGGCTAAACGGGCGGCTAAAAGCTAACAGTGCTAACAGCATGAACAGTGCAAACAACAGCAACAGTGTTTAAAGAGTTAAGAGTTTTAAACTGAGGGGTTTTATTTGTTTCAGGAACAATTACTGTAAGAAAACAGAGCATAGGCCATTAGCTAGTCAGTTGGACATACGCACACAGAGATTCAAATCCAAACGCGGCAGTACCGGCTGGATAAAAAAGCACAGAGAAGCTTATATTTCAACAAACACAGCAGAACATGGTGTAGTGTTGTCCTGAGCAGTGTGACTTTATCATCTGCTCAGGACAACATTACACCACTATGTTTTTATAGAGAAAATTGTTTTCTGCTTTTAAATTAATGTTCTGAATTTGGAATTCAGCGCCTTTAAACCACCCAAAGTAAAACACATAATATTAAGTAGCTACAATGGCCAATTTCCGAATTAAAAAAATTGGTAAAGTAACTAAGTGCGAAAATAGAGGAGTAATAAGTACAATATTTAAGTGTCAAATATAGTGTAGTAGGCTATAGTAGCCTATAGCAAAGAGTACCTTGACATAACATTTAATTGTAGGTTACATTACACTTGAGTAAAATAGCCTACTTAGTTTCATTCTAATCTAAGTGCAACATGTGGATCCAAATGAAAATCTTGGTTTGTTTTACATTATAAAACGGACAAGTAAAATCAAGCAATCTGATTGGTTCTTAGCCGTGGTATACTGAGCGTATACCACAGGTAGAATTGTAAGTTACTTTTCACAACAACTCAGTATCCCTCCGCGTCTGAGATAAACAGTATACAGTTGGAACAAGAAAGCAGCGGAGAAGTAACGAGGCAGAAACCCTCCTTTTTACGCAACGGTCCAGACATAGACATCAAACGGCAAAAACATATTCAGTGTGCAGTTCCTTTGGCATTAGGGCAGGGATATTTAGATACTTTCCAAGGTTTGACATAATGAATTGTGCTACTTTTAAAGCAAGCAACGATGTTTTCAAATCTGTAATCAAAAAGGTCCGCAAAAACATTTAAGATTAACTTCGACCTCCGGGGGGGGGGTCTTACTATGGAGGAGTGGATTGAGGAGTGCCTATCTCCAGAACAAAAAGCACCTAAACGACGACATGTAGAGCTACGTGAAGAGCAGGTAGACCAACTGGAAACGTATCACCATTCAAAAGCTTTCTGATGCGGGTCTTGAAACAAAGCAGAGAAATTATGACCGTTAGTGGCCACAGGTGCGAAAGCTCTCTCCAGAGCTGAGCTACTGGAAGCCGAATCTCGGGGACCGGAGAAAGTGGAGCAATATTCTCGCCACGCCAAGCAACAGCCTAGAACAGGGGTCGGCAACCCCTGGCACGCGTGCCAGCATTGGCACGCGGCACCGTAACCAGTGGCACCCTAGGAATAAGTGGAATAAGTGTGCAAAATATTTAAATTGTATTTTCGGATCCTGAACGAGACCGCCGCCAGAGCGCGTCTCCCCGCACGCAGCGCAGCCCCGCTCTCTTTAACTCCAGGTGACTTTCTGCCGCTTTCCTCCGTGGTGCAGGGCTGATCGTTTCACCACAGAGGAAAGCACTTCACAAATTGCAGTACCCATAAGGAGCTTTACAAATGCCGCAGTTTTTGCGTGGCTGTGTCTTTAGTTGAAAGCCCAGTGGCGATCTGCTCATCTCTCATCATACTTGCCAACCCTCCCGATTTTCGCGGGAGACTCCCGATTTCATTGCCCTCTCCCGGTTTCCTCCCGGGGTCATATTTCTCCCGCATTTCTCCCGATTTCTGACAAAATCAGATTTACTCAGGACTGTTTCCACTCGGACTTTAATACAGCTACACCATTGTTTGGTTTCCATGGTAGCGTAGCGTGCGCAACTGAAAGTCTGAGAGGGTGAGGAAGATAGTCACAGCAAACAGAACAAGAATAGACAATTCTACCCTCTGCTCACTCCTTTCCTGCCCACACATATGGTGCTACAGGCCGCAAGGCAGTGCACTTACAACTACAATAAGCATCTAATACAGCTCCGGCGATCCACTAGCACCCCCCCCCCCCCCCCCGCGGTGGTTTTGGAAATGCTCCCGATTTCTGAGGTCTCAAGGTTGGCAAGTATGTCTCTCATTGAAATAATATGCTACAAAGGGGCGGACTGGCCATCTGTGTGTTGAACTTTCCTGTCGGCTCCCAGACCGTAGTCGAGGAGGGCAGAAGCAACAAGCTTCAGGTTCAATAACCCACTTTAGCTTAAATGACTGGAGAGAGGCGAGCTCTTCTTGGGAGGCCGTTGCATTTATTTAGCTGTTCTTCTGTTTCACAAAATACATCACAGACCTGTTTTTCTGCTGCCTCGTTTCACTTCCAGAAACATACACACGCTCGCTCACTCTCGCTCTACCATCCACACACACACATGCACACGCCACACCCCTCTCTCTCTCTCTTAAAGGGACAGCGATCTCATCTCACTCTGCATGACCCTAATATCATAACATGTGTGTTCTGGAGAATCACAGAACGGACGATCGTCCTCAGTGGCGTCGCCTGGCCTGGGCATCCGGGGCTTTAGCCCCGAATGTTTTTTCTGTAGCCCCGGACAATTCTCCCTCAATAATATAATACATTAACCGTGCTTTACGTGAACCTCATCATGACACAAGAGAGGACGGCAGGACTGTAATTTCCCGTGTTCAGTGAATGCAACAGAGGCATGACACCAGACCAATCAGAGAGTTGCATGGAAATAAACGTGTGCTTGTGTCAGCTCGGCTCTGTGTGTGTGTGGCAATAGCGCATTTAGTGTGATAGAGAGAGAGAGAGAGAGGGAGAGAGGGAGAGAGAGGGACCGTGTTGTTAGCATCTGGTTAGCTAGCTGATAAACGGACATAAGGAGCTGTTTGTTCCACAACAAGCTGGAGGAGAGTCCTCTCCTGACAGACTGAGAGGCTCAGGTGAGCTAAAGGACTCTCTGAGTGTTTAGATAGTTTACTTTAGTCTGTTATCTCAGTGGGTGTCAAACGGTTTGGTCACAAATGATTCAAAAGATTATTTCCGCGGCACATGTTTATATGATCATTATAGTTATAAAAAAAATAAAGACAATAAAGGAAAAACAGTTATGAAATACTATATGGCAGTAAAACAAGAATAGAGTTTAAAAGGGGAGTGATTTGTAAAATATCCTTAAAGAAAAAGTAAATCTGTTTACAGTTCTGTTTCAAATGGGTGTTGAGAGATGTATCCATAGATCTCTTAATGTTGCTCTCAAAGTGCACCAGATTGATGCTTTTAACTTCAATATTTAAAAAAAAATCTTCCCGGGGGAGCATCCCCCCGGACCCCCCTAGAGGAGGTTAGGTCCCCCCCCCCCCCCCCCCCCCACTCATAAAAAATAGCACTTTACCCCTGCCTATATGAGGTGAGATGATTATCGAGCCTTCATTGTAACAGTCACGGGTATACTGTGTGTGTGCGTGTGGAGAGTGTTGCAGTAGAATATTCCACTGTAGCGCCGCCGCCACTGTGGGCTAAGCCCCGAATGTTTTCAGGTCCAGGCGACGCCCCTGATCGTCCTTATTATTATGCCGTTTAAACCAGGTCCACACACCTGTTGATAGTTCATGAGCGTCAAGCTCCTCAACCCCCCGTCCCCCCCCCCCGTTGATAATTCTCGATCGTTGGCACGCTGATAACAATCTTTTTTTTTAATGGCACTTCATATCAAAAGGGTTGCCGACCCCTGGCCTAGAACAACCTCAGCCTATACAAGTAACCACGTAAGCCATGCTACTGATGCTGGACAGTTTTTCAGTGGGTGCACAATAAACGGCAACATACACATTAATGTAAATAAATAGCCAAATAATGGATCAACGCTCTCTGTCTAATATGTTCGCTAGCTGTTGTTAGTGTTGTTGCATAGCAACCACCTCGCACTATGTTTCGTGCAGAAGGCAACAGAGGGACTATTTTATTTTGAACATCATTATTTACTAATAAAAACTATTTAAATTAGAGTGTGTATTTTTCTTTCATATTGCCACACTTGGTAACCGTTTTATAAAAGCAATAGCTCACTTCAGGCCGTGATATATTGCTTAATTATAGCCTACTTTGTGAAACTGATTATGGGTAGAAGTGCTGTAACACAATTTACACGCCCCAATCTTATGTTAACAGTGCTGTTTCCCCTTTGTCAGGACACCAATTTGAAAGGAAGGTTCGGGAGGATTTTCTTGATCCAGCGCAGCTGTGTGCCTCTCTCTCTGGTGTACCGAGCCGTCCATGTTCCGGGCTGCCCTCAGGATGTAAACTCACAGCTGTATTATCCTGCGGCCCAGCGCTGCAGCTGCAGGCGCTGCAACACGCGCTCGCACCACTGTGTCCGCACCAGCCGGGTCTCTAAAGACCGATGCACCGTGACCCTGGGCGGTGTGAAGAACCAAACCCAGCCCGCTGTGAAAAACTGACAATATGCCTATACATGCAATGCACATGCATGCTAAATGACTCAGCCGATGGACGAGTGTTTATTTGCTCTTCAGCTGTTTATGGTTTCGGCAATATGTTGCAAAATATACTGTTTAAAATGCATTTAATTTAACTGTGAAAAGTATGTAAATTAATAAAAATTACAAATAATATATGGAAAAAACTAGTGGATTATAATTATATTTACATGTAAAGTGTCATCTGTAAAGCTTAGGAGGAGAATGATTTGGTTAGTTTGGGATTCTGAGGTTTGAGAGCCCATACAGAATTAGTATGTGTCTGAGCAACCTGTGAGAAATGTTTGGGAAAAGTTGCATCATGCTCACCTGTGCAAATTATGAGACAAGTTGGCCCATCCTTCTTTGCAAATCCCCTCTTGTCACTGGATAACTCAGGTCTGTGACGCCTCTGGAAGGTTAACGCGCTTCCTCAATTTGATATTCATTCATACAGACCTGAAGCCTGCTGGAGTGAGAGGCCACTTAAACTTCGCTAAAGCAGGACATTAGCTTTCATCTAAGGTCGGTCGAGCATGCTTTTAACGAGACATACCGTAACCATTTCGTTCGAAATATACGTTTACATCTTTTAACTAGCCAGTCATCATTGTCAAACTGTAGTCCAGAGGTAGCTCATAGGACAGGGCTGCACTTCAAAATGTGCAACTTTTTGTTCGGTGCAGAGCAGACGCAGCAAACTTTCTTCTGTGAGTACTTGCCTAATGTTTTTACTAGCTTTTAGCTTAAAACTACTATTGTATTAGATCCAATCAATCCATTTAAACGTGGTTGCAGTAACAGGTGGTATCATTAAATATACAGTAAAACCATAGTCTTTAGTATTTTTGTAAAAAAAACGTGTACCATTATTTACCCCAATACAACAAAATCACAGAAACCAGGCCTGGTACCAAAGTAGGCACTTATTTAAGAAAAGCACTCAAGTTTCTTCTTAAAGATGTTTTTCTGGTCTGGAGGTGTTTTTGATTCATTGTGATTATAAATCATAATAGATGTACTAAAAACAATCAGGATTTGTATGGCAACACTTTTTGCACAACCATTGTTGTGTCATAGTTGTCTGACACTAATCCATTTGACTATTACCCAATCAGTGTGTTTGGATCGAAGATCTTTGGGCAACTGGAAATCATTTCCAAACATGTTAGGCAGGTGTGTCCGTGGAAGAAAATGAGCTTGTGGTGTGATTTTGTTTGGGTGATGACTGACCTTGGCTCCATTTCTTGGCTGGCGGTGCAGTGGGTGGAGAGTAATGTTGAATTTATCCCTGGATCTGCAGGGCTGGACTTGCCTCTATATATATATAACCCTGAGCTTCCTTACACTCCCGCCTTGCTCAGTGTCTCTCAGGGACTCTCTGCCTGCTCTCCCTCTGCGGCCTCCTCCTTTGTGCTGACCAGCCTCTGCACTCACAACAACCAAGAACCATGGCCCAGCAACAGCAGATTAGGTATGAACCTGCTCTGTCCATCGGGAAAATACACCAAATCCAGCATGACACCATATGTAGCCTGCTCAAAGTACAATATAGAAATAAAGCTTGCTGATTATTTAACTCTGAAGTCTTGTAAATTGTTATAGTTAGCCTTCTGTTTCTCCAAGGCTAACGTGGCAAATCAATGAAGCCTTAGGATTCGACTGCCTCTGGACATATGTGTATGTTTTATTTACTCTGTCGTCAAGTTATTTTTGGAAGCGCATATTCCCAGAGGCAGTCACATTATACTCAGTTCAGTTGCAATGCTAAGGCCTCACATACAGTATACAGACAGTATACAGACACCCTTTAAAGTTAAAAAATATTAAAGTAAAAAATAATTTTCCAATGGAGAGAAAGTCCCTAAGAATGTGCTTTATCAGACCACTAATTGTACTGCTTTAGTTCAGTTTCAGTAGGTTTTGCCACACCTTTTAGTCCACTTTGAGGACTAAAAGGAATGATTGTAATGCACATGTCTGTTTTGACTTGTACTTAAACAGCCTCCCAGCCAAACTGATCAATGGAGGGATTGCAGGCATGGTGGGAGTCACCTGTGTGTTTCCAATTGACCTGGCCAAGACCCGCCTGCAGAACCAGCGCAGCGGGCAACAACTCTACAAAAATATGTAAGAAACCCCCCCCCCCTGCTCTTTTCCTTGATTTGGAATTAACTTACTTAAATGGGCAAATGCTGCACTTCTGCCACTCTATTTATACATATTTGTCATATTTGTCACCTTTCAGTTGTATATTTACAGTAATGTGTCTTTCTGATTAGATTGTTTTCCGAGATGCTAAGAAACTGAGCCCAGCAAAGGCTGGTCGACCCAAGTTAAACTGTCTAGATTATCAGTATTTATTAATTTCTTTTTGTGACCAATTTATAATCAACATTATTTGACAACCATTACCTTGCCAATGTTCATGTTAAGTTTTATACTCTGTTATGTTACATACACATTAAAGGTGGGGTATGTAATTTATTTCAGAAACACTTTTTGTTATATTCCATGGATTGCTCTTAACATCCCGATAGCAATGAATATATTAAATGCTTTGACAATAAATACATAAAAAAATCATCTGTGGAAGCCGTAGCGCTGTAAAAAGCACGACCAATCATTTGAGCCGGCCCGGCTAAAATAACTGGATGGCCTACCTGCCTGTCAGCCTTCCATCTGTGCACAAACTTATCTCGTGCCCTCATTGGTCATGTGCGCGTTTGTGTGTGTTGGAGGAGGGGCTCTGTAAGGAAGTGGCAGATTTTTTCCGGTTGTGTATTTTCAAATTCTAGCGCACTCGAGCTGGTTTCTCCAAAATTACCTACCCCACCTTTAAGTGTTTCCTATAAACAATGTGCATAACTATCAATTCCTGTTTTTTGTTCAGGATGGATTGCCTTATAAAGACAGTTAAATCTGAAGGCTACTTTGGCATGTACAGAGGTAAGACTAATCACATTGTTCATAACATGCTGAACGTTTTCTATGTCTGAGTAGGCTCTTTAATTGGATTACCAAGTATACTGTATCAAATATAACTTTTTGGGGGGTTCTGTGATACATTTCAATTGGCAATGTGTCCTAAACAGGAATCTAATCTGTCTACCAAAAAATAACGCTTTTCTTATGCCAAGTTTTCGTGAATTTTTTTCATCCCATCATGTTACTGCTTGTCAATAGGTTACTGGTTCATCTTGTAAGGCAGTGACCACATTAGCAGATCCTATGCCTTGAATAAACCATTGCTACTTTATCCTATTGATATCTGTGATGTGGAATAATTCATTTGACAGACATCTTTCTGTATTCTAATGTTTCATCTAAATTACGTTTGTGGACCTCTCTTGTTGCAGGTGCTGCAGTAAATCTCACCCTGGTAACCCCCGAGAAGGCCATCAAGCTAGCTGCTAATGACTTCTTCCGCCAACAGTTGAGCAAAGATGGGTGAGTAGTAGCGCTAAATAAAGCTGACTTCTGTACTGCGATTTTATTCTTGGTTTTAACAACATCCATGTCTCATGTCTTCATCAGCAGGTTGACGGTGTTCAAGGAGATGTTGGCAGGATGCTGTGCAGGAATGTGTCAGGTCATTATCACCACACCCATGGAGATGCTCAAGATCCAGTTGCAGGATGCTGGAAGGCTAGGTAATTTAAAAGGAAATCAGCAGAAAAAAGGATCAAATAATGCTTTTGTGATGTTCTAAAAATAACAATTATAATTATGCATTTCTCCTGTACCTGCCAGCGGCCCAGCAGAGGGGGGTGCCTAGTGTCGTATCGGCTCTGAAAATGGGTGGGACCAGTGCTGTTCTTAGCCGTTCCTACAACACCAGCCCTGCACCTCAAATCATGCGAGTGTCCGCCACACAGATCACCAGAGAGCTGCTGAGGACCAAAGGAGTCAAAGGACTGTACCGGGGACTCGGAGCAACATTGATGAGGTGAGAACGAATCTCGTGCTTGATTTTGCTCAACTGGTTTTACATGGTTTGACAGCTTTTATATTGAGGTGGTGAACATGCATGTTTTATTGCATTTTCAGGGACATCCCATTCTCCGTTGTGTACTTCCCTCTTTTTGCACATCTGCACCATCTCGGCCGGCGTTCCCCTGAAGACCCTGCTGTGCCCTTCTATTGGTCCTTCATGTCTGGATGCCTAGCTGGATGCATTGCTGCTGTCACTGTCAGCCCTTTTGACGGTGAGTGACTCAGTCTATGCAGATATCTGGTTACCAGACTATTTTTAATTCTTATGTATTTTTTTATAAATGTTCAACTAATATCTCAGCTTTCTTTCACTTGTGCAGTGGTCAAGACCAGGCTACAGTCACTCAAGAAAGGAGCTAATGAGGAAACCTACAATGGCGTAGTGGACTGTATCAGGTAAATGCCTTTCCTTCTCCAGGGTTCACATGAACGGAAAAGGTTACATTTTTATTTAACCTGCACTCTCTCTCCCATTGCAGAAAGATCCTGAGAAAGGAGGGTCCCGGAGCGTTCCTGAAGGGGGCAAGTTGCCGGGCCCTTGTTATTGCCCCACTCTTTGGAATTGCACAGGTTGTGTACGTTGTCGGAGTTGGAGAGTACCTGCTAGGGTGCACACCCTAAACCATCTACTCTGCATAAACAAGCTGTTTTCTAGTCTTCTTTATGCCACCTCATTAAATTACAGGCAGCTATGCCCTGGCATAGCCATGGGCCCAGCTCTCTGTTACTGTGTACCTTATTTATTGTTGGAGGCTGTTAAAAGTTAAATGGACCTGACAAATGCCTTCTAAATCCAAACTGGTTTAAAAGTATGCCTTTTGCTTGCCTACTTGTATGGCCTTCAGTGGAGCTTATTGCAAAAACAGAATAGCTTTCTTCACTAACAATCTTGACGGTCCAACATTGACCACCTATTCAATCAGATCAGAGTTGACTCCAGTCTTTTACCCTTAACTGAAACACTTACTCGGATATTCCCTTCAACTGTCTTATCTTAAAGACACTGTGTGATGGCTGTAGCACGGTGTTGCAAAGGAGACCTTACAATGCAAGGGAGCCAATACTAAGTAATGACAAAGGCAGAATATTGAAACGTCACTTGAATAGTTTCAATCCCGTTTTAAAGGGTTTCATGTGCAACTGGGCCATGGATGTAGCACCCTGTCTATGAATATAGTGGTAAAGGACTTGTATTGTCTGGTGGACTGTCCACTGCTGTAATACAGAATCCTGCATAATATTACTTTCTGTTACATTGAAAGAGAGATTGGTTGAGGTGTTTGGGTTCTTTACAGAGCGCTGTTGGCAATCTCTCTGTGGATGTCAACACAACAACCCGTTGACTGTGGTTGTCTGTTACTGGTCAGGTTTTGGTGTCAGAGATACAGGAGCCCACACGACTGAGTTATGGTTGTCATTCAGAAGCAGAACAGTCGAGCTGGAAAAAGTCCTGGGTCGAAGTACTTTTAACAGTTTGTACCATTGTAAATAGCTATCCTGTTTCTTTTTCTTGAACTGTGAAAAGCTAAACTCGAATTGAGAGCAGTTCTAACTTTTCAACATGTTGAAAGTGTTCCAACCAGTTGAAGATAATTATTTATTTTTTTACTTTAAAATGTCATATGTAAATACAGATTTCTAAATGCTGAATAAATATGTATGAATTCAGTGTTTACATTTGTTATTTGTTTGAATGTGTGTAGCCTGAAGTATTGCTTATTTAATCACGAATTCTCAGGTAGGGCTGTTGGAAGTAGCAACAGGTTGTAATACTGTGCAATACTTGTTCTGATGCAAACTTGGAAGATGTTACCATGCGCTACACATAAGCATTACTGCGAGGGATACGTTTGTGGCAGTAAAAATGCTTGTGCTGCAGTGTTGGGGTAACCCTACCCTGGGGAGTCCTGGAGCCTCTGCTGCATCACACACATTTCCAGCTGTCCCTGAAGCTCAAGTGCAGAAAGGTGAAACTCTGACACCAAACTCAGGCGACTAAACCTGGAAACATTAATAACACTGGATATCAAATACAATCATCTGGTAAGGAATATAAAATCATTTTAGGAAGTGATACATTGTAAAAAACTATTATTTCAATTGGCTACATGTGCTATTTGATCCTCACAAATGCATTGAGGACATACTTAAATATAACTTTTGTAGATCTCTCAGTAATGTCTTTCTTTGAAATCACATGATTTGTTCTAAATGCAGACCTACAGCAACATTTAAAAACTACAAATAAAGCATATACTTTGTTTACTGAGGAGATACAGTTCTAGTCTATGTTTTATAACAAATAATTGAAAGTGAAGTGTGAAGGTACATTTCAGGACTTAAAAGTGTGGACCTGATGGAATATTTTGAGGCCAGGACACATGCAGCTCGTGGAGTATGTGACTGATGCTGTGTGTGTAATGGTGTCTGAGGCTATGATTTAATGTATTAGAGATTTATTTGATGCTAAGAGGTGTAACAAGTTATTAAATACAGGAAATCCAATGCAAAGCTACTTATCTGAGCTATACATGCGTTTTAATAAACACAAAATGTACACCAAGTATAAATGACACACAAGAAACAATGTTCAACTTTAAAAGCTTTATTACACTTTGTAAACCTATCTTCCTGAGAAGCCTGCAATGGTATTAAAATAAATTAACACACAATCATCTAAAAATAAGGCTTGACTGCTTGTACTTTTGTTTCCCGTTATACCTTCAGATTTGCTCCAACAAATACAACTGAGGAACACAGCAACAGCTTTGTGGATTGAGTTGCACTAAACTGTTCCCTTTTTTAACTCCAGAGCCTCTATAGTGAAAAGAGATTCAGTTGTGTGTCTTCACTCAGAGTGAACACCGCCTACTGGAGTGGTAAGAAAGCCTTTGGCGTCTCATCTCTCGTGTCACATTACACTCTAATGTAAAAAAATGACCAGGGCTTGTGTTCCACACAGCTTGATCAGAGGCTTTTGAAATAGTTGGCAGATAAATTGTTGCTTTTACCACTTCAGCTCTCTTGGCTGAAAAGACACTGTTGAGTGTGACACTTTAAGACAGACCACAACAATAATGGCAAGTCTAATGTGTGTGACAATGAATTGCAGTCGAACTCTACAAACATATGTACACTTTGCTAAGATCTTTTGCTACGTTCAGTCATCACGTAGTTCTAAAATAGCTCATCTTCAAAGAAAGGCACGTTAAGAAGTTTCAGTTTGACTAATGCAAACATTGTCATGACTACATAAACACTTTACAACTACTGCAAGCCTCTGTCTACACACAGCATGTTAAATAGTAGGCCTATCTATCACATCAACCACAAATAATGTACAACTACAAGAAAACTCATATTTACATACCAGAGTCCAAATATAAACCCTACAGAATCAACAGCAGCCCGATGAACCTGTCATTCCAGGTTGGGCATGTCTGTCCAATTATCATATCTGCTGAGGTTGATGAGATTAGAGGAAAACAGAGGTTATTGCTCTGATTTATGTTGTTGTGGGCGGTGCACTTTTAAAGGCACAGGGGGGGAAAGATGGAGGTGTGAAGAGATCAAAGAACTGGTTTGGATACGCACATTTCTTAGGCCCAACTGCTCAACTCTCAGTTGACCGACTAGAATATATTTAGCCTGTAAATATTTCCAAATGATCCTCCTGACATACAGTCAACAGAGACTCAGATATACTCTCTTATGTAAGAGAGCATATATATATATATATATATATATACAAGGGGCTTTTCCTTTTGATTTTTAGTTTGTATGTACTTTTCCTAATGCTGCAGGCATTAATTTATGTCTTTTACAGACTTTTGAAACTTGCTTGTGGTATGCGACACATATTGGCATTATTAAAAATATATAAAGTATGCATGAGTTGTTGTAAAAGACCTGAATGTGGGTAGGCCTATAGTTGCCTAAAATAATAGATAATTTATTTCAAAGATTAGGATGAGAAGATTAATACCACTCATATGTCTGTACAGTAAATATTAAGCTACAGCCTGTTAGTGTACCTTAGTTTAGTTTAGCTTAGCATAAAGACAAAGCCAAGCTATTCCCTCCTTTTTCCGTTATTTGTGCTAATCTAACCAACTCTGGGCTGCAGCTTGAGATTCACTAACATTGTCATTGTGCTATCAATCAGCTAATCAAACTCATAGCAAGAAAGTAAATAAGCATATTTTTAACTATCCCTGTAATATAACTGCTGTATGTCTTGTAGAAACAATTGGTTTTGATCATACAGTATACAGATACTGTGTGTGTGGGAGAAAGTGCGCTTGGGCTGCATGATGGATGCTTTCCCAAAACATTTACTGGCCATCCCTCTCTTGACACCATGCTCTGATTCCACCAATCAGGATTTTCATACCTACGAGATTCCAGACAACCTTCTTCGAGGCTGTGGTCTCATGTAACACAACATTGCTGTGCTTGTGTGTCTTTGCGGGTTCATGTGTGTGTTCATCTGAATGCTCAGATAAGCAAACTCAGCTGCTTTCACCTCAGATTGCTCTCCCTGGGCTACAGTTTCCCACAGCCAAGGGGTCAGTGTCAAGGCTGTGTGAAAAAGCATTGACACTGCTATGACAGTATGTGGGTTTAACATTTGTAACGTTCGCCAAACGGCCATGAGGAAAAACAATTTGACAGATTGGCAGGTCATAAAATCATACTGTTCCCACAGGATATGTGGACTAAGTCTTATCTGAATGTGTTGAAAGGAAGCGCATGCTACTTTGCTTGTGACTGCAAATACAAAAAGAAAGAGAGCTGGTTTAAGCATCACAGTGGAAAGGATTTGTTTAACATGATCTAATTACTGCCTGGGTCCCTGGATTGACAGAGGTTGTCATTTGATCTGAAGGCTGTACAGTCTTTCGGGGCAGGAAGGGCAGAGGTCATATTTAGATGACCTCCCTGCTGTTGCGGATGGCACAACAGAGCACCATACTGAAGATCATCCCAATAATCTGTTAAAAGGAAACAGAATTTTAATAAAATCATTCTCTCCCACAATGAGTATGTCTGTGTGTGTGCTTCTTCTCAGATCATGACTCACCATGACTCCAGCGATGCCGATGCCCACATATCCAATGATGTAGAGTTTAGTGTTGAAGAACTCCTCAATGCCTGTCTCACAGTCCTGCACACCAAAGATAGAGTCAAGTTATTGAACCAGATTGATTATTGCGGCACCGTGTCTCATTCATTAGACAACAAAGCGAGATAATGACATTTCCATCTTGCATCTGGTGGTACTTACTTTAGTGTCTTTTGGAGGATCAGGGCAAGGGTTTTCTGTGGTTCCACAACAGTTCAGCTAAAATTGCGAAGAAAATCAAAAATATGATCGGTTTAGGCATAAGCAAATATCTTTAAACATCTTTAATTATGCACTTTTTCTACTTGTTGTCACCCTAGCATTTGATTTTCTACTTACCACTTTCTGGTATGAGATGATCAATGTGCCGTTATTGTTTTCATTGTAGTTGGATGTGTAGTAGGTCTGAACATCTTTGATTATCTGTGTCAGAGGGGACAAGTAAATACCATTAGGATTCATCAAACTCCAGGCATGACTCAAGCTCTGAAATGTGAAATGCTTCATACCTTGTCTTTGTTCAGGAATCCAAACACGCCTGCTGCCAACTCAGCGCAGAAGATGATCAACAGACAGGCAAAGAACTGAACAAAAGCATTAAAAATAGAAAATAAATGGATTATTGGTTATATAATCTTGGTTATAAATATATATCAGGTTAAGAGTTATTAAAGGTTCCAACTATCTGTCTAAAATAAAAGTATTTCAGTTCTTGTTCTGCTGTTGTAGGTTAAATGCATTGTACTCACTGAACCCAGCAGGCATTGAGATTCCCGAACAGCTCCACAGCAGCCGAAGAAACCAACCAACATCACCAGACTGCCAGCGCCGATCAGGATATACACACCTGAAGGAACAGGGAAAAGAGATGCAATGGTAAACAGTAAGGCAATGATAATAAAGCCGTTAGTCATGAGGCAAACAACCTTTGTAATAACTTTTGATGATGATATTATGATTTCTATCTTATCTATCTATCTATCTATCTATCTACATCTAGATTAATATGCTCAGCTTTTCCCAGCTAGTGTTTCTGACTATTGTAAATTACAGAAGCACCAGCAGAGGGCAGCATACAGCTAGAAATGTAAATGAAAACAGTCACAATCTGGACTGCAAGTACAAAAGCTCAGACAGTGGAATGTTATATTTCAGACTGCACTCTTCCTGTGTTTGGTGCTTAGATCTTTTTTCTAGGAGTGGAGGCACTTATTGTTCCTCTTCATTGGGCCCTAATGTGAGATTATTTGTTGTTGTTGTTGTTAAGAGTCTGTTTTAGGGGGAGCTCAAGGTTCAAGGTTCAAGGTTCTTTATTGTCAATCTGACATAGCTACAGAGTAATTATGCAGTTGAAAATCTTATGTCACAGGCTTCTCCAACAATGCAACATAATAACATAATAACAATAAGAGCAAGAGCAATACAAAAATAATAATAGTTATAAAAATGAAATAAAGTTATGATGTGGAATAGTGCAGTATGAGTCTATATACAAGTTATTGGAATGATATATATATATATTAGGTATTAGATACATACTACTGAGTAGCAGTTGAATGTTTGAAGTTGTTTCAACAGTTCAATTTTTTAACAGTCTCACTGCCCGCGGGAAGAAACTGTCTTTCTCCTTAGATGCCCTGATGTCACATTAAACCTTTCATTAGGAAAGGCACATCATTATGGAGCTAATTTCCTCCATATATCATGGGTAGGTCTGCAGGGAGGAAATTCAACAACAATTGGGAACACCACTCATACAGGTGGGGTTGGTTGCCAGGCGACAGCTCAGCAGAAATTGGGCGAGATAGTTAGAGTCGGCTCCCAGGTGACACAGGCTCAGGTGGGAACAAGAGAGGAAGACGGTTCATAGGATCCCGATGGGTCAACAAAGAGATTTGATGTGTTATAATAATTCAGTTGGGTGTGTTGTTTTCTTGTTGTTAGAAAGGAGAGTTTAGTTACTTTGTGTGAAGCGATCATTCTTATCAGCTTTGAACTCATCGCAGCTGGGAGCAAGAGATGCTGCTGAACTCACATACTTGGCTTTTATATTGGTTTTCATTTATCTCTGAGTCTGTAGTTGTTTTTCATCTTTTCAAAGTATGTCATTTCAAAGCTCAGAAAAGTTTGATGTGGGATTGACGCCATGGAAACTAGGCATAGCAACAGTTGAGCGCTCTCACTGTCAAAGCCATGTGTTGCACTCTCCGAGGACCTGACAGACCCATCCTGTGTCAAACCACAAGGATATCTGAGCCTTAGTTCTTACTAAACTCACACACAGAGAAGTCATAAAATAACTTTAACTACAGGCTTCTGTTGTAAAAAAAAAAACCCTCTCTAAACGTATATTCTATTACACAACGCTATCAGTCCCTAACAGGCTTCAAAGAAGAAAATAAATCGGGAGTAGAGTAGTTTAGACTGAAGATCGTTACAATAACTGAATGTATTTTAGGTTTAACACAGGATGCTGTGATCAGAGAGTGGAGACGGGTAGTCAGCTTAACACATTTCTTTCCCAGTCTTTTCATTTGACATCCCATCTTGTTTTTCCTGCAGATCTTTGCCATGGAGCCCCATCTGTTTCTATGACTGCCCTCTTCCATATGCCTTTTTAACTGTCCCAACACTCACTGTCTCCTCCTCCATCTCTTTCCATCTGGGCAGGGTGACTGATTGAAAGGTGGTTAGCAGCCCTGTGGTTTCCTTCATGCATGTATGCTCTATGGCAGTCATTTCCTGTTATTCACACTCATCAGCTCAAAAGAAGCTATCCCACGCCTAATAATCGAAACTTCAAAAGCATTTAGAGCATGTTGCATTTGGATATTAAACCACAAATGGAAAACTTTGTAGAACACCAATCAAATAGTGACACTCACACTATTTTGCAATCTCACAAAGACTTGTGTACAAGCAAGTCTGTGGTAGGAACACTAGCTCTGACATAGAGACATACTATTTGCACTGAAATATGTCAATACAAACACATTTTCAGACGGAGAATAAGATAAGTGCAACATGACATTTTGCTATGTGTCTACTCTAGCATATTAAAAACATGTATTATTTTAAATATTTGAGAAGATACAATGGTATTGAAATGCAATGTTTTTAATGCCGCAAATATAAGTAAAGATTGTCTCAAAATGTAAGTGAAACTGACATTTCCATTATCCATTTAGACTCGTTTCTGCGCAATGTAACAGAATATATTCACAAACATAAGCATTCCTTTCAGCACATGTCATAAATCAATGGCCTTGTGTTGAATGTGTACAGCTTATTGTTTCACACCTACACCGTGTGTACATTAAGATAACCTCGGATGCGCTGTGGTACTCACCAATGAAGAAAGTGTCTGGAGCTTTATCACCATTTAGAAGAGAAACAGTTTCTGGGTCAAAACGTAGCCATAGTCCCACTGCCAGAACGAAGGATCCCATCAACTGCAGGAAGAGAGGAGAGAAACACTTAGAATAAGATTTTGCAACAAATTAGTTATTATTTCCGGAGAAAAAAAACCCATAGAAAAGCAGAGTTCTGTGCTTCTGAGACTCATGTCGGCTTTCACCCTCTAATACCAACTGTAGATGTAATCATTCAAATGCCTTGGAAAAGACAACTCTTATTACAGTTAGTATCTAATAAGTAAAACATATATTTTTTTGTTCTTTCAAAATGAACCTGTGTGTCTTATCATTTAGACCCTGGCTTGAGATCTGACGTCATTGCTGTAAATTGGTTTCAGCATTCACTGAAAAAGCAACTATCTTCTCATTACTATCACAACAGTAGAAGTGCATGATCTTCTGGCCTTCAGAGGGGTTGCACTTTTGCTCTGGCCTTCATATGATTTTCCATATGAACAAAGCTATGGTGCTGTGGAGTTTCCTCTCCTACCCTCCACCCTTTTCCCAGAAGTATATTGTGTATCTCAATAAGAGCATGTTAGGATACTTATTTAATGTTTCTAATATTTGTTCATCGTGGGTGGATCCTTTAAGAGCTCTAAACCAGTACAATTAATGAAAATGTAAGTTATGTAACGCTCTACTTTGAAACACCCATTAGTGATAGCTGGAGTCCCACAGGAAGATAATGACCGCTGTCTGCGGGCAGTAGTGTGGCACCTTGAGCTTGAGCAGGCTCTCCTGTTTGTTTGGAAATGTGGTTCCATGTTGCTCATACTTTCCTTCATCTAAACCACCATCAGCATACATCGAACCAAATCATACTCCCTCCCTCTTGCTAAGAGCAAACTCACTGCAGCAAACAACTTCTATTCTCTCAGTCCGCGGAGAAACTGGAAAAAAATGTGTTGTTTTCTGAGATCTGAGATGCTCTCAAGGGTAGAGTCAGTGGTGAGTGCTCCACTGACAGATCAATACTGAGAGGTTTTAAAGATCACAGTGCCCTGTCCCCTGAGGAATATCCAAACTCAAAACCTTTCCACAAAACAGTGTCTATTTGAGTGTATGTGCGTGTGGGTGTGTGTGCACGCCTTGTGTGTGCGCGCACAGAGAAATAAAATGATTTGTCTAAATGGAGAGTATTTAGGAGTGCTTGTCACATGGTCTCTCGCTGTCCTAGATCTCAGAGTTTAGGTGGACCGCTGTTCTGTTTGTTGTTTTTGTTTCTACGTCCTAAGGCTCTGTTAAGTGAATTTATTTAGAACAACAAACACTGTTGCCAAGTTGGGAAAATAACAAACTGTTCCAAGTTTGTATTTTAATTTTACTGGGGATCTTGTTTGACAAATCCCCTGTGCCTTTTTCTGGTATTGATATTTCTCTCGTTTCACTTCTTCCATTTTTGATGCCCTCATCTCCACTGACTACTCCTCCTCCACTACAGGTTATATTTGATGTTGTTGGTCTGAAGTGAGGCCAGTAGCTCGGTAGTAAAGCATCTGAATTAGACAGGAGTTGGGAAGCCTGATTCCTACAAAACGAGGATTTAGTGTCATGCGTGATGATGTATGGGACAGCTGAGCTCTCAGGGTTTCAGGATTATCAGGTCCAAAGTGATAAAGCACGGTGAAGTGAAGGCTGCAGATATGTAGATCCACTGAACCAGGCTGGATAAGTGTGGAGAAAGACTGGATCTATTTAACGCTGGTATTTGTCTGAGCACCAGTGAAAACTGCTGCCCACTGGATCATGTTGATATGCACACAATGCTAAGCGCCAGTGTTGTCCCAAGTAGTGGTGTCGATTGGTATTCGTATCGATGATAATATAAAAATATGTGATTCTATTATGTTAATATAACACATATGATAATATTGTAAAACTTCTAAGTGGCTTTATAATAGGCTCCTTATCTTTCTTATTGTACGCTTTTGTACAATTATGTTTTAAATCAGTGTCATTCCTTTGCCAAAAAAGAGACAAGACGCACAATAAAAAAAGTTAACTGATTTGAATGAGATTTTATATAAATATAAAGATAATATTGTTATTGTTGATTGATTTTGTTAGTGATGAAAGAGGAGCTGTAAACTATTAGATGCTATACCAGTAAACCATCATTTCTATTATGGTTTCATTTGAAAGCCTTTTCAAAATCAGATGCATAGATGGATACCACACAAACAGCTCTCCTTTTAGAGCAGGGGGGCCACATCCAACGCTGCAGGCAGTAGCTGACATGCTAAGTACGTTCGCAACTCTGGCACTCATGACTATCCCAATGGTCCCATTAACCCCCTGAATAAACCACCCACTCCCCCACCACACACACCACCACTTTGTCTGCCATCATTACCTTGTCCATCACCGTACACACCCCTCCCAACCTCCCAGAAACGACCACCCCGCCCCCTCACTTGTGTCCCATGTATCCCCCTCTTACCCCACCTCATCTCGCACCCCTCCCTCCCAACCTCACCCAAAGGACAAAGACCCTCTGTCTCCCGTGACTATACGTTTTGGCGCACAATAGGAGGGAGACAAACAGACATACTGAAAAAAAGAGAAAGAAGGATGGAAAGGAAAGAGAGAATAAGTTGTTAGAGAACCCATCATCCCTTTTCTTTTCCAGACAGAAGCATCTTATTCAGAGACAAAGTTGAAGACCCAACATGTGTCTTATATTAATTTTGTATAGCCTTATTATGTCTGAATTGGCAGTGAGTATAGTAAGATACGTCCTCTTTCTTTCCTTACAGCTTTTGGGTCTTTTGTATGTCTGGATTCTTCTATTCAGGGATATAAATCCCTCTCACAACAATTTATTAAGGTTTTTACAGGAACAAGGCGTACTTTTTGCAGTTAAATTGTGTTTTTGTGAGGGGAATTTCCACGAAAACAAGGGCAGAGCTGACACAGGGCTGTGGTCTTGGTCAGAGACAGTCTGTGGCATCACACATTTTGTAGGATAGATTTTATTTTTGTCATAAATTAAAGAAAAAGCAGTATATGAAAGCAAAACATCTGTGAAACACTACTTTAAAAGCACCAGTAATTGGTTAGTTTGTCAGAAAATCTTCTCGTCTTCTTCCTAGCATATGTTTGGGAAAACAGATGCAAGACCACATTTAAAATTGATGGGCAGAAGGAAAGTGTAAATAGGAGGGAGATAATTATGGGTGGAGTAAATCCTATTGTATTCTGCCCAAGGGGCAAGGGAGGGGGAGTGGGGTGGCATACACCAACCTCACAAAACAGACAGAAATGTGTTTGTAGGGCGGAATATTGTAATAATATTTGGCACTAATATTGAAATTATAGTTGTGCATGTTGGATGCCTGTTCAACATAAATATTTCTCTTAACTGTCTATCTTTTTGTCAAACATACTAACCTTAATTTATTGCATCTTTTTTCTTAAGTTTAGCTGATTCATCTTAGCTGCCATACTTTGGCATTATGCTCACAACAAAGAGCAGCAGTGAGGTTAAATGTTTGCCTTTTTACAGAACTAAATGCACATTTTAGATATTGTAATATTATTTGAATAGTGGGGAATAATTTGCTTAGGTATTCAACCTTTGACACAGTTCATAATGTTCTCCTTTCACTGTCTCCTTTCCCATGGCATACGTCTACGGCCTTGGGTATTGCTGCTATCTCTCTTAAGGAGGGGCAGCTTGGGCGTATTCTTGTTGCCAGCTTATGACCGAGCACAAGCTGACATGATAGTTTATTGTTCAGGGACATCTAGAAGCCCTTCTTTTCTGGAACGTATGTTCCCTGCCGCACATTCTTTTCTAGGGACGACAGCTCTAGTTAGATTCAGGGTCCATATTTGTTTAATCTTGCTGATGAAGAATGTTGATTATTACACTCCGAACAAGTTAAAACCTCGAACTACAGTTATTCCGAATTGATTTGGCATCTCTACCCTGTGCCCATGACATGTCTTATGAATTCTCCGGCCGAAGCTCCAAATAAACCGTCAGTGTTTGCCATCAAAGTTCCAGCTCTCCTCGTGTCTCTCTGAGTCCTGTTTCCAATTGCTTCAGAAGTTTCCCCCACAGTGGACACAACTGAAGAGTCTAATATAAACACTCTATTGAAATTAGCACATGTTTTTCAGCTTCACAAAGGCATTGTTTTCTATTAGACATGTAACTATGAAACTGACGTTTTTTCAGTAACTCACAAAATAAATTATTCAGCCAACACCAGATGACAAGGAAGAACACTGGAGGAACATTGTGGGAAATACATTTCTTGTTGCCCCACAATGTTTACCTCACAGGCTTAATCTTTGACTAAATAGGGCAGTCAGTGAGCCAAAGCACACAAACACAGGCCAGACATGCCAGCAAGGTATTGATAGTGTAATATATACAAGAGCTTGGCCTGCATTACGTTAATGACAGTTGTATTGGAGCCCTGCAGGAATTTCACTACATCATGTTGCTGTGACACCGAGTCAGAGAAGTCTATAAACACAGGGCCACTTTGTCCGTATTGATTGATGACCATGTTGAGGCTGTCAAATGAGGATAGTTGTATGAAGCACATCATCATTCAAGTAAAAACAACTGTTTATACAGTGTGAGTGTCAGCATGTCTCACGACTCCCTTCTGGTGACACTATTTGGTGTCCAACAGAAGAGCGTCTGACCTGTCGCTGCTCTACTGTCCACTCATTGGGGGGATTTGAAGGGAAACATATCTGCCCCTCCTCCACAAAAACTCTTCTCATCATGTCTCACTCAAACATCAACAGAGGGGGCCATAGCCCAGGGAGGGATTGGGATGCTGTGATTATAAAGGCATGGTGATTACTGTTCATTCCTAGTGGTAATTTGTATGCAGCAAGCACCAAAAAGCATTCACATAGGTATTTCTGTGATCCTCTGTGATGTGTAACACACCCACACAGACAGAACATATCAACAGTATAAGCAGCTATCCTCATACTGATCTGACTTTCTATCTTTATCTGGGTCAGCTGTCCCTCTATTACCATGTGAGCGCGCACACGCACATGAATATCCCTTTCAATCTCCCAATGACCCTTTTCTCTCCCATCACATTTGCTGTCTGCATTTTTCTTGAACATGTCTGTCACAAATCCTCTTTCCGCACTTGTCTGACATCTCTCTCATCTTCACCCCTCTGTCTCTGCACGTGTCCACACTCAGACGTATTATTATTATTATTAAAAGGAGATTTCAGCCACACCCATCCTGGATGAGGAGAGAACAGCTTAATGATGGGGCCGCTGCGTTCAGGGCTTCATCAGGCTCTGTTGCTTAGGCAGGCAGGAGCAGCAGACTGAAGTTATGCTATTGTCCTGCCGTCACAATGGACCCATTCACGCTGCACTCAGCGCCTGATCCACTCCACAGATGCTTGTTGGAAAATCTCTCCTTCACATACACAAAGGAGCGTACCCTCTGAGGAGTGAGAACAGTGGAACACATATCCCAAAGTGCACTTTTACACACACACACACACACACACACACACACACACACACACACACACACACACACACACACACACACACACACACACACACACACACACACACACACACACACACACACACACACACACACACACACACACACACACACACACACACACACACACACACACACACACACACACACACACACACACACACACACACACACACACACACACACACACACACACACACACACACCTTCCACATCCACCTGACTTTGTTTGTCTTGAGTAAAGAGTTACTCTCTTGTGCTTTCCTCTCAGTGCCCAAGGGCCCCTTTTCTTTATTTAGAAGGAGAAGCAGTTGTGGGATCTCGTGCCCAAGGTGATTGTAACGCAGTGTCTCAATCAGCCCTGCAGCTCTGCTTGTTAATGGAGCTTCGTGACGCAGGGAACCAACTGCTGAGTTTGTTTTCCATGCTGTCTCTCAATCTCTCTCCAACTCTCTGTCTTTTCATTCAGTTTCCTTTCAAAAACACGCTTACCCGGGAAAAGGGGGGCCGATTTTTCCTTCTGTGGAAAATCTGATTTGTGCCCAGTGAGCCAAAACTAAAAACCTCCGAGTGTCACCCTTTCCACGCCACGCAGAGTAACCCACGCCGGACTGAAACTAGGCTTAAGCACACATGATGAATACGAGAACTGAAAACAATTGAGCATTGTTTGTTAAAATAACACGTGGGTGTAAAGCTCAGCGGTGTAGAGTGAGTATCAATGGTGCACTTGCTCCATTTACGCGCATCCCATCGTTACAATCGCCGAACATGCACTTACCCAGAATATAAAGTTGAACACGAACAAAAGGTATTTCACACATCTCATTCCTCCTTCCACCTTCGACATTTTGGCTCGATGAGTTTATCCTTTATCCCCGCAAAAATCCTCTGATGGTTGTATTGGCTCCTTGCACTGAGACAATAATAACGGTCCACTCGGTCACAACACAAGTGCATCAAGAAGCGCCGTCACGTTATTCTCTCGAACACACACACAACACAGGATCCGCTTAGACTATTTCCAGACCGCCCCTTTCAACAATGCAGAGGGGGGGCTGAAGGGGGGACCGAGACTGCACGATGAGAGTTTGCTTATTATTTACCTATAAGCTGATATAAACACTTGTGTTCAGTATGCAATTGAATAACAGGTAAATGGTAAAATCTTGCCAGGAAAAAATAAGGACAGACTTTTGTGTTTAAAACTTAATAAATACCATAGTTAAGTTCTGTTTCAATGCTGATTGTTATTGTTTGTGTTATAGGACAACACCATGTATGTGCATGCTATGTGCTTATCTCTTTGACGAACTATAACAAATATGTCACACACACACACACACACACACACACACACACACACACACACACACACACACACACACACACACACACACACACACACACACACACACACACAGCAACGATAAATAAGTAGTTAAATTGGAAGTGACCAAGTTATGATGTAACCCCTTAACTAAGAAACAGGGACTGTGCCAGAAGCAACTGTAGAGGTTCAACTTTCCACATCAGCATTGACAGTAACTTTGAGATATTTTCCCTATAGATATAACATATTTTTCAGCTATGATACAATTCCTATAAAGTTATAGCATCTAATAGTTTTACTGCATTATATTGTGGGATTGTCTTCTTATGTCTGTCATGAGACCACAACTCATTACCAAATAGTTTGTCATGCACACATTACAGTAAGTATGGAAACTAGCCTATTTGAAGACAGCCTAACTACAAAGTCAAACCTCATACACAAAGCAAATAGCTCACTATAAAGACAGAAACTAAACAATGGAAAGCCCAGCCTCTCTGAAGACATTAGTATGTTTGTTTTGTAATCACATTATTAAACAACAGGATTTCCTTTTTCAAGATAAACCATGACAGTGACGGGTTGAGGCATTTCCCAACCAGATGTCAGTTCAGTAATATAAGCCTAGTGGAAAATAGTAGGAGTGTCAACACATTTAAAAAGGAAGTTGCCTCATAATTTATCACTAAATGTAATTGTTCTTGAAGGATGAACTGGAAGCTAGAATAGTTTTCACTTTTTTGTTTTACTCCCTAAGGCACTTAACCTAGCCCTGGAGTGATCAGTTAAGGATGAGTTTCACACCCTATCCTTTCCTTTCAACTTCATCTTAAACCTTCTTTTGAACCTTAAAAAGATGCAATGAAAATATTAGGAGTTGTTGAGAAAACTGAGGGTAGTTATTTTAAAAGTATGGCAATTTAGTCAAAGTAAAAATGCAAACAACATGTATTTGCCTCAGCCTTAATGGCTGAAACGTGTCTAAATAGCCATGAGTTATTAAAGCCTTTTTGATTTACTACACTCCTGACTGTGTCAGTTTTCTTTAACAACAATACACTGGGATGTCCAAACGGAAGAACACCAGAGGAAGAAGTTATGTGACTGCTACAAACATGTCTAAATAAGTGTGTGTCCTGAAAAGGCTTCTTAGAAAGCCATAGTTGCTTTGAGGAAACATTTTTTTTTATTACTCTTATGATAATGTCTCACACAAAAAAATGACATGACCCACTGATGTTTATCATCAATGTGTTCACTGAACTCATTGACTTCTTATTTCTAAATGTATTGCCCAACCCTGTGCTCAGCTTTTGTACAAGATACAAACTAAATCTTCGATTAATGAAATGGAAAGAGTAGCCCCTCTGCTGGATTTCTTCCCTCAGTGTCATCAGTGACTGGGAGCATGTAACCCAGTAGCAACACCATGTTCAACATAAATATTTTCCCCACAACCATGGAGAGCAGTGGGAACGTCCAAAGAGCAGATCCTTTTATCACTGGGAAATTACGCACTGGTTAGAAAAGATCCTTATAGAGGAACAAAATTGTCTGCCAAGCTGAGCGCTAGGGAAGAAAAAGTAAGACAGGAATAGCATGATAGAGGGAGAGGACTAGAATACATACTTAGATGATGTTTAATGTGAACAACATGTGGTTATTTTCAGCCATTCACACACACAGACATCAGTCTCAAAACTGAACAATCTGGAATTCTCAGAGCAGCAAAGTTTGTGCTGCGACACTCGTTAAGGGAGAAGGAACAAAAACAAATGAGGTTTGGTTTGGACCTTAACCAGAGCTCTGCCTAAAGAGGAAAGGCTGATAAGACTGGGACATGAGCACTGTGTCCCTGCCTTTGTTCACAGTTGCCATGTGCTTGTAAACATTTGAATAAGACAAATACAAGCAGGCCATAAACCCCATTAGAATGTTAGACTATGGTTTTACAGCTTAACTTTAACAGGTCCACCTTTGGGTTGTCTTGTTTAGTAGCTCTTGTCTTTTACCATATTGATAACTGTGAGTAAGCCAACTTTAAACACATTTAAATGATTGTCTTGACTGTAAGCATCTTAGGAATTTGAAGTCCTAGTGTTTTTCCTTTTTTCTTGAGAAGCATGGCCCGGATCTAAGGTCATTGTTGATGACAGACTGTGAAGTCTGTTTGTGAGGGTGTCACTTTAGGCAAGGTGAATTAAGCTAAAACTAAACTGAAGCTTGATCAAATTGTTTTAAATAATGTTAGTTACGCTTTTATCTTAACACTTTGATTAGTTAACACATCAATAAAGAGTCAGGACACAGTGTTGAAAGAGATCTGTGGCAGAAATGTGTGACACCATATACAGGTCACACTGCAAACACTCACAGTGAGGTAATTCATCTTTAGGGAAAGTCAGTCCTCTTCATTCACTTATTAGGAGATGAGTTGTACAAATACAGGGTCTGACAAATGATCACGGTAAACCTTGTTTAAAGGCTCTTTGACGAGGATTGATATTTATTCTCTGCATTCAAATATCTTTGATCAGACAGCCATGCTGCGATGAAGTTTCCTGGCAACACGCCCAGATCTGAATAGCATCGTGTATGATCTGTAAACATGTGAAGGTGAGAGTACAGCCAGGCACCTGGGACATGGCGATGATTTGAGGAGAGGTGCAGAGTCAGAATGTTCACTAAGAAGACAGTAAAGAAGTGAGATTCCTCCTTTTACTCCTGGGTTTATTTGGCACCAACATGAACATTTGTTTTTACCAATTTCACTTCACCACAAGAGGGCAGCATATTATTGCAAATGAATGGTCAGGGACATCCACTGTACCACCGAGAGGGAGAGATATTATGTCTGTTTAAATTATCTTTTTTTGTGAATGTCTGCGATTGCCCCCCCTCTACCAGGCAACACAGAGATAAGGCCTCTTTTTTTTTACGTCATTTGCAGTGTTGTAATTTGATTAATTGCAAACCTTTTTTTTAAAAAAGCATCACCAAACCAAAATCAACTAAAATGATAAGGGCATGCAAGTCAATTATGACCAATGTGATCTAATATAATCAGTGTATAGTTTCATATTTTGTTGGAGGAAATCTAAGTGATATACAGTTCTCTTGGTTGCCCTTCACTGCCCTGATTTTCACTCTGTTTGCGTACAAATCAGTGACGAATAACCTGAAAAAGTGAGTGGAGAAACAAACCAAATGCAGATGCCTCCATCCAGGGAAAGAGGGGTTACTGAATAGATAGATTATATAATTATGCTTGCAGCTCTCACCGAGCCCAATTAGCACCTATGCTGTATTTGACAACGCTTTATGCCTGTTAAATGTCATGGAGGAAAATGTACTTGTGGCCCTTTTTCCTGTTTGGTTTTGAACAGATATATTTAATCATACTTCCCCCCTCTGTTTTTAGAGCCCTAAGGAGGTTACTTACTAGCTATAGAAATATTTAAAATGTGGTAAAAAAAAGAATCATTATTAAATAATGATTTTTTAAATCAAATGTTTTCTCCTTTCTTCATACCCAACTTACAACCCTTTAGATCTATCTTGGGGCCCGTGTAGCAGTGTGCTTTTTGGGACTGTGCAATGCAGTGCAATGTTATGCTGAAGTTTGTATTTCTTTTGGCCACTTAGGGGCAGTAAACACGTTGACATATTATCACCTCATAAAGTTATTTGGACAGCATGTTACCAAGCAGTTGTGTACATTGAACAGACACAGAGCAGCATTGGCATCTATTTAAAAATGTGTCTCAGATGAATGTCAAATAAATCCACTTTCCTCTGTGGTTAAGCCTCCAACAAATCCTTATGGATATTTGGCTATTTAACTGCTAAACTCTTCTCTATGTTCACCAGCTAGGGCTACTTTGGTTATACTGTTAGTTGCCGAGGAGCTACCAGACACTGGTGATTCACAATTTTTTTTTGCATTTGGACACAGCATCGAGAAAAGAGGTGAGACTGAAGCAAAACAGAAAAGTTGCACGTCATTACAATTATAACAATGTAGTAAAATAATTGAAAAAGCCACTGAAAGTTGGACGGAACAGCAGAGCTGGGTGATAACTCTCTGCGAGTGTCTCACTACGACAACCTCGTTTACATTTCACATTGCAATTTCATTAACTGTTAATATAAAAAATATTGATAAAAGACATCAACACTACTAACTGACACAAGAAACCAGGCAAGTACTGAGGTGTTTAATAAATAACAGCATGAACAACACAACATCGATAACAACAACAACATTAAAAGCTTTAATTCATTTTGTATATATACACATATGTATATATGTTCATATTTGACTGTATAAACCATAAATATGACATGCAGTCCTCATAACTTAAAACAACCAGGACTTCTCGTACTGAGGTAGGGTCAGGGGCCAAGGGGTTGGATAGATAAAGCTGCTTGTGTGTGTGTATGTGTGTGTAAGTGTGTTTTTGTATGTATGGAGGTGGGGGAGAGGATTACAGTATTGGCAATAAAGCTGCAGTGGCTGTTTAGTAGAAATGTGTGTGCTTGGTTCATAGTTTGGTTGTCAGCAGTCGTTCTCCCCAGTCTGTGTCCCATTCATCCGGCCCAAGACTTCCGGCTGAGAACACACACACATGCTGCGTTGATGCGAATGAAACGCCAGGCTGTCCGTTCCTGGTAGATGGTCAGGGCGCTTACGAATATATGTGTATTGGTGCAGTAGGAGTTCCAGTGGCGACTGTCGATGCCCCGACAGCCCAAGTTGCCTGATTTGCCCTGTTTTCCACCCCGTATCCCTGGCTTTCCCCCTTTTGGAGTCCCAGGGCCTCTGTGCGTGGGGGATCGGCAGGTGGTCATATAGAAGAACTGTTTCTTCACCACATTGTTGATTGTAACGTTGGGCAGCACTATCACCTCTTTCTCAGCAATATCTGTGGCTTTTGTGAGATTGCCCACCCAGGTATTTATGCTGTCACATACTGAGTACTCTCCTCGGTGCATGGTGTGCGACCCTGCTCTGCGCCGCACCCTCATCCCCCTCACCCCTTCAATGTCATAGCCCTCACCTTCAAGAGCATCATGGGATGGGGCCACCTCGCTGAAGACAACACGGGGAGAGGGGCGGTAACGTCTTTTGGAGAAGAGCTTTGGGTCCACCACTGGGATGGAGGGCTCAGGGGGGGAATCCAATGTAGAGTGCCCATTGACAGGGCTTCTATCCTGGGTGTGTGAAGCTGCTCGATGGGGCCTCTTGGTCCTGTGATGGCTGGTCCTTTGATGCTCCTGTGGAGAATGGTGTTCAGAAAGGTGGTCCCCCATTGCTGTCTGCTGCTGTCCTGCTCTGTGATTGGCTGCAGTCGGCTGTCCTACTTTGTGGTTGGCTGCCTCGGCGCACCGGGCCAATCCACCTCCCATGGTCTGTATAGCCTGGACGCCAATCAGGAGGAGCAGGACCAGTGATGACGACCTCATGGGCAAACGTCCTGAGGCCGACAAGAGAAGAAGAAAGTTCAGAAATATGGCTTAAATATCATGCTTGGTCTATGGGCTATTGTACAAGAAACAATTAAGAATATCAGACATTTTCTGGAGACACAATTCATATAAGGTTACAAGAAGATTTGCCATTTAACTTTTTTAAGACAATTTAATGGAATATATTAGGGGTCTTAAAACCGTATTGGCATTTAACATTGCTTAATGATACGTACGGAAGTCGGCTTGAATTGGCTGATTGGCATCAGGTGTTTGTAAAATGCTTAACACTGATTGGCTCATTCATAGACAGGTTAGTAGCCTATCGTCCAATCATATTCATGCAGGTGTGCAGCGCGGGCCTTATGGCCTGTCACTAATCAATTGCTGCTGGTTTGTTCATGGCCTAGCACTGTCCTGCTTCTCGTTTCGGATAACTTGATTTAAGCATAAAAAATGGCGTTGCTCCACGAGTAATAGCTGACCAGCCTTCAAAAAATGTTCCTGTGTTTACTGTCGGACTGAGACCACTCTGCCGGGGGACTCAACACCGGATGTCGACTCACCATTACCGGGCCCTGAGCTAAGTACCTGCTGCTGTGTTGTTTGTTGTCATATTCATTGGTGACATGTTTTTGCTCTGGTTGTGTTGTCTTGGTAATGCCATTAAGAATTGGCTGCAATGTTGTTGGCGGTTGAGCAAGGCTGCTGTGCTGTTGTTTAAAAAAAACATTTTTCATGAATGAATGAATTATTGCATGTAGCATATGGCTTCTGAATGCTTACAGGGGTTGTTGTTCCTCTTGCTGTTTTTCTATGCTGCTGCAGCAGCAGCAGCTGTGTTTTACATTTGAAATCTTTATTGCAATGTTTGCATTTATTTGCAATGCATGTGTATTTATTTGCGTTGTTGTGTGTGTTGTTGTCTTGTTTTTTCCCTTTGTTGGTAATGTCTGAAGATATGCAAAATTATTTCTGCAGGGTCTAAACTGTTTTTGGCACGGTTTTGATTTGGAGTGGTTTATTGGCTGGTGTTTTTTGATGCCTCCTACTTCATATTTAGCTAAAACCTGAGCAGACCTCTTACTTTCCTAACTTTTATTAGCTCTCTCAGCAGAATCATTGTCACTGCTCTGAGTCCTTCAAAGCTCCCTTAAGAGTATTTTCTGCCAAATCGAAGTGAGTTGGTCAACTTGAGAATTGTTGAGAATTAAACTGTTGAGACGAATTTTACCATCACAACAAATTTGGTCCTCAAATTTGAACATGTATTGTGTTGTGTGTTGTAGTGATGAGTGTTGTGTACCTGTGGAATGTGTCCAGTTGAAGTGGGAGCCCCTGTGGACTCTAAAGCCAGACTCCAGTGCAGGCCGGGCCCCTCATGCCTGCCATCTGGAACCCCTGAACAACAGGTCTGTAACACACACATAAAGACCAAATAGTTAAAGTAAACATATGGAATGAACCTCAGGTTTTCATATATGTAGTGTTGTAGTCAATATTAGATTAAACTGGTTACTGGTACTGACAGAAGAGAACTAAATGGAACTATCCACTTTTTGTAAGATAGCTCATTGGACATAGTGTTCCTCTTTCAGACTGACATACAGTTGAGTTTCAACAAGTAGTAAAATAGTGCAAGTAAAACTCTCATCTCCTCCCCTTGACATCCCTGCTCTCACAGACATACACAGTTTACCATTATCTGGCCTTATCTCATGCAAAGTACACACACACGTTCACCATGTTTAACTCTTAGAGCTTAGACTTGCCACACATTGGAATGTGCGGCATTTGACACCTCATTAGATGTTACATAATGTATTTTGAGCATAAACCACTCCAACATGCATCTTTAATGAGTTATGTGAACACATGCGCACATAAACTCACACAAATGCAAACAATGGATTTCTTGCCATACATGCAAATGTTGTAATACATATCATTTTGTTTGTATGAACATGTGGCGTGCTTGGATGTTGAAATGTTTATGAATACAGCCCCTTGCACACAAACACTCAGCAGGTCACTCAGGGGTGTTGAAACTGGTGTGTATTTGTGACTTATCTGCAGCATTCTGTAAAAACCCACTTTGCGAAGTACGTTGTTAGAATACCACAAAGTTTTATTGGTGTTGTAACATTTTAGCTCAACATGTTTATTTAACAACCTTGTTTTGAGAGAATAAGCATCCTGGCTGGCTATTACAAATAGTTAGGTGATTTATGTTCATATTTTCAAAAATGAAACATTGTTGTTTTTAGTCAATCCTTTTTGTGGCCAACATGCCTTTTTATAGACAAATGAATTGTATTGAAATCCTTGCAGTGTTGCACATAATAACCAGAAGAGGTCAGTGTTGACTGCATAGACCAGAAATCAAGGACAACTGTCAAGCAGCTGAGAGATGTCAGTGGTCCTGTTCCCATTACAAATAGCAACTACAATGCGTGAGAGAGGTTTAGCATTTCAAGACACTTTTCACTTTTCAGGTATTTTCCCACAGAGTACTGAAGTCCTTGGTTTCTGTTTTTTGACCCACAGTTTTCTATACATATAAGGCTGTGGTAGAGATGTACTCTTTGTCTAACTTCTCAAGTACTGTCTTTTTGAGGAACTTATTCTTATTTTTGGGAGTATTTCTATTTAGTGGTACTAATTTAGCTTTTCACACCCATAGGCCTAGCTGGGAAATTTGTATTTGACTGAAAACTAAGAATGTACATTAGCAGGTGCATTATCAACCTGTAAGAACTAAGTGCTCATCTCACACAGGCACAACATTAAATGCGGCAACATTTGTTGTATTTAATAGAATTTAATAGATTATTTGCCATAAATAATCCATCATACTGTATAATGGTCTGTGACTCTAAAAGTGGTTGTTATTCATAATGAATACCATTTGCAGATAAAGCTCATCCATTTTTACTTCAGTAAAAAGTGTAAATAACATTTAAGAAATACCTTGTTATTAAATACTTTGACAAATAAATAAATGTACTTGATAAAAGTTGTGAATACCTTAGGGTCAGCTGGCATTGCAACTGCAAAACACTCAAAATGTCTTGGCAGATGGAAAGAGCTATCTTTTGAGAAACTGCCCTACTGGTGATAACTTTTGGCTTTAATAAACACTGATATACGTGCACTCCTACACACTCACACACATATGGAGTTGCTCCAAACAGGCAGTGAGTTGATTGATCCCGGCTGACGGGCAGCTCACTATTTACATGGCCCGGGGTGAGCCCAGAGGATCCTAATGTTAAAAATATGTGGCTTGTGTTTAATACCAGTGGAGCCAGCGTAAACACTGCAGCGAAGGAGCACAGGGGTCAGAGCAGTTTAGAAAGCACCTCTGACTTATGGGATTACTTCAGAACTGAATCAGCATCTGTCGGGCTTTCACTCCGCCCCCTGCACTGTATGCAAAACAACACACATGTTGCACACATACAGTACAGAGCCATACATGCCAGTTAAATGTTTGTGTGGTTTTTAGTGAGCAGAGTTTGGATGATCTCCAATCAATGATCTGCTTTTGTTTGTGTTACGGTTTTGTGGTTACTACTCCAGAAATGTTGTCCTAGCATCAATGAAAGTACTATATTTCAGCCACATTTGCAGGGTGTTGACTGTTCCTTGAATATACCATGTTAGATGAAATGGTGCAATAGATTTTATGTGGAACTAAATACAATATCAAACTGTGTTGGGAAAGGCAATCCATATGGTACTGATAAAACAGGAAGTCTCCGGGTTCTGCGTGAGGCTCCCTGAACTTTTTGATGTGCACATAACAGTAAGCTGTTTTTCCTCTTTGGTATCCAGGCACAAAAGACACACAAACACACATGGCATATGCTTTGAATAAGAAAATAGCTATTATTATATAAGGTATTCCAACACTGATTAAAAATACCACAGCAATTTCAGAGACAATATGGTTTATATTTACATACACTCATCATACTGTATTAATAAACACTGGTTTAAACAAAGCAGTTCATGAATATCCTTTTATGATTCATGCTTATAATGTTTTCATCAAGGAGGATGTTTATGGGAAATGAATTCATAGAACAGCCTCATGTGGCCGACTGCAGCATCCCCTGCTCTGAGGAGGTTCCCTTTCTCACAATAGGCTGGTTCCTCAAACTATTAAATCAAAACCAGCACTGTTGAATCACTCAGCACTTTCAAATGCAACAATGGCATGAGATTTAGAGGCACCGCATGGCACAAGAAGATTGCCAAAGTTGATGAAAGTATATGGAAAGCAGGACTAAGTTATGCAGCTGCTAGGTTGTGCCCTGCAAAAACAATAATTTGGCTGCAAGAGAGGAAAACACATCAGACGGAGAGTCATTACTTACCCAAAGGCAGTGGAGACCAGCCACATATTTACTGGTACTGACTAGGCAGTTGGCTAATAACACATTTTCATTTGGTGTGCCAGTGCTCACGATGCTCCATTGATCAGACCATGGGGCCTACAAGCTGCCAAATGACTGCATGTGGTTGCAGTGTGGTGTGTTGACTGTGATACAATGACCATAAGGCAGGTGGGCCCAAAAGTAAGCTGTTTATGACAGCGTTGCTCACCATCAATCAGAGGTTAGTTTACATTTAGCAGAGGTGTCTTCCTATCAGTGTGAAACACCAGTCAGTAGATACATGTCCTTGTTAAAAGATGTGCAGGAACGACATGTCAACGGTTTTCTCAAACAAACACACACCTCTCTCGGGACGATGACAACCACATCAGATTATGAGGGGGTGAGAAAGAGAGACTGACAGCTGAAGAGATGGTGAGAAAGGAGACGGAGAGTGGGTGATGCAGAGGAAAACAAAAAGGTCAACAGTGTTTCTGTGTCTCTCGTCAAGCCTGTGTAGTGCAGTTCCTCCTGCTGTCATCCAAGAGAAATAATTATCACGAGAGATGACTGCCAGGTCAACTTGCTCTCTTTTTACTTTTAACCGCATCCAAATATTTGAAGACATGTTTATTTCTTCTAAAGAATTTGTATAATGAATGCTCGTTAATCAATGCTTGGAAACAATTAGTGACTTCAATGGATCAGTCTTTGGAACAACAAGTCTTAATTTTGGATAGGGCTTACTTGAAATGAAACACTCAAGTAAAAAACGATTTTAATGTGCATCAGATGCCTTTTCTAATATTTATTTAATTTAATTTTACAGAGCCATACTTGTAATTGAAAAGCCTCCATTTCCTCGTAGAGCCACCGTTGTAATCGTAACTTGTCATCTACAGAAAGACATCTGCTCGTCACAGTTTAGACAAACCGCCTTGTGAAATTAATACTACAGCCAACATACTGTCATAAATCAAGTTTTTGTCACGCAAAATGATGTCATGCAGCTTCTGTCAAAAGTGCAATGAAGATATACTCCAAACGTTCTTGAGAGGCTGTCAGTGTGACTGACTGGCTTTTCTTGGAAACACTTTTAAAAGCACAGGTCAAACAGTCAGAATAGGTAAACACTGGAAAATACATGTGGTATTTTCCACGATAATGTGTTAAAAGGTTTGTAGTAACTCAGTGCTTATAATTAAGCTTAGGTTACACACCACCTCGATACATTTAAACTGACATCAATTAAGCATTACGTTGGGACCATTAACGCTAAACATTTCAGTATTTCAGTTCAATTGCACTTTTTTATTGTTGACAATTTAAAACAATGCCCCGCTGTGCAACCTCACACACCGGTTAGCATTTTATCTTGTGTGAAATTAACTTTCTGTCATTGTGTCCGTCTATTTTTATGTCTCAGCAGCAACAGCATTACATAGGAAACCAAAAAACCCAAAGAAGCATGATTGGTACTTTTTATGTAAGTCCGAATCTCACTCGTATTACTGAGTCTTCCTAAATGTGTGTTGTGCAACGAAGTAAGGTTGGCACATTTGACAAATTGCATAATCATAATAATCATAATACTTTGGTTACAGGCACAAGCGCCACTAGTGGTACGATTCTGCACATTTTGTTTCTTAATTGCACTGACTTCTATTCCAGGCTGGTGGAAAAAAACTAGCAGTGAACAATATCAGACGTTAGACATATGACCGTTGTAATGTGAGAAGCAGAGATGGAAAGATCAGTTTCTGCCCTGTTCTGTTCCATCTTCTCATATTTAAAAGACATTTGCTGTGAGGACTAAAGCACCTGTTGTTCATCAGGGAAACTTCAAACAGTAAACTCTGCTCCTCTGGCCTCAGGACACAGGAAAAGGGTGACAGGCACACACAACCTGTTTAAGCACTTGAATCCTCAGTGCCTTGACAAATATGGCAAATAATGAAAGATATGCATGACAAAAGAACATTGACTGTACAAACCTTTTGTAGTATGAACTGAACAGGCACTATAATATAGAAAGCAGAACATATGTGCATCATATGGGACATCAGCTTGTATTATCTTGATGGGTTTACTGGGTGCAGCAATAAAATATGCCTTGCGTGTACTACACACAGGTAAATGTGTGTCCAACTTTCTCTAAAAAGAAAGCAGCTTTCAAAAGACTGACCTTTTATTCAACGGCTGATATTGGCAGTCGTACAGACGTACTTCACTTCACTCATCGACTGAATGTTTTCCAGCTCAGTAACATGCTGCCAACAAGACCTCTGAAATCTGTGGAATTAGGTTTTATGAGCAACCATTTACAACAATTTGTCGATAAAACCGTAAAAGAACACGCGGTGCTATTAGAGACAAGCAGTCTGCATTTAAAGTTAATTTCTTGTTTTGATTTAAAGGGTACATAATGCTGGGCGCCTGTAGGAATTAATGTATATACCACCATTTAACGCGTCTGTCTCCATCAGCTTTGTTAAAATAAAAGCTTTTGTGTCTGTTCAAGGCAACTTGAGAGTATAGGAGAACACAAGAGTGGAAACTTAAATGAACAGAGATTGGCAACGAGTCATAGTCCTTCATCCTGCTGTTTCCTGCCTTTCTTTTCCTGTCTGGCTGTCTCTCATTTATCCTGGCTCTTCCTTTTTTCTTCTCCTTTGTTCTTCTTTTCTCTAACGGTTTAAAGCCCGAAGGTAACTGCCTGGATACATGGCTGTTTCTGTGTTTAACAACAATAAGCGATTTCAACACTGAGATATAGCTTGTGGATCCTTTCTATCTCTTCCTGCTGTTTTGGGGAAATTACATAACCATTTTCTGATTCTAAAAAAAAACTTCTCAATGTCTTCCAACTTGGCCGCCTGAGACTATGTGCTTGTTTGTTTAGTTTTTTGTGTTGTTGGCTACAAATAATTGACTACTGCTTCAGAAGCTGAAAAATATTTTCTATAAAAACGTGCCGAAAAAACAGACTTTAGGATTTTAACCGTGGAAGGGATTTGTCTTGGAGCTGGAATAATGAAAGCAGTTAGACTTTTTTTTTTTAACAATGCACACTGTCCAGGAGAAGTAGATGTAAAATAATTGAGCAAAGGTCACGGTGTGCCAATACAGTTTAGCAGAATGTTAACAATTTCTAAACCAGTCCCACTTACCTGACACAATAAGTGCAATAGCATGCCTATTTGACTTTTAAGTTACCATACACTATGTTTACATTTCGCTTCGATGTTGCAAGGCTCTTGTTTCAGTCCAAGATACTGACACAGTTTCATGAACCACAGGCTTCAAGTTTGGCGTATATAGTATCTCTCTTGGCTTCTTATTTGATTTTCAGCTGACTTTTCACGTCTTCAGCTACGAATGATGCAACATATGGTAAAACCTTTTTTTAAGTCAGCTTTTGGCACAATATTTGTTCCAGAGGTTTTCTTTTATTGGCAATCTTGAGACAAAGCAGAGACATGACTACAATGTAACCCCAGACTCTCCCTTTTTGTCACACATTGTCCTACAGTAAGTTGAAAGTTGATTCATTATAATAGAGAGATTGAATCCTTGTGTTGTTTGTGAAAGGAGTCCAAACTAAACAACATTTTAGCTGAGAGCTAAATTCGCCAGTAATTGCATTTGGAAGAAGAGATGAGTAGCAAATAGAAACTGTAAACTGAAACAATGCAGGTCTTTATACACCAAAGAATATCATTGTTGTTTTTCCTGTTTGTTTAATAATGTGGTTTCTAGCATATTCCCAGAAACTACAACAATGCAGATACAAGCGTTTCTTGAGATGTTCATGATTAGTTGAGCCCTCAGTATGCTATGCATTTAAATTGAGAAGAGCATTACAACTTATTTAGTCAAAATAAAGCCTGTTTCTTTCTGAATGCAAAGAAAACTGGAAATGAATAGTATGGTAATGAATGTTCCATGTTTGTTGGCAGGACATTAGGAACTCCACGACTCCTTGCTGTAGTATGGTGCCACCCTTACTGCTAGCAGAAGATCCCTTTGTTTTTCTTTCATTGTCCATTTCCGATAATCTTTTAGTTAAAACTGTCAAAGTTCAACACATTTGAACACTGCAGAGCCCTCTCAAAAAACCAAATACACAATAATCAAAGAGTTACGTTTCTGCGATAATGATACGCCATAACACTCTAACAAAAACGCTGTCACTCTTTAATTCTATTTTGAAAAAAGGTCCTTACAGATAATGAATGTTCCATGTTGGTGCAATGTGTCCTCATAATGAGCTCTTGGACCCAAGGTCTTGGCAAAGGGTTTTTGGCAATGGGGCAAGACCACCGCCAGCTCTGTGGCTGTGTAACGGCCCGTCCACACAGCGGCGTGCGTTGAAGCTTCAACGCTTCTGCCCATTCACTTTGAATGGGGTGACGTCACGTTTCGCCGAACTGCATTGTGGGAGCGAAGCGTAACTTCAAAAGGGTTGCTCGCTGCAAAAGTTGAGCAATGTTCAACTTTTGAAGCTTCGGCGGAAGCGTCAGCCAATCGAAATCATATGCCAGTACAAGCTCTAGCCAATCAAACCGCGTGCTTGTGTGTCCGGGGCGGGAGATTCATGTGATTGGTTGTTGGTCGAGTTTCAGCCCCCCCGCCGGCAAGCTTCAACGCACGCCGCTGTGTGGACGGGCCGTAAGAGGTAAAGGTATTCTAATCCCCCCCCCCCCTTTTTGCTCCTAACAACAGGGCCCCTCCCCAGTAAACCCACCCACTCCCTGTACTGGACCAACAGACGTGGGAGTCCAGTCCTCCAGGCCTTGAAGGCAGGATGAACACAATGATTAACATGTTTTCCAGACCCCTAGTTTTTATGACCTTGACATTCAGCAATCTTCTCATGACAAGTGGTTAATCTTTTGGCATGGCCGTGGTAATAACTCCCATTTCCTGGTGAGAATCTAACATCCCACAGCGGAGCAGTGAGAGGAGGAGGACCAGAGGCAGGAATGCCTGTCTGGCAACTGAGAGAGAGGCAGACGGAGGGATGGAGAACAAGGTTCAGAGACATCAAGGGATAGGGAGAGGCAAGTACAGATGGGCAATGAGATGTCTTGGTAATTTAGCAAATAAAGAAGCATGTGATACAAAGAATCAGAGAAAGGAAGTACAATGTTGTTTCGGGGCAGAAATGGAGACAAAAAGGAGTTCAAGGACAGGGAAGAAAAGAGGTATTACGGCTTCAGGGAGTTACAAAGAGTTGAGGAGTAATAGACATGAACATTTGTATTGCTGTGTCTTTCATCTCAATAGCATTTACAGAAAATAACATTACTCTCCGTTCTCCTTGAACTGTGTCAGAGGGGCTGTAACTCATGTTGCATTATCTACTCTCAGGGCATCCACCAGAGTGGAGCTTTGAAAGCGTCGTCCATGTTGTCCGTGCAGGGGTTCAGTCATGTTGATACTAATCCTCCCGGAGAGTATATCTTTACAAGCATGTTTCTGATCTCACTGTAGTCAAATCCATCTTAGATGTCTTTCTGATAAAGATCAGAGTCATGTCAGAATGATTTATCTTTAGTCTAATTTGACTCATCTATGCATCTTTATCAGATTTTACCCTCAAATAAATTCAGCTTACAGATTTTCATGTGCATGTCGTCAACGCAGCTAAACAAAGCGGTTGTGAATGAGTCACTCAGGTAAATTTGCTACGCAACTTGAAGTAAAACATGGGCGTTAATAGACAGATGTGCTCAATCAAACACCCAAGTTTTTCCATTACGCCCCATTTGTGCTGCGCGTTGGATGCCATGAGCATGGGTGTGGGCCCATAGACGCTAACTGCGTATATGTTACGTCAGACCTAAAGATATGCATATGCGGTTTTCTTTCAATGAAAGTATGCCCTGCCAATAAGTGTATTAATATTCTTCACATCTGAATGTGGGTAGGAGTAATTATCAAAGAGAACAAAGTGTCTGTTGATGGTGATGAGCTTTATTTAACATAAAGGAGAAGATCGTATTTGAGAGGCACTGTGCTCTGACTGCAGGCTAGCATTGAGCTTAGCCTTCCACTTTAAATGAGTGTAACATGGAATTGATTTGTTAAACTTAATTCAATTTTCTTTTGGCCCGCCTCTCCGGGGGCGAAGAGTCAGCCAGCCAGCACGGCACCTCTTGAAGCATGTTGAGTTTAAGTATCTCACTCCAGGATACTGAAGTAGTAACATGGGTAAAGACCTCATTCGCATGACGACATCTTGCTGGCATGTAGCCTTAAAGAGCCATCATGCATAACTGACAGCCTCTTTGCATTAATCTAATTTAGTTGGTTGATTTGTTAATGTTTTTTTGCCATGCTCAGTGGATAGCAGTATTGGTCTGTTGGTTGGTTGAGACTAAACGATCTCAACATTATTGGTTAAAGCAGCATACAAATGTTTGCAGACTTGTATGGATGAATCCTAGTAAAAAGTTGTTTCCTGTAGTGCCAAGTCGATTTCGTTTTTCGTTTTCTTTTATGAAGTATCTTTCAATCTAAGTACCAATTATTTAGCTGCTGTAGCTGCTGTACTCTGTGTTTAGTGCTGATTAGCACTAACACCTCAGCGCTTATATATGCGAATATGACAAGACATCAGCATTACATTAGCATGTTTTCATGTTCATGAGAAGCATTCCAGTAATTCATTGTACCTTTTTAAAAATGCATGGTCATGAATAGACAACACAGACGTACAGAATTGAAGCATGAAAACAATGATAAAAGTAGTGAAAAGAATATGGGGATTCAAACAAAGCCTGCACTGTATATAGATGGCCCTTAACACACAGACTGTCCGGACTGTTCTGAAGATTGCACAAATGTGATCTTTTCGTCACTCCCAGTGTTTCTTTGATTGCAGTCTCACCCATCTCACTGTAGACTTGACCCGGCCATTTTCTATTCTGTGTGGTCTGCACATCGTTCTGTCATCTCTCTCTCTCTGCTTCTGTCTCTCAATGCCTCCTATCTCCCTCAGTCCATATCTTCCCCCCCTCTCTGCCACCCTCCCACTCTTTAAGCCTCTAGCTGATGTCCACCACCTGTCTGCGTGGGACCTCCCAGGCCCATCCTCTGTCTGTTAGCAGCATGCCATGTTCAGCGTGTCAGCAGAGTAATGGTGAAAGAGATAGAGTGGCAGAGTGGCTCCTACAGCGTCATCCTCCCCAAAACTCCTCTTGACATGCAATTAATCCTCAAAAAACAACTTGATGACAGATGAAACTGATTGTTTTGAAGGCAGAGTTGAGAAAACGGCTTGTAAAGTTCTTCAAGCCTCTGTAGTTCTTAGGATCCTGTCTGGCTAGAACAACTAAATAATGACGCGTTATTAATTTCCGCCCATTGTTTATGTGACCAGTCTGTTAAGACTAGTCAGTGGATCATCCTCCTGCATGCTGTGCATTCCCAAATCGGCATAACCCGAATAAGTGCATAATACGTGACCTCACTTGTATCCTTGGGGCTAAGGCGTGTTTGTGTGTGTGTGTGTTTGATGTGTATCCAACACATGCACATTGCTCATACGGTACATGAACGAACCACATTCCTCCAATGCTGGTGTGGTTTATGTTTCTTTTTCTTTTGTGTCTTCTTTGTTGGAGTAAATCTGATCTCTTGATAATTTGTAAAAACAGATTAGAGTAGCTAAAAACACATTCATAACAAAGGATCTGGAAACAAATGCTAATTGTGCGTTATTTGAGGCTTTGGAGTTCATTTTAATATTTGAAAAGATCAAGTATTTATTTTCTGTTGTTGGCAACGAGGCAGAGTTTCATGTCCAGACAAGTTATAGTCAACCTACTAATCGGGATAAAGGGGAAGGAAAGTGAGAGTGAGAGGGTGTCATCACTTTAATCCAAATGTACACACGAACACACACAAACATGAAAAAGGGTTCCGGTGAATCAATTTAAAACAAGACGTGCACTGAGTCAACAGATTAAGACCACAACACTGTTATTTTAGCTGTAAGAACAGCCCTGGTAATTTGGTGATTTATCGGCTACTGTGTGTTTGGTCTGCGTGCACATGCATGAGAGGAGCGTGAGCCATAACTGAAAGTCATAGAGGCATTTAGAGTGGAATGATCAGGCATGTCTGCATATTTAGTTGTCATTTTTGGGAAGCATATACATTCAGTGCACACACGCATATGTGCGCAGACATAGAAACAGCCAGACGCAGGCAAACATAACCCTTTGATGGAGCACCTGTGGAAATCAGTTCTTCTACACAAAGGCTTGCTTGCATTAACAGTCTTTGATTCAGTTTTCAATGTATGGAGAAGTCCAAACACACAAGTCTTTTATTCTTGATTTTACACAGTGCAAAGGAGCTGAAAACCAGGTCCATATGTGGTAAAGGTGCCGGGACAAAAGAGTCTGCTCATGCCTGACCAACATTTATGTTCAAATCCAGTGTCAAACAATGTTAGCGGTGATTTCTGTTGATTGCATTTTCTCCAAAACATTCTGAGAAGATGTTTGTAAAGGAAACGTCAACGAGAATTACTGCAGAAAGTAACTCTGGAGGGGACGTCACATTTCCGTATTTTCCATTCGGCTCTTGTGCCACATGGTTCAGGATTCTGACCTGCTGCGAACTCTAGATCTTAGTTTTCCTCCACAAACACAGACGTAACCCCCGAACCTGAACTCTGACCTCTTACCTCTCCCACTGACTTCAGATGGAACACTTTAGCTGGTTCATTTTACACCAGATGTTCTCACCCCAGTCTGTGCACTGACCTGTGCCAGACTGCAGCTGTACCGACCCAAAAGATAACCAAAGCATGGTCTGGGTTTACGTTTTTACCCGTGAATTATCGTCTCCCATATTTCTACCAAACAGAGAAGCTCTGTTTTGAATGTTCAAGCAATTGTTTCATAGTTTGGTCCTTTTTTTAAATCATGAAATTAGTAGGATAACATAAGATAATGGAGAAAAAAAATTGGCTGTCAAGTTTGAAAAGATGGTCTGTTAAGAAAGCAAATTTATTTTGGGTTATGTTTTCATGAATTTGATTGAAGTATCCAGATTGACATGTGGCTTTGGCACAGAACGCCTTACAGCAAGAGGAAAAGTCACAACTTGCACACAAATAATATTACCTAATGAGCCTCTGCTTGGCTAGTTATTTTCTAGGAAGTGGTACTGAAAACAAATGTGGTATTATTTTGCTGGCTGCTACCTAAGAGTTAGGTGCGGCTTAAACTGATAGTCATGGATGGAGAGGCAAAAAATGCAATATACTGTTTTTCTTGTGTTGAATTGTAAATAATTATTTCTGAGAATAAGTTTTCATATGAACGGCAATCTTCCTTTATGGGGCCATTGGTTACTAACCACTTTATCTAAGACTAGAAGCATATTGTGACTAGTCTGCCTCATGCCTTTGGGATCAGATAAGACATCAGACTTCATGTTCCTGAGTGACAAACCCTTAATCAGTTTTTGTTGCCAGCTGGAACTGCCCCAGACATTTTTAGCAACAATAGTTGTACTCGTGTCGATCTAAGGCTGGGGGTGTGTTGGTAGCCAGGAATTTTGGCCTGGAACTGTGCAGCACATTGTAGTACTATAAATCACGTTTTCTAGGTCAACATTAATAATGTAATTAAAAATGATTATTAAATAATGTCACATCACTCCATACGTGTAAATCAATGTATTATATTTGTGCCATTTTGACTAACACATTGTTAGTGCAGACCTGAAGTGACAGGTGATGCATGTATCCGTGATCTGCTCCATAATTCAATGGGATGTTCCCTGGTCCATACCCTTTCACTAATTATCTGAGGAAATAATGAACTGGCTGAATAATGCAACAAATACTCATTCCTTGATTTTTATGAAGGGAAATATTTGTGTGCTTCGACACACATAATCCAGTAGGCCAACAAATACAAAGTTTATGATGCCGTGGATGGTTTTTTTCGGTAAAAGGACCAACAATGCAGGACCATATAAACCATTTTAATGATGTTTGTGTTTGTTGTCTGACTTTAAGGGTTAGTTTGGAGGATAAGTAGCGACAGTTAAATCCACAGTCCAGGTGTGCTGTCACAGCCTCTCCCCTGCCCAGGTGTCCTATACAACACTGCAGTCTAGACAGCTCACACCACTCCATCTATTATGTGTTTTAGGGGGTGGATCTTCTACTTTCTGTCATCATTTGAGTACTATTCAATAGATTTGCATACCTGGTGATATGATAGCGATATATCATGTCTCATGAGCGTCAAACAAAATGGCAGTTTATCCTAAATGCATCTTAAAATCGAATGATGTGTCGTCTTCTCTGTACAACACACTAAAAATGGTATTTCTCAGATATATAAAATTGAATGCCAAAGGTAATTTGTGACACAAGTAGGGTTAAAATTGATCAATGTAGAAAATGAATGCCATAAATCTCTGAAAATGCATTTTCTTTAGTGCATGTCATTAACATTTGAGTTCAAACTTTAGCAGAAAGGTACAAACAATCCCAAGATGCCTAGTATAGGTTGTGATGAAGTCCAACATCTTTTGTCTGGTCTACCAGTTACCTGACAGGGTACATCCAGCCAGGCTGTAATCACAGGATGTATGGAAAATATTTTTAATATAAATGTGCTATAAACATGATATCTCTTTTTAAATTGTATGCACCATCCCTGCTTGTCTTAATCATGAATTAAAGGAGCATTTGTAGTTAAGTTAATAGCTACATCCTTCCATAATTTGATGATGATCCACTTCACATTAAATATAATGACATCCACTGATGCAATAATTGCTACCTGTACCCAGGTAATAGGTTGTTTTGAACCGGTGTTTTTCATAATACTTCTATTGGTTTATTAAATTAACACAGTTCATTTTCATCCTGGACAACAAGTTCAAGTTTCACACCAAGACTGTCACAGGTGCATTGTTGTTTTTACAAAAGTGTTATGTTATTATGTGCTTTAAATAGATGCATGCCTAGTAAATATTCAGTTAGTTTAATGTATTAAATACAGTACATTTTGTGACATTTACCTGACATAGTAAAGTGTTACCCTTTATCTCACACACACACACACACACACACACGCACACGCACACGCACACACATGCACACATGTGCTAACATAGGGAAAGCTGTAATTCAGCTTCAAAGGGAAACCCGAGAGGGTCATGAATAATCACAGACATCTTTGTCTGCAGGGGAAAACAGCACTGTCCATCTGCCACACACACACACACACACACACACACACACACACACACACACACACACACACACACACACACACACACACACACACACACCGTTTAAATGGCTTAAGCTGTTTTTAGCAATGACATTGGGAGTTCATCTGTCTGAAACATATGGTAATTAATAGAAGATTTCCATTTGAATCTTTAACCAAAGTAACATATCAACCCATGTTGCAATTTACAATAATGTTAATTTAAATTAATATTTAACTTTGAATATTGAACAAAGAGGGAGAAACAGCCACTGAAGCTATATATAAGCAACAAATGCCAAGTCCGCAAGCTGCTGCGTCATTATGTATGATTGATGGTCAAGTGAGCCAGCAGCAACATTGTAAACAGACAGACCAAATTGTAGATGACAAGCCCAGGGATAAGCAGATGGTTGAATGTTAGTTAATAATAATATTTTTTGGCGGTTTAAAGCTCTCTTGTTTTCTAGCCTTCAAAATCCGATCGGAAAGTTAGCTTTCTTGTTGTTGTTGAAATTGCTTTGTTTGAGACCAGGTACATGTCATTGATCTCCTGTATGAACTGGTAGTCGTATTGTTATGTGCATTTGGTGTGGTTTACCATTCATGGCTCTATTGTTGTTGTTTCAGCTTGCTATCAGTCAGTGTCACTGTATCAACAATGACGGAGCAGTGACAATGAAACATTTTGATTGGCTTTATGCTAGAATGTTCTCCTTATACATAATTGTGTGGGGTATAAAGCTGATCTATGAAAGAAAAAAAGATATGCTTTTTATTTTTAGTTGTACCCTGAGTCAAAATGCTAACCACTTGGAGAAAATTACAGCATCTCTTGAGACGTCCTGTAAGATATATGGCCAGGCTGCTGCAGATTTCTCCCTCCACTTCCTCTGTGAACCAACAGAGAGGTGATGAAAACGCTCTCCGCTCCCCTCCGGCACACGCTGGCAGCAAAATTGAAGCTCGTAAACAATTTAGAACATTTATATTTGTACCAGACAGAGCACCTTTCTCTTGGGAGCGCTTCACTCGCTGGCCCACGCTATAAGTTTTGATACATGTTCTCTTTCAATCACAGATGTACACACACACCCTTTTTCTGTATTTTTTTCTTTTTTTCATCCAACAACACCTTTTTTTGTACATTTTCAGAGTCAAATTGAATCAACACAACAGGTATAACGGGCTGACCAAGTGACTGCACCAATAGGACACTTGTGAAGACTGTTGTGTGATATTTGTTTGTGTGCGTAAATGCTGGCCCTCAGTGACATTCCTCCCCTGTCAAACCCCGAAAGGAATTCCCTGGTAGGAGTGGCAGGCATGAGGTCTGTGTTTAGAACACACGCGTACACACACAACAACACTATATAGATATCGAGTGTGTAAAACATTGATCAGCTACACACAGCAAGAGGCCCCACCCAGGCACACGGACAAGCTTAGCAACACACTTTGTGACGGACATTAGAGCTCATCATGTCCTTTAAGAGTTATGTAATATGAGCGGAGAGAAAGACAGATTGAAAAAGAGGGGAAGGAAGAGACAGACGGATAGAAAAAAAAGGGGAGAGAGGGAGGGAAAGAATGAAGGTAACCTGATGTCCCAGGAGTTTTCTGAACAGAGGACTGGTTCCCATTGAAGTTTGGAGAACCCCTTTTTCTAATCCTCACCTATTCTCTCTTTCTCTCTACACCCTCTCCTCTTCCATACCCTCTCTCCATCTGTACCTGGAAAACTACAGTGTCCAAATGTTGAACCCCGCGAGCCAACACAAATAAAAAAATGTATCACCCACTTTTTTTTACTACTGCTGTTTGTGGAAGTCAGCAGCAATTTTCTCCCCCCAACAGAGGACTTGACTGGCTGCTGCAGAGCCCAATCTTAATTCAGACGCACCACTTTCACTTGATGACAGGTATGAGAAAAACTTCTAAGAGAGATTCTCCCTTATGTCTATTGATCCCCCCCATCTTTACATGTACACACTCTCAACACATTAACTCCTTGTTTAAATAAATGTGTGTAAGAACAAGTTCAAACTCACCAGCCTGTTAACGCTCCTTCTCTGCTCTCTCCAGTGAGTGAAAACTTTCAGATGAACTATTTTATATTCCACCTCACTCTCTCCAGGCCAAGAGCAGAATTATCCCAATCTCTAAATCCCGCTCCTGCTTTTAAAGCTTTGAATCGAGGTCTCGGGCCATCCACTTCTGTCTGTCTGCCTCCCACACTCTTTGGGAAATGAATTGTTCTAAAAGTTTAGTAACAGGAGTCCCAAAGCTGCTCCCTCCCTCCTGTGTGCTCAGTGCAGGTCCTAGTGCCTACCCATTCCTCCTCCTCTGTGACAAAAAAGAAAAAAGTACAGCTATTTATAATTTGCACCTAGCTACTGCTATTCATCCTCTCCTTTCATTCACCATTTCGTCTCTTTTGCGCAAATGGGATGATTCAACTACCTTTCACATGAGACTCCACGTCACCTCCTAGTGACGTCAGGGTTTGTTTTACGGCGTGAAAGCTTCCGAAGTTTGTCACTGTTATTCCACACCTGAGTCATTTCTAGCTCAGCTCTTGGTTGTGCAACGTGCCCCCGCCATGCGTGAGGTCAAACCACCAGTGTCCTTGGTCGAACATTTCAGAAATGTGGTACGCTGCCATTTTCTACATTGTGAATACACACAGTCTTTTGCTACATTGAACATGTGTACAGTCCAAAGAAATGTGTGGAGTTACAATAATAGAGCTTTGATGGTCTGTTGCAACCTGGAATTCATCTCTGCTACTTGTCAACGGCAAATTGAGAGAGAAATTGTGAATAAAGCAACATGTCAAACCTTGCAACTATGATATCCACTCACCCTGGGCAGAGATCCGCCACACCCTGCATTCAGCGAGGCCTTCAGGCTCCAGTATCACAACAGTCCCTCTCTGACATTTCTCCGTCTTTTTGTTTATGCATCTTTATTTTCACATCTCTCCATCTTGCCTTCTCACCTTTTTTTTCTGGTTCTTTGCGTTTCTCTCTTTCACAGCGTCTCTCTGACCTGAACCGTATCGTTGTCAGAGCCCCTGGCGCTGAGCAGACAGACATCCCACCCTTCTGCTCCGACAGACAGAGAGGAGAGGGGGAAGAATTAGAGAAAGGAAGGATTGTGTGTCGGTGTCATCCCTTTCTCCTCCTCTTAGGAACATATAAATGATTTTACTTTGAATTCAGTTCCTGTTTCGGTGTTGATGAGACAACTCTATTTGGAGTAAATGGGCCCTGGAAGAAATAACACAGGTCAAAACTCGAGAGAGGTTTCTCTCTGCTCAAGAATTTTGACCCCCTCTTATGAGTTCAAAGGCAAACGGGCATTTCCCCAAAGCTGACGTGGCTCTTTTGTATGTTCTCTGTGCGACAATTATTGATGTGCGTGTGTGCATGTGTTAAATATTCTGTCACTGTCAAAACTGCCTTGGCTCTTGTTATCGAGGCTGAGCCTGAAAGGGGAAACCCCCCCCAGACAGTGAACTTTGACCCTGCACCCCACGCTGGGGTTGGTTAAGGGTGAGAAATGATGAGGAGGGGTGAGCCTTTTGGGCTTGGAGGGTGGTTAGGAGGTCAAGAGTGCATGGATATCCTCACATTTCAGGCATTTTGCAACTGCTTCGGACGATCTATGTGCATTAGTTTGACTTTGTTTCAGGCTGAGAGAAATTAAGGTTATTTTAAAAACAGTATTGTTGATCAGGTTCCTTAACCTTGAGTAGGTTTTTGTCTAAGCATTTTATGAGTCTGAAAACTGCTTAACCTTTTCGTGTACTGTAGTAGTTTAATGTTTTAGTCCCCTCTATAATTTACACAAAGAATATCAGTTAGATCTGATAACGACATGTTTTAATATGATTATTTAACAATTGAAATAAACACCCTGCCCATAGACATGTAAATAAGGCTTTTTGTCAGGGATCGGTGCTGTAAAATCTGCTGTTAATCATTATTACAGTTCATGTGCATGCGTGTTATAATAACTGTGATGAGTCACTATCCGGCCCTATTGTGTGGTCTTCAATTTACAGCTCTATAAATTCCAGTGAATGCCTGCAAAGACTTGACGTCTTTCCTTTATGCTTCAACAGTGCATAATTACAAAGATGCATCGTGCGCAATTTTACATCATCTTCATCATTCGCACACATAGACACCACGCTGCACGCCCGTATACAATCCACATACAATTCAAAACAGTGTTTTCTTCCAAAAAACAAACTAGTCAAGCCACGCTTGATATGAATCTTGATGGTATCGGGGGGGATGCGGTTGGACAGGTTTCTCCATGGCCTGAAGGTGTTGTAAAGGGACGCAGAAGCCTCTTGAAACAGAAGAGCAAACATCCCCATTAATTTCAATAAATTAAAGGAATGACGTCATACTTCGAGGGAAAAGAACATCAAGTTAAATGCAGCTAAACTAAACAGAAACATATTTTCTCATGTGCCTCTGACATTCAGCTAAGGTGTTTGAACGGTAGTTCCTATATGAGACCCGTTGACAGTGTGACAAACTGAGAGGTATTGTAACACTGTTTGTTATATATATTTTTTATTTCTTTAAAAGGAAATGTTCTTTGCATTAAGAATAATAATAATAACATGCTGTTGACTTCTCTAAAACGGATATTTCCAAACCTAAACAGATTACTGATCTGTATGACAAGATACAACTAGTTGTAAGAGGGAAAGCATGTTTTTTAGCTTTTTCTGTTTGTAATTTGAGTGAACCAACCCTTTTACATTGTTTGCCAGTTTTTCATCGAGAATGAAGCAAAGAAGAGACTATTTGATAGACGTACATTTTTGGTATCTCTTTCATCATGTCATATAGATAATAGTCAAAGAAAGTTTCTTATGACGCTAATTATCACTTTCTTTTCCTTTGCCTTTAAAATGAATAGGTAAAATAATTCAAAAGAAGAATTATTCATTGGTTTCTAGCATGGTCACATAAGCTACCTTTTTTAAATTTATACACGACACACTTAACAATCAGGCACATTAGAGTGACTTTACAAGCACACCTTATAAAACCCCTTCATCACCCTAATACATCTGCCATTTAAAATGACTTTTTCTTATTGTTAATGGGCCCGATAATTAGATGGTACACAAAGCACTCTGCATGACGTACCTCATCTTTTTTGCACAAACATTGGTCATACTCTACTCACTGGTTGACTCATCTCTCCTCTAACATTTACCATTTCATTCATCCTTTCTTTTCCTTAATGGTCAGTGAAAACCTACGCCAAAAAATCAGTCATGAGGCTCCCTGGCCCAGTTCTCCATATATCACAAGGAAGGTGGATGAATGACTTTATTTCTCCTGCACCTTTTGTTGACTGTGTGTATCTGTGGTTGTGTGCATGTGGTTGTGTGCATGTGCGTGTCGTCCTGTGAGGCGACTGAATGGCTGTCCCTCCACATTGTTGAGTTACATGGCTCGTCCTCCTACACCCTCATCATGGCCTTGCACTGACGCATCCCAGAAGCCTCTTCACTCATTGACTCTTCTGTCCCCTTCCTCCCACGGCCTCGCTAGACAGAATCCCGCTATTGTCCCACCACGCGTTCACAGGCTAGGAAACAGCCGGGCACACACACTCATACACACCATGCACGATATGTGCAGATGGATCTGGAACAACACAAAATCATACCTGAGCCTCCTGAAAAACCAAACAAACACACGTTTTCATTTGCTCAGATAATATGAAGATGTTGTTTTCCCAAGTGGAATAGTTCTCTAGTTGTTCCCACAGTTCCCATCTTAATCTACTCTTAGAGGAAACCGCGCTCATTCAAACCCAAAGTCAATGTGTGTGTTTATATGTTCCTGTGTCTGTTACTGTGGTTCTGTGTGCTGGGTTAGTAAGTGTAACAACCTTTAGCCTCTCTCACCATTGTTTCTGGGACATGCCCCACTGCTACTGTAACCAATTCCCAGAGATTTTGGCATCATAGTAAATCTACCAACATCTTGTGTTCATTTCACATCTGGGTCCGCGCCAGAGCTTAAGGAGAAGAGCTTCTTAAGTCTAAAGATCATATGCTGTTGTTCATCCCAAAACTGGACTCTGATAAGGACTCTTCGATTGTTGTATGACCAATATAAACAATCATGTTTTAACAAAAAATCCATGTATTTCATCTATTTTAATCCATACATTGTAGATTTTTAATCAAACTTTTTTAGCTGTTTAGTATTTAATGATACATTCATGGTATCCAAATAACGCAACTCTTTAGCAGAGTGGTTTAGCGGCTGGCTTTTTCTCACACACAGAGGGCATTGTGTCCTGTAATGGAGCCCTGGCCTAAGGGGCCATTGCTTTACAGCCCACAACTCATAGACATGTAGGCTTAGTTCTCTGCCTCAAAACACATTGTTGCGGTTGGATTTCCTTCTGTGTACAGTATATTACCCATAAAGCCTGATTAACAACGGAGCCTGTAATGGTTTTTCACAAAAAATACAACAAATCTGGAAGCAAATGCTGAATGCATGGAGCTGGGTACAGTACATCTCCCATGAGGAATAAATGCAAAAACATGGGAGCAGCTTTGAGCAAGAAATCACTTGGCTCGTCTCCTTATCCGCAAATTAAAATCTATTTGTGGTCAGCTCCACAGAAGCAATCATACAGGGATCCCAAAGATAGAGTTTATATTGAAACTTAGTCACAATTTGTGAATAAATCCAATTACCATCAGTTCTAACTTTATTTTTCTTTGAGAAATATTTTTCCCCTTTCCCCCAAATGCCATAAATATGAGCCACAAGGTCTCGAAAACCACCACTTTTCTCCCAAATGTGAAACTTCTGTGACTCACAGCCTACCTCACCATTTCAGAACATGATGACGGATGATCTGATGTCTACACATCACACTGATAATTATAATTATTTCCTCTCAATTTGTCAAAGCATTTTCCACTTTCAATCAATGTTTGTGGTCATTAACGCTACATTACATATGACCTCAAGCTCACGCAGGTACATGGCTTGTACTGTTGCCAACAAACACTCTGTATCATACAAAAACAAAACCTGTGGCAACCATCCATTTTAAAATGACACACTGCAGTTACACGCTGAACAGTGCAGAACAGTGGGCAACCAGCTGGTTGACGTGCGGCAGTGGAGCATTTAGCAGCTAAAGAGACAGATACTTCCCTCCAGGAGTTGGTGCAGTCTAGATCAGGATTAAAGGAAGATTGGACACCACCCATCGCAGTCAGGAAACTACGGGTGGGACATTTGCACAGCAGACTATAGGACATAAAATATAAAGAGAACAAAGATATGTGAGATTGTGCAGAAATACTTTTTGTGAATGCACATCTGAAGTGGTTACTTTCCCAAACAAAAGACACCAAAGAGGATAGAAAAGTAAATCCTGCCTATACGTGTATGTTGACTCAGCAGGGATGGAATCAAATACAAAAGTTAATTCCTGAGACCCTTACTGTTTTATATTCCATTTTATATTAAATTGTCTCCTGCCGCCTGACTTTTTTTTTGTTTTCCTTCCAATGAATGAAAACATTTTCACCATAAATTGGAGGAGGCAAGTATTATGTATCAAAATGTCATAAGGGAGAAACCTCAGACACCCACTTTTTCAAAGCTTTACAAGACCACAGTATTTCTCTTTTCATGTTGTAATGCCCATGAAGTACTTTGCTCTGATCTTTAAGTTATCTTGCTTTTGTGATTATAGGCGTTGTCTCTTACAGTACATACTGATCGGTTTCTGTGGTCAGATGAGTGTGCAGGTGTAAAATTGTTATTTAATTGAGCATCATAAATGCTTTCTGGTAACCAAGGTGCTAAACAGACATGAACAAGTGATAACCTGCCAGATTAGTTTTCTGACTGCTGTATATCATCTCAAATGACACTTTGGTTGATCCTTCACGATATTTCCAATTTATCAAAGGGACATGTCATTAAAATAACATGGGAGGCCTTCAAATGACACTGTAATTAGTACACTGTGACATCCAATAATAACAGTGTCATTCATATTTCCTTGTTCTGCAGTTGTCTACATATAATTACACTGTCAAATATAAAATGTAAAATTGTTCAGCATTTTGTAACGATAACACATTTGACAGCTTTATCTGACACATTTTATGACATAGTTATAGTTATTGGTTGAATGTTGGCACCATTAAACCAAGTAACATTTATTTCCCCATTGTTATAATATGGCCGCACCACTTGCGGTTAGGCTTGCGATTAGGCATCACAGAGTCTTGTTTGAAGCAACAATAGGGTTGGTTTCTAAAAGTTGACGGCAAGTATTTGTTGGTAAAAGGTTTATCAAATGGAACCATTGTTTTTGGATTCACACCTTTTATATGCTTTATTGAAAACACAGTTGAGTTGGGCACTAGGAGAGAGGTAAGGTGCATAGCAAAGCGGACAGAGGCAGGGGGTTACGGTGAATTGTAAAGGCTGAGGAGGGGAGGAGAGAGGGGGAAGGAAGGGAGGCAGAGAAAGTTGTGAAAGGTGAGTTAAAAAAGACACCTGTGAGAGGAACAAAGCAGCAGCTGGCTTGGCTTTACTTCTTGGAAACACCACAGAGTCTTTTAAAGGGTTAAACTGGGTCAACATGTACACACACACACACACACACACACACACACACACACACACACACACACACACACACACACACACACACACACACACACCACACACACACACACACACACACACACACACACACACACACACACACACACACACACACACAGCTACAGACTCACATACACATGTCCAAACACAACCTGTATGGTGAGAAGTCGGGTTTCCTTATGTTGGATTGAAATGGGTTTTATGTTTCTTTCTGCAGCATGTTGAGACTGAGATGCTTCATTATCAGCATGCCATCTGACATTAATTTTCTGAATGTACAGTGCTGAAGGTCATACAAGGGCAGGAGACAGCCATGATGTTCAAGCTCAAGTTTTTTTTATGACAACCTTATGACACCATGGAGTTCCCAGGGTGTTTCTTGCTCTGACTAATCTTAATATTTTCCCAACCATAGAGCTAGTAAGAACCCTGAGGGTGATTACATAAGTAAGAAAACAAGAGTGGTATGCTTATTAGAGATCATAACTTTTAGGAAACGCTCCATTACCACCCCCAGAAAACCTCTAACCAACAGTCAAAACACTCCCAGTCTGTGAATGCATGAGGAGAGTCATCCCCTGTTTGATCTCACGTCCAGGAAGCTACAGAAACACCAACAAAATTGCCTGTCTACTGTACACTGCAATATTGCATCAGACAACTCCAGCACCATCCTGTTAACCCCAAATACATAAAATGAGAGTTTTGACTGTGTTCACTCACGACTGCGTGGCCACACACAGCTCCAACACCATCGTGAAGTTTGCTGACGACACGACCGTTATCGGCCAGATCACAGACGGCGACGAGACAGCGTACAGAGAGGAGGTCGGAAAACTGACATCTTGGTGCCAGGATAACAACCTCCATCTCAACGTCAGCAAAACAAAGGAGCTGATTGTGGATTACAGGAAGCAGCAGAGAGAGGGACACGCCCCCATCGCCATCAATGGGACTACGGTGGAGAGAGTCAGCAGATCAGGTTCCTCGGTGTCCACATCACTGAGGACCTGACATGGACTCATCACACTAACACCATCACCAAGAAAGCTCGACAGCGGCTCTTCTTCCTCCGCAGGCTGAGGAGGTTCAAAATGGATTCCAGGATACTCTGCAACTTCTACAGATGCACCATAGAGAGTATCCTGACTGGCAGCATGACGGCCTGGTACGGCTGCTGCACCGCCCTTAATCGTAAGGCTTTACAGAGGGTGGTGAAAACTGCACAGAACATCACCAGGACGGAGCTGCCATCCATGGAGGACCTTTACTCCCAGCGGCTCAGGAAGAAATCCCTCAGGATTACAAAAGACCCCCATCACCCCAGCCACAAACTGTTCTGTCTGCTGCCGTCTGGCAGGCGGTACCGCAGCATCAGGACTAAAACCACCAGATTCAGAGACAGCTTCATCCCGCAGGCAATAAGACATTTAAACAACTGAACTGCTGAAACAATTTCATAACATTCATCTGCTACTAGGGATGTCCCGATCACCTTTTTTTGCTCCCGATCCGATTCCGATCATTTGATTTTGACAATCTGCCGATACCGATTTTTCCCGATCCGATCTTTATGCAATGCATTAAGAGAAAAAAGCGGAACCTTCGCCTTGCAAACATTGCATCTGGCTGTTACACTGCCTTCGCTTTCAATTTTATAATACTTCCAAACTCCTGACATTTTCTCTGTCCCGACTCCCGAGTCACCAGCTGAACGTAGCCTCTTGTTAGCTTACTGCTACTATTAGACACTGCGCCCACTCTGTTGCCAGATTTGAGAGAAATAAGCAACCAGGTCTATGAAAACAAGCCCAAAAGAAGCAACACATACATGATGTTGTGTAATTTTCAACCAAAACTAAGGCCTCAGGATGACTTTAAGACGTGAACATGGTCATTTTTGTATTGTAACATTAAATTAAAAAAAAGATTTTATTAAAAAAAAAAAAAAAAAAAAAAAAAAAAAATTCCCGATCCCCGATTTTTTTCTCCCGATTCCGATATTTTGAAAATCACGTGATCGGCTCCGATCCCCGATCACGTGATCGGATCGGGACATCTCTATCTGCTACTTAGTAATTATTTATCTATTATCTAATATATCATTCCAATAACTTGTATATAGTATTGCACTATTCCACTTTTTGTTCTCACTTTTTTTAAAACTATTTTTATTTTTGTATTACTTTTAATATAGTATATTTTAATATTGTTTTAATATTGTCTGCTTATCTGTATTATTGTGTTGCATTGTTGGAGAAGCCTGTGACCTAAGATTTTCAACGACATAATTACTCAGTAGCTATGTTAGTTTGACAATAAAGAACCTTGAACCTTGAGGAGTGACATTGAGAAAAACTTGGACATTTAAGCAGCAGATGTTTTTATTCTGTGTCTATAAGCCACTGTTATTTACCAGGAGCCTTGTGAACTCAACACAGATATATTCTGACTAATAGGAAAAACAAGTAGGATTATAGTATTGCATCTTAAAGTGCTGTAGGACTTGTAGGTTGAATCAAGATGTATTTATGTATGTCCTGTGCAAAAACTTGTATTCACTTTGAAGATTTTGCATATATATTTGATTTTGTCTGTGCTATATTGTTGTCTAAAAAGTGTTATAAGAGCAAATTAATGGGCCACACTGTTGCAATGGTCATAGTTTATTTTCAAATCAATTACGCGACCACCTTCCTATTGCTTTAAGCTCTCTGTGGTACACCACATAGAGTAAAATAATCCCCCAAAAAATGTGACCAGTTTTAAAAGAACTACATCCTCAGTAGCAACACTTTGCCGCAGGTAGGCTCAGCTAGTAGAACGTATGAAAGAGATGAACTGATGAAACTAAGATAATGCCAGCCTTATCATTTGATACAACAATGATGTGGGGTTAAAGTTAAGCTGTTTTCTGGTCTGTAAAGGCCCTGACACACCAAACTGACACCAAAGAACACGTCCCGACGGACCCGATTGTTGTGTCGCCTCACGTCTCCTGCGTCTTGGCCAAAAAGTCGCACTGGAGCACACCGCAAAGACTTCAGCCGACGGCCAAGGAGCACGTACGCACTGCGCATGCGTGAGTGGCAATAACTCTCCTTACCAGCAGGCGGCGGTAGTGTGTATTCTTAATTCAAAAGAGGCAACCGGAAGACAGACTGCGTGATATATACAAACAACAAATAGCGTGCGTTCCATTTTCACTCTCGTCCATCACAGACTGTTTCACATAACGACTTATAATCAAAAACATGTTTAGTGCGGTACTGGAAAATGAAAAATAATAGCCGTCTGTGTGTGCCTTCTTTACTTCCGTTTCGCTTCTCATGCACTGATTCGCTAAACTGAACAGCCAATCAGTGATTTATTTTGCCGACAGCCTCCCGATTCAACATGTTGAATCGGCGGCCGAAAAGACACGACGGTGCTGGACACACCAATCTGAGTAGGGCGACAGGACGCTCATCGATGGCCAGACATCTATCGACGGCCGAAATCGGCCCGTTGTGTTGAGAAACTATTGAGAAACCACCAACATTGTTTGACACACCAAGTGATGAGCCTGGGAAGGAATGACATTGCACAAGATTTAGACATAAGAATCCAGAATGGCTTTCGTCTTTCACACAAAGTGTTTTGATCTGAAGGTTTTATTAGCTTTTAGAATCGTTCCTTTGTCCTGAGCCATTCTTTGGTATGCTTAGACAAAAAGAGATCAGTTACAGACGGAGTCTGCAAGGAGGATTAGATAGGAAATGCCAGCATAGGACACACAAGACGTATCGGAAACGAGCTCACCAACTTGATCTGAAGCCACCTCTCTCTTAAATAGGGACAAATAATTCAGATACACACCAGTGTACACTTATACACAATTAAAAAAAGACACACACCAGATGTATTATGCCCAAGCTTGTATAATTCTTCAAGACCATTTGTGTCATTTGTTTTGATGTAACCAAAGCACAGAGTTTACTGGAAAGGCCATGGACATAGTGAGTTACTGATATAAACAGTGGGATCAGTAATGGTAAGAATTCCTCCGAACTCGTTGGTTAGATGCCCTTGTTGCTTCTGTGAGAAACATGTACTTCAGATAACTCTTGACTGTTTCCAAACAAACGGAAGAATAAACTCTTCTATTCTACTGAAATCAGGAACATTTGCTTATCTTGCCGATCAAGCAAATATTATACTTCATAAGTTGTTCTTTTGTATGTCTAAGCTCCTTCCAATGCTGATCTTCCAGTGATATCCCACATAAGAGTTTGACAGGGAGAAATGTTGTTTATGTGCCATCTTCTAGCTAATGTATAACTCTCTTCCAATCTCAAATCAACAAAATCCTTTTTATAAACCATTCAACCTTCAACATCATACATTCAAATTGGTTCCTTTCCCCATAATTGTTTATATGCCATGTTTTAGTTTCCAAAAGATATCCACCACCAAGAAAAGGTTCGCAGATCACTGCATAATACAATTCTCGTAAATGTAACAACACATTGTGTGTATAGGTGTTTCATTATGATGAGGGTTGCCACATTTTTTATTTTAATTGATGAAAATAAGCTTTAACTTTGAACATCTGAATCAAAAGCAGGACCCACAATTCTCTACTTTTTTTTTCATGTACATAACAGCACGAATTGGGAAATGGATATCCGTAATATACGTTTTAAGCAAATGGGATTTACTGTGTTGATTGGGCGAAACCTCTGGTTGGGTTCTTTAAGCTCCTGTGTTCCTCTGTGTGTGGCGGCTGGCAGTGGACATCTGACAGACAGCAGGGCTGGTGCGGGCCTACAGGGCTTAGTTACAGCCATAAACAAGAACCCAGAACCCAGAACACGTTGACACAGTAGCTACTATCTGCTACTTCAAAATCACATCTGCTGAAGCCATTACAGTTCCATGGTGAAGGATGGGCAGCGTAAGAAGTGGTGGAAAGGAAACAGAAAGAAGTATGGAGTGAAAGAGCAATGAGCAATAAGACCTTCAGTGACAAGGTCTTTCTCAAAGGGATAAAGGAATCTCCAAACCATAAAAAAGCATTTAAAGAAAAATGTAGTGTGTGTTGGATTGGGCTTGAGGAAGATTCCATTTGTCTGGTTCTGTGGAGCATCATGGAAAGAGCTTCATTGAGTTCAGTGACTCAGATTTTTACTATGTGCGTGGTAAAAAGCCAATTGCAGAACCTTAAAGGTCGACCATGACGGAGGGCGAAGCACGGAGAACATCTTTTAGCACAGCAACACTGACCACATGTGATGAATCATACAGCTTAGGCAAATATTGCCTAATGAATGGAATAAATAAGAGATAATAAATGAAAGAGTGGAGAAACCATAATACATTTAAAAAAAGAAGATTATGTAGCCAGTTTGTCAATATGTCTTTTAGAGCGGTGAGATGACAATAGCATGTTCGCTCCAGACATCACTTTGTGCAACTAGAAGAGCTGCTTGAAAGGTCCTTTTTTTTCAAATTGTATTATTTCGACTTTACTAATCAAAATATTTAGAACAAGGCTTTGAAGACAGACCTCAATTATGACCCATTAGTTTGCTATTTCCTGATTTGTTTGTGAAGCACTCACCCTTACCATCCTCATTATTTAAAGTAAAACCAGGTTCTTACACACAATTTGGAAAAAGAGTGACTAGAGTTAACATTAAAACTAATATTTTCCAAACGTGCATCAGTTTAAAAGATGACCTCCTAGTTTAACTTGAATCTTCCATTCTTGCTTAGATGTGCACTTTTAGTTTGTCTTGTTTACATAATGTCTGATCATCTGATCACTCATGTTTGCCAGACTTGAGATATTTATGAATTGTTGGGATACTACCATGTTCCCAGATCTCATCATGTTACTACAGCAAGCACCACGTTATCCCTACCAATATAAATGATGGCCAAAACCATAACAATTAGTCAAGATGTTAACATGTGGCATCAACCTTTTAAACACAATCTGTATTTAAGTAGAAGGGAGTTTTCTGTAGGAACAAAGCAATTTTATAAATAATAACCATTGAAATGTAGCCCCTTGAGCATTCATTCTCCAGAGTGCTCTTCAAAGATATATTGAATACTTGATGTCTTTGTATTCCAAAAATCTCTCCTCTTCTGGCCTCTTATGGCTGAAGATTATATTTGCACACTCAGCCAAAATACACTCACACAGCATCCAAAGCTACTCTTGCTGCATTCATCTGGGGTCAAAGTGCAGGAAACTGAGTCTTATGAGAGGAAATTGTTATGTTATTGTCTATTAGGGACTCCTTGTTCAAAAAGCCAATTGATAATGTAAAAGACGTTTCTTTATAACCCTCCTAATATAATATTCATACTCTGTGTACTTGGCACCTCATTTGACAAGGAGATAGCTCTGGACAGATGTTCCCTTCTAACACATCTGTCTCAGTTGATGTGCTTCTCGGGTGGGAGAGGCAAGGTTGAACACAGCAGGATTGTATACGCTCAAGACTATGAAGGGTGGGGAGGCCGAAAACATTGCACTGGTAAAACAAAGAAAGAAAAGAGTCATGCAAAAAGATTCTGGAGGACGAGTGAGATCATAGTCGCCTGAGGAGAGCAGCTGTCCCCCACACACTGCATCAACACTTTTTAATCATTCAATGCTCTTTTCTAAACATTTTATCTAGTTTCAGAGGTAGTTGGGTCTGGCCATTTCATATAAGAGGCCTATATGAATAAATAAATGCCCTGTCCTTGAAGACATTTTCACATATAATCTCACGAGAATCAGATCAGGGAATCTGGAGTTGCTAAAAAATCTGTAGGATGCATTCTCATCTACTGGTAATATGGCGTTTTCTTTAAGCAAGGGGTTGGGCACGACATGATTTTATTGGGCGTGAATAAAGGCTCTATATTAGGTGTTGACTCAAATGGTCAACACCTAATATGAATGTTCCTGCCAGATTTCTCCTTTTTGTCACTAATCTTGCACTCCCACTTTTACTTACAACAAGGAGCTCTTGAATGAGCCACACTCTGGAATTACCCTGGTTTGGTGGTTGGGGTGTAAATATAAAACAATATGAATACAATTAGGGAATGTGTCATCTCAACAAGGTTCAAGGTTCAAGGTTCAAGGTTCTTTATTGTCAAGACAGAGGCTAAATTGGAGTCATTTGTGGAATATATGTCTACCAGTCAGAAAATACTGATCAATTCAAGTAATTCAAATCAAGTCGTTATCACTACAAACTTTCAAAAGATGCTACACACCCAATTGGAAACCATGTAGAGTGAATGAAACATCAACAGAATGGAATGAACCACCAAATTGATCCTTGATTACTGGAAGTGAGGTGATAACCAGACTCTCTGTGATATGTGGTTTTCATTTGAGTTCCCAAATTAGGAGTCATGAAGTCAGCTTGTCTGCTGAAAAAAAAGTTACATTTTTATTTGATTTCAGTGTATGTGTGTGTAACACTGTTCTTGGGTGGTTGGAGCTTGGCAGACACTCCCTGCCTCTGTGCCAAATGCTTCTCTAATCAACCCTGGTCACTGGAGTTAGATTGCTGCTCTCTACGCCTCTTTAACTGAGAAAAGATGTAACGGCTTCATCCTCCGTTCGGCACAGAGCTCCGTCCCTTCACTCAAAGTTGGGTGACCGTTTATTATAATTTCATTATGAAACCAGAGATTTCAATATACTGCGTCTATGCAATGAAGGTGGAGCTGCTTACCGTGTTACACTGAACATTGCAGTAAGCATTTCCAGCCAGCGGTTATGGCCAATCTTAACTTTCACAGTAATTGCTGCTGTGTTTTTCCACTCACTCTTTGCCATAAAAAACATTCTTATTAGACACAGACCAAGTCCTATGCTTGCATCTCTGAGATATAAGTGACTTCATACTTTTAGATTTCATAGAAAGGGAAAATAACACGCTTACTTTTCGGCAAATGTTTCCCGTTTTTGTTTTAATGTATTTTGCAGATGGAGTTCTTTTTAATGGAGTAACATGCACACATGCCTACAAACACACACATACACCTTTTAAATCCACACACATCATGTTCTGGGGCTCCCGATGGTCTGCTAAACCCAAATCTCCTGGTGCTTTCTAGCAATGAGAGATGGTTTCAGAGCCATAAAGATGTCTCTTCCACTCCATTCATAAACCTCTGACTAACTCCAAACTAACCCGGGGGACCACACATGACCCCTCATCATCACCATGTGACTACCCTTTACCAATCCTCTACCAACTGACAGGCTTGCATGGCAGAACTTTAACAAATCTCAGCAGCATTGAAAAGGCATTCTCTAATAATTAACCATCATTCTTACCTTGGGATTTTTTGTATTGCTTCCTATGTCAGTAGACTATTCTGTAACTCAACTCTGCAGTCAGCTAGAGTTCACCATGCGTTAGAGTTACAAGGCTATACACGACTACTGTTTGAGGTGTATCTTGAATAGCTGAGAATAGAAGTAGAAATCTGGTTTTGGAATGTGGAATGACATGCCATTTCAGAGTCAAGCCTTTCTGCATTTTTCTGTTTCTTACCAACTCCCTTTCTCTCATCTCCTCAATCTTGATAAGCATGCATCGCTGGATGTTTGTAAAATGACATCACATCACAATAAACTAAACCAAACCACATACAGCACATGCCTCAGCACTGTGCGTGTGTGTGTGTGCACACGTGTCTGCATGTGGAAGAGCGAGATGGAAATGGGAAGTGCGATGATCAATAATGATGTACGGGTAACAGAGTTCCCGTTAGAATATTTTTTTGCCGGTCAACATGTCCGTTAAAGTTGAAATCTTCCGGACAAAATTAGATAAGTGCCGGTTAAAGGTCTTCTTTGTTATTTATTGAGCTTTAAAACAAATTGATATGATTCGACATTAAACAAACTAATTATAGTAGATTAACTACATTATTCAAAAGTGTACAGTAATTTACAAAAACGCGGGAATAATAAACGGAGCGCTCTCTCCTTCTCCTGACAGCCCGTCAGTATCATGCAGCTCGCGGATCCAGTAATGAGTGACCCGACAGTAAAACTAAACATATCTATAACTAGTTTAGGTAGTTTGAGAGGTAATTAAAATAGCTACGTGTGATTTTCTAACCTGAAGTGTGTTTTGCTCTGCTCGCCGCTGCAGGGGATCATGCAGAGCTGCGTGTCGACTCGTCAGCAGCAGCCGATCTCTCTCTCCTGTCAGATTAGACTTTACTCGCATTTATGTCCATATCGATCAGATCTAGCTAGTTCTAGCTAATGATATGACTACCTGCTTGTTAAAAGACACCTAAACAATAAGCGTCGCTATGCAACCGGATGAGGCCACAAAGTATAGCGCAGCATTATGCATTTGTTTACATGCCCACCGGAACCCCGAGGCATTACCAACAGATCAACGCACAATCAACCCATACAGGACATCTCTTTCTCCACATTAAGTGTTAGACATTAGAATTGACAATTTTTGTCTGTCACATACTCTTTTGTCTGTCACATACTATTCTTGTCTGTCACATAAGTGGCGCAACTGATGCGGTATTGCGCTAAGGGAAAATTATTTTGACCGGACATTTTGACCGGAGAGATTTAGATTTGCCGGACTTCAGCATATTTTACCGGTCATTGTCCGGTAATTACCGGCTAACGGGAACTCTGACGGGTAATCATGTACTTATATGACATCAGCGTGTGATTCACAACCAACATATCAGTATCAACATCAAATGAGGAATATCTTCCGACAGAGTTTGCGTCTGTCGGATGAGAAAATACCTTCAAAAAGCTTGTGGTTTTGAATGAGAAAATTATATTCCATATTAGTAATCCTCTTGTGTTTTTTTTTTATTGGATGGCTGACCAGAGCACATGGGGTCAGCTCTTCAGTAACACCCCAGGCGCTAGTTACTCACCCTGTCTTGCTCAAGCAAACATTTGATTGCCAAATGTGTGAGTCAAATCCAGAAACCCTTTGAGGGGATGAGCGAGGAGATGAAATGTGCTTCATGGTTCACTGTTGTCTCAAAACATGGACAAGAATCAAGTTAGACATTTCCAATTCATGATCCCCTTGGGTACATTCTGGTTGCAGACAGTGCTGTGTGCGAAGAAGCTTAACATTTTAAAACACAATAACAAATATCGATAAATCAAAAGCAGAAGACATTTTCATCAGTCAGGTCCAATTCACATTGGGCCTCTCAATTAATGGGGGTGAAAAGTTTCATACTGTTGTATACGCTCAGCATGTACTGATGTAAACACCTTAACTCAATGAATAACTGGAAACTATATTTCAAAGAAATGGTGAATGAAGTTTAACCCAAATCAACCTGACAAAACAGTGTCTGAATGACAAATGTCTTGTTAGCATTATGTCCTGCGGCTCGTTTATGATGTCACGTGTTCCTGCTGCCACGTCGAGGGTCTGCAGAGTGTCGGCCACATGTCGGGCGGAGGGCGGGGGTACAGTGAACAGCTTTGGCTTTCACACATTAATTTCTTTGTTTTGTTGAGAAATGCTTATTGTAGCAACAATTTCCTCTTGTGTGTTGCCGTCGAGGCCAGCTCTGGTTTTCATCTTGACTGGAAGAAAGACGTTAGAAGAGAAAGGAAGAAATAAGGAGAGTGAGAGACAGAAGACAGACAAAAAGAAACACTTTAGGAAAGAATGACATGGCACAGAGACAAGGCGGCCATTAAAACCAGCTGACAATCCTACTGATTGATTTCACCACATCAGAGATGGCACTGGATTTGCGTCTGGCAGCGTAGGCTATGTAAGTGCAAGATAAAACACAGCAACTGACGGTTATTTTAAGCAAACGACTTCCAGCTACTTCTGAAACTCCACCGAGTGCTGAAGGAAAGTGGGCAAACAAAGACAAAGTGATGGGTCTGCGCTGTCAAACTGTTTAAGAAAGCTCAATTACAGTTAAGTGTATTCACAAAAGTACACACACTCTCAGAAAGCAGCGTCCAAACTACACAACTAATCAGCATTGCTTGAGTGTGTCGTCAGAGATAAATGTTGAGAGACAAGTACTGTCAAACACTCCATGCTCTGCAGGGAACCGTATGGACTCCATTGGCACTTGTCCCACCTTTTACAAATAGGCCTACTTACAGTATCACAGAGATGCAAAAAGAAAATACGTTACTTAAAACCATTTGTGTTTATCTTTGGCCTTGACTAGCTCAAGCTTTTACCTTGAGATTGGCACGTAGCAGGAAATTGATTCCGTTGTTGTTTCAACCCCATAGTTGCCATTTCCTTTGTTCTTCTGTCTTCTCTTATCAGTCTCAACCTCTACTGACTAGCACTTAAAACAGTTGTTTTTACAAAGAAATCTGAAAGAATCCCAAATATTTCTGTCTCTGCGTGTGTTGGTAGACAGCTGCGGATGATTACCTGGGCTCAACAGTGTGTCATGGCAGCAAAAACTATATGCTGTGACATTAGCGTTACTTCCTGAATTAAAGGTCTAATGTAAAATGTCAGGGGTTTGAAAAGTGAGAACCAGATAGCCTGATGCCCACTTCCCTTTGTCCGTGACGCCATTTTTCTGACATGGTGTATTTAGTTCTTTCAAATGTTTGATCTGTCTGTTTTTCATCCATAAAAAGTCCTGATCACACCTATTTTCTTTGTGAAACATTAGAGCAATTTAGGATATTTAGGATAGCATGACACTGCAATTGTCATGGTCAACTTTTTGGCAAGTGTCAGAGGAATTTCGTCAAACTAATGGATGTCTTTTAAAGGTGTTCAGGCCCTTTTTCAGTGGTGTTGCATCAGACTATTTCAAGTCCGACTCAATCCTTCTTCCTGCCTTACCAATCCCTCCATGAGCCTTTTCCACCACACTAAAGACACAATGATTTTAACCCCTGGCCTGACTGATTGTGACCAGGTGGTCTCCATCACCAGTCTGTAGGAGGGATTTTGTGTGTGTGAGAGAGAGAAAGGGAGCTTGCACACATATGGAGGTGACTCACAAAGAATAATCAAATGGAAAATCACCAACTTTCACTGCATACACCCACTATGACGGATGCAGATGTGATTTGGGCAGCTTACAGGACATATAATGTGTTCTGTGTGTGTGTGAAAAAGAGGGATTCAAAGAGGCCCTACAGTGAAGTATTCACAGGTGTCCATAGCCATTAACATGTGTTTATAGGTCTGCCTCACACTCACAAGTATGGAAGTGTATTCCTGGTGTCTCCGGCTGGGTAGACAGCCATGGAAAATCACTGCAACAATGTTCTCATAGGCAATTGTTTAAACAAAGCCTAATACTGTAAGTGCTGTCAGTACATCTTGAGTCTGTATCTCACTGTCACCAGACGCTCGCAATTATATTATATTATGTCATGGGGGTCTGTGAGAGGGGGTTGTGAGCCCATTTCCTCTCTTACGATTTATATACACCAAAGGTGAAACTGGAGCCTTTGGTTACGATTTAGCTATATTGCAATGGTCGTATGTATTTCTGAATGTCTAGCATGCTAAAGTCTTTAGAAGTAGCTCAGCACGTAAAGTATTCCTGACTCAGGTAGAAGCACTCTGGCCTTACCATTAACGTGGAATTTATGCTCCGAGAAGACTGAAATGCCGTCCCTGGACCACTACCACTTTTGCTGGTGCTACAGTACACACCTTTTGAGTGGAAATGTGTTGCTGGACCAAACACTGCATGGGAAGTGAATTAGGAATCATTTACATGTTAACATTTTACTTAAAATGTGGAAAGGTGTATACAGAACTCTTAAAGAGCACGCATTAATGGATTTCCAGAGTTAATGTCACAATCTGGCTGGAAAAAACATTGAGCTAAAAAACATACACGTTTAAAGGTGGGGTAGGTAAGTTTGAGAAACCGGCTCGAGATACACTTTTTGTTATATTCCATGGAATGCTCTTAACATCCCGCTGGAAATGAATATCTTAAGTGCTTTGACAAAAAATCCATAAATGTCATCTGTGGAAGCCGTAGTACTGTAAAAAGCACGACCAATCATCTGAGCCGGCCCGGCTAAAATAACTGGATGGCCTACCTGCCTGTCAGCCTTCCATCTGTGCACAAACTTATCTCGTGCCCTCATTGGTCATGTGCGCGTTCGTGTGTGTTGGAGGAGGGGCTCTATAAGGAAGTGGCAGATCTTTTCCGGTTGTGTATTTTCAAATTCTAGCGATCTCGAGCTGGTTTCTTCAAAATTACCTACCTTACCTTTAAGCAACCAAAGCAAAGAACAAAAGATTATAGGTGAAAGGCAGAATGGTAATTAAAAAAAGAGTACAGTTGAAAATCACAGACATTCAGAGATAAATAAATTCAGAGACAAACATCCATCACAGTCCATTTTGAAGTGGACGATGAGATAAACAAAGATCAGAGATAATGTAACCCAGAGACTCCTCTCTCTTGTTTTGGCCACAGAGCATACATTTATAAACCAAATGACTTCCTCCCTCCTCTGCAGTCGGTTCACTGGAGGTTTCCTGCCCTGATTATGCAGGTCAACATGTTGTCAAAGAATGTGCTTGTAAAACACATTTATGGCGAGGTTACATCTTGAATTAGTTGTATTTGTGTCTTTGCAAGGAGAGAGAATCAAATGTAAAAGCTTTCAGCTCATAGTTTATTTCTGTCTAGAGACCCACTTTAAAGCCAACATGGAACCTCAATCATCTTCCTCATAAACCTAATTTAGGAAATTATAATCTAAATAAAGTCAGTCTATACAGAAGGTCTTCTAACCACCAGCCATGGCTATATACTCAATGCAAACTGTGTGCGCCTCAGCAAGACAGACTCTAATAGGTGGTAATTGTCATGTTCCCCCCTTTTATATTTAATGATGTCAGGGTTATTACAAGAGAGCCATCCAAGCCCATGGTTTTAGGTTGCATCTGTGTGTCTTCTTGTTTAGAGGAGTGTGACCAGGGGCAGTGACATCCGCTGAATAAAATATCGCCCACATATGGATAGACAGACATGTGCTTTCACACAGTGATACACACACAAAAGTAATGTGACCTATAAAGTTTTAGGCTGCAGTAGTCTGCCAAAGTTCATCAATCACATTTGTAATAGGCCGTTGATTAGTGTTCCTTGATGTTCCTTTTAAACACACCGGAGCATGCCCTAATGACAGACACACACACACACAAGTACTTTGACGCATGCTAAATAAAACATTGAATTCTAGTAAACTAATCCTGCCCACATATGCTATGCCCGCTGCATTGTTCTGCTCTATGACATTCGCCAAGCTTGAGTTTCAATTTGGAAACCATAACACAGGTCAGAGCTGAGCGGGGCGTTGGGGAAGGGGGGGGGGTTTACGGTTTTCCCTGTTAATCTAAATCACAAGGATTATTGTCACTGCTGATTTCCTGCCAGCGACGTTATTGTTTATCCAGAGAGTCTTTTTGACTCAAGAGCTCGATAACGTGGAGGAAATCAAGTCTTTTGATATGCCAGGTGATGTGCTGAAGTTGCACAAGAACTTGGAGTGCAGCAGACTCAAACACACCCGGTCCCATCTGGAGGAATGTGGGCTGAGAAGAGGGCTTGCAGTGTAAAAATGAATATAAACATGGTCGATAATGACAAATTATGAGATTCGTTCTGGAAAGCAGCCCCGTCTGGCTCTTTGCTAAGTGTGGCCCGTTAGATTTTAATTGTACAGATAAACTGTTTACAAGGCACGATTATGCAGCACCATGAAACTCTAAAAAGAGAGATGGATCTGTTTTGTGCAATTTCTGATCATACTTTTAACTCTCTCTGACCAAATGCTGCTGAATGTGCTGGCAGTCATGCTTTACCATAAGACTTTCAGGCATGACTTGTGGTGATACAGTATACTACAATGCTAATGACACAGAGTAGATCTTGTAAAGCAAAGGCGCTATAAGGCATGCCTGCTAAGCCACAGTAATGTCCTAACTGACAACTTTAGCTAAGCAAGCAGAACTGCGTGAAACCCCACTGCTTTGTGGGTACTATGGGAATTCTATACTGGAGACTTGCTTCAAAAACCAGAACGCCTGAGCACAATGTAAATTGCTTTGATGGTAATGCAATTACTTGAAATGGATATGTTGCAATTGCTTTGTGGGAGTTCAGGTTAATTGATGTAACATTATATTTTTGCTGTGTGAATTTTCCTAGAGTTTAATCAAAAATAATTACTTAACCTTTTATAGATCGTGCTACAATAGACCGTGTGTTTTTGTGCATGAAACAGAGCATGCATACTGTACATTTGAAAGATGGTGCATGCTGTAAAGGTCTCACATAATGAGCTGGTGTGTGTTGCATTAATTCACCTCATAAAGAAAAGGAAACAGACCACCACTGATCCCACATGCTGCCTGTGTGAGTGAGCTACTTTCGCAACCATTTGGATACTCTGGCCTTTTAGCTGCTTGTTGCAAAATTGCATGTGTAGAGCAAACTGGTGTGCTGTACATAAATGATGATAAGAATTAGAGGCCACATCCGCAGGTATAGTAGTTTTCAGAATGACAGCTGCTTAAAGATTACAGGCACAGCCCCAGACACAGGTGCATGTTTGACTCTGTGACATATTGCTGCTACCTGCCCCAGAGACACCTCTGGGTCTGACCCTGTATGATTGATCTTTTACACACACATGTGCACAAAGCATCTTACATCAGCTTTTTCCACTTGATTGATGTCCAGAATTGTTATGGATGCATCACTTGATTTAGGTGCTTCAGGAATCCGTGTGGCTCAGATTCTCAGGATTTTCTTCCAAACTTTAATCCAAATTTAGAACACTTAGCAATGGCATAAATAGTAATATAGAATATTCTACGTCCACTGATTTGCTCTGATCTACATCTGGAAACTGGAAAGCATAATTCAAGTTTATTTTAGGTTTTCTTGAGTGCTCTTTGTAATCCTTTTAGGATTACTGTCAGTACTTAAAAGACCATTTAGGTCATAGTTTATTAGAACAGTAAGCTATGCATCAGCTGAATGGACGTCAACATTGCACTAAGTGACCAGGTTTCTCCATTGCTTAATAAGGCAGGGAGGGACAGGTTTATGCCTTGTTTATGAATTAGGAGAAATTCAGTGGAGTCTGTGATATAAACAATTTGTCTCTGTTCAACAGAAATATTTTTATTTAAATGTGATGGTTTGCTTTCAGTTTTATAGCCATCACGATGTTCCGTGTTAAATGACCTTCTGGTTGGCCACAATGTATGAAAAACAGGTCTCCCTCTGATGGGAACAGTCAAGTATATGCTAGATGATTGCAAACTATTTGTATTTGTGTCTTACCAAACAAATGTTGATCATCTGTTTACATGTTACACTTCAGAACTTCCGATTACTGCCTTGCGCCAACAATCAGGGCCAAGGTAGTCTTTTTACATTCATAAAACCAGAGTGCAAAAATGCAGGACTTGTTTGGAAAGCGATTGGGCCGGTGTTTGAACTGTAAAAATTCCTACCCTTGCTTCAGAAAACATTTGGTCCCCAGTGTCCACGTTTATAACACGTCCAACCTGACCTTGCTCCAACTTAAGAATTTCATTTATAACACTTCAGACACGCAATGAGAAATTGCTGCGGAAGAGAAGAAAAATGCACAATTCAAAAGGAAAGAATGAAACATACAGAAAGAGAGAGAAGCTAATTGAGAAGAGTCTGGGCCTTTAAATTATTAGACCATTGCCATTGAACATTTTTGTTACAGTATCAGTATGGGCGGCTGTGGCTCAGTGGATAGAGTGCTAGACTTCGAATCAGGGGGTAGCTTCGAGTCCCACTGCTGTCAGCATGTCGTTGTGTCCCTGGGCAAGACACTTCACCCCAAATTGCTCCTGTGGGGATTGTCCACAGTACTGAATGTATGCAAGTCGCTTTGGATAAAAGCGTCTAACAAATGACATGTAATTTAATGTAATGTATCACAGGGAACAGGATTGCCATTAAATACATAAATTCCTAGTTTTCCAAATAAAGTTGAGTTCTTGTGACCATCTGGAAGTCAGATAATCAGACAAATGTGTTTTGTTTTGGCAGTAATCAACCCAAACATGTTTTTGATTATCCCATATTGAAGACATACTGCATCAGCATTGAGTAGAGGGTCTACTCGTTGGTGTATCCATAGCATGGAGCTTGGGAGCACTTTCTGTTTACACACAAAACTCGTCATGCGCACATTTGATAGATGAGGTTCCTGATGTAAAGGATTTAACATTGAATATAATATAACCAAGCTGACTGTCTGTCCATATTTACCTGTACGTTAAAGACGAGATCCTCTGCAAAGAGAGAGAGAGAGAGAGAGAGAGAGAGAGAGAACATGAGAGTAAGAGAGCAAACAAGAACTCGATGCGTATACCCATCGACATTGTTTGTGCCACTGTCCTTCCCAATGCCCCCCCCCCCACACTACCGCACCCACCTCACCCAGGGTGGGGATCAGGTGTCTCTCTTTGAAATCTAGGATGGGATCAAACAGGACGCAGCTTTTTGATAGGGTGGCCCCACTGCCATAAGGACCCTTAATGGAGGAGTAGCATGACTGGGACCTGGGCCAAATGGTGTGTGTGTGTGTGAAGAGAAGAATGGGAAAGAGTGAAGGAAATGTACAACTAAGAGCTGTGCAGTTGGGCTGCTGGTGTGTGCACTCAGTGTTGGGGGGTATATTTAAGAGCTAATAGCTACTTCTCTTTAATGTAAATGTGGCAAACCTCAACTTGCAGACACATCTGGAGCATATTGGCTAATTGTCGATTTCACAGTTCAAAGTTATTCTAGGAATGCATTCAAAGAGCAACATAGAGAGAGGAAAAATGCAACTTTGGAAAAGTTACAAATCCCCTCATAATGAAAGAATCTGGAGTTATTTGCACAGAAAACTGATAATAAATGAATTCCTTTGGATCAAACTGTTCCATCACAAACCTTCTCAAGTCCCTTCGGCTTCCTAGCTCAGCAAATCCACTGGGTTTCACTTTGAGCTAAATAAATGCAGGCCATCAGGGGATATGGGTGATATGGACAGTAGCCAAAAAGCTCTATAGCCACACATTGAAATGCATGTTGTTCTGCTCTCCTTGGTAATTGTTTTCAGATTGGTGTTCTGTTTTGGTGGTTTTTTTCTGCTGATGGAATAGTTCTCTTTATTCTACGTTGTAATTAAGTTACTGTTTTGTGGTAAATTACAGTGGCATGTGACATGTTAAATTATACTTGTGGAAAGATGAAGAGATGCAGACGGATCATATTTTGTTTGTGTTTTATATGGAGGAATCCTGTCATTCTACGCAGCAGGAGTTGAACTCTGTGGAAAAATCTGAGTCTGTCTGCATGTTGTTATGGGATGGATCACAATTGTATATAATGTAGTCAGCAAGTTGTTCCTTTCATAACATCAATGTGTGCCCAGACTTTTATGAATGACTCATTAGTTCACCTTATAGTGACCTTGTATGCAGTGCCTACTAGGGTTGACTAATATGCTTATACATTTCAACTGGCCATCACCAGCCCAACCACAAGCTATCTATGATCTAATTGTTTATTCAAACTTGACAGAAACAAAATAAATCTCACCAAATCCTGCTTAGTTTGTCTTTGCACCTTTCCTCTGTATCCCACTCGCTCTTAAGAAGACCACCATTAAAGTACATTTGCAACAAATCGGCAAGATCACCTAAAAACAACAGGCGATGTTCAGCCAATCGCTAGTAGCCGATATGTGTGTCCAATAACCCCAAACCCCAACATCACATACACAGATTTATATTTTTCTCTTGTACATCGTTACTTTTTGGGATCCTTCTTGATACAGTACATGCATTTCGAAGACACTCACCCCAGCCGTCACACTTAAACATCACATCTGCATTCCTCACCCCAACCTAATGCTCACCTAGACCTTAACATCCGAGTCTTTAAACAGCCCTTTGAAGAAGTCAAGACAAACAAGAATGTCCTCGTTTAAAAGACGTGAAGTTTACAGCAATGCTAGAGGCTCTGTGAGGCTGTCCTAACATGCTCACAATGTTGCAATGTTACTACAGTTTGTAATGTGAGTGCGATGAATGTCAATGTCATTCAATAGTGTTATATTCACCCAAAACCACTGTATGTCAATTTGCTGGTGGCACTAAAAGAAATCTCAGGATATCATCAATGTTTTTAGGGTTCATCCTCTTTACAACACCCAGACCACATTCGCAGTGTTTCCTCCTTTTGTCATCTTGAACATATGAGTGTTTGTAGCGAGAGAGGGGGGCTGGATTTACTGTCAAACGATAGCTGTAAAGATAACTGACATGTTTAGATTTGTACACATAGTGAGCAGACTCTCACTGGGATTACGGCTGTATTATGTTCATGTGGTCACCAGGAACAACTAAAGTCTTTGTAAAAACAAGTCGGATATACTTTGAGGTTTCAGGCTACTCTCACACACACACACACACATTACAGTACATAAGCACAAGCACAGACCATAATACTGCTTTAGACTGCACACAGAGTGCAAGGCGCAGACAAGTTCTCACATTTCCCAAATGCTTACATTCCACTTGCTAGTTTGTTCTGCCCCAGTCTCAGTGTCACTCTGTTGAGTTTACACAGTCAGACAACCAAGCCGAGGGATGACAAGGAGACATCCAAAGCTTAACCGCTCTGATGGATACACGCACAGAGATGAATCAGGTGGTATTTGTGTCTCTGGACAAACACTTGTAAAGCTGGGATGGTAAAGCTCTCGAAGACATACACCTTGAGGGAACAGAGAGGGAGACTTTACAGCCATAAAGAGTCACAACTGACTTCACGTGGCTTAACTGATTTCATTTAAGATGAGATTAACCTCTGTAAGCAACCATTGCTGCTGTTGAATCTTCCATTACTTCCCAGCCAGCAGGGCCGACTGCACACAGACTCTTTCATAAGGATGACATCTCTCCAATTCACTGTGTATACATACAGACAGTAAACATGTAATCCTCACCTAGCTATTAACGTGCCTTTCTTCCGTGATGGCCTTTCAGCCTGTCGGATCAGGCAAAATATACTGTTTGCATTATAGATGTTGTTTGACTACTGAAGTGGAAGAGGAACTTCCGGCTCTCTCTTACAGGAAAAATGAACACAGTTAAGCGATACATGTTTGTTATCCATTCATCAGTCTCAACCTTTCTTTTGTTCGATTTAACCCTATGGCATATTTGCATTCCTTGTGTCATCTCCTCCTCCTGTCCAATGAGAATAAAGATGGCTGAGTTATATCTGTGTATCACTACTAAAAAGACTGATTAAGACAAGATTTTAAGGTCAACATTTGAATTAAATAATGTCTAAGGTTTAGGAGTGATTGGAAGTAACTAAGTACTTTTATTAAACTTGTAAAGAAAGGAACGAGTACCCCAAGTAATTGTAACGTTTTCTTTCTATGTTTTTGCTACTTTACACTTCTACTGCTCTAAATATCAGAGTGGAAATGTGTATGCTTCACTCTACTACATTTATGTCACATAAAGTAACTTGAAACTTCACAGATTACTGTTTGCCATACAACATATAGATGAGCTGCTTATCTAAAATAAGTTCCACCAAAATCTAAGTCTGCTCTGTAGTAAGTACTTTTTAATACTTTTAGTGCATGCTTGATTGCATTTTTCTTGACTTTAGTAAAATATGTAGTACTTTTTCTACCTCTGAGTTTGAAAACAAGTTGAGGAAAGGCGTATCGTTTTGATGGAGGTTGGGGACCTCAGAATGATAGATGTGTGTGTGGGAACTCATACGCCTAACTACAGTGATATGCCAATAAATAAACCATACTAACCGTATAATGATGATGTTGCTGATAAAGTTTCTCCATCATATTTTCAGAGCTTGAGAGGAAACATTGGCACATCGGTGTTGTTTGCTGCCCTCAGGTGGTTATTAATAATACCACAGAGAAGCAAAATGAAAACAAAAATGCCAATTAAACCCAAAGTTGCAACATAATTTGCAGGAAAATTGAATGTCCAGATTTCCCAGATATATTCTATTTGACATATTTAACATGAATGCTCAACATATTAAATCGTAAGCGTCCCTTTATCTTGTATTATCAAAACCCACAGTGTCACTTCTACTCCCTGTGTGGTAGTTTGAGACAGACGGCTGTTCACTGCTATCTGGATCAAGCTCCCCTATCTTCATTGATACACCCCCTCCCCCCCCCTCTGCTCTCGGTCCCCTGGCTCTCTGGGGAGCAGCCATGGTGCACTTGTAATTGGGCAGCTCTGGAAACCCAAACCCTCATTACCTTCCTCATTACTCCCCGCTGCACAATGGGGACCTGTTTCCTGGCTTTCACCCCTTCCCCAGATAAAACACACACACACTTGCACAGACACACACATATACTCAAATGCACCTCATGCCCTTGCCCGTCTCTCTCTCTCTTTATTCCTGTAGGCTCTCGCTCTGATCCAAGGCCTCGGTGATCAGGTGTCCATGCTTCTTTGTCTGTGCTTTTGTACTGGAGCACAAAAGCGGGCTGTCTGCTTCTACAAAAATACTCTCCCTTCTCTTTCCTTACCTGCTCTCTCCATACTTTCCTCTCTCTCTTCTTAATGTCATATTTTATTTTCTGTTTTGATTTTTACCATATTCTTTATTCCCTCATGTGTGTATGATGAGGAGTATCTTCAGCACTTTTCACCCCATCGCTTTACTTTTGGTACCCTCTTCAGTTCTCCCTACATACCACTAGGGGGCAGCAGTGATCGTCAAGTCAATCTCAGTGGAAAATGGTGGCTGGAATTTGGGCAACAATCTAACTCAGTGTGTGAGCCTTTGTGGTTATTCAGATCTTCTTGAATTTAAGAATCACAATCAACCTTTGTAGATTGAGCTTGTTGCTTCATTTGAATGCTGTGGCCTAAATGTATTTCATTATCTACTCAGGAAGTGGCGGTTGAGTTGCCTTTTGGTGTTGGTTGTTTAGAGTAGCTGATCTCTCTGGAGACTCTTAAAGATGCTATGCTCAAGTTCAGTGAGAGGGCTAATGTGTGTACCGTACAGTGTATGGAAACATCACATACCATGTTCTGTCTCCATGTGGGACACTTATCTCCCCCATGTGAAACTGGAGCTTGGCCACATGAATGCGGACATCATAATCAGGGCCAGCCATCTTTATTTTCAGCTGTTATGTCCTGTTGTCATTACATGGAACCTCATTATAATTTCATAAATGGCATATTAAAACAAAAAAATTGTCACTTCTGTAGAGTCGACACTTATGCCCCAGGACAATCATAAATCGATATGTTACCCAACATCAGGCTTCCCTGTAAACCTGCTTTCTATGAAACAAGAGTGCAGGATTTATCAACAAGCTACCGTGGCTCTCAATATCAGCTGTACATGGCAACACAACCGTATGAGAAAGGTCATTTTAAATCATCTCAAACACATCCAAAGATCAACAGAGTATAATGATCTGCTCTATATGCTAATTTGCAAGAAATGTGGTAAGCTTGGTTGGCCTACACACACTGCTTGTCATTAAACGGCAATAATCTGAAAGACGTGAAGTCAAAAGGAGCAATGTTAAATAAATACCGTACCTGCAAAATAACCATTATGCTTGGAAAGAACATCCATGATGAACAAATAATTGAAAAACTGAGAAAATACTTGATTAATTGAAGTAAATGGGGATAGCATTTAACAGCGAAACTTTATGCAAATATCTTTTTACAGTCTCACATAACTCGTTCGATATAATCCACATTTTATTTATCCAATACATTTGGCAATAGTCAATTCAATCTTTTTGACATGGTCATGCCATAAAGTTAGAACTTTCCTCACTTCTTCCCAAACACTTGCATTTTCACTAGAACCTCACTCTTTAAAACATGTCTAACGTATTTCTGTAATACCATTTTTAGTCATGCAATCCTTTACTAGTATTTGATATCCACCCTTAAAGATATGCTACTGGGACAAGTTGTTGAGGGTCCTCACATCCCTATCAAGCAGCTCATTATGTTTCCTCTTCCTACACATCCAAGTATTTTAGTGACCATATGGTTTTGATAAGCTTCTGCTGTCAGGAATTGGACTTATCTATTCAAAGAAGGTCTGCTCAGTTTCACTGTTGTACAATATGTCCATTGTTACAGAGTAAATAAATGGTGGACTGCAAAGATTAACTGGATTGTGTAGCTCTCTTAGAGAGAGAGAGACTCCATCTGGTTGCCTAGGGCATTATTCCACCATGTGTTTTCATGACAAAAAGTTCAGCAATGTCTTACCACCCTCAACACACACACGCACACACGTGGAAAAAGTAGATTTCAACCAACAGCACTCCCTCAAGGATGTTCGCCCACAGTCTTGGAAAAACAGTAAACTGGGTCAGGGAGGAAACACTTGAGAGTTGGTTTACCACTGGTGTATTTCCACACACAGGCTTTGTTAGATGTAAAGTGCAAAGCTTACAAGACATGAGAAAACTACAGCGATGCACCTGAGAAGGAATTTGTGCCTTGTTAGTCATAACCTGCCCACATTTGGATCGACCGCATTCATGTTTTTCTTTATTTTATTCTTACATTTTGAATTTAATTCTAAACTTTTTTAGCCTCTTGTGCCTTTATTATAAAGACAGGTTTTCAAAGGGGAGACTTTGAAAAGCTTTAAATAGTCCTCAGGTTGGAATCAAACCTAATCATGTGTAGATAAACTTACCAAAATATAACCCTGAGTCAGAAGTATAGGGACTATTTAAGAATATTGACAATAACTGCTAGAAATACTGCTAATCTCCATTTTTTTTTTTTACTCGTAGTGGATCAGGTTGGAGGATACGTCCCCTCCTGACCCAGAAAGCGACGCAGCTTCTGGTCCAGGCTCTCGTCATCTCACGCCTAGACTACTGCAACTCCCTCCTGGCTGGTCTACCTGCATGTGCCATCCGACCTCTGCAGCTCATCCAGAATGCAGCGGCTCGTCTGGTCTTCAACCTTCCTAAATGTTCCCACACCACACCACACCACACCGCTCCTCCGCTCCCTTCACTGGCTTCCAGTAACTGCTAGAATCCACTTCAAGACACTGGTACTAGCGTACCATGCTGTGAATGGATCTGGCCCTTCCTACATCCAGGACATGGTTAAACCATACACCCCAGCACGTGCACTCCGCTCTGCATCAGCCAAACGGCTCGCTGCACCCTCACTGCGAGGGGGACCCAAGTTCCCATCCTCAAAAACACGTGGGTTTGCTATCCTGGCTCCAAAATGGTGGAATGAGCTCCCCATTGACATCAGGACAGCAGAAAGCTTACACATCTTCCGGCGCAGACTAAAAACTCATCTCTTTCGACTCCACTTCGAGCGATAAAATGACTAACAAAGCACTTATATACTAACAAAGGACTGGCTTATCTAAAGCCAGTTGAGTAGCACTTGAAATGTTTTGGCTCTATGAAACCTAATGTACTTATATGATTCTGTCTTCTTCAAGTTTGTATCTTCTTGGTCGAATGCACTTACTGTAAGTCGCTTTGGATAAAAGCATCAGCTAAATGCAATGTAATGTAATCAAACCTGAAGATCTGACTGAAGACCTCATTAAACTTTGAGGACCTCTGTCTATATGGACAACCTTGAATTAGCATGCGTGTGTGTGTGTTCCTGCATGTCTCTGCACACCTGTAGATGATTATGTGGCACATTTCCTTTTGTGCCATAGGCTTCTCATTACCAGCTTCTTTCCATGCCTGCATTGCCTTTCGCTATAAAGTGATCAAATTAACGCTATATTTATACATGAGCTCAGTGTATTTAAGTTGCTAATTGCATCCTAATGACTGAAGTTTTGCCAGGAAGCGTTGTGTTTCAAGCGTTTGCTAATTCAAAGGGCAGGAAGTGGTGTTGTGTGAGGAGGAGGGAAACAGGCAGGGACAAACATGGAGGTGAACAGAAACGAAAATCATGTGGATATTGTGACTGAATCCAAAGACAAGCAATCAATCTTGTAATGCGTCATTGTGCTTACAGTGTTTGCAGCTGCTCATCAGAAATGCATTACCCATCAGCGACTGACAGATGACATGTTTACTTGTGCTTCCTTTTGGTGTGTGATTTCTCCATTTCCAATCTGAATTATCAGCTTTCAGCCAAAGCTCTGAAAGCATGCAAAGGGGATGGGGGAGAAAAAAAATCATGAGGGATGGATGGGAGCAGTAAATAAATGGTTTAAAAAGGGAGATACGCTTGTGAAACTACTGGTTTTCACACAGAGACATAAAAGGGGCAGAGCACTACTGTATGTACTTCTGTACCATCAGTTTGCTGCCTTGTCTTTCAACACAAATGTCATTTTGACTTAAGCCACAACCCATTACTCTCCCCTTTCAACCCCTGAGTTACATAACAGGAGAATACCTTTCTTTTCCCTCTTCTGCCTGTCTCCCCTCCTCATCCTCCTCCCCTGAGAGTCACATCACTCTCCGTTTGTCATGCTTTCCACACCTTTGTCAGCCCCTTTTCTCGTTCTCTCCCCCTGTGCTAATCACTGCGTGTGGTGAATAATTCACTCAGTGCAGTGGGGACTGAAGCTCTTTGATTGACAGCGTTATTCTCCCATCTCTTACATTATTAACACACCTCTATCAGGCATTGTTGCCATGGTGAAGGCCATTACAGGCCAGAGGAGAGTCAGCTGTAAGAATGACCGCCTCCCCCAAAACACAAACCCTTAATCACTTTCTCCTTAAACCCTCCTTCCTTTGATCCCAGGCATCCTTTCACTCCCCCTTTGGTTTGACCTTCTGAAGGTCACTGCTTGGTAGTGGCACACAGGGCTGGATAGATGACTTTTGATATGTCTATACTAATATATTATTTGGACTTAAATGTCAAGATTTTTTAAAAAGAACTTTATTTGTCAGTCTGAATACATCGATTGTGTATACATTTCGTGCCAAATAAATGTTAATAATACAAAAAATATATACAAGCAATATGTAATAGTTTGACAATGACAAACCCATAGAGATGAGACACTTTGCAGTGCCCCTCAGCTCTGAGGAACTTTATCGTTTTTGGGTTATACGGACCAGGAAAACTGTTCACATTTTGGAGGCAGCAGGCAGCTCTTTTGTGTATTGGTGCACAAGAATGCCATGAATCCGAAAGACCAAACACAAGATACTAAAAGGATAAGCCCTGAATGGAAGGAGAGTATGATTGGTGAGTGAATTGAATAATGGAGGAAGCAAAGGTTGAGAAATGGAGGAAGCATAGAGAGGCATAATAGAGGACAACATGACGCACGGTCTGATAGAGATTGAGGGCACCATAGCTGCAACGTAATTGAGATTTAACCGAGCCAATGTCATTCTGTTCAAGCGGTGTGTGTGTGTGTGTGTGTGTGAGTGTATGTTGCCCTTTTTTTCAGAAATTCAATTCACACTGCCTCATAGCATCCCCTAAATGCCTGAGGAAGTCATCTGTCAAAGTGGGTAGCCGGGGACGTATGTAGTGAGTGAATATGTGTCTCCACAGCATGTCTGTGTGTGTGTCTTTGTGCAGTTTTTATTTGCTCCGATTCCTCCAGTTGCTCAGGACGTCCGCAGTCTCAATGCTATTAACCCTTTGCCCTGTTCTGAAGGGGAAGATGGAGCAAAAAAATACCCTCTGTACTTACTTGAACTCTCTTTTCCTCTCCTCTTCCTCTGAATGGTAAAAAGCACTGGGACCCAGGACAGCTGCCTTTAGTTCACCAGAGTTGAGTGAAAAGCACAGATGTACTGACTTTGTTATCTCTGAATAATGCCACTCACTAAATTAGAATGCTGGACTCTTTTATTATCTTGCTGCAGGTTATAAAACCGTTTTAAAGTTTTTCCACTTAAGTGCCCAGCTCTGGAATAATTCAAGTTACTGGGCTCATGAAAACAAAGTCTTGTCATTAATGCAGCATGGGTCCATCCGGAGAGCTTTTCTTTATCTTTCCATACGCTCGGAGGGAAGAATCATTGAACGGCAAGAGCTGACGCTTTGTGTGTTCATTGTCTCACAACGGAGAACATGTGGCGTATTCGTCTAATTAACAAATGTCACAGGCATACAATGTACCAAATGACTGAGAGTTCAAACAAAGATTTTTTTAAGAAACACTTTGACAAAACTCTTTTGTTGCAAAACTAATGAAGGTGTGAGTGTGACAGTAAATGATTTGAAACTAATGACGTTTTATTGGGATGAAGTGATGCGTAGTGGTCAACTAGCTGCAGGTACTTCCTTGGAAAAATAGATGAGTATATTCTCCAGTCAAACTCAGGTTGCATGACAACTATGTGAAGTTGGAATTAACCTTCAAAATGTCCCTTGTTAAACAGCTGCTAATCCGATTATAGATATTTCCGTTTTACTGTAATTAGTGCCAGGCCTTCCTGTCCTCTTTGTTCCCACTGCATGGAGAAGACTTGTAATAAATAAAGTCTTATTATGATAGATGGCCTCATTGCAAATTGTTACTATGTTCCAGCATTGATTCTAGGAATAAGACGCCGTTGTTTCTAACCGACCTGTAATTGCTTATTCTTTGGCAAGAACTCGGTTATTATAATTGTTGAATATTAATTAAAATGTTATCACTGCTTTTAAGACCACTATCACGCTGCTGGAGAAGCTGTTGCAATTTTAATTAAGTGAACTTATATGTATTTCATTACACCATGGTCTTTGCTCATTGATGTTTAAAATTAAATTGTGCACAGCATGATCTCTTATTGTTCATGTGGGTTCATTTTGATCTCAATTGTTCATCTTTACTCTCTTATTTTGTGAATCAGATTTTCAATTATATGTTTAAAAGAGACAACATGCCTCATAAAAACCCCACACTGTCACAAAGTCCATATGTGATTAAAAGTTGAACTAAAGAAAAAACCATTATAGGACATGTAGCAAGGGGAAGAGGATGTAATGCATGCTCAGGCCAAGGTTTATATGACACACACATTCAAATGTATGTTCTCTGGTCACAAGGGCAGATATTTCTAAATGCCAAAACTGAATAATTTATCAAGGTAACACCTTTCAGAGGGGCCACTGATGGAGGGGGGGGATGAAGACAAATGGAAAGGTGATGAGTCTGATATTTGAACGAGCGATGGGCAAGAGGAAATGGAATGATTGAGGAGAAAATAATAACATGAAGAGGAAGTGTGTGTGTGTGTGTGTGTGTGTGTGTGTGTGTGTGTGTGTGTGTGTGTGTGTGTGTGTGTGTGTGTGTGTGTGTGTGTGTGTGTGTGTGTGTGTGTGTGTGTGTGTGTGTGTGTGTGTGTGTGTGTGTGTGTGTGTGTGTGTGTGTGTGTGTGTGTGTGTGTGTGTGTGTGTGTGTGTGTGTGTGTGTGTGTGTGTGTGTGTGTGTGTGTGTGTGTGTGTGTGTGTGTGTGTGTGTGTGTGTGTGTGTGTGTGTGTGTGTGTGTGTGTGTGTGTGTTCATTCATTGTGTGCTCATGTATTGACAGGAGAAGAGCAGGTGTTTTGGAGTGGCTCCTGAGTCAATCCTGTCATGCATGTAAATCTGCAGCCTGTAAAAGGCATGCACACATTGGTCGAAGACAGCTGTAGCCCCTTTCACTCATTCTAAGCAAGAAAAACAATATTTTTTTAAATCGCAATGAATTAAATAAATGCAAATCTTATTTTAAAAGATCATTCCAGTACTAAATGAAAGGAGTTAAAGTCATTATAGAAACTGAGGGACATGCAGGTATGTGATCCGTAAGCACTATTCAATATTCTTATTGTTGTACTCCCATATTTGGTGTTTTCGTTGTAATATAGTTAAATCCAGATTATTGTAATGTGAAACAAGAGAACTTCTATGAACACATCATTTCTGGGAACGCAGTGCTCCCTGTGTGAGTGCAGCTAAATGTTTTTGCAGATAAACTTTGGCCCAGATTTGTTTGTGACCTCTGACCTGTAGTGGTGATACTAAATCAAACTTTGAGCCAGTGGAGCTGGACAAATCCCCCATCCTGAATCTTTACAAGTTTTTTCGTCATTGTGAGAGACGGGATAGTTTCCTCCCAGCAGACGTCTGGCAGCAGGAGGGAATCCCAGCAGGTTGCAAGGCCCCACAGATATAATCCTCAAAGGGAGTGCTGGGAAATCTCTGCAGAATACAGAGAGCTGAGGCTCTAAACCAGACTAACAAGAAACGTGCAAAAACATACGCAAACCACCTAGCTTATAACAGAGTAAATGTAAACTTTATTACAGTATTCTGATCACATTTAGGTCGTAATTAGATCAGATTTACACTAGTGATCCCAATTTGGGAAGTTTTTGAGTAGGCATAACCAGAAAAGATGAACGTCTTTTGAATCACTTTCATGCTTTGACCCCACATATTTCTTGAAGTGTACCAATTTAACAAGTTTCCACATCACTGTAAAATACTGTAAATGTTGAAGAGGCTTTAGTGAATAATACCATGAATCCGTTTTTTCATAGTAAGCGAAAGTGCATGCAAATGTAGTGACTCATCTCCGGTGCCGACACTTTCTTTTTTTAAACCCTCATTATTTAAACTTCACCTTGACTGTATCAATCGTTGAAGGGAATGAACCTGAAGCGTTTAACCATCATTTGCATAAACACGATAATGACATCAATTTTACAACAAAGCTTGTCTTGCTATTTAGACTACAGTGACTCATGGAGGAGAGCTCTAACTTGTCACTTGTTAATGAAACTAAACGATCATTAAAAAAGACTGCTGAATCTGCACAATATAACCTGTGTGGATTTGTGCTCCAGGGGATTACCAATTACTTCATGGATTACTTAAATGTCCTCTACACACACATGCATGCACAAGGTCTACCGCAAAGATTTTCAGGAGTTGGTAGCGACTGTAAAAATAGAAACTAGATTAATAGACAGGGAAGTTTGGAGGTGACACAAGTGATTAGTGGGGAAAGGAGCATAAGAACAATATACTAAAAGAGAAAAGTTCATGTTCGTAGTGTTGCTGTTGGCAAAAACAGGCTGGCCCACTTATCAAGGATGTGCAATCTGAGAGAGAAAGTACATGGAGGCCAGAGAGGCCACCAAGGAGCTCCAGCCAAAAGATGTGTGTGTGTGTCAGCTTAGTTCTATTAATGACTTATTGCCTCTGCCTCCGTGGAGTCCAGGCAGGATTTGAAAGGGTATTGGACCTCCCATGGTACCAACACACATACACACATGCACACCCTGGGGCTCAAACACCTTCCTCTCCCTTTGCATGTATCTGTAAAACACACAGCAGGAGAAAGCCCACAGTAGAGGAAGATAAAAATGGGGATGATGGGTGGCCTACAATGACGCCATCCTCTCTTGAAGTCATGTATTTACACTCCAGCTAGCTTCTATCCATTGCATACAATTTTATATTAAGGGATATCATTACTGCACAAAAAAAATCAAGGCTCAAAAGACAACATCCACAGATTGATCTGACACTGTTGTTGCCTTGGAAGTAACATGTTAAAGGTCCCATGTCATGCTTTTCCGGTTATTACCCGTCCCCTTGTGTGTTATGTAGCTTTTTCTGCATGTAAACGGTCTGCAAAGTCACAAACCCTCAAAATACACCCTGTAGCGAGTAAAACTCTAACACAGAAAAGACCTGTCTATGCTGCCCCAGAACGCCTCGTTGGAGATTTTTCTTTTTCCATTTTTTTCTTCCTGGGTACAGTGACGTGCCCATACCCAAATGGACCAATCCGTGGAGCCGTTACGTTACGTCCGCGGAGCCGTTACGTTAAGTCCGTGGATTGGTCCAATCTGCGGACTTCCTCACACACACACACTCAATCTTTTCTCAGCTGCAGCTCCGCCGATTTCTCCTCCCTGAGACGGCGGGACGCGGCGAGGCTGTGAGTCGGTGTGTGAGCACACACACAAGCTCCCAGCCAGGCTGCGGGTGTGTGTGTGTGCTCGGGCTGGTTTCGGGCTGGTTTTGGGCTGGGTTTTGCTGTGTCTCGCTGTCTCGCAGACGGCCACTGGGCTCACAGGGAGGGGGGGCCAGGAGCTCCAACAAGGCGTTTAGGACAGAGAGTGAATACACATACTATACAGAGATGCTGTATGAGAAACCAATGTGAGTTTGGAAAATTGCACAATATAAATCTATTCTAGTAGACCTCAACAATGGAATTATGATCAGTAGAAATGGCCATGACATGGGACCTTTAAGTCTTTTGTCTATAAGTCTACTACTTTATTCCAGATTTAAATCTCTCAACAGCTTAAATAGGTTTTGATCATTTTTGTGGGTGTGAATCCAGCAAATCAAAGACTTCAGTTATCTACGTAATGCATTTGCACAACTTTTTGAACGGAGGATGAATCCTACTGACGTTTCTGATGCCCTATAACCTTTCATATAGTTCACCAAAGATGTGTTTTTTTGTTGTGTTTTTCAGTCAAATATCACAGCTGTTGGATGGATACCTTCAAATATGGTAAGCAAGTATGCAAGAATATTTAAGTGTATTGAAAATTGTTAACATTTAGCCATCACAGCATGAATAAGCGTTTCTGCACAAATGTTGTTTTGACTTAATGTCAAAAGGATAAAATAGCTAGAGAAAGTACGAGTGCCAGAGGAGATAAACAGTATGGCACTAACTCACTGATTTATGCAGCATGCCTTTCTTTGTCTAACACTATATACTCTCAATAATGATTAAAATGCTATATCTAGATTCTTTATCTAACATAAAGCTGCACTTTGCATCTTCACAGATGTGTGGATCCATTTAGCAGTTAAAGCCGGTGTTTTAAATGTTCTGACTTCATTAGTTAAAGATCATTTAACAAAAACGTAATCAAACTGGATTTTATGTACTTTGAAATTCTACTCTATTTCCGTCCCAAAATATGTAGATTATTTTTTAAAGCAGTAAAATGTTGTTACGTTGTGTCTGACATATGATAATAGAGTGAAGAAAATCTATTTTACTACAATGTCCTCCGGGATGTAGTGCACTAGAGCATATTTCCCTGTGTGTACCAACAACCATATGGACCAACTGGGGACACGGTGGCTTTCCTAAGCAGAGCCCTAGTGGAAAGAGGAACATGTCAAACACAGATGGGTGCAAATACGGTCTATTTATATAATGGGCCCTCACAGCATAAGCACACAGCAAACCCATTCAGTTAAATAAAGAACATATGGGTAACTGAGCTGATTTACAAAATATCATCTGAATGAATGAAGGAATTATTAAATAAAACTCAATAATAATTCATTTTTAAAAGTATATATCCTTTATCACTTCATGCTTGGTTTACCTATTTCTTCAGGGCAGTGAGAATGAAATATTGCAGAAAAGTAATGTATTGCAAAGTCTAATATACAGGGCAGATATTGTTTCATATGGCAGGGAGTCCAAAAGGAGATGCCTCTGAGGAGAGAGCCAACATATTAAAAATAAAGCAGGTGAGAAAAAGATTATAGGGTGTGGAAATGATTGAGAGGAGGTGAGAGACATGGAGGGAGAGCAGATGATGTGAGAAATTAAAGTGTGAGCAACGTCAGTGTGGAGAGGAGGAAGGGGGTTGAGGCTTCCTGCTTTTTTAATCCCAAGACTCCCACGAACATGGCTTCCCCAGCTCTTTACTCCCAGATCTGCTACCAAGGGAAAGAATACATACTCTGCTTTATTTTTTTATAGACTGACATATAAAGGAACTGTCATGTAATGCAATTATTCAGCATCTGTTCTTGTTAGTAACGCTTTCATTCAGTCTCCGAAGTCTGCGATGGATTAAGTTTCAAAGTCGGGTCTAAGTAGGGCAGAACACAGACACAAACACTCTAATTAATAGATCATTACAAGGCTTTATAATTCATCAAAGTCCTGCATGGTCTCCAGAGCTTCAATAAACTAATCAGATAAGAGTTCCGTTAATTCAACTCAAGCCTTGGATCATGTGAATATTTAGTTTGTTTTTTCAGTCGCTGTCCTAATTCTGTATGGACCAGATGTTTGGTGTAGGAGCAGGGAAGCCCCCCTCACTACTGCTGCAGCTGATATGTTCTGGTGGGACTGTATATTTATTATGTATACATTTCATCTGACACTTAAGTCATGCTAAGACACTCCAGAAACCCCTCCAAGGATCCAAACAACCTTAAAAGTGAATGCCTTTAAGTGGCAGTGTCAAGATTGTGAAGAAGTAACAACTCTTGTCTGTAAATTCCACGAGTGGTTGCCCACATGCATTCTTTGCACTCACTACTTGTTTATCTCTTTATCTCCACTGAGCGTGCAGAGATGATCAGAGATGGCAAAAGTACACACATCCTTTACTCAAGTAGAAGTACATATACTCGTGTTTAAAAATACTCTGGTAAAAGTAGAAGTACTGACTAAACTTCTTTACTCAAGTAAAAGTAAAGAAGTATGGGCTTCGAAATGCACTTAAAGGGGACCTATCATGCAAAATGCACTTTTGTACGTCTTTTATACATGAATATGTGTCCCCGGTGCTCCAGGGAACTCACCAAGTGTCAGAAAACACAACCCTCTCTCTTTTCCTCCATACCCAAATCTCTAAAAGCGGGGCTGCAACGGATCTGATACAGACTGATACAGATTTGAAAATTCTCTGACGTCAGGAACAAGGAGCTCCGCCTATATGGCCAACTCTCCACCTATCAGGGAAATGAGAGGTTGCCGTGGCATGGTAACAGCATGGTAACAGCATGGTAACATGACGCTCGTGCCTCGCCCCCCTCCTTTGCAGGGGGGCGTGGTCAGCTGCAGCTCATGCAAAGACAGGGCTGGAGGAGAGCAAATAGAGCGAAATGAGGCATGGCTGAAATGCATGATCTGTTTGGTATTTTGAAAAAAAAAAACGTATAAATATACCTTATATAGGTATGGCCCTACAATATATTATTCAAATATAGCATGATAGGTCCACTTTAACTAAAAAGTACCCATAACTACCAACTGTTTTATAGAGTAACTGACCTCACCAGGGTTTCCCACACATTGACTTTACTTGGGCGGGCCGACCTGATGCTCCTGACCAGTGAGGCTTCGTTCTACAGATGTCCGTGTCCTCTGTGTCTCCTCCTGTCTGCCTCCCCTGTGCCTCTGTCCTGTGCAGCTGCTCTCTGGCCCTCATGTCTATAGTTATGCTAATATGAGCGGTTGATTAATTAGTCCGCAGACAGGTGCTTTGTCCATATGGGACTGCTCTTCATTTGTGAATATTCAGATTACCGCTCCCCTCTGTGCTTTTACTGTCCATGGTTGTGGGTAGAAAGAGGATGTGGGACGCTTAAGGGCATGTCACTGGCTGAGTAACAGGAAGATACCGCTTGTTTAAGTGGAGTGATTAGATTATTATTATTATATTAGAAGATTTTAGAGAGTTGTCTGGGGATCATAATAACAAAGGCTCATGACTGTGGTTTTCATGGAATCTTAAAATAGCACGTCATTGCATTAGTTATGCAAGTTCATCAGCAGTAAAAATAATGCGAATACATTATTTTAATACGTAAATTGATGCTTGTTATTGAGAAAAGAAAGACTGCAGAAAAACTGAGCAAGACAGTAAAAAGGTTACTTACTTCTCTGTAAATCCTCCATGGTCAGTCTCCATATAAATTAGACTCTTGCTTCTGGTCCCTTGTGAATAAAATATGTCTGTCTGTCTATCTCTCGCATTAGTCTTCCTGTCATTCCCTGAGGCCTCTCTCATGGGAATAAAACCGGAGAAGCACTTCAAGTTTCTCCACAGCTCATGGGAGATGTGATCAAGTGACATTTATATCCGGAGCCATACCGACATCTGGGGTGTTTCTGCACCATCTCATCACAACCTCCACAGTTTCCCTTTCAGACAAAGAAGCAGGTACTCTAGTTCAGGGGTTTTCAAAGTGTGGGAAGGTGAGCCTCCCCTCAGAGAACATAAGAACAGCCGCGCCCCCCCCCCCCCCCCCCCCCCCCCCCCCCCTTCCAATTATTATTGCTATTTTATTATTATTGTTGTTGTTGTTACTATAATGCAGGGGTATTGAATTGCATTTCAAAGAGGTCCAGTAAGAGAAAATGTCATTAAATGCTCTGTTTTCGCTGTCTACCTTTCTCTTTTTTGAGCACGCCATTTGAAATTCTCTTCTTGTCTCGTCTCTGTGTGTGTGTTTGAATCTATCGTGCTGACTCACTGACTGCACCAATTTGATTGGCTGAGTAGCGTCACCTCCTTAAAACATGAAACAATAACTTTTTTAAACCTTTTAATCTTTATGTTTTAAACATTTTTTTAAATGAACGTCAACTTTGCCTCCTTATTACACTCACCCCTACTTTAGTGCGAACAATGAGTCTGCGTCTTTGATGCGCACAGGCGGATGATGCGGGGATGCAATGTAGACAGGAATAAACGCATCATCCTCTGGCTGCAGCCTTGACTTTTGATCAAAGTCGATGCGGAAAACCTGCACTCACACAGGTAGGTGGAGGTGAAGGGAATGAGCACTTTTACAGCCTTTTTGGCGAGGTGGGGGAACTCGGTCTCCACAGACAGCCAAAAGTGTGCAAGTGACGTTTTCTGCCAGACGCTGTCTCCTCTCTCACTTTAGGTAATTTCACTAAAAATCGATCCATGTTGCCGCTCGCATAAAGTTAGCTGAAGTTAACTAGCTAGATTTCACTGTTTCTCGTTATTTCTTTCTCACGCTGCGCCACCCCTGAAGTTCTCTGGCGCCCCCCCGGGAAGGCGCGCCTCACACTTTGAAAACCGCTGCTCGAGTTCATACATGATCAGGTGTGTAATTGCCTGATTATTTCCCATTTAAATGCAAAAAGGGATTTTACTCATCATGACTGAATCCTACTGACTTTGGTTATCTTGTATATTTTGTTCCTAGTGGCACTAGAGTTTATATATATCTTTAATAATATCTTATAAATCCTATTGACTTTTTGTGTCCCCTGTCCCCCATTTCCACTCGTGCTGCCGTCAGGTAAAAAATCCTAATTTGTCACACCTGCAAACTAATGACATCTTCATCGGCCTCAGCTGTGCGTTGTGTTTGGTGGTTTTCCAAATGTTAGTATGCTAAAATCTTACACTATATGGTTAACATTATAACTGCTAGACATCAGAATTAAGTCATTGCGAGTGTCATTATTTGGACATTAGCATTTAGCTCAACGCATCCCTGTACAGCCTGGCCGAGCCTCTTGTTGCTGTATACTCCATTTGTTTGTTATTTATGATTAGATCCAGCATTGTTTGGCATGTATATTGCTGGACAAGAAAATTGGCATGGCACTAAAATTAGACCCACGTGAAGACAAGAAAGGAACTCCCGAGAACCCCCTAAGAGGAGAAACGGATGGGCACTAGCATAGCCTAATTAGAAACAAGGAAAACAAATGAGAACAACTATCAAAATAAATGTTCCATTACAGCTATAGTAGCGTGTGAAGGGTGGTAATGAGGAAAACCGTTTATATTTCCTGAAGCGATGGCCTGAAAGGAAACACTTCTTGAAAGAAAGTCTCCTTGTGAGGGCAGAGCTTCCAACCACACAGAGAGCACATGCTGAGCAGAAGAAGCTGGTACAGGTCTGCCAGATACATGATCCCCATCCTTAATTTTCTCTGAGAGACATAAAATTCAACCTTTTTCCTGGAACTGCAAAAGGAGGCTGTAGTGCATCCCTTGCAGAAGATCTAAACCTGCCCATTTTCTCAAGTGAAACCAGATGTCCATGACCTCAGCCAGCTGAGCTGTTCTTTCCACAAATGGCCCACTTCCCGCTCACATGCTTTTCGGGCCTGTTTCAGTGCCTTTCAGTCAGCCACATTCCATTGTGAGGCATTCAAGTGCAATGTACAAGGTAGCCTAATTTCCTGGGTTAATAAGGGAGTCTGGTTGGTCCTATATTTAACCTGAAACCACATTAAAAGGCCTTTTGGCTGTCCCTAAGCTATTTCCCTGTGGAACAACTGGCCCTTTTAATACAAGACAGCTCAAAGTGACCTCAATAGTAAAAACAGGCTCTACACTTAATGTTTCAGAGTCACAGTGCTTAACAGTCATTGTCTTTATACAGTTGGTTAAGAATGTTCAGAATTCAACACTTAGACTAAGAGCAGGGATCTGTTACTGAGACCTTTTTTTTTTTTAACTATTCCAAGCCTTCCTCCTGTATTTCCCCCATTCAATTATTCTTTTTATTTTTATTTGACCATAGAATTGTGCTTCCGGTTGAACAAACCTCAGTTCACTTTCAATGCATTGATGGAAAAATAATCACTGTAGAAGCGACAGAAAAGTATTCAACAGTTTACAGTGGTGGAAGAAGTATTCATTTACTCAAGCAACAATACCACAATTTAACACATTTCCATTGAAGCTTTCATGCATTCATAAAAAGTATTAAAAACAATATTTAAGAAAATCTACTAAAAGTATCAAAACTTAAACTATTCACTATGCAGCAAAATGTCCCCTGTCAGTTATATTATCTTAGATTGTAATAAAGCTCTGTTACTGTTACAAAGGTCAGATGATATCCCTATTAGCATGAGCATTGGCTATTCTTCCTGGGGTCCACACACACAGTCGGCTTTATCCTTCTCTCTCTGCGTACTTTTCTCCTTGGAACAACATTTAAAAAAAATGCAGTTTGGTTTTGGTCAGAAGAATTTATCGTGACCCTTGGGGGTTTTATGAAAAATACACTGTGGCCAAGTTTTACATTTACACTGTAGGAAAACTGTGGTCATTTAGGGGGTGTTTGCAAGGACTTAGTGTTTTTAAATGCAACATTTTTACAAGTGAAGTCCAGGTTTGTGTGTATGATGGGGGATTTGCTGTCAGATTGGGTGTTGCAGCACATTGCCCATGTTGATGGGAGACTTCTCAGATTAGTCCAGTCGTTGGATGCTCATTTAATTTAATCTGGAGGAAGCAGATGTTCTTGAACAGCAAAAAGTAATCACTCACAATTAGTGGAGGGTTACTTCCCTCTCTTCCCTTCAATATTGTGTTCCTTTACTTGTTGATGTTATGTTAGCATGCAAATGTGTCTAAAGAATTAAGTTAAAATATAGGTTTTCATAACCTTTTACTGAATACATTTATGATATCCCAGTGCAGCTATAATTTAAAGTAAGGAAAGTACCATCTCCTAACCTTAAGGGATTGTCCTCATATCCTCTAACTTTGTGAGAAATATATTGTGTATAAACGTTATAGGTATTGAGAAAAGTCCTCTCCACAGACTGTCCACAGGTGACCAAATTCACAAGTCTGATCTGTGAATAAAGGACAGTCTACGTATACACAGAAATAATCATCACACAAAATAAAACAACGAGGATGGGGAAACTGTTATTTGAACATTTGTGGAAATAGTGTTAGTCTATAGCCATCAGCCAATCAGAAGAAAGATTTTGCCTGAGCAGATTTTGTAACCTAAAACATTGGTAGCATTGTGAAGCCATAATAAATGGCTTCAAACAAAGGTACCCAGCTGGCTTGGTTAACCCCAGGCCATAAGAGCACATACTAGGTAAACAATTGAGTTGGATGTTTTGTTTTTGAACTGGAGCCAATACAGCAGTACAGTCTGAGCACTATTTAGCTTTGATTTGTGAAAAACATATAAATAGTGTTTATAACAGGAAAAACTCTTTGTCCCTGGGAACTTTCATTGTTTTTCATTTCCTTTCAGCGCCTCCAACAGCAACAACCAAAGTCAGAAAGTCTCTTCAACTTAAATAAAAAATGTAGCCAGCCACACATATGGAAGAATTAGAGGAGAAGCCTTGATGAAAAAAAAAGACAAATAGTTCCTGTTTAGATTTTTATCGCTACCTTGCCAACGTACAACATATGCTTTTGAATAACCATCCCAATTTTTTATATTTTGATATTGTTATTTTCATCCTAATATTTTTATATCATTTATGGTTAAATATGGGAACAGTTGTCACTTTTTGGGCTGAACATCATGACATCAAAAACAATAGTTGTAAAGGATAAATAGCACAGTTCATCTGATAATCCGGGAGAGTAAACCTCGGTCAGGTTTCAGATTGGAGAGGCACGGATTACTCTCTGCCCATCACATCTGTCACAGGAACTGCGATGCTGTGTACTATAATTGCCCTTTTGACATTCACAATATTAGCCTTTAAATATGACATGTGAGTAGTGTGCATATGAAAGGATTGTGTATCTCCTATGATGCCATGTCCATCCTTCATGTATTTCATTAGATAATACTTGATTCAGTGTGTAATATAGAATATTTTAGTTTTTTTTTTTTAAAGAATCTCTTTCCATCCACTAACTTCAGTTAGGCTACTTAAGACTTTAGATAAACATCATTATCATTGTGAGTTATTAAGAACTGGCTACGGCAGAACAAAGTATACCTACAATTTTCATTTTCCAAATGCATTGGTGCTAATTGCACTATGGAACACCCAAATATTTGTCTTGGATGAACAAAAAATGTAACAAAGGGTGATGCATGATGTTGGTGCTGTTCCGGAAAATTAGGCTCTGATGTATGAGTAGCCTATTTCAAAACGTCCTGCCCATCTGTGGGCAATGACCTTGTTTAAAGCAGGATAGTATTTTCACTCCCTTAGTGAGTGTGCATGTGTGTGTTTTTGTGCTGCTTGAGTGTGTGTCTACAAGACAGTGAGGGGCAGAGGGAGGCGGGCACGCCCAAATGATGGTGTTGAATGACGCCCGTCTGTTGCTTCTTCAGTATTTCGGTGCGTCCTGCGATTGGTGGAGGACGGGATATGGTACCCAGGGCTGGCGCACCATGGGCGGGTGGATGGCCTGTTTATAAACCCAGATCTCTCCTCGTGGGCGGGAACAGCAACAGTAGAGAGTGAAAGCGGAGGGACAGAGTGAGAGAGACGGTGGAGGAGAAGAGGCTGTGGTGGCGGCTGTGGCTGACCGGGGATCGCGGAGGGGGCGAGGCGGCCGCCCCTGAATGCCTCTTCAACCGCGCATGGACGACCACCTCAGCCTCCTGCAATCACCCCCGCTGAGCGTTACCAAAACCCGGGGCGACAATCTGGTGAACCACGGATACACCGAGACAGAGACCGACGTGATGACGGTGGTGGCGTGTGACAACATGCTGGAAGAGTCGGTGGCTCTCCCGGGCCACCACTCTCTGGACCGATATGAACCGGATCATGAATGCTGCGAGAGGGTCGTCATCAACATCTCGGGGTTACGCTTCGAGACCCAGCTCAAGACTCTCTCCCAGTTTCCAGAGACACTTCTGGGAGACCCCAAGAAGAGGATGAGGTACTTTGATCCTCTCAGAAACGAGTACTTTTTTGATCGAAATCGACCCAGCTTTGACGCTATACTTTATTACTATCAGTCTGGCGGGCGCATCAGGAGACCCGTTAATGTGCCCATTGACATTTTCTCTGAGGAGATCCGCTTCTATGAGCTGGGTGAGGAGGCTATGGAGAAGTTCAGGGAGGATGAGGGCTTCATAAAGGAGGAGGAGCGACCGTTGCCAGAAAATGAATTTCAAAGACAGGTGTGGCTGCTTTTTGAATACCCAGAGAGCTCGGGTCCCGCGCGGGGCATAGCGATAGTGTCTGTCCTGGTTATTCTCATCTCCATTGTCATCTTCTGCTTAGAGACACTGCCGGAGTTCAGGGACGACCACAGGGATCCGATCACTATTGCACCTGCGATTAATGGCACACTCCCGTATTTCACCAGCCCATTCTCTGACCCTTTCTTTGTTGTGGAGACGTTGTGTATTATTTGGTTCTCATTCGAGCTGCTGGTGCGCTTCTTTGCGTGCCCTAGTAAAGCCATTTTCTCCAAAAACATCATGAATATTATTGACATTGTGGCCATCATTCCCTATTTCATCACTCTGGGCACAGAGCTGGCAGAGAGACAAGGAAACGGACAGCAGGCCATGTCATTAACCATTCTGCGCGTAATTAGGCTTGTTCGGGTGTTTCGCATCTTCAAACTCTCGCGTCACTCCAAAGGGCTCCAGATTTTAGGACAGACTCTGAAGGCCAGTATGCGTGAGCTGGGCCTGCTCATCTTCTTCTTGTTCATCGGTGTCATCCTCTTCTCAAGTGCTGTCTATTTTGCTGAAGCAGACGACCCAGATTCGGGGTTCAGCAGCATTCCAGACGCATTCTGGTGGGCTGTTGTCACCATGACTACCGTGGGCTACGGGGACATGCACCCCGTGACCATCGGGGGGAAGATCGTGGGGTCTCTCTGTGCCATCGCTGGTGTGTTGACCATTGCTCTGCCCGTGCCTGTCATTGTCTCCAACTTTAACTACTTTTACCACAGAGAGACGGAAGGGGAAGAGCAGGCACAGTACCTGCACGTGGGCAGCTGCCAGCCCCTCGCGGACACAGAGGAGCTGAGGAAGTCTCGCTCCTCTTCCTCACTCAGCAAGAGCGAGTATATGGTTATAGAGGAGCACGGGATCAACAGCACGTTCAAACAGCAGCCCAACTTCCTCACCACCACGCAATACAACTCGGAAAATTGTGTGAATATAAACAAAAAGATTTTCACCGAAGTGTAGCCAATTATAGAGTCATAGCTCTGAACGCAGGAAGGGTAGTGTGTAAACACACAGCTGTTTCTGTCGCTATGCTACAGCGTGCGGAAGCAGCGGTAGATCAGATGAATAAACAAAGGAATAATGAGGGAGGGGAAGCAAAATCCTGTCAGTTCAGAGACGCTGCTTTGTGCTCCATTCACAAAATCTGTCCTTTTCATTTCGGTGATGAGGATTCATAATTCAGTTTTACTTTCGCGCTTGGAGATAAAGAACTCATTTAAAATATTAGGTCTAGTATTCTTCGGTGAGTTAGGGAATTGACCTGTTGTGCATTGTGAAATTGCCAATACATCATCACAACAGCCTATTAGAGGCTTTATAACTGAAAGATGAGTAAAAATGTATGGTACTCGAAGAGCACATTGTAGCCTATTGACATAGCCTACGTGTTATGAGTCGTGATTCGTCAGTCATAGCCTATAATATTCAGAATCATTGAAATATGTGTCTGAGTGTTTTAACACATGTAATGTCACAGTTTTGCATATTATCTAAATTAGACCGTTCTGTGAGATGACTTAGGCCTAATTGTGCGTTAAAGTCTAGTCAAAATGTTACTGTCTTTAAAAAAAATCCCTTATCCTTTCATATGAACTGTCATGGTGCGATATACCTGCTGTCAGTCACTATCGGTGCAGGACACAGGGATAAACACAGCGCACACGTACAGCGATCAAAGATGGAGCGTGCTTCTCTTTGGATGCCTCAAATATAGCTATGCCCGCTGTGATGCAGTCGCCATGGAGACGTCCGTTTCCTCGGTAACCCCAGTCACCGTTGCCATGGCACCCTTGCTTCCACAGAAACCTTCCAGATGGCTTGGAAGCTATATCGGAGATTGTTATCAAAAAAGCTTGTATTGAGTCTCTAATAGGACAGTACGATTTGCGTGCGTAAAATACGAGCCCCAAACATACCGAGCATTGACACACAAAGCAAATTGGGAGAACAACGTCTGTTCACACAATTGCCACTATTAACTGGGTCCCGAAATGAACCAGGCACCGCTTGCTAAACCGGAAGATGTGGAAGGGGAGGCAGCGCGTGAGGAATTATGAATGAACTGGGAGCACGTTGTGTCTGGCTGTCCTGAGTGCGCTACTGCAGGCGCTCAGCAGAGGCTGCTGTTCTCCCACTGATAAACATGGTAAGTTCTGAACACTGTCACTCAGGCCCTGGCCTCTTTATGAACCCTCCCTTTACATTTAGTCATAAAACCAGTTGTTTTACTGTGTGGGTTTAATGGGAATGCCAATACATTTAGGTTAGTTCAATATAAAGAGTGTTACCTTAATGACATTTCATCCCAGTAATATCACAGCATAATAAAAGCAAGAGGTGGTTGGTTTTTTGTCCATGCTCTTATTCATGCAGCACACGGTGCATACATGTACTGACCTTAGTGTGTGGGTTTTCCTATGTTGTGTAATGGGGCAGATGCTCCTGCAGTGCGCCCAGGTTGTCTTTAACCTTCAGATGACTGAATAAGGGCACCAACAGCATGCCCACCCAGTGCTGCCCCCTGGTGGCTACCATCTCCTTAAAGAACAGGTGGCTCACCTGATGTCTCTGACAACATTTGCCAGTGATGTCAAAAAGATTCAGAGGTAACATAACCATGAGATATCTCACAACAAGAGGAAATTGAGAGCTGCCATTTAACAACAGTATTGTTAAATGCATTGAATCTCCCACTCATGCTTATAAACGTGTTTATATTGAAGTGTGAAAAAAATCCCATTTAAAATTATTGTTAGTAGTAAAGCCTCTACCTTGCCTTTTTTCCTGTACCCAATTCCTATCTTTGGAACTGCTGCCCTGCTACCCTGCAGATTTATGTTCACTGTCACCCCTGACTGTGATTACTCTATCTAAAAAAGAGATGGGATGAGAGGGAAATATAACATGTTAAAAAGGCAGGATGGGGAATCTATCTATCAGCCATGTTCTGAATCTATTGAGTGTGACTCTGTGTGCACTTGAATGTGTTCTTGTGAGCATGCGTGTGGTAGTTGACTATTATACCTCAACACTCATGGCTGAGTGATAATAAGGGCATTCTCAGTAGTTGGCTTACCCTAAAGGCAAAGTGGGAGGTCCCACAGAAAGAATGACCGCGTCATAGATTATTGCTTTCCGTTTTAACCCCTGACCTTGACTTCATACATTTTCAGTGAAACCCTCTGTGTTGGTCATCAGTTAAATTGCCTGCTCATTTCTCAAATCAAATAAAAGCTCCAGAGAGGAGAATCACTGGTTTATTGATTGTAAGCAAACTATATTTTGGAAGAGACAGTAGCTGCTTGTTTATAATCTATTTGGATTGGTCAGTCTGGAAGCTAATCTTATGAGCCTGGCGAGGATAAATTATCGAGAAAAGAACGCACATAAAAAAAGAACGGTAACATGCACTTTTGTCTTTTCAATTCCTATTCTGTCAAGCTCAGATGATGTGCAACATTGCAGCTCGCTAGTGTTTCACATTTGTTTCTGTCCAGATCCCTATTACATATCCTAACATCTGCTACTCTTTCTTTATCTTTACTAAAATGTAGGCATTTGGTTGATGCTCTTGTACAGGATGAATTGCAGTGTGGGGATGCATGTCTGATTAACTCCAAGACTGTAATGCTGTCAGTGGTGGCACTTCTAGAGAAATGTTGCCCTTGTTAAAATTGTCTCGCTCACATCAAATATGCCTGCCCCTCTTCACCTCCCTTCTCCTCTCCTTATGATCTGACACTGTTTACACTTTGAGTTGTGCATGAGGGGTAAGAAGACAGCAGGGAGAAGAGCAGCATCCTTGCGTTGTTAATAAGATCACCAAACTATGTGATGGGTCTGGTTACTCTGTGTGGCTCTAACAATGTAGTCTTCTCTCCTCCCCATTCTCCTCTTCCTCCTCTCTCTCTTTCTCTCTCAGGTAAAAGTAGCTCAATTTTTCTGCACAGACCTCCTGGAAACCCTGACGACCCCAATTATACTGCCTCCCATTTAGGTAAACAGACTTGATTTGATAAGAAGAGTAAATATGACATTAGTGAACCTTACCTAACATTCACTGCTAACGATTTAGAATGGTGTTCTCTGTTTAGAGCTGTATAGATTACCCATTAACCTGCAGTGACCTTTTTCTCTCTATAGGGGCGCAATGACTCTGGTCTTCCTGATGAGCCAGATTGGCCAAAGCAAAGAGTTGAGACAGAACTCCCACTGGATCAATATTTCTTCCCCTACCCTCCTCCTGACTGGTGTCCTTAAACCCAGACTGGGTGCCTACCAGTTCTCCCCTTCCAGTGGTACACCACTCAATCCAAAATGCAATTGCTAGAATGACAAAAAAAACGGACATATAATGTATTCCACATACAGTTTTGTAGCTGCAGTATTCTGACTGCTTTTCTTCTGGATTTGACACACTGTGAGTGGATCGATCACGCCGTCAAAATGGATTCAGGCAGCGAGAGAATTCAGCTGGATCAGTTTTATGGACTCTGGCATTTCTCTATCTATCTACTGTTTTCCATATAAAATTGCAATATGGCAAAGAACATCTAATTCCTGGATTTAATGCAGATTTCTACCCATTCATGTTTTAAGGTAATGATATTCATTATGGACAATAACTGAAAAACAGATTTAGCTTCAAGTCAAAAGTGGCTAAAACTGAGGCCGACCGTGATTTGCTGATATGAAACTGTGATACAAATCAAAGACTGTTAGCCATATGCCTTTTGTTAATCTGTGTGCTCTGTATTGCAGATGATACAAATTGTATCTGTATTTGTAAGTGATACAAACACCTATGTATGTGTGCTGGTTGCAGCTATTCCCCTGTCCTATACACATGGAGAACAATACAGAGGCATATATATACATACATGCACATACATGTATACACGTACCTATGAATGGCTCTGTTTTATCCCAGAGTGCACTGATATGTTGGGATGGGGCAGAATAACGCCAGTGGAAGGTTGTGTATGCCAGTATTTGTTCTGTGCTATTCTGTGCTGTCTTAAACATGACCCATATAAAGAGATATCAGTAGTACTGTCATTATTTGCGAGGAGATTTTTTATTAATTAATGAGAAAATTGAACTGGGAAAATATCTTTATAAACCGTATTTGTGTGGTTTTGATGATTTCATGATTAGAGACATTTGAACCAGCATTACCCTGTCTGTGTTGATGTTTCTGTAGAATTAATCCTTTTCTATAATTCACTTTGGTATGGTTTAGTATAAGCTACATATTTAATTTGGATTTCATTATTTAACAGGATGAAGGGCAAATAAGGGCAGACCAAAAACATCAAATAGTTTGCAGTAGGACACTAGAACAAGTAATAGCAGTGCTTACGAATGTGATTCTGTGTGTGATTATAAGTTGCTTTAATCATTCAATGTTGCTCTAATGTCCTAGATTTATAGGGGTATTATCATCCATAAATATGTTGACAGACAGAAAAAAATGGTTTATTGTCATCATACTCTTTTAGTATAGTGAACAGGGTTTGGTGTGTAGCCCTTGAGCAGCTGTCTCGTACAACACAGGTTGGGGTTGTACTAAACAGCTGGTGCCAAACAGAAAATATCCTATTTGTAAACACAACTGAAATAGAAGTATGATAATAAAAGTAAAAGCAACTATGCTCTATGACACAATTTCTGCAACCTCACCCATTTTAAAATGTGCATGGACAAGAGATGATTGCTTTTATAGCACAATATTGCAAAAACATTTGGCTTTTCCCTGAACTGCACAGAGAATTGAACTGTGTGTGAGTCCAGTGGAAAACTTCATATCATCGCTGTGCCGCAGGAGGTAAATATTAACATTCTAACAGAGGTTTACAGCCATCACACTGTCATCCTGTGTATGTCAGCAAGTGTGCTTTATTGCTCCAGGGAGCCCACCAGCTTGCTAATAACTCTGCCATCTCTCTAGGCTATTGTGTGGCCACCAATATCAAAACCTTTTTTTTTTTTTTTTTTTTTGCCATATTGGAAATGCTGTGATAGTTTTAATCTAAATACTCCCAATGTTTATCAGTGCAGCACAATTCATTTTCTCCAATTTAAACATTTAATTTTTTCTGACTGATTGGTTCTCTTTATTTGGCTATATTAAAAACATGTTAGTGAAAGATACAACTGCCTTTGAGATCACAAAAATACCGGTGATGTCATCAAAGCTCACCACCAGCCATGGCGCTACATCAGGAAATCTCCATAGCAACAAGGGAGGGTTGTCTGCAAGATGAAGAGAGTGGCCATGTGAACAGATTCAGGTGCATTGAAGGGATCACCACTTAAGCTGTCTGTAATACTAACAGCAGTGTTTGTGTGTACAGGACTTCTCAGAAGGGTGGGCGTTGGCAGTGTGTGTCTATGTGTTTTGAGTTATTGTAAACAAGTGTGTGTGTGTGTGTCTTTGGCAGAGGATCAGTGTATTGCCAGTAAAGACAGATCGGGTGTCACCATCAAGGGTCTCCATTGGAACAGTCGGTCTAAGTGGAGTTAAGACAATGCCAACACCCCTCAGTCCTGAGCCAACACCAGACTGTATACACACACACACACACACACACACACACACACACACACACACACACACACACACACACACACACACACACACACACACACACACACACACACACCAGCAGCAGCAGTTACTGATTAAAGGATATACCAACATTTATAGAAAAATAAAATGACTTCATCACTAAATAACTGATCTTTTTGTTAGAGGTGACACTTGGGGCAGCATAAATAATTATTTAACACAACATTGATAAATCATAACCTTTAAGTTGATATGTCAAACAGTTGCTTACACATTGATTACCATAAAATGGTTATTGCTGCTAAGCAGAGCTGAAAACAACACTGATAGTGAACAATCAAATAATGTTAGACTGCTTCATATAGAGCTGCCTATTCAATTAATACCCAGTATGATTATGACAAAAAGCGACACATTTCTTATCACATTGTTTTCACATTGTCATTTCATTCATTTATTTTGTTTCAAATATAAATTATAGCTGCTTTAAGGGTAGATTCATTGTTAATTTGTTATTATATAAACCAATGTTATAATGATGGGGAGTCTCTCATGAGACTCAAGTTGTAAAGCCATCTGAGACAAACTTTTGATTATATATTTAAAATGTATTTAGACTTTTATTGTTTAAAATTGTACATTAAAAAATATTAACCTTTTGAAATGAGCAGATAAATGATTAATTTTCCTAAAATACTAATCAGGAGATAAACATTTCAACAACTTCCAAGTGCACTTTTCTCTGTGACTTTCAGTTCACTAGCAGAGCCACACCATTGGAAGCTATAACGATGGTTGCTAAGGGGGATGATGCTGTTGCTAGAGTGTCTTAAAAAAAAAGAAGGTATTAGTTCTTGATGCTGATTGGCTCATCAGTTGCAGTTTCCAGCCAAAGGCCCAGGAGACGAGGCGGGACTCCCTTTAGAGGTACATGCAAAATAAACAACAAAAATAATCTTAGACACATACACTCAAACACATGCAGCCACAAACATTAACATAATATATGTAGCATATTCAGACCCAAATGTTAAGACACATTACTTTTTGCTAGTAGTTCGAAGGGTTAATCCGCTGCCAATCATTCCCAATTTTCTGTCAAAACAAACAGACAGATGGTGGAGAGGGTGATAGCGTGAAGCAGAGAGATGCTGCTGTGCTCTACTGGATGACTCATCACTCTGTCACTGTGACCTTTATCTGCTACCTCTCTACCTCTATTCTTCCCTTCTCTTCATCTCTTTTCCTGCACACTTCTAACTTCATTTACTGAGAACTTTGTTTGTCCCCTCTTCCACCAATCCTTTTTCTCTATGCCACTTATGCCGCTAATCCTGGACATCCTCTAATGCTTTTCCTCCCTTTTCTTTCCTCATGTGGTCCACCCTCTGGTCCCATCACCATCACTGGTTTAGGGTGAGGTGTTGCCTTCCCAAAGGGATGTATGCCGGCTCTGCCATGTTGTTACAAGTTGACGGAAGAAGACACAAACAGAACAGACTGCAGACTGATATACATTAACTGTTGATTTCACTGAACTGACTAGTTAGGCACTTAACTGCTGCTCTCAGTATGGGAAGAAAGCATTTGCTAGTGGAACATTCTCTGCTTTCACTGCACATTCAATTAAGCATGTTGCCATTGTAAAGAAGATATCTGCATATTGCACACATATGCAGCCATGCAAACCTCTTCATGCAGTATAGATATCATTAATGCACTCCCAAGTTTCCTCTCTAAGTTAAGCCACGCCTCCAGACCAGTTAGCCTATTGATTTTTCCTTGTTTTTGAAGGCTGTGAGAACAACAGAAAATGAAACCACATCCAGAATCAATAGTGGAGTACTCTACTCTGAAGGTGAGGACATATCTCATCATCAAAACAGCAATCATAATCAGCCTCCTTGCTCTCAACAGGCAGGTAGAGAACTTCCAAGGTCAATCTCTAAATATAGAGGGACCCTAGAGAGAGAAGTGCCGGGAGAGACAGGAGAAAATTACGAAAAGAGAATGAAGGGTCAAAATAAGTTGCTTAGCGTGCTGTCAGAAAGAAAGAAGAATTGCTGTTGTGGAGTGGTTAATTGGGGCCAACATGCAATACTATTTAGGAATAGAAGGAGCATTTCCATGTGTTAACTGTTGTGGCATGTGAAGCTGTCAATCTGTTTAATTTTAGTGCGAAGGTGACAAATTAGTTTCCCTTTGTCCTTGTGACTTTGTCTTTATGTGTTTCAGTTTGTGCACTTCTGGTGGTGAGTGCACGCACATGCCAATACCATAGGTTACTACATCTGTGTGTGTGCGTGAGAGTGTGGTAATGGAGTGATCACCTGCTGCAGCACCAGCAGAGGTCATTCAGGACAAAGCTCCTCCCATCCCCTGCAGTCTGCTGTCATAAGTTGGATCAACACCCTCCTCTCTCCTTCACTCTGTCTCTTAGTCCCTCTCCTCCTCCCACTCTCACTTCCACATGTTGTGCTGCATAGAAAAGGGTGGAGATTTTAGGTGTGCTGACTCACACTGACACATACATATGCTGATCATCTCAAAATTAACTCTTAACTGCGCTATTTGTAACAAATCAAAACATATAAATTCAGAGTACATTTGTATTTAATGTGCTTATATGATGGGGATATTATGTGAACATCATGGAGCTCTGGGAATTTCTGGCACTTTCCTGTTTGTTTTATTATTCCATCCACATTTCTGTCTAGACATTTTGAGGCTCCCCGCAGTCGGGGCCCCTGCCCAGCAGCTAGAGTACAAGCTGTCCAGAAAATACAATCATAAATTGCCAAATCAAAAAAGGCATACAGTGTAAAATGGCTTGGTTGTGGTTACAGCAGTCGTGTGGGGTCATTAGTTGGAAAGCATTCTTACATTTCTCTGAGGTTCCATGTCGTCTGCGCTGCTGAACACAAAACAGAATCAATTGCCCCGTTGACTGAGACTTGGCACAACCTTAAAGTGAGACAAACTGGAGACAGAATTGAAGATTTAAAATGGTTGAAGGAGAAATGCCCTTAAACTTTCTGTTCAACTCTATGCCAGTGATATTCTACTGTTTACAGTGTATAGATCCGGGGTTTTCAAAGTCTAACTGTTTAGGATCCCCCCATAGACAAAATCAAGAAAACTGTGCCCAAACATTTATATTTAAAAAACATAGGTTAAAGGAATCCATTGTTCCTTCTATTAAAACAGGAAGTATGTGTTATTGGATTGAGTGAGTTATGAGTTCTGTGGAATACAACTTGAGCCACACTTTAACCCTATATGTGTTGTTTATTGCAGCATTAAAAGTATGCCCCATTAGCTATTAGCCATTCCTGTTGGCAGTCTACCAATGCTGTACAGTGAACTACTACTAGATTGCCTGTACTTGCATTAAAGAAGAGCAGAAACATATTTTTCTTATGATTTCTCAGTGGATTTATGGACATTTTGTTTATTGATATTGGTGAGATGTCAGGTTTGAATATATTACAACTTTGACTTTCTCCTAATCTGCTTCTATTTACTGTGTTCTATACATATTTTTCTGGAACTGCCCCTGATACATTTCTCTTAAACATCAGGCATATTGTCTTTACAGTAAGAGTTAAGGTTGTCCGTGTTTTCCTATTGTTTTCTTGATATGGTTTGCAGCCGAAGATGAAGTTCAGGTATAGTAAACCTAAATTATGGTTTCGGTAACATATGTTCTATGGATTATTAATTTATGATATTTTTAAGATTACTAAAACAAGTTGGTTGAGTTAAAGGGAAAACGAAAAGACTGGAAATGATCATGAACACTGATTTCTAACCAGTGTGTGCAAATTCAAAGTGGTTGAAAGAATAAAGTTCAACATTAATCATCAGGGGATGTGACTCACCCTTCCCCAACCCCAACCAACTCAATCTAATATACAATACTCTACGTGCCCTCTCCCCCACCCCCGGTAGTAAAACTGTGTTATAAGTAATGGCTGAGAATGAGGTTGTGGATGATGAATCATTAAACTACTGACACCCAGCATTGGATATTGGTGGCCTGGCTCTTAGCTGCCCTCCATTTACAATTGGGCCTTCCTCATTTACATTCACGGACGATTAGGATTTAAGAGTTCCTGGCCATCAATCAGTGTGCTTATGTAAAACTGTCAATATCTCCCCTTTGAAAACCTTCAGCCATCAGCTCTGTGCAGAGTGAGCCACTGCTGCAGTCCCTGTGGTCCCATGTCATCATCTTAATCAGTATGTTGACACTTTTAATGCAGAAGGTTTGCATAGTACTTTCAACTTGTCCTTGGGCAAAAGAAAATGGAAGAGCAAGGAGAACACATGGGGGAGGATATGTGGTATTCCTCATGTATTCTTTAGGGAGTTGTGTGGTCTCATTTTCTTTCATGTGCGTTGAATTCCCGCGCCTTGCCTGAAGACATCTGGGATTTCACCTGGCCCACTTTCAAGCAGTAGAGGAAAGAAAGACAGGGAAGACTGTCTGCAGGAAAACTTCAATGCCCTAGTTAATTTAACTGTACAAACATTAAACTTAACATGGATTTGATCTGTGATTGCATTAAGAGTTTTCTAGCATAAGTCCTGTTAATGTATGGAGAAGTGCATGTGCTCAATAGGTCTAGCAGTAATTATTTAGGTCTGTTAATGATCAGAGCAAAACTAGCCACAAACAAACTGTACTGTAGATAGCTCTCTATAATACATACATTAAGGATCTCAGATGGCATGCACATTTGACCTGCAGACTACATCTTGTGGGTTCTACCATAATGGTTGAGTGCATACTGTACTGTTATATCTTTGCATACAGACAACGAAGTACACAAACAAACCTGTTGACCCAGTCGAATGCTCAAATCATATCTAAGAATATTATGATATAATGAGTATTTTTCTAGAACAGTTCAAGCAGGGACAAACAGTTACCAGAGACGTACACAAGTTCAGCTGCTATAGCTAATTAACCCTCCTTTCCTTAATGAATTGCCCTCATTAAAGTTCAGTAGAAAAATGTCCCATCCTATATTTACACTTCTCATGTCCCCTCACAAGAACATATTTGATCGTTTTCATCATTGTTAATCAATGTTCTTCCATGTTGCAAATGCATCAGTGGCACGAGGCAGGCTGCTTGCAAAGATTACGGTCTCATGTGAGTTTCAACTTATACACGAGTATTGCCAATTGTTTTCTCCTGAGACGCACATGTTTTGTTGAAAACCGTTTCCACCCAGTGGTGGGCGATGCTTCCCCTTTAATGTGGAGCAGTGAGGACAGGAGACTCGGGGAAGGGGGAGCGCAGAGAGATGGGGCGAGGCGCGCAAGAAGCTGTTAGTATGCGCTGCGATGCCCGACTGCAGCCCACGCATCTCAACTATGGTGAATTATGGTGACATCTGAGAGACATGAGAAGAGCCGGCTGCTCAAAAACACTTGGTCGTGATGAGATGACACATCCGCTGGACAGCTTAGTCAAATACGGGAAGGAGGACAGACTATGAAGAAATGGACTCACGACCCAAAGGCAGCTTTTAAGAAGAGACAAACTGGATAAAAATACATGCGTCTGCGCACCAAGATAACCAGGGTGAATTCCTGCATGTCATTATCTGAAATTATCCTGTAGTTCGACAGATAACGCTATGCTGCTTTGTTTAGTGCATGGAGTCTGCTGTGGCTGTCCACGATCCACACGAGAGGGCTGCAAATGGTTTAAGTATGTCTGGCACCTGCCACTCCAACTAACTCCCTCGCGCTTGCCTATGAACTGCAACACTGTCATATAATGTTTGACCGTCCTCGTGCATGAACTTGGCTGCTTTGTCTCAAATCTTTGAAAAATAAATAGTTCCTCATCTATGAGAAACGCCCTCAGAGGACAGCGTTATTCCATTGAATGGGTCGCGAGATGTAGCCTCCATTTGATACTGCGAATCATTGGTGTATTCATATTGATATTCCCCATCAGAAAAAAGATGGAGGAGTTTATTTATGAGGAGTTAATAAATAGATTAAGAGGATAACATTTGTACCGAGCTAAAACAGACGGACCTGTTTAAAGAGTGCAAACAGGTGATTTCGCTTTAGATGAAATCTGCCGAAGCATGGGTGCTACAGAATAGAAATACTGACAACAGCGCCTTCATCAATAAGTCTGCCGGCTAGAGGACTACCTTTGCTGTTGCTGCAGGCGGGTATTATTCTGATCGGGCCGTCATGTTTAGCTAATACCAAGCATTTCAAGATTTGCTTACTTTATTTCCCACCACAACATCATCGCAGCCCCCCTTCTCCCTCCACCAGCATCAACCTGTAGCCTAGCTGCTTCACAACATGTATCTTCTGGGCACAGCGGAGGGAGGTAACTCGTGCATCCTCACGCCTTGTCCCCTTTCCCATTCACGCGCTGCTGCAGAGCCGGAGCTTCGGGTGATAAATGGCCGGCAGAGGAGCTGCTGTGACCGCGGGGCCTGACTTTTGACTTCTCCTGAGCCCATTACGCATATCCACTGGAGGACCCATTGTAAACAAGCCTATCAAGCGCCAATGCACATAGGTAGGATTTTTTTTTATCCATTTTTGCTTTAACTACCAAATTACACATGTGTGGCTGTCTTTAAAGTAAAATAGTGTGTCTGAAATAGAGCCAGTAGCATATGTAATATTTTATATTTTTAAATTGCGTGTGTGCATTGGCCTTTGAAATGTCAAGGTTTTAGTGAACTGTTCAAACTTGACAGTGATTCATTATAGTCTATTTTAACCACTGGCTCTGACCAATATACCCAAATATAACTAACTGATAAACTGTTAATTTGATAATTGACTTGATGAAGTTTTTCTGCTTTGGGAAGAAATCCTAGTCAAATCACACAAACAGAGAGAGAGAGGATTTCATCTGAGAGATTGTACAGTGGGGCACTCAACATATAATCATATTTGTTGGTTATAATTGCACCCTGTGAGAGCTGATACAGTATTACTGGCTGGCATATTGATCCTGCAGCGTGCTCATATGAGGGAGAACTCATAACCTAATACACATAGACAAGATGGAGCCAATGCGCTCAAGTGCTTCTGCCCCCCCACCCATTCACCCTGCTTGTTACTTTCAACTTGCCTGTTTGCAGGAAGGTTTGGAAATAGCACGATATTTATAAGAATTACTGACAATTACAGTCGCTGACAGATGTAACACATAACATGAATGGTTACAAAATATGAACGAGTTGATACAAGTTGTTGAGTACTGTATGCATGCTCCAAATTTAAAATGATAACCCAATGTAAAAGCATGAGCTTTCTTGCTTGTTTCATTCAAAACACAACATTAAACACATAGTTCTTTAATTAATGTTGCATTCTTTCTCTGCTTTCTCTCCTATCTGTAGCTCTTCGCAGGCAGAACTGCCTGTAGCCTTCCTGAACCGACACGTTTGTGGAGTTTTTATCTCGTCGTGGCCCAGAAGTGGCCCCACACTGTCTGAATCCTGCAGGTCCCATCCTCCTCTAGAATGACGGTTGCGACCAGCGACCCTGCGGATGAAGCCGCAGCACATCCAGGTCCGCCTCATGACCAGTATGACCCAGATCTAGATCATGAGTGCTGTGAGAGGGTCGTCATCAACATCTCAGGCTTGCGTTTTGAGACGCAGCTCAAGACTCTCTCCCAGTTTCCTGATACACTGCTGGGTGATCCCAAGAAAAGGATGAGGTATTTTGATCCTCTCCGGAACGAGTACTTCTTTGATCGGAATCGACCAAGTTTTGATGCTATACTTTATTATTACCAATCAGGAGGGAGGCTGCGCCGGCCTGTTAATGTGACCTTGGACATTTTTTCTGAGGAGATCCGGTTTTATGAACTGGGTGAGGAAGCTATGGAAATCTTCAGGGAAGACGAAGGGTTTATAAAGGAAGAAGAGCGGCCGTTGCCAGAGAATGAATTTCAGAGACAAGTATGGTTGCTGTTTGAGTATCCAGAGAGCTCCGGTCCTGCCCGTGTCATTGCCATCATCTCCGTCATGGTGATTCTTATCTCTATTGTCAGCTTCTGTCTGGAGACACTGCCAGTTTTCCGAAACGATGATGAGGAAATGTACAATTATCCGTTACCGTCCGGGTCCAATGGGACCTCAACCTATGACAACTCAGCCTATTTTAAAGACCCTTTCTTCATTGTGGAGACCCTCTGTATCATCTGGTTTTCTTTTGAGTTCCTAGTTAGGTTCTTTGCCTGTCCCAGTAAAGCGGGATTCTTTGGCAACATCATGAACATCATTGATATTGTGGCAATCATCCCCTACTTCATCACCCTGGGTACAGAGCTAGCAGAGAGGCCAGAGGACGGACAGGCAGGCCAGCAGGCTATGTCTTTGGCTATTCTGCGTGTAATTCGTCTAGTCAGGGTGTTCCGTATCTTTAAACTCTCACGTCACTCCAAGGGGCTCCAAATCTTGGGACAGACTCTGAAGGCCAGTATGCGTGAACTGGGCCTCCTCATCTTTTTCCTGTTCATCGGAGTGATCCTTTTCTCCAGTGCTGTCTACTTTGCCGAAGCTGACGAGCCTCAGTCCCAGTTCAGCAGCATCCCTGAGGCCTTTTGGTGGGCCGTGGTTTCCATGACCACTGTGGGTTATGGAGACATGGTCCCAACAACCATTGGAGGAAAGATTGTTGGTTCTCTCTGCGCCATTGCCGGGGTGCTGACTATTGCCCTGCCTGTACCTGTCATTGTGTCAAACTTTAACTACTTCTACCACAGAGAGACAGAGGGCGAAGAACAGGCACAGTATCTGAATAGCCCGAGTGTGCCTAAAGCCAGCTCAGCTGAAGATCTGAAGAGGAGTGGGTGTAGTGGCAGTGGGTCCACTCTCAGTAAATCTGACTATGTGGAGATCCAGGAGGCTGTGAACCACAGCACTGAGGACTTCAGACCAGAGGGCATGAAAACAGGAAACTGCACCCTGGCCAACACTAACTATGTAAACATCACTAAGATGCGTACAGATGTATAATGTGAGCTACTGCAGATTAGTTACTTCAGCTGGGGTCTGTAACGGGGGAACAAGATGTACCTCCATTTATTGGCCAATATGTGGCACCCAGAATGGGAGTCCAGAACAAAAGAGTAGGATTCATCTTGTCAGTCGAGAGGACCTCATGTTCTCCTACATCAAATGGACATATCAGCGCATATCATAGAATCGCCACCCGTCTTATTTAGGATATTGTCAGTGTCTGCATGGAGTTAGTCTTACCTTTGTGACAGTTGTCATCCTGCTCACAACAGTAGTCAATTAGTAGCCTAACAAGTAATAACCAATATTTAACTCCATTGAGGGACCATCAGATTTTACCTTCTTGCTCAAACTGCCGCTGGGTGAAGGTATACCAATGACTACAATTTATATCAGCATAACAACTGTTTTTTAAATGTAACTTATTAACTTGTGATTGAAAACAGGCCATACTACTATAAGCATTCATGAGCAACATGAATCTGATGCTCTCACTGCCAAGGTCCTGACTCAGAGAAAAACTAAATCACCAAGATCACAGCTGTTCTATCAGGAAACTGAAGTGCGCAACAAAGAGCGAGAGACAGACAGAGCGATACTAATACGCTTTTGGCCAAATGGTCATTTGTTGTGAGAGAAAAAAGCATGAGTGCAATAGCTTTCCTCCCCAGACCCTCACTACATATTGTCTAGAACAAGCTAGTGGCTTCTGTAGAGACCAAGAAATAGATGACCGTGCTGTGCTGTAATTCTGAACAATAGCACACCTTCTTTTTACTGCCATTTTTCTTCTAGGAAGCTCAAGTGGATTTACAGTATAAGACTGCCTTTTTTGTTTTCAGCCAGTGCAGGCATAAAGGTGGACAGAAGAAATGTCGAGCTTAACAGAGTGAATGTTTATTTATTGATGAATGTTTATTTGATTTATTATAATGTATGCTTTTTTTAAAGTGATATGACGAATGTGTGCTTCTCATCTACGTCTTTGATGGTTAAGATGGGTGATGTTGAAGATTTTCTCTGCAGCGTTCTGAGTGAGTGCCTATTTCTTCGTCTTCTTAACGTTACCTTAAAGTGTCTCTTTAGCCGCCATCCTGGTCCATTGTAACACTTCTACAGTGAGATGTGTTCAGTTTGGCACCACTGCCCAGCATGAATGTTGCTGTTCTTGACTTCATAGCATTCCATGTTTGTAGAAACAGACAAAATAAGATAAGGAGCGAACTAGAGTAAGATTGTAAACTGTTTGTTTTTGTCAGAGGCTTATTTCAACCAAGTTTTATGGCAGCAAAGTTAACTAATATTATGTATAATGGCTATTTATGCTTTTAACTCTAACATTTTGCGTGCACAACCAAGAGCTCAGTGATCAACTTAAATGGATCTATATGACCTTCATGGTCCATCTCTGCTCATACGATTAATGCCAGCTTTGTGTTATTCAGTCTTTCTGGATAAGTGACAAGAAGGAATGTCAGTGATTGAATCTACTTAAAGCTTGCGTTTGATATCACAAAGCCAATTGGCAAAACATGTTAAATTCATGTCCCTTGCTTGATCAAACTGATCAATTGTTTCAGCCTGCAGTGCCCTCTCGACCTCATATTACTCCCCTTAAACACTTGATCAAAATTAGTAAACTTTGCCTGCCTCTGGAACAAGTTAAAGGTGTTGTTGCTCAATTATCATATTGCTGTAGACAAATGTGCTGCCACCTGGCATACTGTATCTTGGGTTGAAAAAGAGCTTTCTTTTGTTCTCACTATTTGCTTTTCTTTTTGATACTCATGCAGTTTGAACATGAACAATCATTCCATTGGCACCTTTTGCTCATATAATCTAGGACCTAGGCTGTGTGTCCTTTATCAGCTTTATATCAAACATATGCTATTCAGCTATTGTAGTGGTGCATGTCCTTTGAAGTATTCATTGTAGCATGAATTAGTATGAATAATACTTAAAAAGCAAATGGACATCATTATAATCCTATATATCTACTGCCGCTATGTGCAATATACTCTATGAAAGACAAGTTTCTTGCTCGAGAAGCATGTGTCATGCAAACCCATCTTCTTGCCCTTGTTATTTGAAATAATTAAGTCACAATCCATGTTAAGTACCCAGAGAGGGTTGTGTGTACATCAGAAGATGTGGGAACTATTTTGAAAGATAGGACAAATTAACAGCAGTAAACATGAGAGGAAACAGGTTAAGATTGAGAGAAAGGTCCAAATCCACACAAACTCCAGAATAGGGATACAAACATACGATCCACAGTGCAGACATCTTTGCATTCAAAGCCTTTATAGTCAGTTCAAGTCACCACAAGTAACTGTGTATCATAGAAAAAGCACAACATCTACTATCTGCCAGCCCTGTGTATGCACAGATCCATACAGTCAGTTGAACTTTTTGCCCAGCCAATTGTATCATAATGCTCCAAGTGATTGTCTGAGTGCACTTATTTCTGGTATATATTTCCATCAAGCTCAGTGTGTAGTGTCGTCTGTTGATGTGTTATTGTGTGAATGAGAGAGAAACCGAAAGAGATTGTGAGAAATAGAGAGCTGTAAGATACCCACAAGCTGCCAGTTTAGTTATCTAAAACACTGCTCTGCTTGACTCCAGGCCGCTATGGTGCTCTGTATATTCTGTTCCATCCCAGCACACTGTTTACAGCCTGTGTATATTTTGAACACATGCGTACAGTATATTAAACAAAGACAACGGAAAGGAATGTCCTGCCACACTCAACAGAGACGAGATCTATGAGCATGTGATAAGCTGCAGTATCAGCCAATTACTGGGGATTGAAGGAAATGGAAGGAAAGAGAGGAAAGGTTGGGGAGGAAAATACGATAATGAAGTAAGATAAACCCTGCCCACACCCTTTTTTGCTGTTTAATCTGATGTGTACTTGTATTTTTCTACACTGTTCTTGTTGACTGTAACACCTTTGTGACTTTATGTGGCTTGAAGGCTTCGCCTGGACTTCTGTCGTTTCCACTCTTGTTACCAAGCACACAATACTGAACTGACACTCTGCCAAGACAAAAACACTCTTGGAGAAACCGATAGGATGGCACATCAGGATGATCTTAACCAAGGAAAACACATCTTTGCTGTACTCCGCAGACAAGAGGACACTTGACACAAATATACAAATGCTGGAACGTTGAACACTCAGCTGTTGTACACACTGCCTATGATGGTCCCGTCTGCTGTCAGGACAGACTCCTGAGGTTCTATCTCACTTTAAGGTGAACAGACTAAAACCCACTGCTGGTGGTGAACACACGTAGCCATGTAAACAATGTATCTAGGAATTAAAGCTGCTTTCGACGATGTCTTAAAATGCCTAAAGCTTCAGCTTTTCAACAAGCTTCTGCCATGTACAGATTCCTGTGTAGCAGGGAATCGAAGTGTATGCTTGCTGAATTAATCCAAGAAACTAATGTCTTATAGATGAATTATCTCTTAGGTTTAATAAGCTCCAGTGACTAAGAATGGTAATATATTAAGAAATCAAAATGGAAATATAATTTCTGTGAGAACTTTAAATTATTTGTGTCATCAGACACTGTATAAATGGACTGTTGTTTGTTTTTTTCACTATGTTTTTCTATTTGAATGTTATTGTTGACTCACCTTGGAGCCTCATACGATGCAGGGGCTGATGTTTGACTGAATTACACATGCAGGCCTTGGTCAAATAGATTCTGTCTGTACCGTCTTAATACATATTTACCCCCAGACAAGCACGTCCTTTTCTTCTACTTTCTTTGACTATTTTACAATGCCAAATAATGTAAAATGTATGTGAGATTTAGATAAACCTCAGCTTCTTCATTAGGTGTTATCAGCTTTTGCAGTCTCTACTCAGCCATCTGTATAAAGACTGTTTTTTTTTACCATTGTAAGGAAAAGGACTAAACCAAGAAGCTAATTATCCCTGGTTACATACACAATGGATCTCAATGCCCTTCACAAGGACTAATGCATTTACATGAATTCATTGAGAACATTAGCAAATGGATACTTTCATCATTCAAAATAATATATAATATAATAACTGATAAATGAATGAATAATAATATTCCTCATGATAATATCCATTACAACATCTTAATGGACTTTAAGCTACTGTGACTTTCTCATTTGGTGTAAATTAACTCTTGTGATCAAATAGTAGAAACACAAATACATGTGTTATTCCATCATTGAGCTTATATAAGTTAGTCTTATAATGATACACTATCATGCCAGATCTAACAAGCTGAATTTAATCTAGTGTGATTTTAACCATGAGAATATATCGTGTCTATCCACAGAATCAAGCAGAAAATGACTGATTGTTTACTTCATCCAACAATTTACTGTAGGTAAGTCAATGAAGCATATTTCTTAACATAACCTTTTCGTTTTTGTTACTGTTATCGCAAAAATAAAGCCATGAGATTAAAGCCTTAAAGTACCATTTACAGTATAAAGTCTTGAAAGCATCACTGGAGCGGCCACTATCATGTCCATTACAAAAGGTATATTCGAAGGGATGTGTCCTGATTCTCCCCTTGAGTGAATCTTATGCTCTCTGTGTTTTACCGAGAAAAACAAAGTGGTCTATTTATAATGCAGTAAGGGGGTAAATTGAGAGAGGAGAGCAAAATGCTCTTGACTCCCAGTTCAACGTAGAGTGGGACAAGTACAAACATTGCCTGTATCAGTGCCATGTGGGGGCTAACAATTCCCCTAGCAGCTAGGGCCTAGCTGCTGGCAATGTGTGTCTCTCCTTTCACCGTATTTTCTTTCCGCTTTTATCACTGCTGCTCTGGTCTGATCAGGCTGTACCCCTTTAGCATTTGCCCCTATCATATTTAATTTCCCACACATTTTCTCTTTTCTTTTCCCTGCCTCTCCACCAGCGCTAAGCACCAAAGTAATGCAGAGTGGGTGATCTGATTCTCCTCTCAGACATATTAGCAGGAGTATAATGCTCCCTTCGGGCCACCTCAATTGGCTGTGTTCCGGTACGCCAGCTAAGGACAGTAGCCAGGCATCTTTCCAGATAACTGATGGGTATTGATCCACTGATTGCTGTTTGATTAGCTATGTATTAAGTTCTCTTTTAGACACACAGACCAACTATATCACACATACAGTATGTGGGTTATCACATTTTACAAGTCATGTGAGGTTGTTCCCTGTTTTTTCCCAGCCTTGCACTTTTGTGCAAAGTGTATATCTGGCTCTGCCCAATAGACCGAGTGATTGCCTTACATGCTTTGAATATTCGTCCTTTCCAGTGTGAGCTGATTTATAACCTAATACAGAACCCAGTTAATGACCTGTCAACCTGAGCTTTCTTTATAGCACGCTTTTCTTTATAGCACTCCATCGGGGAAACCTGTACCGTGTGCACATCTGTACATTTACTTTGTGTGTGTGTGTGTGGAGGAGGGGAAACCCTTATTTTCATCACTTCAGTCCCAGCGGTGGAAGCCCCTTTTATTAAGCTCCTCTATAAATAGCACACAGCAGGTTTCCCTTCTGTCATATGGAACATCTCCTTCGGGCTTTACATAGTTAAACAGCCCGGGGACTGTGTGTATTTTTAGTTTATAATCATAAGTGTGGAGGACTCGGATATTTTTTCCATTGGATTATTCGTTTTTTGTTTAAAATTGTACATTACCTGTAGGGATGATACATGGTTGAAATAGGGAATGGGTAATAGAGGGGGTGGAGTGGTAGGGGCGTTAGACTTAAGGTGGACATATGAGAAAAGAAGGATACCACAAGGGAGCTTCAGCCTGTCAATGTGTAAATGAACTAGCCTACATTCTATAGGCTGCACTCAAACATATACTCTTTCAGCCAAACACATCGCGCCATGGCTGTGTTATCGTAGCTGGTAAGATATATTTATGGAATATCTGTCTCAGTGCGCTGATTTTAAGAGCTTTGTCTAACAAGGTGACATTGTCTGGCATATTATTCACATTAACTATTCTTGCAATGAATAAAATATATTTTCTTGTAGATAACTCACAGTATATAGCATTTTACATTTTATTTCTGCAATTTCTTTGCAGTCAGTCTATTTGATAGGAACGGAACATGTATTTTTAATAATCCATATGTGATTTATATGGAAAAAGAGACATTCCCTCATTAGACAGGAAAACTACAGTACTTGTGTTTATAATCCTATTCTTTTGTTGTTTTACTGTACTCCATCTGTCTTTGCTTCAACCATTGAAAAATTAAAGCATTTGGAAGCAAAACAAACACAAGGCACAGCATAACATGTTCTCAACAAGGTCATCTGCATAGTCCAGCCTCCCACGTACCTTAAAAGAATAAAGAAAGATTATCCATGATGATATAAAAGGAATAAAGAAATGCACAAAGCTTCCTTTTTATCAAATAGTGCTGCATAATAAGACAACCAGCTTTGTCTTCAGAGACTCGGTTATACTTGAGACAACCTCTGTGCAGGCTGCGCTGCTCTTTAACTTGTAAGTGGGCATCAGAGTGTGAAGGACAAAAACATCCAATCAGCTAAAGGGTATGAATTAAAACTGTAATCAAAGAGAATATATTTTTTCTGAAGTTAAAAAGGTTAGGCAGTCCTGCTCAATTCACATTTTTTCTGACAAACAGCAGGATGTCTGATAACCTGCTGCTGTCATGAATAACCTGAGGAGGTGAAACCTGGAGTGAATTGTTATCAGGATTAGCATGCATCAGGGTGTTTTATTCTCTAGTTTTGAAATGTTTTGACTTTATCAGCTACATGTAGATTTGCATGCAAACATGTGTAAGCTGAACTTTGATCCTTTACACTCCATGTGCATTGCAGCTAGGCTCTGCAGAACCTTTACAACGTTGATGCTGTATGTCTGTTCTGTTTTTCAACTAAATCAACCCAAATCATTTACTTTCTGTTTATTCTGAGAGAATTATCTATTTAATAAATATATCATTATTATTTTTGCTTTCAATTTCTCAAGGAAAGACAGCAGTTTTAGTTCTACCTTTCTTGCTTTATCACAGTAAAAAGAAGGCAGCAGCTCTTTGACAGAAAGAGTGTGGAAAGCAAACGCACACCAATCGTGTGTAATGTGGGGTGGGGTGGGGTGCTAAGTGCAATAAAAATCATCACAGTGAGGGAAGAAATTATACCCACATCCTCTCCTCCCTTTAACCGCGCCCCGCTCATTGCTCACAGACATTATATACGGGGCTTAAAATATCCCTCCCACATAAATAATTAATAAACCACAAAAAATGTGTTCTACAGTCCATGCTGTCCTCGTTGCTTTTTGTTACTCCCTTTTTTGGTCCCTTTTGTCAGAGTCTTTTGCGAATGTGGTCACATGGCCCACTGGATACACACACACAAATTAGCTCTTTGTTTTGTATTGATCGAGTATGCATTAGAAATGGATTACGTAATGTGGTGGTGATTGGAGAGAATTGGAAGTAGCTGGTTACTTATCCTTAATGTTATTATCTCAAACCCAAGGGTTTACTTTCCACTCCTTTGCTATGTCTTTGCAGTTGCCAACCGCTACTCTCTTTGGCCTATTTGTGTGACTCAAATGAGAAAACAGAGCAGAAACAGGGTGTTGGCAGAAGAATACAAAATACTGAGAATTTGAGTGAGAGAAGAGCTTTATGGAAGTTTGCATTCATGAATATCAATCAATCAATGTTTATATAGCCCAATATCACAAATGTTACATTTGTCTCAGTGGACTTCACAGTTTGTACAGAATATCAGTATGACAATACGACACCCTCTCTCCTTAGACCCTCACATCGTACAAGGAAAAACTTCCAGAGAAAAACCCACAGTTTAATGGGGGAAAATGGGAGAAACCTCAGGGAGAGCAACAGAGGAGGGATCCCTCTCCCAGGATGGACAGACGTGCAATAGATGCCGTGTGTAAATCGAAGAGATAATACATTTTACAGCATAGGTAGACCAAATGTTTGGAAATGCATGTGTCTATAATAAGAAGATGAATCCACGAGGATGTCAACAATCCTGTCGGAGCCATCAGGGAAGTAGTATGATGAGAGTCAGGCAGGACCACAGTGACAGGTTCAGCCACGACTCGAAGTCCAGGACTCAGATCCAGGACTCAGAATAGAGGATCCAGGACACAGAATCCAGGACTCAGGACTCAGGATCCAGGACTCAGGATCCAGGACTCCGGATCCAGGACTCAGGATGCAGGATCCAGGACACATGACTCAGGATCCAGGACACAGGACAGCAGCAACAGGATCAGCCACGACTCAGGATCCCGGCGTAGATAGACACCAAAAAGAAATTTGGGGGAAGCTGGGTTATTCAAACATTTTAAAGTTTTTTCCCAAAATGCAGAAGCCTATTCCCCCAAACCAGTGGATAGACTTTGATGTGGACAGCTATTTCAGGTACCTTCCTAACACTGTACACCAACCCAATTTGACTGTTTAACTGTGTATAACAGATTTAGCCAGGATTTTGTCTCCCATCACTTTCTTCAAACTAACTTTTCAATATGGATTGAAATGGATGGAAATACACATAAAAAGGCAGAATTATAAAGACGTGTGTGTCTGTTTAGCCTGAAAAGCTAACAGTGACATACAAGGAATAATATTTTGTCATGATATATGTCTGATCTATAAATGGTGTATGAAAAATCAAGAAAAATGTTTATTGCAGGAAGGAGCTAAATAAATGTTGGGGTGTATTTTGTGCTTACTTGATTAAAATATACCTAAGATAATGTGAAAAGCAGGACAAATATGTTGTTGCAATAATATAAAAGAAACAGGCTCTCTTTATTTCAGATTTGAAAACTTTTGATACACGTGTAAGATGACTGATCTGTGACTATTCACTGCAGTCGTCAGATTCATGTCCAGTTGAAAAGATAAACCCAGATCACTTGGGATGCCTTGAACAAAGATTTTTCTTTTTAAATAGTGTCGGATCAAATCCCTCAACAAAACTAGATGGGATAAATCATAATCAACCGGTGTTTCATACAGGCTTTTCTTTGGAATTCAAACTAACTTTAGACAGATTATTTTTGACAAATGAATGCAAACAATATCAAATCCAAACACATACAAGATTGCTGTGTGAACAGCGTGCAGTGCCACACAAAAACTGCAGAGGGCCTCCTGTCCACACTGTGCACTAATCCATGCCGACAGCAGCCAGACAGTGGCATCCTGTCCCAAGCCTGAGGCTGCCTGCAGGTCCAGGGTCAGCCGGTGGAAGCATCTGTGCCAGACACACATCAATTTAAACAGTGATGATAGGAAATTAAATTATGACACTGAGCATCACTTTTATCTATAGGAAGTGTACCCCTTTTGACCTGCAGGGCCCGAATGAAATGCAATATAGGCAGTGGCGTTTTTATATGTACAAAAGTGGTGGGGCACAAAAAACTTAGATGTCTATATATAAGCTTCTGCAGTGACGTGCAGTGAGGTTCATGGCTGGTGAGGCACTGGCACTGACTTTTCAGGTTTACAAATATTATATTTTGACCTAAACCAAAATATAATATTATTTTCAAAAGCTTTTTTTGTCTGATGCTTTGATTAATTTTAAACAGACAGTTCAACAAAAGGATACCCAAAAAATGTAATTTTATCATTTAAATATTGAATTGTTCTCTCTTAGTAAGATCACATTTTCAATAAAATTGCGGTCTTACCTTGACTTGAAGATGAAGTCCATTTGCCTATCCTTCTGGACAAAAATCTCTATTACTTTTTTGTAAAAGTCCTCCTTATCTTCTTGTAGTTTCAAAAGTCTATCATAAATCGAATCGATAGATTTATGATTCAAAAATTATAAAAGTAGGGTAGACATGTGGATATTATCCGGCTGAACAAAACGTGCATTTATCTAACAGGTACGTTTCCCACAGATCTTATTTCGAGCTATTTTCTAAAATCCTATGGAGAAATCTCATTGCTTTTTTGTAGAGGGAAGCCACGCGCAGCTTACTTCCTGGTTTTAGGACGCGCCACTGCACCTCTCTCGTCTCCTCTTCACACACCACACTTTTCGCGGCACACGTACTTACAGCCAATCAGCTCTGAATTATGTGAGATGACGTATGGTGGGGATGGCAGCTCAGTGCCCCCATGGTCATTATTTTTTTGCCACACACTTCAAATAGGAAAATACTCTGAGCATGCGCAGTGTAGTTTTTACAGTCACCGTTCACTTAGACAGTGAGAGGGAGGGGCATGATCAGGTTTTGTCCCACATGGCTCTAAACAGCTCAATAGGCACACACTGTAGACACTAATTAGAAGAACACAGACTAAAGCAGCAATGTACAGACGAATCAGATGATTAAACATGATCTTAAAATATATTTTATATTTTCTTTAATTTTTTTTTTGCATTTTTTGTAATCATTATTTGTAATACTTTCTGCTGACACTAGGTGTGGGCTGCCCCTAATGACCAGTCGCCATAGGTACTTTCTAAAGGATATGTAAAAGATAACATTATGCAGGTGGAATTGAAAAAGTTATTCGCCAATATTGAATGCAGGACTAGAAAGCATGAAAGGTAGGGTAGGTAAGTTTGAGAAACCGGCTCGAGATTGCTAGAATTTGAAAATACACAACCGGAGAAAATCTGCCACTTCCTTACAGAGCCCCTCCTCCAACACACACGAACGCGCACATGACCAATGAGGGCACGAGATAAGTTTGTGCACAGATGGAAGGCTGACAGGCAGGTAGGCCATCCAGTTATTTTAGCCGGGCCGGCTCAAATGATTGGTCGTGCTTTTTACAGTACTACGGCTTCCACAGATGACATTTTTTTATGGATTTTTTGTCAAAGCACTTAAGATATTCATTGCTATCGGGATGTTAAGAGCATTCCATGGAATATAACAAAAAGTGTATCTCGAACCGGTTTCTCAAACTTACCTACCCTACCTTTAAAGGATAGTATCAAATGGTTTCTTTAAATAACCTTTCACATGCACTGTGGATGATGACAGAGCAATTGTCGCTGTTATTGATCCTTCTGTCCATACTGGCTTTGACAAAATCTATTCTTGAAGTTATTTCGAAGTAAGTGATGGGAGACAAAATCCTGGCTAAATCTGTTATATACAGTTAAACAGTCAAAGTGGGTTGCTGCAGTGTTAGGAAGGTACCTGCAATAATTGTCCACATCAAAGTATATCCACTGGTTTGGGGGATAAGGCCACTTCTGCATTTTGGGAAAAAACTTTAACATTTTATGAAAAAATTGAATGCTCATTATTACATCATGTAATCATATTTGAAGATAAGTTATCATGACTGATGGTGTTCAAGAGAGCATAAGGGACTTCCTGGCACAGATGTTAGGAAACAACCCTGTGTTTAATCTCTTAAAAGTCTCTCTCTCCCCCCACCCCCCACCTCTCTCTCTCTCTCTCTCTCTCTCTCCTCTCTCTCTCTCTCTTCTCTCTCTCTCTCTCTCTCTCTCTCTCTCTCTCTCTCTCTCTCTCTCTCTCTCTCTCTCTCTCTCCTCTCTCTCTCTCTCTCCAGATAAAGTGAAACAGTTTTGCTCGGAGGACGAACAAAATCTGGGATTTTGCAGGGTGGAATTGGCCAAATTAAACGTAATCATGTTGTTATATCACTCTCACATCTGGCACCAGGGTGATTGGCAGGGGCACCTCCGCCGTGCCACCTCCGCCGTGCCTGCTGTTGGTGCGGTCAGCCCGGGGTGACGGGACGCGCGGTGTGGTCACTCGATCCAGTGCGCACTGACCATGAGTCCGGCACCGCCCGGGGGGCCACACACTTACACCAACAACGCCCAGAAGTTTGTAGGATCGCACTGAAGGTAGGCCACTTCCCTCTCCGAGAACAGTCTGATAAAACAAGTGCTACAAGTTGCCGTGAGGGATGAGCGTTTTTGATTCAACCAGCTGTTGCACATTAGCGCTGCATAGGCGAGCACTTTCAGCTTTCTTCTTTTACTGATATTCCTTTCGAAAGACATGCATTCATGCAAACAGAGTAGAGCATATGGTGCAAGGTTATCTCGATTATTCCATGAATCTGGACAATCTCTTCCTCTCGAAATAAGCTGAATTTGGAACAATTAGAAGCGAAAAGTAAAAGCTGATGATTGACACAACATAGACTATTTTTACAGTGTTATGTCCTCTGTTGTTGCATCTTCTTTTCCATCTGAATAGTTTTTAAAGATGAAAGCGAGCTCCTTGGCTTGGTTATGACCCCTTTTTAGTGAATGCATCATATGTGTTTTATGCAAAAACAAGATCTGCAATGTAGACAATGTAATAAAGAGAAGGCTGTGTAACTTTAAAGGAACAGTATGAAATGGACACCTGCAGGTGAAGAGCTATTCTTGTTATGCCTCTTGCCATGCCATGCCTCTGCAGAGGGTGGTACTGTAGCTGCTCTTTGGTCCAAATGCTGTTGCGTCTATGAATGTGACAAACAAAAAGAAAGCTAGATATCTCTCTGTTAGAAGTTAACATTTATATAACTTACCTTTGTCTGGTGCAGGGTTACGAGCCATAACACATATCGTCTTAGATTGAAGGTTTCAACAGTGATTAATCTGCACGCAAACTGTCTGAAGAACACATCTCATTCATTCTCTTGTTTCCTCTAGAACCCATCAAAACTCCACTGACTCTCCGCTCTCCATCCACCTGTCATAGCATGAACACACTCCATTTTATGATCTACTAACACACTAGGTGGAGCAAAAGGTTTGTTTAAGGAATCAGAAATCTTCATTAGCGAACAAGTCTAATGTTTCGGTGTTGAGATCTGATAGAAAGTGTCTATTTAGGGAAGTTGTTCATAAAAATTGTAGTTTCTTAACTTGTGATGATCACAAAACGAAAGCCTTAAAGACTGTATTTGTTTATTGCCCTTAGCAGTTAGATTGCATCATGTTTTATACATAGATTTGCACTCCAAGTAAGTAAACAGAGAGAAAAATTAGAGAAAAAGTTATGTCTCATGGTTATCACGCCATGATATTACTGATTTTATGTAGAGACTCAGACCAGATGGCCACATTTTCTTAGTCTGAATCTGGCACAAAAAAGGCTTCTACAAAATAGAAGAATTTCTGTGAATGGGACGGATTTAATCCCCACTGTGGAGGAGAAATGCCATGTGGGGTGGGTAGACGAGGGATGAGAGTGTAGGTAAAACATCACGACAGTATTTAACCTTTTGGCTTTGTGAGCTCATAACCTGTAACTACTCTGCAAGATGAAACACAAAAATCATCCAGTTTATAAAGATGTTATTTTTGAAGTATGTCTTGACACAGCACAACATTGTTGAAGCCAGAGATAGTGGACTGACTAACATTGTTTAAAAGCTGTTTCATTATATTTGCTCTTTGCTACAGATACATTACAATACTTGATGGTGCATTTCCTCTGGCACAACATTTTTTATTGCAACATGTAATTTCATCTAAAAAACAAAATCCTATTCTCTGCTCTGTTGTCCTTTTTTGTAGATTTATGACGATTAAGGAACAGCTTCTTAAATGCTCGTAAAACCTTGTGTATTAGAATGGCACTTTTCAGTGTGTTTTATGTGCTAATTTGATCCTGTCTGTATTAAGCAATATTCAAATATTATATCAAAATCGTGATACAAGATTAGATATCATCTTAGATTTTTGATATTGTAATATTGCATGAGTGTTTGCATTTTCCCACCTTACAACGCTGACATACAGTATATCCACATTACTCATGATTATATTAAAACATTTCATTGTTTTAATATTGTGTGAAAACACAAATAATGTTGAAGTTAAATAAACATATGGTCTGTACCTCAGACATAATCTATATCTTTTTTCGATAATCAGAGCATTGGACAGGGTATCTGTTTTTTTTCTTCTTAATCTGTTGAAGTATTCCTCTAAATTAAATGAATGACCATGGTTTTCACATGTTGGTTAGCCGGTATAACTGCCTCCAGTTAGTCAATATCTGAAAAAGGCTTACTTTGAGCTGTTTTTAGATGCATTATAGGAAGGAAGTGATGGCTGTACTGTGTGTGTGTGTGTGTGTGTGTGTGTGTGTGTGTGTGTGTGTGTGTGTGTGTGTGTGTGTGTGTGTGTGTGTGTGTGTGTGTGTGTGTGTGGTGTGTGTGTGTGTGTGTGTGTGTGTGTGTGTGTGTGTGTGTGTGTGTGTGTGTGTGTGTGTGTGTGTGTGTGTGTGTGTGTGTGTGTGTGTGTGTGTGTGTGTGTGTGTGTGTGTGTGTGTGTGTGTGTGTGTGTGTGTGTGTGTGTGTGTGTCTGTCTCTCTTGTCAAAAGGCCAAGGGAGGATTTTGGTCCCAGCTGCTGTGCACTGGGACTTGGCCTGCAGCCTGCAGACAGCGATGTCAGCATCAGCAGCTTACCTCTTATGAATGCCTTGCGGACACTGCATGAGACCACAAATCTGCTCCGGACAACCATATGGGCAAAATAATATTTCGATATTTTTGATTTTTTGAAAAAGGAATTTAATTTCCGCTCTCATTAATTTGTTGCCACATCTGTGCCCCTTCCCTAATGGTGTATTTGTGAACTGCTTTAGCCTCCACTCCCTTAATTTGTGATATTTAAAATAAACCAGCCACTCTGGGATGGAGCAGGCTGTAAATTGTTATCAAACTGCAATTTCTCTTGGAATATTCTTCGGTTATCAATGATGACAGAACAAGACACCCAAGTTCCATATTTTGGTGGTCACATTTTTTTAACGATGTTTGGGCCAGAGTAGCTTTTATTGGAGGGTGACAGTGTTGAAAGGGGGAGACAGAGGGGATGACCAGTGTAATGGTTCACGGCCAGATTCGAACCTGTGTCCTCCGCAAGGGAACTGAGCCCCAATCGATGTGGTCACACTCGTGTTTATTACATTACATGTTACTTGTTAGACGCTTTTATCCAAAGCGACTTACATACTCAATACTGTGGATAATCCCCACATGACATAACATTGTGTAATTGTGTTTTTTTGCTCGATGCACGTTTTTCTCTAACGATGACCTACAAGTCCAGTCAAAGAGTGTCATTGCTGTTAGGTCATTTTAATTTCAAAATATTAGGTTACAGGTTACACACACACACACCCCGCCCTCATAACTGCCACAGACTGAAGATCATTGAGAGTTCATTTTGCGTCTATTTTTAGCGTCATTAATGAGAGACAGAGTTTGTCTCTGGTTATGTTAACTGCATTACCAAATGGACATTTGTAATTCATATATTACTAAGTGATTTAAAAGCTTAACAGGGAGAGGCTGAGGTTACAACATTCTAAAAATGTGTTATTCGGAGAATACATGTTTTGAGAATTAAAAACACATTCTCAGTTGCCATCTGTATTTCTGTCTGAAAATGGCTATGAATTATATTACATGCACAACCTTTCTGTATTAGCAATCTATGATCAGAGGAAACATTTGGTATGACTGCGATTAATCCACCAATTTTCTGCAAAATGAATAGATTCATTGTTGAGTCTATAAAAGGTCAAAACATATTGTAAAGTCCACATTGTGATTTCCCACAGCTCAACTGTATTCGATACCTTGTTTTATTAGAGCAACACAACCAAAACCCAAATATATTCATTATTTTTCATTTATTTTTTCATCAATTACCTCAGAAATGACAAAGGAACAAGAAACTGGATTTAGGCAATAGTCTGCCTGAAAATGTACTTAAACAATTAATCTTCTTTAATTAACCAATCATTGCAGCTCAAATTCTATTTTTTTCAACTAAGACAAAAATCTTTACAAGTGTTTGTGTTGTTGTGTAACCATAGAGAGTAACTGTTTTGGATAGTACTTGTGTATTTTGTGAAAGAAGGTTCTGCATGGCCATGTGTGACTCTCAAGAGAGTTGGACATCATCAGATAAACTAGGTAGGAGATGAAGACCACAAGTTTAAAAATGTATATTCTGTCTGCAAGATAAAGAAATATAGAAATAAAGATGCGTGACTTATGGTTCTCTGTGTTTGTATCTGCGTGGGTGTGTTTTACTTTTTGTGTTTGCATATCTGTGATGGCTCGCTAGTATCTGTGTTGGTCTGACAGAAGAGATCCCTCGGCTTATAGCACTGAGCTGCCCATCCTGCATTAATCTGCTTAATAGGGTCAAAACTCAGGTCCAAAGATACCAGCTCCAACCAATGCACTCACACAGCCAGAGACCCCCAAGCTTCACAGCGACATAACAAACAAAAAAGGTCTAACACACAGTAATCCATACTGTATTTACTTTACCTTGAAGTGAGTGTGTTTCCTGCAGTAGTCATACATACATAGGATGAAAAGTTCACCCTAAGGCTTTGACATTTAAATCACAAACTGTGCTTAGCTACAAACATCTGGCACACTGCAAATGTGTTTTGTACACTGGACTTCAGTTTGTGATGAGGAAAGTGTTGGATCATTTGTTTTTATTAAGCAGGAGGCATGGAAAATTAATCCATGAAAGCTTCAAGCAGTTTCACATCATCATTTAACATTATAGTATATATTTTTTAAGTATGCTTGTTGACATTGATTGAAATGTAGGATATCCAACAGGTTCAGCAGCAAGCAAAAGATCACTTGAAACTTTAATGAAGCCTGAAGGCTGAGTGGAATAACTCTGGGCAAGAGAAAACCCAATTCAAAACCCACAAAACACAACCTGCCAGCTAATGTCTGGGCTGAAGGTTAGGGGGACTTATGGCTGTAATAAACTGTATTTGTATCTGGCTTGAGCTCTGTAGCTCCTAAACCTTTTATGTTTAAAGGTCTAAAGTCAGCAGTCTCATTCCTCATCCTTTAACGCTACCACAATTGACACAATGTGTTGTCTTTTAATGGGTAGGAGGCATACATGTAACTAAACATCTCAGTTTGAAAGACACCGGGGGTGTCAGTGTTTCTGGTTTGCGTGATTGTGTGATTGTCCATCGGACTTTGCATTACTGACTTGAATTGGGATGTAAATTATAAGGGGATGCTTTGAATTTGCTGCAATTTGTCTAAATGTATCCAATTGTATTTTCTGAAAACACTGAATATGAATGATGCATGTAGAGACACAGTTTATAAATCAATTTATAATTATCAATCAGAGCAGACAAAGTTAATTGTGAGTAAATGTTATTTTACTTAGAATTTGTTAGAGTAATATTGGGCCTATACATGCATATCTCACTGACCAGCTACGGCAAAGGATTGTAGATAATCTAGATCTGCCCGAACATCTGTCCATGTTTACACATGAGGTGACCAACACACACCACACACACACACACACACACACACACACACACACACACACACACACACACACACACACACACACACACACACACACACACACACAGCTGTCGGCTTACTAAAATGTACAGTAGCTTGGTTTAGCATGCAATACCATATTTCTAGTAAAGATCTCCATATTGTCCCACATGTTTGTTTGTTTAATTCCAACTGTGCCGTGCTTGCATGTATCTGTGTCAACATGTTTCGAGAGATTTCATCTCATGGGTTGCTTCCACTAGGACTCCCTGTGTATTATTAGCATGGCAAGAATAGTCGGAGCACCATGGGTTGGCGTGGGCCCCATATGACACCTCTGTTTTACCTAACACAAGTCAAGGTCACAATGCCTCCTTAGTAGCATTTTGTCCTCACTGCTACAGCTTATAGTGTCTGGGGAGTGTTTTGTATTGACTCGAATTAGAGTGAATGATGTGCTGTACAATCATCTTATATCTTAAAAAGGTGTTTATTATTTAATCATGTTTCATTTCCAGCTTTTTTATTATCCTCTTGAGTTGTAAGCCCTGTTAACCCCCACATTGCCCACTGATGTGTTAAATAATTGCAGGTCAAGACTCCAGCACTTAACCTCAGACAGCTTTCATTTTTCTTTTAGTTAACTGAAAAAAAAGCCATCAATCAAAAGGATAAAGATTGTTAAAGTTGTCTTCATTTTCATGATGTCAACATCACAACATTTTATTTTGCTTATTTCTAAAATACATATTTTTAAATGTAATAACGTAACGAAGGGTTTTTGGTTGTCACATCAAATCCACTTTTACTACATACGCAACAAGTACAAAAAATGTTTCTCAAATATCTTTGGCTCTGACTTTGTGGAATGCACTTCCTATAACATTCTGTCCTTTAATACGCCTCCAAAGGACCACTCATGTAACTGGCCTTTGTCTCTCCTCATGCTGGCTAGTGCTCTATGTTTCTTTCGTCCTATTTTAAATACCTTTACTGTGATTTCGCTATATGTGCTATACTAAATAGACTTTCTTTACTCACTTACAATTTAAAACAATGATTTAAAAGGTACATCACATCAAGAATCCTAAGAATAAAAAGCAAGTTTGGCTGTGTTATTAATTTAAATGGTGTAGCACTGAGGGTAGATCCCAAGTTCTCATAATAACACTGGTTGAAAAAAGCATAACAACCTAATTTACATCGCTGGATGAACTCTTAATTCAAATTGAAAGGCATGAAACAAGATTTGAATATTTTCACAGCGAGACAAATTTTGATGGGAATAGATCTCGACATGTTTATTAAACAGCGCTGATGAGACTCTCTAGTTGTCAAACGCTCCAGGAATTATGGGAGTAGAGTGACAGCTTCCTTACATGCCTGTGTGTACAAATGTGTTTTTACAGCGTGAGGACAGGCAGTTATGGTCGAGTGCGCCTGAGTGTCGCTCCCTGGAATGTTAGGTGATACCTTTTATGTCCTCTGCGGTTGCTAAAAAATACTTAAAGTGGACCTACAGTATCATGCTATATTTGAATAATATAGTGTAGGACCATACCTATATAAGGCATATTTATACTTCTTTTTTTTCAAAATACCAAACAGATCATGCATTTTAGCCATGCCTCATTTTGCTCAATTTGACATTTTTTAGCTCTGTTTTGCAAGGGCAGATTCAGTGAGAACAGCACCATCTACAGGCCTGGCATATGTACTACAGCGTCTCCAGCGCTTTCGAACGGCAATGGCCGTGGCTGTCTCCTCCTGATTGGTGGAGTTGGCCCAATAGCCGTAGCGCCACCGTCCTGACGTCAGGACAGTGTTCAAATCTGGATCAGTTTTTATCAGATCCGTTGCAGCCCCTTTTTTAGAGATTTGGGTATGGAGGAAAATAGAGAGGGTTGTGTTTTCTGACACTTGGTGAGTTCCCTGGAACACCGGGGACACATATTCATGTATAAAAGACGTACAAAAGTGCATTTTGCATGATAGGTCCCCTTTAAGGGAACCCTATAGACATCCTAATTGTCCTATTGGTCTTTACCAAGAAAATCACATTTGCACAAGGTGTAGAGATCAGTTCATAGAAAGAGTAGAAGGATGTGTTAATATCAGAGCTAAGATTACATCAGGTGGAAAGCTGTATAGGGTGAGGAAGGAAGGGAGCTCTCATTCAACCTGTCCATGTCTCGCACTAATCAATCTTTCTCCCAGCTGTGTTGAACATGTTAATGGAGTTGTTAATCATCAATTATTTATAGTGAAACTGTGAAGAATTCAGATATGGATACGGCATGTGTGTGAATAGGGTGAAAAGTCAAGCTTGGAGAGATCTGAGGATATAATCGCACCGTTTCAGTACAGAGGGCCTTGAGTACATCACTTAGATCAACGGTGGCTTATGGCACACACAACCAGACACACAAACACACACAAAACACACACACTCACACACAAACAACTTGCATTTAAAAAAAATCAATGGCACCATATTGACAGATTTCTTTCTGCTGCGAGTCTTCGTTGTTCTGTGACCTGTGTGCATTCTTGTGTGTGTGTGTGTGTGTGTGTGTGTGTGTGTGTGTGTGTGTGTGTGTGTGTGTGTGTGTGTGTGTGTGTGTGTGTGTGTGTGTGTGTGTGTGTGTGTGTGTGTGTGTGTGTGTGTGTGTGTGTGTGTGTGTGTGTGTGTGTGTGTGTGTGTGTGTGTGTGTGTGTGTTTGTTTGTGTGCGCTTTTGGTCTTTTCCACAGCTCTAGTTTCTACTCCAGCATAAGGTTACCCAACATGGTCTGTGAAAGATTAGTCATTCTGGTCTCAATGAGGAGGTAGCAGAAAGCTAAAGCAGTAGCAGATCTTGTGGAAAACCATTTTCTCCCTCTCTTGTTGTTGCGTTTTTAATTGGACACACTTGGTCTGTAGACTTCATGTTAGGAGGGTAAGTGGCATGTTGATGGTCCGTTTTATCGTCTGTTTAGTTTGTGCAGCGTATACAGAAGTCCCCTTTGCCTGTTTGTTTCTTTAACAGTAAGAGTGCTTGGCATTACAACGATTTGCAGATTTTGTTTGTGTTTGAAAAGAAAAGTAATTAACATACCACTCTTACACCACAACTGGAGGTAAAAAGCCGAATCAGTGCAACGACCTGGATCTGTTTTCTAAACCATTTGTTGTTTTTGAGAGTCAAAGCAATAGTTCATCTTACCATTACTTTTAAAGGCAAACATTCAATGGTTGGCGGATATTTTAGTATCCTAAGCAAAACAATAAGTATTGAATTATTGAGAAAACATTAGGAGTTGGACGAGCTGATCAATATCATTGGCTAATTCCCAGGTATTGATTGAAGAGAAACATTTTCTTCCTCTACCACCCTTATTTTTGTCTTAGTTCTGGTTCTGGTCGAATAACGTTGTTCTGGTCATGAGGTTAAGCAAGAGATTAGGGTTTCATAAACGTATCATTTAACTTTTTTATGGCTTTATATCATATCATTGTATCAATCATAATTGTATCATGTTGCTAATCCAATTGATTCTGTTTCCAACATCTTCTCATTGGACATCTTAACCAGTTCTGAATCAGCCTTCTTCCTGTGTGCATCACAGATTTTGTGTTTTTTACCCCTAATTGTCCTTTGTTTCCTGTCGCCCCTCTTTACTTGTCAGGGCGGCTCTGTCATCATCCTGTCTTTTTACTGTCCGCCCACCTCCAGTTCAACTCCCATTCTCTGTCATTGTGACTCTCCTGTCCTTTTCTTGCCATCTGTCCTCATCTCACACAATCCTTCCACCACATCCGTCCTCCCAACAATTCTTACTCTCTGTCTCTCTCATTTCCGCTCCCTCCTTCATTCTCTCTCTTTCTCTGTCCCTCTCTATCTCTCCATCTCCCGCTCTCTCACAGCAAGATGCTATAACAGGGCCTGTTAGAGGATGAGTCATGTCTGGAGTCTTTAATTAAACATCTGCATCAGGCGTCAGCACTCCATCACTGCTTTTCGTCTTTTGATAACTTAGTTGTGTTCTCTGTATTCTATATGTCTGTGTTATCTGTAAGAACGTGTAACGTTGCTTCCTTCTTGGCCAGGTCAGCATTGTAAATTAGATTTTATCTTAATGTTTTTACCTGGTTAAATAAAGGTTAAATAAACAATTTAAAACAATTAATCACACACCCATACACACACACACACACACACACACACACACACACACACACACACACACACACACACACACACACACACACACACACACACACACACACACACACACACACACTCACAACAATCGATGCACACCTCAAATAGCAGATAACTACCTAATGTGAGCTTTATGCTAATGAAAGTTGCACTAGTAGGGATTGATTTCATGCAAACACAAATGGCACAAAAGAGCAGAGCAGTTTTCTAGAAGATGTGACACACTGCAGTTTAAATGGGAACCCTTGTGTCTGGAGGAAGCTTGACCCATACTGTGACTCTACAGCCGGTTCATAATGCACTAATGTATGCACAGCCCCAGGTACCTGCAATGACCTGACCTACTAAAGCCTGCTTTGGGATCATTAGGAGGCGCTCACCTTGAGTCCCTTCCCTAGAGCAGGTGTTATGTTCATGTAAGTGATAAAGAAAAAATAACCTCTACAGTATGGTTTAGGAGAAGAACTTGGGGTGGAAAATATCATATGTTTTTTTATGAACACAGGACAACATTCTATATACAATAGACAAGTGTGTAAATGTGTTGTCCTTTTTTTTAAATGCAATGAGTTAGACTGTGTGTGTAAAGGTATGCAATTATGCGTGGTTATACAAGGAGCTAAACAAATTGGACTTTGGTTGAAAGAAAAACGATGAAGTTGAGACTTCTCTGACAGACGAAGTGATGGGGGTCAATGATTATGGCAGAAATGTTTTCCTGTATCGAGCCTTGTGACAATGAATCACTGTGCCTCCGCAATAACAGTATTGTATTTTCAATTCTCCAGAAAGCAGTAGCGAGGAGTGTGTCTTTCTTGTAAAAAGATTGAAATCTTTATAATATCATTTTCTCCTCATTCTTTAATCTTTAATCATCCCCGGCTCACCCTCTTCCTGGTATTTCCTCCCTTATCACTTGTCTTTCTCTCTGCTGGTTTTCATAGAGATAGGTATCTAAGAAGCAGAAGGCCATGATAGAATGTGCTTTCAACGTCATATTTACCCCCTGATGATAATTAATACAAAGAAAACCCTTTTACAGAAACACACTGACTGTCTTTCTCTCTTTCACTCAACAGGTGTTGGAACGAATAAAAAATAGAAGGAGCTTTCGATTTTTCCTGTGACTGTAAACGATTTGCTGAGAACTGGATTCTCTAGTACTCTGCTGCTGATTCTGGGGACTGAGCCTCCTTTCTGCTCATCTGTGTGTGTCTGATTGTCTTATCCTGGGGTCCCAAGGCTTTGCACTGGATGAACTGCAGCCATGGAGGTGGCCCTGGTAGACTTTCAGAGCCTGGATTGTCTTGATGGCAGCTTTGAGGATGGCACCTATGCTGATGAGACCACAGCTCTCACAGTGGACATGCCCCAAGAGCAGTGCAATCCAGGATGCAACTATCTTAAGCGATCCTCTAAAGTCTCCGCCACGCCTTTGCCCTCCTACATTTGGGACTCCCGCTCATCTACGCCCACTCCACACACACAGATTCCAGGAGTACCCCAATCCCCAACCATGCCAACTCCAAGCAGACAGGGGCGCACAAGCTGCGCCAGCATGATCTCCAACTGGAAGTTGCTTCTGAACAGTGAGGGCACTAAGGAGAGCGAGACCATCTTCAGAAAGCTCGCAAAGGAGTGCTGCGAGGATCTGTTTGTAGATAAACGAGGGCTGGATGAGGGAAAACAGAAAGTCATCATCAACATCGCCGGTCTTCGTTTTGAGACGCAGCTCAAAACTTTGGACCAGTTTCCTGAGACCCTGCTGGGGGATCCTTTAAAGAGGATGGACTACTTTGATCCAATGAGGAACGAGTACTTCTTTGACCGGAACCGACCTAGCTTTGATGGCATTTTGTACTACTACCAGTCAGGGGGTAAGATCAGACGTCCTGCTAACGTTCCCCTGGATGTGTTTGCTGATGAAATTCTATTCTATCAGCTTGGAAGCGAGGCCATGGAGCAGTTCAGAGAGGATGAAGGATTCATAAAGGATGTTGACATCCCTCTACCTGATAATGATCTGTGTAGGCAATTCTGGCTGCTGTTTGAGTACCCAGAGAGCTCAAACGCAGCTCGAGGTGTAGCACTGGTGTCTGTTTTTGTTATTGTCATATCCATAATTATTTTCTGTATGGAAACACTGCCAGAATTCAGAGATGAAATCGACCCAATTGTGCCCACAGCAGTACAGCCTGTGAACATATCCACATTACACAGTTCTGGGGCTCCATCTGGAAAACCCACAACTTTCTCTGATCCCTTCTTCTTCATTGAGACGGCCTGCATTGCTTGGTTCGCCTTTGAGCTGTGTGTGAGATTTTTGGTCTGTCCTAGCAAAAGGGAATTTTTTAACAACCTCATGAACATCATTGACATTGTATCCATCATCCCTTATTTTGTTACCCTGGTTTCAGAATTGATCACAACGCCACAAGAGAACTCCGGGCAGAACATGTCTTTGGCTATTCTGCGTATCATCCGTCTAGTCAGGGTGTTTCGTATCTTTAAACTCTCACGTCACTCCAAGGGGCTGCAGATCCTGGGACAGACTCTGAAGGCCAGCATGCGTGAGCTTGGCTTGCTCATCTTCTTCCTCTTCATCGGAGTCATCCTCTTCTCTAGTGCTATCTACTTTGCTGAGGTAGACGAACCCAACACACAGTTTGTCAGCATACCTGAGGGCTTCTGGTGGGCTGTGGTTACCATGACCACTGTAGGCTATGGGGACATGTGTCCTATTACCATGGGGGGTAAATTGGTGGGCACCTTGTGTGCCATCGCAGGTGTGCTGACCATCGCTCTGCCTGTTCCCGTCATTGTTTCCAACTTCAATTACTTCTATCACAGAGAGACGGAGGCAGAGGACAAGGTGCCCTTGGTAGAAACCGTTGAGCAAGCCATGAAGAGTGAGTCGGACACCAAAGAGAGCAGCAACAGCTCGATCAAAAAGGCTAACGGCACCTGGCAGACTGACACAGGGAAACAACCGAAAGAGGACACAATTTAGGAAGGGAGACTTTGATACAAAGCAGCAAAGAAATATCAAAGAAGAAGAAAAGGAAATGAACTCAAAAGGATCAATGAGATATAATAATTGTATGTTGCAAAAATGTGTTTTATAAGGATAAATGGGATGTTCTTACCTCTTTTGTCTAATATGTACACAATTACATGTTTTAATATCCGACAAGCTATGTTCATGTTCAGGCTACTATGTAATCAAATACCAGTTATGGACTTTATCCTTAGTTGCATAGAAACCGAAATAAAAACTATTTTAATGTCTTGATCCTTGATCCTATTGCTTGTAACATTTTGCACAGCAACTTTCCGATTGATATTATTGGCCACAATGACTCTCAACACAACTTTCAGACACCCTCTTCTCTGTCATAAAACAAAGGTCTTGGAAAGGTTTAAAGCAGTCATGTTTAATGAAAGTTAAACAGAAAAAACTTCAATGTCATAATACAAAATATTTATATGATAACTTTATTGCTGAGCTGCTTCAGGTTAGCTTAGAGGAATTACTTTTCTTTGATACATTCAGTAGTTAAGGAAAAGTAGGCAGCAGGTCTTTTTGTTCTGGAACAAACATTGATATTGTTCAAATCGTTTTTCATCTTCCAAATGTATCTTCTGTGCCACAGTCTGCAGATAACTGCTCAAATCATAACTGACTCGTGGCCACTTATATACAAAACTGGATTGTTAACAAATAACAAAAAAGACGCAATTTTTCCTTCAGTTTCTAGTAAAGTGTTTTTAGTTTCTAGGTAACAGCCCCACCATATTTTTTATTTTAAACTTTTTCAGAATTGTATGTATCATATTTCAATTCATCCACGTAGATACAGTAAGTAGCCGTGGTAAGTATATTCCACTATTCTTAGCTGTCAAACTGTCTCCACTATGATAATGGAGTGCCTTAAATTATGTATGTTGGGATATTGTTGACTTCGCCATACATACTTTTACTGTAAGACTTTTGTTTATCATGCATATGCTCAGTATTATTGAGTTTATTTCTTTGTGAGGATTATTTTCCAAAATACTGTCCAACAAAGAAATGCATTCTGACCTGAAATACAAATGAACATATCCAAAGTAAAGGGGATCCTATAAAAACTATCCCTATAAAAATCATAATTTTGTCAGTGAGGTGGAACTTGTACTAAGGAAGTATATAGACAGCAAGATCAAAAACACTGCAAGTGAGAAAGAGAAACAAGAAGCCAAAGATAATGCTGAATTTAGGAAATAAAGGGAATTGTTAGAAGGCGGGGGAGCATTGCAGGTCATAATATCATAATCCGTCTTATTTTTGAGGAGTAAATGTAAATTATGCTGTATCAGTGTAAGGCTCTTTATTTATTACTATTTGTTTTATAAGATTTTAATAGCAACCTTGGGAAGTGATGCGTGGATTTGGCCCCAGCATTATGATGTTATCTAAAAAAAGCTGTAGGCTCCTGTTATATCTTCTCACAGAGCATATGATCAAAGATGATTTATTATTATGTGTTTTCTGTGTTTTTGACAATCAGCTTTGTGAAGATATTGATATTCATTTTCATGATTCCTGTGTCCGTAAAGTCACTGCTGTACAACAAGTTCTGAGGTAGCCTGACCTGAAGTTATTACCTGCGTCGTCATGGCAACAACTTTAGTACACTAACAAGACCAATACACTGTATTTGTATGTATGATAACATTTCAGTATCCAGTTTACTGTAAAGAACGCAAAATATACTGGGATTTTAAATCATGTCTTCTCATGTCTTATGTGTGCTGATGTGTTTACAGAAAGCTGTGTGTTTGTGTATGTGCGCATGTTTGTGTATGTGCGCATGTTTGTGTGTGTGAGCGCGTGTGTGTGAGAAGGAGGGACATACTGTACAGAGAATTGGAGAGAGAGGGAGTTAGCGTTCTTGTATTTCCATCGGTGTTCCCCTTAAGGGAAGATTCCGTCATTGCTTTTGGTAAGCTGTCTCTGCTTTCACTGTAATGTCAGTAGGCACACACACACACACACAAACACACACAAACACACACAAAGGTAGAGGTCACATCAACAAGCCATGTGTGGCAGTGCAGCAACAGCCTCTTTGGAAGTCATCCAAACAACAATAGGATGCCAGTCTCTGGTTGACATGGAGTAGTCGTCTAGCTATTGATGCCAGTTTGCTTCACCTGATACCTTTCTTTCTGGTCTTGCCTCAACACCTCGTCTCAGGCCAAATAATAAAATAAATACCTTTTTGTTATAATGATTGTTTTTGTATTACTTACAGTTAACAACAACATTCTAAATTAACATCTGCTTCTTTCAAATCTAAGGCATTGTTTAAAGCAACAGACTCCTCATGTCAATAAAAAGGGTGTCAGATCTTTAATACAGAATAACAATACAAAAGTGATATTTATAGTAGGTAGCTGGTGGGCATGGTGGAAGAAATGTGGCACATTACTTAAGGAATCACAATAAGCATGACAAAGACTGTCTGATGACAGCATGGGGCTTTTTTCTGTTAATGAATATTCATATATTTCAGGAAGCATTTTTATATCAGTTTGTTTGAAACTCTTGTATAATTAGCAATGCAGATTAAGTTGTAATCATAGGCAACTCTCGAGCTGAATTTGTAAACGGCAACTGTTGTGTTATTATGCAGGGATGTGAACAACAACACAAACACAGTGTTTCCAACATGTCAGACTCTTTGAGTGCTGCTGTAGAGAGCAGATGAGCTTTATTTGGCAATTCTTTCTCTCCTAAATTGTTTCAACACTGTTGTTGCATCTTCTCATTAAAACCTCAACTACACAAATAAACAAAACAGGAACACTATGAATGGTGAATAGATGAATAACCCTGATTGTTACTACATGGACGTATAGGATATACTGTAAGAGGCATCTAAGGACAAAGAGTGAAAACTGAGCTGGCGATAAAAAAGAGAGAAAGGAAGGATGAACGTCTGTAGGGTCGACAAGGAGTTCACATGCAACTGGTAATGGACTCTGAGCGAGAAGATAGGTTACAAGCAAGTGTTGAAATTGGTAACAATTGAATTTGATCTTTTATAAACACATACATCTGTGTATGCGTGTAAACATACATACAAAAAAGGACTCTCCTGAAACGATACATTTTGATGAACTGTTTAATAATACATTTTCATAGAAAACAGTTACCGGTATAGAGAAATAGAAATGTTCTTCTTTGTGATTTCAAAACGTCGATATTGAGAGGTCAAATACAGGCGTAACTTATAACCTTACAAATACAGTTATTGCTGTATTGTAATGAAATAACAGCTGTACTGGAGCCATCGTTGACACAAGCAAAAGTAAAATTCAAGAAGCAGAAGCCCATCTTGCTTTTAGGGTGGTCCAGGTTTCTAAGCTTGCCAAACATGCTTAGGTTAAACATTGTTTGGTGTACCCTAATCATCAATTTAAAACTCAAATTTGAAAAGGAAATTCCCATTGGAAATGCTCAATCCTGATATCATATAATTTAAAAGAGGACTAAAACAGCTTTTGATATTAATCCTTGTGTATCTTTCTGGTGATTTATTCACAATGTGTGTCTGTGTGTGGGTGGTTGTTGTTAGGGCGTCCCATATTCCCGTGGCACTTTGAGGTTTTACCAATCTGACTGCATTCCTGGCAAGGTGTTGTCTCTAAAATTGTATTCTATTACAATAGTGACTGTAATGGAATACTCCTCATCAATCACTAATCGGTAATATAATCCAAGGGATTACCTAAACTCAATAATAGATTCTTCCAGAGTACCTTCCGTATTTGCTGCAAAAGTAAATAAGGTATAATATATATAATTAAATCTGAAATGACAAATGCATACATATGTTTTAAATACAAACTGTACGTTGTATCTTGATATAAAAGTCTCAATTTGTATTGATTTCTGAGTTCCTCGTGCCCAACTAAACTGTTCCCCAAAGTAATCTTTCTATGATCTGTATATATCATTATGATGTTTGAATTAAGATTAAAACATTATCTTGTTTAATTTGGTGGTTTTTTTAGATGTTGTAACAAACTGCATTGAAGATTGTTGTTATTAAAGTCACTTAACTTTAAGTGGACCACACATCAAAATACATCCTCTGCTGTGATATATATGCACATACAGTAGTACTCCCACACACATATAAAACAGGATCGCATTGGAATTTAAACACAATGAGATTGACGGCAACAGGAGTGTGGGTCACACTGAGGCAGGTGCAAAGATTTTCTATGACTGTTTTCAGAAAGAGATCAGGCTTTTTCACCCAAATACTCATGATCCTGTTTGAATAGGTGACAGCAGGAGTGAAATCTGTTGCATGCAGTATTTGAAGTTAATGCTGCAACACTGTTTGGACTTTTTAAGGCTAACAAAAACATACACACACAACTACAAAGAAATACACCTTCATGAAATGAACGCATGAGAACACCCAGACTATGGGCCTCATAGTCCCTACCTATATAGTTAAATTCAAGTGTGTTTTCTTTATTGCACCTTCTTCCTTTTTAGTATTGGCATGAAAACATATTAGGCATGCAACAATTCCCTTATTAGTGCCCGGTTGCCCTTCGTATAAACCCAATTTCCATATATTCTGCTTTCATAACTTCTGCGAGTCATACGCTGATGCTAGTGCCCTTTCTTCAAATGTAGCTTGCCCTTGCCCCACAGAGAGACCGAGTGTGCCACTGCATTTGCGTGAGTTTGTGTGATCAGAAACTGCACAGTGGAACATCCCTGTCAAGTGTTTAAAGATGCATGGGAGTGCTCCATCATTAACGAGATGCTTTGATGGAAAGTTCCACACAGGAGTGAGAGATATGGGCATCAAGTGAGACACAGACAGACACACAACAGGTGAAGGCTGGGAAGAGAGTTTGTGTGGCACGGAGTAAATAGCTGGCACGCAGTTTGTTTCTTTTCAAGCTTGGGCTTCCCTCCTCTGAGCCTCATATTGTACAACATGTGTGTTTTCATTTAGACCTGCCTCTGTGGATTATATCCCTCTGTCATAAAGAAAAGGAAAGACCCAGATTTGAATGGCCAGGTGAACAAAACTCTTGGATTAGGATTTTATTTTGTATGTTTTGGGGGGGTTTTAATTGGAAAAAATATGTATTACTCTGATTTTCCTACTTTTTATATACAGCAAAATTGAAACTTGCTGGTGTTTTCATGACAAAAAGTTTGGCCAATTTTACATTTTGAGATTCAAGATTCAAGCCAATAGGGCATTAGAGAAGCAAGTTCACGTACAAGCAGCACATCAAGATGCACTTGGGAAAAAAACTCCCATAGAGCAGCACTCAAGGCTTCCATGATGCTTTACTCCGTGACACCCTGAACAGGTTCTTTGCCTGGTTTGACGTCTAAAACAGCAGAGTGAGGGCTCACATGTCACCGCCCGAGGGGGAGCACATACTCAAAATACAGTGACACCAGGTGAGATCCACGCTTATGAAAATAGACACCACCAAATTAGCAGGACCAGACCAGGTGTCAGGCCAAACACTTAAGTAATGTGCTGACCAACTAGCATTAGTGTTCGCCTGCAACAATACTCCCCATCTGTTGTAAATCTACCACCATTGTCCCGGGGACCAAAAAGACAGCAGTTCAAAGTCTTAAAGGACTACCTCACACCAATTGCTTTGAGAGGCTTGTACCATCTCGCATCAAGGTACTGATCTGGACAGCCACCAGTTTGATTGTTGAAGTCTACAGATGATGCTGTTTCAATTGCATATCATACAGCCATGTCACACCTGGAGCATCCAGACACACATGTCAGGATGTTGATTTGTAGCTTTGCTTTCAATACTATAATCCCCCATATACTGTAAAACAAACTCAACAACCAGGGATTTGCCACTGCACTCTTTCTTCAGACAACAAATGTGAGAAAGGGCTAACACACATCTTCGACCCTCTTCCTAAACTAAGGTGCACAGCAGGGCTGATTGTGGACTTTGGGAGATCTAGTTAGACACATGAATGGTAAAGAGGTGGAGAGTGAACAGCTTTTAAAAAGAGCTATAGTATACATACCCCCCACTTCCCCCTCCCTTCAACAGCTGTTGAGGATGGGGATTGCAAATATTATCACGTGTCAATGTGCATCCTTTTTTAATATGTATTTATTTGATCTTTAACTGTGTTTTTATTCTGGTTGTGTTTGTATTAGTGTTGTTTTTATCTTGTTAGTCATTGGAAGTTACCAGATTGAATATAGTTGATAATGATAACGTATCTTTAATAAGATACATTTGGCTTGGTAGTACGTTGAATAGAAGATTTTGTCAGTCCTGTGTCACGCACAACACTGCTGGCTGTTTTTAAATAGAACGGCTTGTGGCTCAAAGGTCACAAGGTCAAATCCCTGCACCAGCAGGATACATTTGCGTGAAGAAAGTGAAAGAACAGTGTGTTCCCTGTCTCAAATTGCCACCACCATTGTGTTGTTGAGCAAGGCTCTTTACGTATAAAAGCACCACTGGAGCATCTGAGGCCAGCACCTCAGGTTTTACTGAGAAAAGGACAAGTTAAATTGTGTAAGTTAATTATTATTAGCAATCGTTCCAATTGTGCCATGAAACAGTCCTCTACCTTATGCACTTAGTGTACATATCTGCCGGTCATGAGACAGAACCCCACTGGTCTTGTTGTGAGTCTAGCAGAAACAGAACAACACTGTGTTTCATTGCAGCCGGTCATGGGATACATAGTGGAATCCTCTGACTCAGTGTAACAGGCTTAAAGTCATAATTTATAAAACAGTTTTACAATGGTGCAATTGTTCTTTTCTTTTCTCTTATCCTTTAGTTTTAGTTTTTTTTAAACAACAAACAATTTAATTAAATTGATTGTATTTATATATTGAATATATGATCAGATATTTCATCGGCAATAGCATGTTGATATCACCGATTATAACCATGTTGTTTTATATGCAAATAATGAAATTATAGTAGGAAAATATCAAAAAGATCTGCATCCAACCAACCTATGGTCATTACACTGCGGCACAGTAATCAGTTTTCAGAAAAACAAAGTGGGGAAAGTGAGGAGATAAATCAGATACACCTGTGAGCTGGTGGAAAAGGGTAAAACTAACAGAAAACGCATGGATGAGTCCAGAGAGAAATGAGAATGACTAAAGGAGGAGATATGTAGAACTTTAAACACATTTTTGGGCACTTTTGCTCAAAGAATGAAACACTGTACCAGATATAAAAGTTAATGAAGTGTTGTACCGAGAACCGGCTGCTCTGAGCCACAACGTGCTCCTGGAGGTGTGCTACTTCTATTTGGAATTGGACTTCCTTAGCTCCTTCAAAAGTGAAGTCTTGTACTCCTATTCCCATGCCTCAGGTTAATCTGAGTTACCCCTCATTATTACTTTCCTGCTTCTTACCCTGAACCTGTTTACATCATTACATTTAAAGTTTTAAGGGGAATGATCAAATGTCAAAAGAGGAGAAAATATATGAAAGAAACAGAAGAAAGACAAATGGAGAGCTGCAAGTCTGTTTTAAACGGAATTGATGTTCTACTGTCTCGATGATGTTGAAGGGCATCAAGACAGTATTTTTTAATCTAATCAACGTGTGTGGAAGGCAGAAAGGAGGAGGAGGAAAGGATTAGAAAAATAAAACTGTCAATCTGTTGCTGTTTAATACTGCTGAGGGACTAAGAGATCCACACACACACATATTCATTAAAACGTGGACAAGTTGTGCTCCCTAGTGAAACCTGGTAACATCTGCTTAGGTCTGTTGATTGGGTAAAAATAATTAATCTAAATGTACCCCTTCCAGATCAAAACAGACAAACCAACTCAACGAGTGATAGTTGGTCACATGGGCTTCCTTCGAGAATTTTCTACAAATGCGCATATACTGTTTATATAATATTAAATCATACACTAATGCACATATACGAACATGGATAAACTGGGCTAATACCATAAGTGAGGGTTTATACCGTGAGAGCATATCTGTCACACGTTAAACCCTCTTAAGTGTAAACTAGTATCCATACATATACTACAACAAGCTTGGTTACATGCACGCATATCATACAGGAGAAGTAATGTTTGTGTTTGTAGACCGCTGCTATTGTTGTGCATGTCTCTCACTCATGTTGAACAAGTCACATATAAGCACTACCCCTCCATTTTCATCGTCACCTGACTTCCTGTCCTGTCAGGAATAACAATAACAAAAACTAACACACACACACACACACACACACACACACACACACACACACACACACACACACACACACACACACACACACACACACACACACACACACACACACACACACACACACACACACACACACACACACAGAGGAGACTGCATGTCAGGCGGGAAAGGTCATCCTCTGTTCTCTTCGCCACCCCATCTCCATTAATTAGGAGCAGTCACTATATCAGTATAAAGTCTCTCCTTTACTCACAGAACGTACACCTTATGTTTTAATAATATAATATTAGTCTGCTTATATGCCGTCAAATCACCTTTGTGTTGCCAGGCGGATTGGTGAAATGGCCATGTGCTTTAACAGGTATCATCACCAGAGTGAGACAGGGAACAGAGTGTGTTGTAATTTAAGCCGTGTCAACCCTCTCCTCCAATCACATTTTTATGGCCCCTGATACTCAAGGAGGAGAGGAGATGGAATCAATAATTTTTAATCAACATGTTATTTTTTTCTGAACATACCATATACTGTATGAACCCCTACATGATTCAGCTGCAAAGCCACCACGCTGTGTCTCCTCTCTGTCTTTACAAAGCCAGCTGCTTTCCGGCTGACTGGCTGGATCAGTGGCTGGTGTAGGACAGCAGCAGATGTGAGTGTTATCCGTATGATCCATCCACACACTCATTATATAAGAGGATCTGTCCGCAGGTAACAGACCATCTGTATGAAAAGGACATGTTGCACACCGATCAAATGGGCTGTTCCGGCTCTGTGAAAACACATGCTGCCATTGAGGCAGGACTGGAAAGGCAGATTAGCTGATGAATTAGCGGTATGGGATGAAGCTGAGGGGTCAAGACACCTATCAATAACTGCCTGTCATGTACTGTCTAATTCAAGCCTGACTGGGATCTATTGTGCATTTTACACTCCCAAAATGTTATTTTATCTTGCTACTGTATTCAAGGCATAAATGTACCTCCAATTTCATATTTCAGCCAATAAATAATTTGACTTAAAGGATTCAAAACAAACTTGGCATTTCTAGTCGTGTACCTAATCATCTCAAAATGGATTTTTGTTAATTCTAAAAATAAAGTTTCACATAGTGTATTTTTCTATAGAGTAATCCTTAATATGAAAGCACTGTTACATTCCCAGTCAACCCCTCTGAAGTGTGCACCACACTTGCACTCAATGCTCCACCTTGTGGGCGTTTTCTGAAGCGGCTAATCAGGTATCCAAACTGTCAAAGTCACATTGTAAAATCATTAGAATTGGAAGATATAGGAACAATAGAAGGCCAATTTAAATCAGGGACTGTGTGCAAACTTATTGAGGTGGGAAGGGAAGGCTGTTTCTTATATCAGTATTGTATGTGTCCCTTCCCTTTGATTTAACAGTTACAGAAATTTCAAATGAAATGACCTGCCCTTAATATCTCCAAAATGTTTAGGGCAAAAACATTCAGTCCTGCCCTTTTTAATCGAATATAAGGATACCAAATAAAGTAAAGACAGCCACAAAATGTTATTTGTGACGATGCCATATCTTAATATGTATGGTGGTCAGGTGTTTGACTGGCCTTATTAATAAAAACAATATTAGAATCAACCTTTCAATATGTTTTTGTGCCAGAACGAGACTAGGCCTGAAAGAGGATTGCCTATAGAACAGCAGTCTATCCTAATGTTAAGCTGTTAAAATATGTCAAAGGTCCCATGTCAGGCTTTTCTGGTTATTACCGGTCCCCTTGTGTGTTATGTAGCTTTTTATGCATGTAAACGGCCTGCAGAGTCACAAACCCTCAAAGAACACCCTGTAGCGAGTAAAACTCTAACACAGAAAAGACCTGTCTATGCTGCCCCAGAACGCCTCGTTGGAGATTTTTCTTTTTCCATTTTTTTCTTCCTGGGTACAGTGACGTATTTGGGTATAGTTACCTTATGTCCGCGGAGCCTTTACGTTACCAATCCGCGGACTTCCTCACACACACACACTCAATCTTTTCTCAGCTGCAGCTCCGCCTCTCAGGAGCTCTCAGCCTGAGGCGGCAGGACGCGGCGAGGCTGTGAGTCTGTGTGTGAGCACACACACAAACTCCCAGCCAGAGAGTGAATACACATACTATACAGAGATGCTGTATGAGAAACCAATGTGAGTTTGGAAAATTGCACAATATAAATCTATTCTAGTAGACCTCAACAATGGAATTATGATCAGTAGAAATGGCCATGACATGGGACCTTTAACCTCAGTGATGGCCTTGACTGATTAACAAAGGTTTCCCATAGTTCAACATGGAAAGGTGGGGTAAAAGGGTTAATATTTTGATTAGGGTCACTGCAACACATAGATGACAAAGATAACAAACACATTGTACAAGAGGAATAGGAGTAGTCCCATTTATTAATTGATGTTGGTTACAAAGGAGCACATATTGGCGCCTGACACTGGCGGCATTTGTCAGAATTATAACATTTTCCTGCAACAACTTTTAAAAGATCAATGAGGAGATGCCAGAGGCCCCTGATGCCTAACATCATATCAATGAACAGCAGTTATAAGGTATAATATGTTTACGCTCAAAAGGGGCGAGTAGTGAAAGAGGGCAGTGTTCAAACATCACATCACAGGACTGTTTGTCACCTCTCAAGGGAATTGAAATTAGTAACACTTGAGATAAGTGCCTTGGAGCTAAATTCTCTCTAGCAGCAAATGGTTTAGTTTGGGACGTTGCACTTGGACGCTATGTTACTCATAAATGAGTACAAGTGAATACTGTTTTACATGAATCAGCTGATGAACCACTAACCATTATTCCAATAGCAGTGAACTTTTTTGTTTTGGTATCAGAAATCCCTGTAGGCTTAAAACACATAAATATTATGTACGCATTAGTATTTCAGAGATTAACCAATGTTGATCATTATTTTCAATAGGTATAACATAGGAATATTTAGAAGATAAGAATTAAATTGTTGTACAGCATAACATAAACCCAGTTACTGACAATTAACCCACTCCACTTAAGACACTTTGATAACCCAGTGACAAATCAGATCACGCTCCCATTTCCTGATGGCGTGACTGTGCCCTGAATTAATTATTGAGGGCAAGTATTCTGTGTAGTGTCGCTTGGTATTTTGATACCCCAAATCCAGTACATGATGACTAGATTATTACTACAACAATGCCTTAGTGGAGGTCTGCATGTGGTTTAGAAAGTACAACAATATTAGAAACATCTCATAAAGCCCTTTTGAATTAATGCAAAACTCAATACTTTGTTTCTCTCTTGATTGGAAATCTAAAGGGCTTACCTTTAAAAATAAATGCACATGACCAGAGTTAAAAATAATACAGTGTTTAAATTACATCAACCGTCATTTTTGATGTCTTGTTTATGTTTCTGGGATGAACCATCTTTTTCGTCGCCCACGCCAACATTTTCTCCATGGGCAGAAGAGAGAAACTTCCATCGAGGTGCAGCGGGCCTCTGCTTTTTGGGAGCCTCGTATGGAAGTGCTATCATCCACTGCAACAGCAGGATGGGGGGGTCAAGCCTAAAAAGGAGACAAGTCCAGTCCAAATTAAGTCGGGTCAGACATGAGATGTTACAAAGAAAAGAAAATATACAATATGCAACCACTAATCCCAAAAGGAGGACTTTTGCACTACAAGAGCAATGATTCCAGGATGCAATCTTACCGATCCTTTATGTTCTTCTTGAGGGTGCCCATGCATATGTTGAAAGAGAATATAGTAAAGTGCCTCAGGCCATGCCAAGCCCAGAACCAAAACTCAAGCCTGGGGGAGAGAGAGTGACAAGACTCAATGAATAACTGCACACCATATTTTCTTAAATTGCTAAATTGCTAGTTGTGTCTCTGTTTAAATGTATAACTACAACCACAACATGCAGTAACCATGACCTGAATGATTCCATGGTCAATAGACTTTCCAGGGTTTAGTATGACATAAGTTAGATTGGTCATGATTTGTTGTTTTAAATGCATGGATTCCTCTAGATCTGTCTCAAATGAATCCTTAATATTTGAAATATATATTACTTGCCTGATGAAAAGATTGATCGTACTCTTATATTTGTAAGCTAAGTATGAAGCTCCAGCCACTTAATTTAGCATTGCATAATTACTGAAGACAGACCGAAACAACTATGTTAACATTCTGTATTTTTCTTACCTGTGTCTACTCTGAAGTAGTGTGTGAAACAACAGCATCAGAGGGAGGATCAGGTTGGAGAACATTTTTGCAGGGAGTCCAAAATTGCTGTGATGGGTCACTACGTTGCGGAGCAGAACTGAAACACATGTTTTCACAAATAATTGGTATAACAATCTCTGCATTTGGTTCAGCATTCATTTTGAAATTACAAATCAAGACATACTGTAACTTACAAATCAAGTGGGGGGGGGATCTGTTATGCTAAATGTAGTTAACCGATTGCTGAAATCAGTTTTTACAAACATTTGTTGACCAATTGTGGACAGGTAATTTAAATGAACCATTTATTTATATCTGAACAACAGAGCAGTCTGTAAATCATTGTCAGTTTAGTACAAGTGTGTACACCAGACATACCTTTCTTTATCATGTCAACATGGAGAGAAGGCTCTTTATTCTCTCCAGTTAGTTCATGTTCAGTAGAGCTGACTTTCTGCTCGGGTCGCTTGGTTGTAAAAGATGTCAGTGTAGCAGTCTGCTTTTCCACTTTTATCTCCTTCTCTTCCTTTGTGTCTGTCTCTAGATTCATGCACGTTTTTGTTTGGTTACAGTTAAGAGTTCCTTGGGATAATTTGTGGATCATCAAATATCGGCCATGATCTGCATACAAGGGGAAAATAGATTGATTGTGTGTAAACATGTTTAAATCTGCATGTTTTTATCTGTAGATAAAGTTGACTTACTATGGCTTTGAAGGAAATTAATAGCATCCTTGTAGCCGCTGTGGTAGGCCTGTTCCAGAGTCTAAAGCGCAGAAATACAATTCTATGTTTTAAAGGATACTTTTAGAAATGTTTTTCACAATGGAGGTGCTATTCATTTAAAATGATTCATCAACATGTGGGTAGTAAAGGCTCATCCAATCTAGACAGGGATTATTGGAAGGGATTCACTTAAACATTTAGTTTGACACATCATGGGTCTTTCATAGTGTCAATGTGTAGCACAAAAACGATTGATCATCTTCCAAAGAATATTAAATTAAATCCGAATCATAATAGAAGTTCACTTTCATTTATTGTTCCATATTTTGAAAGGGGTCTTACCTTTAGAGCCATGGGGTAGAGAGCATTAATGATCCTGGAACCGTTAGCCGTGTTGATCTTCAAGGTGCTGCCACTCACCACCATGTCCCAACTGCAAGGTGTGTCGGTGGGACAGATGTCTATCTCTCCGGAGAATGGACACACAGTCAAGGTCTGACTGTGGGGTGCCGCCAGCACTGGTTGCATTTCACTGAAGCCCCCGTCCACATAATACTATAAAAAAGATCACATAAATTATTATTCACACCAGCAGAATGTGCTTATTATGAAATTGTGATAATTCAATACTCACTACTCCTCTGAAGGATGGAGGCAGCATACCGCAGTAAACAGGCACGAAGCAGCTGCATAGCAAAGCCTACAGACATGGTTCAAATTAGATTTTTGCTTCTAACCTGCTTAGGTTTTGTTTTAAACATTAGGATGCCAACTCACCTGCACTACATCTTCTTTGGATTGGAAATCAGACGTGAGAATGTGCTTGCCATCAGACAGGCGTGTCATAGACACAGAGAGACGCCCGTTGGCCATTTGGTGGGCATCAGAAGGAAGATGCTTGTGTAAAATACTCTCCAACCAGTGGGAAACATTCATTGAAGGGTTAAATGGCCCAAGTGTAAAAGACTGCATTTGTTCGGCAAATTGCAGCATCTCATCCCGAATAGTTACTGGGAAATTGAAGACTTAAATTCAGAAACAGTGAATATATGCAACAGAGGTAGATTTAAAAAATAAGACAAAGTCACTTACTCATGCTCATTTCACAGACTACAGCAGCTGCCACCAGAGACCCAGCAGAGGCACCCAGGACACAAGGCGCCGTGCGCAGTATCCACGGTGCATTATTTAGGAAGCATTCGGCAACCCCTAACTGGTAGGTAGCCATGAATCCAGATCCAGAGAAGGAAATTGAAAGAGGATTTTCACTAAAATGATAACTTGAAATTCCTGGAGCCATTTTCCAAAGGCTTTAAACTGTCAAATTAAATGTTTTCAATCATTAATCTGAAAAGTATTAATGCTCAAGCAAATACGGATTTCGTTCTTTTGATGTAGATTGAGTTATAGCAGGAATCCAGTAGAGAGTGGGGACTGTTTCAGGATCAGTGTCTTAAAACCAATCCAAATTAGACATACCATATTGGTCAAGCCCATGTGATATACAGTGCATGCTGCTCTCTCAATGGCTTTTTGTCTGTTTCATTTCCTAGAAGTTAACAAATAAACATGTTTGGCAATACCGAATTACTGAAAAACAAATCCAAAGAAGTACAAATATATAAAACATATTTGAAACAAGTGCTTTCCTTTATGTACTTTTGACCTTTTTAGGAAAACCGTTTTTGAGGATTTCACAGTTATGGTTTTCTAAAGGAACACTAAGGCACTATTGTAAGACATCAAGTTGAAAAATGTGTTTTGCTATCACACTAAACTAAATAAAGCACTATAATTCATTCTGAAAATCAAGTAGCAAAACTTCAGCTCAGATCTGCACAACTCTACGGAATCTCCTGCCCTCATTTTTTAGCAAATCATCAGGTGAGGCAGGAATGCTACTCTGGATGTGTTTATGTTTTCCTCACATATTGTCTATTTTTTTATACGAGCTTACTAATGCTGAAACATTTAGCTAAAGACACTATGTTCGAGTGACTGCCTTGCATTTCTGACCTTTCTGTTTGTTTGTCTCATTTTAAATAGGCCAAAACTGAACTTCAGCCTCACACTGTCTCTCCTTCAACAAAAAACAACTTTAACATTGGGGGGCCCTACTGCACTGGAAACACTGAATAACAACAGTTATATGGCTTTAGGAGGCATATCTTTGAGGACATTTTACAGGAGTTTCAATCAATAAGTTTGGTAAGAGACTCAACCAAAGAGAAGGGACCGCAATACTACATATTGAATGTATAGGTGAAATGAGGTGAGGCAAGAAAGCTGATAAACTAATGTTGTGTAATGCCACTACACCTGCCTTGCATAGCTGTGAAGGCTTTAACTACAAGCATCACAACCAATCACACATCCTAAAGGTTACGCTTATTTCTGTTTAACATCATACATACACAGACACTATTCTAAACACATTTTTAACCAACCTTATTTTTCTAGATTGATTGCGTAATTGTGTTAACCCCTATGTTGTCAGTGTTTTGAAAATCACCTTGCTCCTGGCAAAAGGCTGAGCTGCTGAACAACACCTGCCTATGTAGATGCGCCTCGTTAATTGGACTGTGCCATTCCCCTAAACTGGTGTTTAAAGAAGCCACTTCTCCTGAGACATCCATCTTTAAGTAGACAAAAGTATTTTCTCCACTGCACTCAACTATGGACTGGCCAGCGTTGTTATAAATGCCTGCAGTGTGGAGAAGAAGGCAGTAGCTCTTGGGCAGAAGAGAACCCAACATGTCACCCATTTTTTATAGTTTTATGTTCATTAATGTATGCTTAGACATAAGAGTATATCTGTTTATATTATAAATAATTAACCCCTTCCTCTTAAATAATTTTTGTTTCCCATCCTAAAAACGATATATGTTTTTGGTTAATTAATCCCCATATTTTTCATTATTTACCTGCCTTCCTTGTTTTTGTGTACCCTGGTCCTTCACAATAGCTTAAGTATAAACACCCTTACATATACAGTGATTTTTGTGGGGTTTTTGTCAAATATGCAGCTTGCAAAACAGGTCAGACTTTGTATGTCCAAATAAGAAATCACTTGTGCTAAACCCCTGAGCTTCAAGAGTAACAGTTACCATAGTATATAAAAAAATGCTTAACAGAATATTTATTCAATCAGGAAAACATTTACAATTACGAACCAATAGGCTCAACACAATTTTAAACTTCACAAATGCACTGTCTTTAAGTTGAATAACAAAACTAATTGTACAATGAACTACTGTACTGTATTAACTGGCAATTTACCTGCAGCACGAAAAAACTCCACCCTGTTTAAACCTGTTTAATAACAGTCTGAAACAAACTGGATACGACAGTAATTTCCATCACTTATTGCAAGACTTATATTATATTTTAAAATAAGTTCATCTTTATTTTTTAGACTGTGTTGAGCAAACCTAAAAAATCTCAGCTGATGAATATTTGTCCGTTCGAATATTGAAGTGATTTATTTCACAGTTTTCCTTGTCTCTTTCAATTAGTGTTCGTATTGATCACAGTTATGTACATTGATTCACAGAAAAATAGAAAGCAATATCATAGTTTAAAAATTCCTCTATAAATACACCTAACAGTCCATTTAGTTAAACTTGTAGATGCAAAGGTTGTTTTCGGAACACAAGTGACCATTGCATTATGTAATCACTGTGTTTTTGTATTGTATTTAGGACATTTAATCCATGGTTCATTTTCTATGGAGGATGCTGCGGAGAAGCACGATCAGGTGAAACCTCAAAATGGTCCTCACTGAACTCTTGCGTAGGACTGCTGTCTGCTGTCTCCTGAGGTGAAGTGTGTTCAGGGGACTCAACTGGGTCAACATGTAGTTTCTTTGTGTCATGTGGGAGTTTCAGAAACCTGAAGGGAGGCAGATAAAAGGCAATAATGTGTGTGTTTTGTTTTGGGAGAATACAGAAAGGGAATGAGACAAACAGAATTGGATGGAGACCTGAAGAGAAGTTTTTGCCCCCGCTCCTTTTTGATGATGTTGAGCTTGTAGTAGTGCCGCAAAGCCCTGGACATTTTCTCATAGGTCATATTGTCTCGGTTCTGTAATAAGAGATCACACATCATCAAGGGCCCGTGTGACTAAATTAATTATGACCCATGTCCCCTGTCTTTCATTTTTTGTCTTTAGACCATTTTTGAAATTCCCTGTAAGATAAAAGAAACAGAGCAGTGCTCACCTTGTGGTTTCCCCAGAGACGAGCCAGTCCATTGGGATCAACCACCCTAAACACAAGGCTGTCGTGGTCTTCCCATCGGATGTATTCTTGATATCGGTCATCACACAGCAGCTTATACACATAGTCCCACAGCAGTCTGCACTCTGGCCATGATTAAGACAGCAATAAGACAAATGCTGCCAAAATGTATAATGCTTTTATTATAGGTACTTTCAAGAAGCCAAAAAAGAAAAGATTCATTTTAAAGTACAACTGTAAAGCAGTGTTCATATCTAAGCATGTAGGCATCTGTTGTCAGCTGCATACTTTACATGGGGGAGTGTGTCACTAAGGCTACCTTAAGCAACATTTTTGAAATAGGAGAATAAAATTGAACTGGAGAATAAAATGTAACTGGACAAATTTTCCCAGTCTGAAGCATTTTCCAGCTCAGACTAACACATAGTTTATTGTTTTGGGTTTCTAGTCTGTGTTGCTCTTTGCTCGCCCCCACATACACACATATAGGCATAGAGATGTAGCTAAAGAAGAATATGTAGCTAATGAACAATGTTACAGCTTAATAGTGGACTCCTACAAGGAAGAACACACCTACTCCGTGCTGACGTTGCTCTGAAAACCTGTTTCAGACTTGTGTCTTGGAGTTTGTCTGCCCTCTAGTGGTCAGAATATACGTATGGCAGTTTTAGAAAATAGTTCATTTTTTGTTGCATATGTGCACCTTTAAAACTTACAAAACACATATGTTTATATATTTGTACTGTAGAGTAAATACTATGCAATCGTTAATAAGTAATGTACCTGGGATGCGGCCATTGGCGGGGTGCGCTGAGCTCCTTTGCTTCTCCCGACTGGACAGGTTGAGCGGCTCCTTGGCAGTCTCTAATTGGACAGGACTCTGAACTTGGTTGGGGGGCAATGCAGAGACAGCTGCTGATCCATCTAAGAGAGAGAGAAGGAAAGATAGAGAGAGCAACAAAGAGGGAGGGACACACAATCAGATATCACAGCAAATGATGACATCTGCTGGGCATCATCTTTCTGAGATTGTTATAAATTATACACACTGGTAGATGTGAGTGGAGCAGGGTGTGTGTAAACGATCAAGGGTCGATCTCTAAGAGGCGACATGTGCTCAGGCTGGCGGATCACAGTTGGTGCAGCAGCTGCCGAAACTGCAGTGGCGAAAGAGAGGAAAACTGTGAGAGAGAAATATGAGGAACTGTGACAAAAGCTTAACTGAAAGCAAAAGTGACTTTACAACAGCTTAAATATTTGTACAGCAATGCACAACACAAACATTTTGTAGAAACATTGATGAACAAAGACATTATTATATATTCTGGAGTTGTAATATAACACAACACACCTTTTGGCACACGTCCAGCTTCCTTTAATGGAAAACACCTTGTTTGTGAGACAGTGCATTAGTATTCCACTAGTGACGCATAAATGCCTTAACCAGCATTGGTGTAAGTACATTTACTCAACAACAGAATGCAGTTTTGAGGCGCTAGTAGTACAATGTGTGCGCAAAACCTTAGATATTTCACAATACCTACACTTATCTGATGTGTGCAGCTGCATAACACAATAATACGCAGTTCAGTTAATTCAACAACATACTCTAACATCACATGACAAGGGGACCTATTAACATCTAGACTATTAGACGCAGGGGTAAGGTTTGAACTTCAAAGTTTGAGAATAAAATGTCAAGGCCCCAACAAGTATAGAGAAAAAACTGTATTAATTCCTGCATGTGCTAAGGAGGAAATAATCACTTCGACAATCTAACCAGGATAAATGAGTTTGATTTGATACACCAACAACTCCAACAATCAACTATGTGTTTGTATGAACAGGACGTGTCTGTTCTTGCACTCCGCAGACAGTACATGACAATCTGACCTTTATGGTTTGCTGTCCATATCTTTCCTGTGAATAATACGTTTTAAAGTTTATTTCTAGACATTGCTGACCTTGGCTGACTGTGGGAGGCCGGGGCTCTTGGACAATCTGCGAGGGTATCTGGCAGCTGACTGGGCTCTGGTTGCGTCCAGTTGATGGGGAAGGAGATGAATTTTGGGGGTCACTGACAACACTCCTCCTTTGCTGTTTTACATACTGTAGAATCTCGTACAAAACATCACCTGTAAAAAAGGAAGGAGGTCCGTATGAAAACACAGGGGTAAAACTAGTCAGCATACTCTCTTTCTGCATGCACACTCATTTCTACCTGAGCTGGGGCAGCGGCGTCTGAAGTCCTCCTTGGTGAGCAGGCAGAGGGCACGACCGTTCATCTCAAAGCGTCCCTTCTCAGGCCTCCGCAGTGAGTACTCCCTCTGAGCCCAATGGAGCCAGTGGCCAACGTCCTCCTTGTCCCACAGAGATGGGTTTATTCCTATAAAACAGATGCACATCATTAAAAGCACACTGTTACAGAGGGCGTTTATGCTACAGGCAGATACATCTACTTTTGCTGATGCTGGAGTTGTATCTTTAAGGTAATAGTGTTTGACTTACGCAGACGTCCAGGTAGATGCCAAAGGTCTTCCTGCATGGGAGGGCTGTGCAAGGGAAGCTGTTTAGGGGGGGAGTGATGCACACTGAGAGGAATGCTGACTTGCCTTCCGGGCATTATGGATGGAGGAGTGTTTGCTCTGTTTTCTAGCTGCAAAATATCAACACACATTGCCATAAGAACACTTAAACTCCAATCAGTCGTGGTATACTGTAGAAACAAGAATGCAGATAATTTGATAATGTTTAATATAATGCATGAAAGAAACAACAATGTAGAGGGATTTAAAACATTTCACCCAAATGTTACATTTGCAGTAGCCTTAACAATGGAAGTTGGCCATAGAATAAAAAATGTAAAACTCTCAATCCTATAAAAGCTCTGTTTATATCTCTGCTTTATAAAGACAACACCTTGTTTGCTTCTGTGACCTCAACTTACCTTGACCAAAGGTGACGGGGGAAAGTTCTCCATGGAAATGTCCTTTATCTGTTCGACTGTAAACAATTACACTAATCCTTAATAAGCACTGATGTAACTCGTCCGAAAAATGGAACACACTGCATGTCAGATCTCCACGAACTCCATATTAAAGAAAGAAAGAACAGGATGTAACTTTCGAAGAAATAAAACTCCACTTTTTTCACATTCGACCCTTCCGGGAAATGAAAACGAAAGAAACACACAACACAATCCTTGTCATGGGTGTGTGCTACAAATCTGATTGGAGGAAGCAACAGCGGAGGACATTTCCAACAACATTGCACTTGAGCGATCTAGCAGCATATGTATTGGAGCAAAGTTTAAGCACATAGCTTTCACGCATTAAATATAACATGAAGGATCATTGTGTTCTGAATGTAAGTTAAATGGCAAGAGGTGAGTGAATAAATGTGGATACATGTATGACAGACTGCAGTACACAGAGCCGTGCGCGCCTATTACTTAAAGCAGAAAGTCCTTCAGGCTCCTCCTCTTACTGGCTTAAAGGAAAACCAAAGCAAAGGAAAGACCAGCGTTGAGTTTACAGGAGCAGACTGGTTACAGGATAACACTAGACGACGAACTAGGTAAGGTGTTTAATCCGGCGAGTAACACTTAATACCAATGTAATGCCCTCACTATGTTGAGACTTGACATGTTCTGGAGTCAAGTTCACTGTAATGGGACGCCTCCGACCAGAGAACATATGCACCGAGGCTATCAAACATACGTTACCATCGACTAAGTACTGTATAGCCTACAGTGAAAACGTGATAATGAATATCAAAGTGGAAATCCCTCAGGAAACATGACATGTGTCGTGCCCTGTGTCAGAATAAAAGTCCCTCTGACTGGAGGGAGGATTGGAAAGGTAGACGGGTGGATAGCTACAGTGAGTAAACCTTATGAAAGTGTTGAAAATGAAAGCCAATATAAAGTATTTTGGCCAATCTTTTTTTCATTAATAGGCTATATGTTATTGCTTTAATAATAATATTATTAATTATAATGATGGAGCCTACGTTTCACAACCCCCCACTCAAATTATACAGTCATGTGTTTAATGCAAGAATTGGAAGTAAACCAGGTGCAATTCAAATGTGCACTATAAACGGTTTCAAATTGTTCTTAGTGTAGCTAATCCTTATAATACCTGCCCTGTCTGCTGGTTACCTGAAAATCTGACAGAAAATCTACAAGTTTTGAAGAATCTGGTTGTTCAGGTGTCATACAAAGTTCAAACATATATAAAAAAGTGGCACTTATGTTTGATAAAAAAAAAGTAATGCCAAGATTCCACTATACCTCTAAACAGTATGACCCCCTCACTAATAAAAGACCAGTGCTTAAAATAGTAAAGATTTGTAATTTGTGGGTTTGCTATATACTAGTAAGAATGATTTACATTTTATTTTGTGTTTGTACATTTTTGAAATAGTCTTGTAACCACCTGTATAAAAATGTGTCTGCTGTCACAGTTCTCCAGCGATGTTTGCGGAAAAACTTGGAAAACAGTTGGGCCACCCTACACGATCAGTGGCAGGATGGCTGGTCAGTAAGTTGCTCACGGTACGCAACCGTGCTCTTGAGGAGAGTGTTGTGCAGATATCAGGGATCCAACCTGAAGACACAGTGCTGGAGCTGGGTCACGGCCCGGGTCTAGGTCTGCAGTCAGCAGCCAAACTGCTCACAGCGCCCACAGGACATCTTATAGGGCTGGATTACTCAGCGTACATGCATCAGGTCAGGAATGAATACTGACATTATGGAATACAGTATTTAAATCAATGAAGTCTGTTTCTGTTTGAAGTCTTGGCAAGAAGGCAGAAAACATACGAGAAAACCCTAAGCTTCTAGTTTGGGCCATTTTTGTATTTGAAGTGGGGGCTTTACACATTTTTTAATTGAAGGATATCTCTTTTTTTTCTCTTACAGATGGCAAGTGAGCTGATGAAGGAGCTTGTGGCCAGTGGGAAAGTGACCCTACACCATTGTGATGTAGCGGCAATGCCTCTGGTAGACAGCACTGTAGATAGAGTATTCCATTGCAACTGCTACTACTTCTGGCCTGACCTCAAAAAGGGAGCCACAGAGATTCACCGGGTAATGAAACCAGGTAAGACATAACTTTGTAACCATAACACAGACTTTATTTTCAAGGCAGATATGTTATCCGACAAGTTGTAACTTTCCGAGCAATATGGCTGTTGTTTAGTAGTGCTTTCCTGCACAGTCATTCTTTCATCTCTCTTGAACCCACCCAGGAGGCCTGATGGTGACTGGGCTGAAACTGTCAAGTGTTGCTGCTTTTGCAGCAAAGCGAGTAATGCCAGGGGAGAACTGGCGCCCGGATGCCTACATGACAGCTCTGAGAGACTCTGGCTTCACTGATGTCAGAATGGAAGACAAACAGCACAAACACATTACTTTTCAGGCTATCTATGCCACTGCCTCAAAATGAGATGAGATCATACTACAAATATAAGCATCATCAATGCCAAAAATAAAAAATAATCAATTGTATCTATAACTGAATGAGTTGGATGTCAAAGTGATTAAAATTAAATAAAAATGAGCGGACACTATCAACATAATTCACCATTATCTGTGGCTAAAAACAGGCTTTTATCTTGCATTGCTTTTTCTGTGATGGTTTACCTTCACACTCACAACTGTTAATGTTAGTGTGTTACTATGGTAACATACAGTGTTTAGAGTAAAAGTGTAGGAAAAGATGAAGTTGTGTGTCTCTAATTTCTTAAACCTTCTACAATATATGATTTTTAAAAATCATGTCCAGACTTGTAACTGAAGACATTAGAAAATGAACAGTAGGTGGCGATGGTGCTCGGCTAGGTGCACATATCCAACAGAAGAAGAAGAAGTTGGAGAGGGAAATCCAAAACAGCGCAGGTCCTCTGCACGGTGTTGTGAAGTTAAAAGTTGAGCTGCAACAGCGTCTGTAAAGTGGTGACAACTGTCAAATCGTTCGAAAAGTAAGTGGTTTTATTTTAAGATCAAGTTAACCATAAGCCTATACTATTTTAACTTTGGCGTTGTTGTTGGACTCGCAAATGTTCTAAGGTGGTCCCTAATCAAAGAATGAAGCTTAGCTAGTGTTAGCTTGGAGCTCATCTTACCTAGATAACGTTGAAATATGAAACGTAAAGTGTTAATTTAATGACATCAATATCAGTAATGATTGAACACCAACGATCGTTGGTTAAAACGAATACATAAATGAAAGGCCAATATTTCCACTGTGTATGTGTTGTGATGCAGAATGCAGAAGGCTTCCCGTTTGAAGCGTGAACTTCAGATGCTGAGCACCGAGCCTCCTCCCGGGATAACATGCTGGCAGACGGAGGAACAGATAGACGACCTGCGGGCTCGTAAGTACAGGAGAACACACACGATAATGTAAAACCAACAATGTCTTCTTAACCAGGGGTGTCCAAACTTTTTTCACCAAGGGCCACATACAGAAAAACATACGAATGACTGAGCCACTCCCTAGAGGTGAGGTATATTGCCTCATCATAACATAAGTTCAGTTATAAGTTGGAAAAATCAATCAAATGTAGGTAAATTATTCTTGATATTTGAAAATGCTTTAAGAAAAAAACAGCCTACATCACAGCACTCCATAGTGTTACATTTATTTTGTTACAAAAAGTGTTGGCAGCTCAGTCCTTAAAACAGAAGCTTCAGATTGCTTATAATTAGAGGAAATATGAAAGTTATATTTCAAGGTTGTTATGTACATTTGTTATTGAGCTTTTTTCTTATCAACTTAGATTTGTTAGAAAATGTTTTCAACTTTAATTGCCTGAATTTATTTGAAAATTGAATACTGTGTAATATATTTGAACATGTATATTTAAGAAGTAAAATATAAGATAAGCAGAAGTTTTATTTGTGGGCCATATTTCATTATACTTTTTGAATTAGCTGAGGGCCGATTTCAAAATGGTCCGCGGGCCGCATTTGGCCCCCGGGCCGTAGTTTGGACACCCATGGTCTTAACTCATTGAAGTGTTATATAAAACAAACTAACAACGAACTATCTTTGAACTAAAACTCACTATAGGCTACTGTATTGTTTTCAAACTTATGCATTACCTACGTTGTGGAGATATGAGGATACAGTTGCAGTATTTATTAACCAACATGGTTTAAGATTGTGTGAACTAGTTTATCTTAAAAAAGCCAATTCTACATTCATTCTGTGATTGCTTTGAATTAAAGAGAGACAGTATGAATTTAGCAGAATAGGTGTGTTTCATAGTAAAACCAAGATGAGGTCATGTATAAAGAAAGATATATATATCCATCAGAGGGATTTGTTGGTTGTGACAAAGAATTTAAAAAGTATAGTTTTAGTTTGTGCATAAAGTGGCAAATGCATATTAAAGGTGAGTGAATATTGTTTTAATAAATTAAATATGATACATTTAATTTCTTTTTTTTATAACTTATTGCGGAAGGTTTGAACAATTGTTAGTTAGGATCGAAACTAGCCTCTATTCTAAGCAGAATACTTAATTTGTTCTCAGCATTATACCACCTACAGTATTTATGATAAACTGAATATTTGTTCTATCTAGCTGATCTTCTGTTTTGTTCTTCCACTGGTTTACAGAGATAGTGGGTGGAACAGAGACCCCGTATGAAGGTGGGCTCTTCACTTTGGAGATCAAGGTCCCAGAAAGGTATATTATCTCAAAGTCTTAACATTGATATATGTTCTCTCTACCATTTCTACATTGTAAACACTTAATGCAGTTTATAAGTCTTACCTGCGGTTTTCCTCTCGTAGGTATCCATTTGAGCCTCCTAAAATGCGTTTCTTGACTCCAATCTACCACCCAAACATTGACAACTCAGGGCGTATCTGTCATGATGCCCTGAAACTACCGCCAAAGGTAATAACGGATTAATACAAAAAAAGTTGGTTTTGATTCATTTGTATCATCTGGTTTTGTTTGTCTGCTGTCAATTTTTTATACATTTGTATTATTATTCAGGGTGCTTGGAGGCCATCTCTAAACATCTCCACAGTCCTCTCCTCCATTCAGCTGCTCATGGCCGAGCCCAATCCAGATGACCCACTCATGGCTGATATAGTAGGTCACACATAATCTTGCATTCCCAGATATCAAATAACCTTTAAAATACCATACCTTTTTCCAAGTAATAATATTGTGGTGGTTTTATTTTTTGTGTGAATATTCTTATGTGAATATCAATAAATATGTATTTATCAATAGACTTAAAAAGAAATGTGGACATAACAATGGCTAAGAACTATATAACACTATACTTCAAACTTGCTCCTGGAAATGATTAAATACTCTTTCCAGTATGCATTTTCAAAACAAGCCCGACGTTTTCAAAAATCCCGAAACATCTTGTTTTGTTCAGTCCGATCCACTTACATCTTTTCACAGAAAACCTCTTACGGCCTGAAAATGGCATTTGAATTGTAATTCAATGGTGTATCCCTGCCGTATACACAAGTAAAAAGACATTTACATTTTTTGAATGCAGTCATCAGAGTTCAAATACAACAAACAGCTGTTTACGGAGAAAGCCAGAAAGTGGACACAAGAACACGCTGTTCAGAAGAACATGGTAAGTCTCTCTGGTTTGGGTGAAGAAGTTGTAACATATTTAATGTTGTTCATGATTGAAATAATTATCCAGCTTAATTTATTTCATTATACACTGAGCTCGTGTGTATGCTCCATTATACTTAGTGGTTGACATGATGATTGCAAGGAACTGTCTGTCATTGAATTAGCTCTTTGTAGTGGTATATTTTACTCACAAGGTGGTGCTGTAGTACCTCGAAAGAGTGTTACCTGCTAACTTAATATTTACTTGTAACAAAGAGATGCCGACTGTTTGAGCTATATTCAAATGTGACTTCAATATTTCAAAATTCTCAGCTTTTGGATGTGAAGGAGCAATATATGTACTGTTCTGTCATTGACTCATTAGTTTTTATCTCGGTCTTTGTTCAGGGAGTTGAAGAAGGCAACAAAGAAAATACTCCAGGTCATAAAGCTTCATCCCGCAAAAGAGAGGCTTTCACTGCCCATCTTGAAGCAGAGGAGCCCACAAAGAAAACCTGTGTGTAGTTTGCATCTTGCTTGTTAAAGTCAAAGATCTCTCTTTTCAAGAGCCACCAAGCCTTATACCTGTCGACCTTTAAAGGGTATGATTTTAAATATTATATTTAGTGCTTATTCATACTTCCTTTTACCATGTATGCATTCCTTTTTCTAAATCCAGAAATACCCACATATTTATATGTATAATTTGTATATGTATTTGTTTGATTTGTGATATTAAAGTTGAGTTTGAACACTAACTGTTGAAATTCATTTTGATACATGAAATGCTTGGCCTCTCGGGGAATGGAGGTGTGTTTCACAGTGGTAGCATACGCAGACTAGTGATGGCATAAAAAGTATGAAGATAATAATTTTATTAAAACATATGCTTACCAGTTGTATACAAAGTATGTACATCCTAAATAGCAAGTTTTTTTTTACAAACTAAGAATTTATTTCTTAATATATAAAATTATATATTTGCTGTTCATCATATAAAAAGGAAGACAAACATCTTAAGGCTGTAGTGAGTCAATACCATGCTAGTTCAGAGGTAGTTGCATTGTATGTACATATTGCTAGCCTACTCTAATGTCCGTTGAAAGATAGCTACATCCCATTCAGTCTGTATAACTGCATGTCTCCTATTTGCATATATGAGACAGAATATTGTAAACCAGATGAAACTGCAATCCGTTTTGTTTCAACATTCTCTGACAGCTACCACACAGTTGTAAAGAAATATATCTGATAATAACATTCCTGTGAATTGTTAGCTTACTCTGGTAAAAATGTCCTGGTGTGTCTGATAATGACTCCCTTTCTTTGAAACAGACTTAGCAATAGGATAGAACTTATATTTTATAACAAACAAATAACATAACCACTTAGAATACAACCGAACCATCTGTAACCTCTAAGCTGCATATCACATAATCACATTCCAGTATAAACATGTACACTTAAAATTCTACTGGTTCTACCTTTATTCCCCCCTGGCTAAACCATTGATTTGTCTGATGCTTAGAATTTCTTTGAAGTTAACATTTAATATTTGAACTTCTTTTTGTCATGCAAGTTCATGTCTGATGCAGTCCACTGGGTATCGTCTGAAATAGTCTTTTTGTTTTCAGACGTGATGTATTGTGGTATTTCCTTTAATGTCTCAGGGAACTTTTAGTGACACTCCATTTTAAGAGGCACTTTGTAGTGTTCTTATAGACTTCTCTCTAGTACTCTACAGTCTCTGTGGGGACTCATTCTGAGGTGCTTGCGGATTGATAACCCAGAGCTGGTCTTGCTGCGGCTTGATGATGGTCCTTTAGTGTCCCAGCTATTCAGACAGCTAGCATGGAGGCTCATGGATGAGAGGTGAGGGAGGGAGTTGTGGTGGAGTGATACAGAGGACAAGTGTTATGAATCGTCTCTTGATCCAAACTCTTCAGACATTCATCATCATTCTGGCTCCCTCTTCCTGTCACCCTGTCTCTATCCCTGGCTGTGGGAGGGGGTATCTGACAAGGGATGAGGGGAACGGAGGAAGTAGAGGAGCAGTAGGAAAACCTGATTGGATCCAGTCGGGGTTGGAGAGTGGACCCCCCACTATAAAGGGCGTCAGAATCTGCATGTGACACCTGTGTTGACGAATCGGAGCAGGAACTCTTCTCCGTCGCCACAGAAACAAGGGAGTCCAGGGTGCGGTCCCGACGTAGCTGTGGACGCGCTTTAGGATGAGGCCAGAAGAAAAACTGGGACTGGTCTCGTGTGAAAAGGAGGAAGAGGAGGGGGTTGAGGCAAGCAGGCAGGGGCTGGAGAAGCAGTAGAACTGATTTTAACACCTCCTCACCCAGAGAGAGTAGACCCAGGAGGGAGCAGAGGGAGAGAAATGCTACTGGTACATAGAGAAGGCCATTTGTGAATATTAGCCAGGCAACATGTTTGATCATAGCGCAGTCCCACAGGCCGTCACATTCTCCCCTCAGTAACTCCCAGTATAGGCGAATGTATGAGCCCGTGACGATAAGCAGGCACAAGGTGTTCATCATTATGAGGGATAAGGGAAAGCCCAGGGAGGACGGGAGTCGAGAGGATGTTGGTGGCAGGGGCGAGGGAAGGCAGAAAGGTGACGACCCGTACTCCCCAACTCCTACCAGTGGGAGAGAAGCAAGGGTGAGGGAGAGAGTGAGGCAGAATAGTGCACATGTGCGCACACTCCCAAGGGACGGGGACTTTCCATAGGCACGGGCACATGTCACGCTCACACCACACTGAACAGCTGCCAGAGTCAGCAGCAACACACTTGCTTCAGACGCAAACACCCAGACCCATCCTGTCGCCTGACAACCAGGACCCCCCTCCCAGCGGGCACCGTGGTGACCAAACTCTCCCAGGGTTAGAGCGTCCACTAGGGCCAGGGTGCATGTACACACACCCGTCAGCAGGTTGGAAGCACCCATGCAGGCCACAGTGAAGCGGAGAGGTGACAGGTAGCCGGATGAGCCAAAGAGGGAGAGGAGCAGGAGGGAGTTCCCAAGAAGAGACACCAAGGAGATCGACCACAAGCCCACACGAACCAGCCAGCTGCCCAACAGAGAGTCGCAGGGTCGGAAAGGACCTGCAAACACAAAAATCATCAGCTGTAGATAAGCATGGCTTAATGTCCTTACACTGTTGTTGGGACAAAACAATCTGAAGGCCAATTGATAAGAAATGGATCATCATTACTGCAATTGTACCTGGAGTTGGTGTGCATTGAACACTGGTCTGTAGTTTGGATTCCTCTATTTCCATTTGGAACTCTTCCAGGTCAGGATCATCTGGAATAAAGCGTTGTTAGCTTGTGCAATATTTCGTGACAGCTTTTTCTCCATGTGTATGTATAAAAAGTTAATTCATTTTACATTGTGTGTGGCATTGGCTTCAGGGCGTAAAGCATTAACATTATTTTGCAATGAAGTAAAAAATATGAATCGAGGAAAATTGGCACTAGCATGATATTTGATCGGGGTAGTTTTTATTTTTTCATTTGGCCCATGAATTAAAGGCTGATACCTCTTAATCAGTAACATGCCGTGGTTTTGTTATTGTATCCGTTGGGACACCCAGCATTGTTTATTTTCAGCTTTAATGGTGTAGGTTTAATGGTTTTAATTTAAATGTAATGTTGGTTTATTGGTGCTTATATTTTATTCCTACCACAGGAATGCGTTGAAGGGTCAACATTCGACTGTAAGTGTGTTTCAGCTGCCAGGTAGCTGAGGTTTCAGCCAGGCTCTGACATGTTTAAAGTGGGCTTGTGTCAATAATTCGGCAATGAGCAGAGACATATGGGGCTCAGATTTCTGTCTATTACTTTACCCCCATTCCAAGTGTGTACCATGTGTGTTATACTGCACATATGTTTGCACAGATAATGTAATTGCGTGCTTTCTTACAGTGTGTGTCGGCGTGCATAGGGTACATGGCTACTGTACGCTTGTGTAGGTCCTCGTCAGTGTTGCTCTGCTCTGTGTCCCACTGGCTCACCGGCTTGTAGCTATCACAGGATCCATACACACAGCACTGGTAGGCATAAGGCATCTCTATTACCCTGTAACAAACCGATGGAACAGTATTGACACAAGACCAGGAGACACAACGGCACAACTTACAAATGCATAAAGACCTACATTAAAATTTGAAAGCAACCTTAAGTGCTTATAAATCTGTTTCTGAGTTCATATGAACCCATAATCTAGGGAAAATAAGGTGAATTTGTCAGTTGTCTTAATCAATTTACGTTGTGGATGGCTGTATGCAAGCATTTACTTTACATTGCTTTTGAAATGTCTCTGCCAGGAGTTCTGTTTTGGACAATGTTCTACAAATGCTGACATTGCCACTTGATCGGCTGCCCGCTCCTATTTCCTTGAAAAGTTCTCTTCATTTTCACTGCTGATTTTCAGGCCTTCGGGCATCTTTTCAACAAGAATTAACTTGCTGACTACAAATGCTTCCTCATTGTTGAAGATCTGCTCAGGAATAGCTTGCAGGAAAACGTGTGATTAAGTTAATTGTCAACCTTGGCTGCTCTTGGTAAATAAAAGGTGTTAATAGAAAATTGTGAGAGGTAGGATAATTAAAGGGATGGGAAGTGTTGCATTGTTCTGTACAGCCACAGGTTACACACCTGGGTATGTTATCATCTTATGTAAGTTGTTGATGAAAAACCAAAATACATGTAAGAAACATTAAGTAAGAGAGAATAACAGGGGCTTGATGGTGTGTTTTTACCTCATACGGGGGAAGTAATCAGGACTAAAGGCCTCGTATAACTCTGTGTTGCCTCTTAGCTTGAGATGGGTGAGACCTCCCAAACCTGCAACAGGTACTGAGCTCAGGCGATTCTCAGTCAGGTCCCTGAAATTTAAGAAATTGAGAAAGAAAAAGTATCAGATCAGGCCTTTTACAAAGTGTGTTTTCATTACATATATTACAGAGGGTCATCGTTGGTAACAAAAAGTCCTTGTCTCTTAGAAATGTTAAACTGTTCAGACAAGGCTCTATCAAATTACCTCCAGATAACACTTCCTGTCAGATGTAGTCGATCTGCTTGTTTAGCTACGCATACTTTAATCAGTCTTCACACAATGAAGCAGTTTGTATTGGCATGACCTGAGATGAATCTCCTGGCCACACAGAGGGGTTTTCAAACAATACATGCATATCAGTGTTCTCTGTAGACTCAGCCAAAGACAATAGTCAAGAGTGGAGTGTTTGTATAAGGCAAAGCCTCTGACATCCAGCTTAACTTTAATTAAAGATGCACAAATCCAGCAAGCGTCTTTGGGGATAAAGGGAAGCTGCTGAACGTACAAATGAAAGGAAAAAACATTCTTGTTGATAGTCATATATCTGTGTATACTCACAGTTTGATCAAAGAGTGAAGCGAGACAAAGGCATCCAGGTGGATCCACTCGATCATATTCCAGCTTAGATCACTGACAGAAATGTAAATCCATATAAGAGAAACAGACGGAAAGGAATTGTAATAAAACATTGAATGTTGGATACTGATCACCACTAGATGTCAGTAATAGGTAATAAGTCTACATAGTTTGATCTTGACACATGCTTCTTAGCCTTGTTGGCTTATATATAGCCCCCTAAAAAGCACCAAAGCCTCTACATGGTACATTTAATCATACTATGAAGGATTTGCCTCCACAGATTGTTTTATTTGGATATATCTATAAAATAGTTAACACTACCAAGAAGCTATGAAATCTTGTGTAGAAGAATTATGTTTTGTTTTCCATCTCTCCTATCCTATTAATCATCTGATAGATATATCTTACAACCCCTTGGCGGGGTCCTGATCTGACCACGGTTGTGAATTCCTGAAAGAGATGATGAATGGGTGAGGTTTGCGATGTGTTGGAGAGGTTACAACAAGCTTTACTTACATTGCTCTTAGGGACGTGAGCTGCTGGAAGGTGCTTGACTCTATCCTCCTGATTTGGTTATGCTGCAGCCCTCTGTTGAGAAAGAATATACAAACATACATTAGAACAATGCAACGTGGGCAACGAAACATAGGACTGTCGATTTTGATGCATAAGAGAGTGTATACTTGTTTGGCGTTAAACTCACATCTCTTGCAGTGCAGAGCAGTGGTAAAAGCTGGGCAGATCCTCGATCTGGTTGTAGGACAGCTCCCTACAACAACACAAAAAGCACACACAAAGCACACATAAACACAGTGACCAGCTGTGGATTTATAGCGTGGGAAATTACGGGGTCTACAGGATTATTTGAGTGAACAGTCGACTCTGTGAGCAAGGCGATATAGCACGACAATACTTTTTTTTTTTTTTTCGGGAGGTGATTGAATTTCATAGCACAGTGATTGTACAAATGATTGCTTGGGGGCACAACTCTCCACAGTTGAGTTTTGTGTATCAGTTGAACCTCGCACTCAACCCCCCCCCCCCGCCCCCCCCCTACTGTGTATGTGTACTCACAGCACTCGGAGGCGAGGCAGCTGCTCACATAGATCCAGAGGGAGAGCTGATAGACCGGCCCGAGTCAGCGTCCTATAGAGAAAAGGAGAAACCTCTGATCATTGTTGAAGTGCAAGCAAGCGAAAGCTTCCCCCAGCCCTGTGAGTCTAACTTGGTCAGACAGAGAGCTGTGTAGGTTCGCCAAACCTGTCACTGCCTGGCATAGCTAGCTTACCCCTTCTTTATCTGAGTGTCTTGGTCTGTCTCGTTCTTTCCTATAATCTTTAAACACATATATCCTCTCTTTTTCGTCTCCTGTTCATCCTTGATCCCTAAAGTTGGCTTTGACTTTATCTCTCAACACTCTTTTTTTGTCATGTTTTTTTTCTACTCCCAGGATTGTGTCTCTGTCCTCAAGATCAGTGCCTCACCCATCCTTTGCTGTAGTATGTGGCGTGGACCAATTGAGAAAATAATACTGTGCGTATGTGTGTGTGGGTGGGTGGGTGGGGGTTATTCGGTTAAAGGAGACACTCACAATATTTCCAGGCTGGTGGTTCCTTTCAAATCGGGAAACTCTTGAATCTGGGTTGCCCCGTTAAGGGAACTGCAGCAACAGGGAAAAAAGTGTCAGAAAACTCTCTCCCTCCCTCTCTCTCTCTCTCTCTCACAGCTCATTTCAGCCATCAAACTTTTCCTCCAACATCAACACATGCTGTTTTGGCTGTCTCACAAGACATCATAAGTCACACCATTCAACATGTTCTTACAACACACTTTCTTACCACATCAGCACTGAGCACAGCCATATGCTAACACAACATCATTCAGTAGGCCATTACACATGTCCACTCAACTCTCGCTGCTAGGGACAGAGGATGATTTAAACAGTGTTTGGGCTAACTCACTGGAATGGTTCCTACTGACCACATACTCACAGTGTGTGCAATTTAGGTAAGAACTGGAAAGCGGATTTCCCCACAAACTGGATGGGGTTCTCATAGAAATGACTGCAAAAAGAAAATTGATTTGGACATTCTGATTAATTTGTTCAGAAGTGAGTTGTACTGTACACATGGTGTTAACAATATAGCAATTCTTAGTTTATCTAATACAATATGTGCACATTTAATCATTAAACTCACATGGTTTGGAGTTGAGGATTTCCCACAAAGGCCCTCTCAGGGATGGCTTTGATATTGTTGTTATGGAAGCCCCTGCAAATATAAAAACATACAGTTAGTTAGACAGTTTATCAATATGTTTCTGATTTGTTGTGTGTGTGTGTTTGGAGGAGCAAGAGGCAGGTCATATGTCATGTTGCACCTGCCATTGCACAGCTGAACATTTTTTTTGGATAAATGAGATGTAAACACGCACACATATGCTGTATCTGTGTCACATTTGCAAGTCGCCGAACATCTGCTGAAGCTGAGGGGAAAACATGGTGTGTGTGTGTGCGTGCGTGTGTGTGTGTGTATGTGCAGGCAAGCGGGTGCGTGGGTGTGTAGCCAGCACCTGCTTAGGGCGAGAGAGATTGTATCCGAGTGCCACATTAAAATCACTTAACGGGATTACTTTGGATAACGCAACCATGATAGTCATGTCAGGCAGGTGTGTTTTTGTGTGCATGTGTGTACTCACAGTTCCTGAAGCTTACTCAGAGTCCGGATGGCCACAGGAAACTCCTGCAGATCATTGTAGTTTAAATCCCTGAGGGGAAACAGTGTAGTAAACAGTTATGATTATGTAATATGTTAAAAGGCTTGATGGAGATTTTCTTCTCTGTAATAAAGATTCAACCATATATGATGATTTTATTTCCATTTGTGATAAAGTGTGCCTGATTACATATGTACAGTAAGTGCAGCTATTTCCTCTCCACTATATGAGGCCGACAGCTGTGGAGTGTGAAGTTTGGATTTGACCTTTGACCTTTGCTGCTCTGACCTAATTATCTAGGTCTGTGTCTGATTAGTTTCCAAGGAAACGCTGTATCAAAACAACATTTGCTACAATATAGTTGACAGTGCATACGCAGGTGGCAGGAAAAGGGGTTTTCCCATGTAACTTGTGTGTATACAAGTATTTGCTTTATTTGTGCTTGTGTACATGGGAAAAGTGTGTGTGCATGTTTGTGCATACATATTAATTGCCATATTAAGACATGTGCCTCGGTATGCGTCTTTGAAGATTCTTAGCCATCGAGGTCAAAGGATATCTAAAGGAACTAAGCCATTTTCCTGGATTTGTTTTCATTCTTTTCAAGTATAAGACAGAAAATGCCTTTGATGAAATACTGATAGATATGCATGTTTGTTTTCCCCCAAGTTCTAGGGTATGTTTGCGAAATGTTTGTCTGTCTGTGTCTGCTCTGGCTTGTTTGCATATGCTGTTTTGTTTTCCAGCAGTCCCCTGGACGGCTCCTCGTAGTAATGATTTTATAATACACACTAGGGGTTGGGGAGGGTTGTAGTGATGCAGATGGTCTCTCGTATTTCTCATAAGCGAGGCCGCTGTGAAAGATTAACCCCTCATACCAGTGCAATCCCCACGTCAATGACACCTGTCATCTTATCCTGCTGAATCATCTGTCTCTCGCCGCTGACGGCCCAAACACTTTAACACACACTATTCTGGTCAAGAGAACTCCATTCGTCTTTTTCTCATTCTCCAGTTTCCCTTCATCCCCTAAAGCATGGCTCTCCTGACTTGCACCCTGTTCCATCTCATTTCCCAGCATGGATAATGGCTTTTAAGTTGAGTGTTAAGCTGGCCGCTTGTGAGGGCACAGGCAAAAGTACTTGCTTATCTGCACACACACACACACACACACACAGGCAGGTGCCCACACACATGCTCATAAAAAAGGAACGTATACTTTTTTACACTTCAACAGGTTGTTAAGCAGCATGCCAAAAACTGTGTTTTCTTCAGACCTACATGAATTTTGCAGACACAGTTTAACTGTCTCTGTTTCTCTTGCTTTTTTTCTCCACCTCCTACAGTATATATGGCTGTCAGTTTCCAGCGGTTTCCATATTGGTCTGTGGTTAGGATTTAGTTATCGAAGCTACGGCACGTATAATCAAACAACTCTCCTGTAGCCATACTGAGCCAAATTTGACCTCCGCGCTGCTAAGCAATTACTTTAACAAAACACAGAGGAATCTGTTGATGTTACTTTAATGTAATCAAAGGAACTTTTCATCTTCACATTCCTGTCATTCATCTGTTGGTTGTGGTTTTGATAAAACGTTCAAGCACCTGCTAAAATTACTGGGACATTAATCATTATGACTATTATTTTGCGCTCCACTTAATTTTTTATTGGCACACTTGGTACAAAGGATTTATAAAAACACATTAACTCTAGGTGTTCCAAGTAACACCAAACGCAATGGAAAACGGCTGTAGTTAGACATAATCTGATATAAATTGGTTATAGGAACTTTTTGAAGTTATTTCACAGGGAGTTCTTTATATGTCTTACTTATTCTAAGGCAATGTGCTTGTAGGAAATATGACTATGCATAGTTCATGTTGATACATTGTCATCACGAGGCCAACATTGGGTAAACAAAAGATGGACTCACTTGGACCAATACACTTACCCACACACTTCAGTGGTGTGGGTAAGTGTATATGTTTCTGTGAAAATCTCTTAAATTAAACTTGCAATCATCACGTACTATATGTCCAAAAAGATGTGCACATGCATGTAAGTGTCTGTGATTATGTGTGTGGGAGATACTCACAGTGTCTCCAGACTGTGTAAACCTTCAAAACACCTCGCATCCATGCTCTGGATCTGGTTGTTATGGAGATGCCTGGAAAAAAGACGCAAGTATTTAACTAGAAATCAGAAATCACTTTCTCAAAAAACGTTTTGACACTACAATCATCACTGCCCTCAAAGAAATAAATATAGAGAAACTCAGGAGAACTTTTAGTCAACAAATCATGATGTCACTCACAGTACGACAAGGGCGGAGAGGTTGGTGAATGCATAATCTGGGATGTGTGTGATCTGGTTGAGGGCCAGGGTCATGGCCTGCAGGGAGGGCAAAGAGTCCAGGGCCGTCACTGGGATCTCTGTAAGGGAGTTGTCGTCCAACCACAGGTGTCTCAAGGAGCGGACCCCTCTAAAGGCCCCAGCCGGAACCTCAGACAACAGGTTAGCATCAAGACGCCTGCAGGGTGAAAGAAACCGAGCTTAGCAAGATAATCACCAAGTCTACTGTAAGTACTGTATGTTTGTTTTTGTGCATGTGTAGCTGACTGTGCTTATCAAGCATTAGTGGTTGTGTGTCATGGCAATGAAACACTTTGGCTTACAGGAAGGTTATTAGGAGAATTAGACATCTTTCATTCTCCTTCTTTCATCTTTGCTGCAGCGTCTTAGAAGCTCCTCTTTATTATGTATTCCCATGCTAAATAAGCTACGTACGTCTAGCTCCACCTGTACAGGCATGTATGAAATGTAAGATGAGAACAAATGCATATTAAGTGTGTAGGAACGGTTGTAACGGGCCTGTTTTATTCCACCTCATTTTATCACTGTTGCGGAACGCACACTTTCCTCCATGCCTGGAAATTGTATTGATAGATGGAGGGGGGAACAGTCGTAGACAAATCTTCAGCTGTTCCTCCCTCCTTTACTCTTTCCATTGAAGTCCCACTCTCGCCATCAGTTCCATCACTAATACACAAACACAGCATCAGACACACATGCTTTTCACACATGCACTTTCATCTCTCCAACCATACCAGACCTATCGAATCTTTGTCCCCTCTCTCCCTTGATGCTCTCAACCCACAGGCAACAAGAGTGGACTGTGACACACACCCCCCACGTAAATGCACACATGCATACAGACTGTCCATAGTGATGAATGATCCCCTCGGGGCAGAGTTGACAGGCTGAGACCACTTCCTCTCGCTATTCTTCTTTCTTTGGCCCTTCACACTCATTCATTAATCTCCCTTTCCTCCCTCCAGGCCCCTCTCACACTCACGTTTTGTTTCTTACATCTTCATTCTTGCACTGCCAGCCGCTGCAAACCCTTTTGCATCTTACTTCTTAACTCTTGTTTCGCCTTTCAAACATCCTCCCTTATCAATCTTCAACTGTGGTTCTTTCACGCTGGTGCTCCAGCTCCTCCTAAGTCTCCTCACCCCTTGGAGGTTTCACCAAACAAACAGCATCATCAAAGTGAAATCTGAACTTGAACTTTGAACTCTTGGCTTTTCTCCCCAGGGAAATGTTCCATCAGGAGAGGCATATGTATACACTGGCAGATGCTCGCACACAGGGGAAACACCCTCTAGCATACATGTAAATATGCATGAATGGCTTCAAGAAATGTTCATCTTGTCTACTTCCTGAGCACACATTTTTTGCCGTGCTTAACATCTTTCTTGTGTATCCTGTGCACCCCAACTGTGGACATTGTTTGTCCCTGACCCAAATCGCAGGATGAAAGCTACGGAAGACCCTTCAACTTTCGGGTTTGTTCTCCAGGGCAAAATAATAATTGCTCCTCTGGGTGGACCTGCCAGGTCTCCAGAAGGTCCAGACAGAACCAGGAATGTTCCACAGAAGCCAATAAAGCAGCAACTATTTCCTGTCCATCACATCAAAGTCTGAGGTACGATTACGAGAGAGAATAGAGACAGAAGAGTATGTTCTCTGAAGAGATCCAGGATATCTGTGGTCTTGCCTCCTCTTGTTCAATTCTCCACATGGCCAACATTTTATACAACAAGGAGCCTGAAGGAGCGTAGTTCACTACCATTGTGTCAAACCTATAAAAATAAGGTTACTTTGATAAATGTGGCTTGTGGAATTCCTGGTGATGGTTGTCATGGCTAAGTGGTGATTACACTGCTTAACCCGTGGGCTTGGACACAAAACAAAAACACTGTCTGTCCCCTCATGATTGCAACAACAACACTAAACACTGGGTTGTTATTAACATCCAAAATGGTGATACCATTGTCTAGATCCCCCCTCATCCCTGCTGACAAAAGGATTTTGGCCCGAATTAGGACACCATTTATTTTTAGATAGAAGCCTGCTAAGTGTATTTATACCAATTTTCAAACCCATGTGCTGTCTCAGGTGATGACTCTCTTTCTTTTTTGCTGTGCATAATGTCAGTGAGAGGCGCCGACAAGCTTCACTCTCCGAAGCTTTTCCAGTAATCTTTCTCTTTCTCGCAAGCTTATCATTACTGTAATGACAAGGTGTGTGTGTGTGTGTGTGTGTGTGTGTGTGTGTGTGTGTGTGTGTGTGTGTGTGTGTGTGTGTGTGTGTGTGTGTGTGTGTGTGTGTGGTGTGTGTGTGTGTGTGTGTGTGTGTGTGTGTGTGTGTGTGTGTGTGTGTGTGTGTGTGTGTGTGTGTGTGTGTGTGTGTGTGTGTGTGTGTGTGTGTGTGTGTGTGTGTGTGCTTAAAAGCATCTATGTGAAGAAATTGAAAGACCACACACATATGCTTGTGCAAACACATACACATAGATTGAAAACAGACAGAGACATCATTATGAAGTTAGACATACACTCACACAGGGACATCCTGAGCCATAGCGGCTGCCCGTAGCAGGTATAGGTCCTACAGTATGTGTGTATAGATTTGAGTGTGTTTGTGTGTACGTGTGGTTACAGGCTCAATGATTGTGTTGAGGGAGAGCAGGCCTGCTTAATACCAGACAGGGAAACGTTGTAGGTGGTAGAGGAGTAACATGTGCACGCCCCCTCTATGTAACTCTAGCTATTTGAGTGTGTCTGCGTGATGAAGGAAACGGCTTTATGGATATTTACAAAGAATTATTAATTTGGAAAGCAGGGATGTGGAGTACGTGTGCGGTACAAAGTTGGGAGAGACGGGAAGGGGGTGAGGAATTACAGATGAGGTGGTCCACATGCATCCGCCCAAACATTCTCGCTGACACACACACATACACACACGTTCAGTGACCCCACATATGAGACAATTATGCCACCAAACACTCTCATTAGCCAAGGGGATAGCAGTGTGGGTGGTGGGAGAAGAACGGAGGAGAGGAACAGAGGAGGAAGAGAGAGGGAATTGATGGAAAATGGGGTTGTTTCACAGCTCATTGGAGATGCTCTCCCTGGCCTGCAGTGTCTGCTGTTTCCCTCATGGCTTCCAGATGCTACCATGAACTGCACTGACACAGTCTGTGACTCCTACCGTCAGTGCAGAAGTATTGGGGTATGGTCTGTAATATGTCAGTGGTACTCTATACCTGCACTGCGGTTACAGCTGGGATGAGTCTGTGGGTGGCCAGGGGATGTTTCATTCCCTGCTAGATGAGGTAGAGAAGCGTGATTAGTGTGTACGTGTGTGTGTAAGAGAGAACAACTCACAGGGACAGCAGGTTGGGTAGGTCCCATGGAGCATCATCAGGAAGTCTCTCCAGTTGGTTGTTTTGGAGCATCCTGAAAAGCACATTATTCAGTTTGTAGGTAATAGCTCTACATGTGATCAAAATGTACGTGGTGTGCGTGAGGGCACATCAAGCAGAACAAATAATTCCATCCTGAGGGAAATCTGACACAAGAAGGAAAGGGCCAGTGAAAGCTTGAAGAGAAGCAGAGAATGAAGGGTAGAAGGAAAGAGAAGCTCCTTGGGTGGGCTGCTGATGTCATTCTCAGAAGAATGGAGCAAAAAGCTAGGAGGAAGTGGGGAGCAAACAATATCCCTCTCTCTTTCCGCTCCCTCCCTCGCTTTTCCTGTCTTTTCCTCCCTCTTTCTTTGAAGTTTTGATCATCACCAGTCGTCTGATATTAGTGCACAAGGCGTGTAGTCTCCAGTGTACTGCTGTCAGTGGCGTTATACCTTCATTGGGGCATTACCGTGTCTCAATAGCATCAAAAGTCTAAACAGTTTAACTTCTTAGTTTATGGTTATTACAGTATAACATCTATCTTTTCTTTATGAATACAAAATAACTCATAACAAAGAATTCCTGCCAAGTAGGATAACATTTATAATGTGTTTTGTGATTTAATTTGTTTAGTTATAAGTCAAAGTGTATTCTGGGTGAAACACATATTTCCTTTAGTGACTAACATGGCTCACTATGTCATAGTGAAGTGTATTTGACTATAGCCTCCTTTGTAATATACAATTAGTGCTTCAGCGTCGAAACAAATGCTGCTCAGGTTTTGAGAGGATAAGGGGAATGTTTCCACTGGGACGATCAGGCCATGATAAATACATTGAATTTGGTCTATTTCAAAGACAATTCCCTACAGAGAGCATCAATGTACTCCACTATGTGTTCATAAGCTCCTGCGTGTTCTCATGCATGCTTGTGTGCGTGCATGTGTCCACAAGGACCTTTTGGGTACCATACACGAGGTCAGCGGTCCATTTGTGTTTGACACGGCCTGACTCTAACTAATATATTGAGGAAGGAAACCAACAGCCCTGCGGTCAAAGAGACCGTCCAAAGTATGCTAGGGCGTTATAGTGTGAAGCATGAATGTTTGCAGACGTTTATACATTCAGGATCTGTGTGTCCTTCTGCAGTAATGATATAATAGCCCCAGATTCATGGCTGGTTCACTCATTCTGTCTCAGTGAGTTTCACAACACAAGATGAAACCTGTGAGCCTGGTAATCTCCCAGATCCCTTAAAATTACAAACCACAATTCTTCTGCTAAGTTTATATTCCGTGGCAGGGCCTTCAAACTTTTCTCAGCAAGGGTCCAAAGGTATTGAGGTGATTGCCAAGGATCATGAAAAGCTCCCTAATACCCTTGTCTCAAACCCAGTAGAAACATAGCAGCCACTCATTAGAGTCAGAAAGTGCCATGGCTTTTATGGTTGCTTTGCATTTTTGGGGGATTTAATGCTTAACGGCAGTGCTAACAGTCGGTGGCCATAGATCATAAGGCTATGATCATACTACGAGAAATGGGGTGTTAAGAGAACAGTTTTGAAAGATGTTTTTAAGTGATTATTTTAGTCACTTGCTGTAATCTCAGTGGGTGGTGAGGCTGGGAGGTCCCTGTGTTATACACCTGTGTGTGTGTGTGTGTGTGTGTGTGTGTGTGTGTGTGTGTGTGTGTGTGTGTGTGTGTGTGTGTGTGTGTGGTGTTGTGTGTGTGTGTGTGTGTGTGTGTGTGTGTGTGTGTGTGTGGTGTGTGTGTGTGTGTGTGTGTGTGTGTGTGTGTGTGGTGTGTGTGTGTGTGTGTGTGTGTGTGTGTGTGTGTGTGTTGTGTGTGTGTGGGTGTGTGTGTGTGTGTGTGTATGTGTGTAACAGGGCTTGGGAATGAGGGAACCAGCCCATAAACTTTAACTACATTTAATGATGCGTGGCCTGTGTGTTTTATTCAAGGCAGGAGCACAACCAAAACCCCCCTGCAATGCTAGAGTGGAACAACCCACTTGGGATGAGGACTGGACCACTAGAGTGTGAGAAGGTGGAAGAGTGGAGGATGTTACTTACAGAACTTTGAGGTTGTGGAGACCCTGGAGAGCGTGGCCTGAAATATACCTCAGCTGATTCCCTGAGATACGCCTGGGAGAGAGAAACAGAGATCAAAAAAGAGGAAATGAAATATAAAAGTGAAAAATGAAATATTAGAACACGCACAAAAAATATTACAAGTCTCTTAAGGAAGGTTTTGCCATTTGCTTTATTCTACGTTTTTGGATTGAGCTGTGATATGACTTCATCCTTGTGTTCCTGCTCTGGGGTTACTGCTGGGGCAGTATGCAAATAACACTATTCGATTCCCTTCAGTGTGGTTGCTATTGGCCCAAAGAACACCCTGAAACCTTAACAAATCCTGGGAGCTCTGATGAGTGAGGAAAGACTGAATTGAATGAGACTGAGCCTGGGTCAGCAAGTGCGGCCTGAAAGTATATTTGCTTGTGCGCATGAAAGCTTATGTGTGTGTCTTTATATTGTGTATACGATATATGCGCACATGAGAGCGTGTGTGTGCTATTTTCCATGACCTTGAAGTAAATTGGGCCCGTTCTGAGGGGCCTTGAGGACATAGAGGGAGAGAAACCACACACATTCACACAAGCAATCCAATCAGTTTGTTTATCAAACACAGCACCTAATGGTCATTTGTGAGTGTGTATAAGATGTCCAAATAAATAACATTCAGTCCAACAGAGTAACTTTCAAGGTCACAAGCTGGAAGCACAATTTGGACACATATTTGGTCTTCACAGCTTGAGACCACCCACGACCACCAACTTCTATTTAACACACACACGTTAAAATGTACTGATTGACATCCTCCTGCTTACACCATTGCCCTGCAGGGGACATTTGCCTGACATTTTAGTCTTATGCTAAGCATCCTGTTTCTGGCTGACTTGTTCCATCAGTGCAAGGATATTGAAATATCGATAAAACACTCTGCTTGCCTTTCCAAGCCACTATCATCCAGATGGTAACAGTCGACGGCTCACAGCAACTCCCTCTGACATCTGATACTCATGTCAACATGTCTCAGACGTATTGCAGTCAGTCTGTGCAGTGACAAACCACACTACCCCATCCGCGCCTGCCAGATCTCACACTCAGACCAGTTAATGTAGAGCTGGTATTTATCAACACAAGCACACACACAAACCTGCATCGGCATACTATTATACGACATGGACTGATCGTTATCCAGGCTATTGTGGTGCCTTTTAGTCATGCCTTTCAAACCACAGTCAAAACAAATTCAAACCGACTTAGACAAAGTCACAGGATGTCTCAATATACATTTCACAGACATTGAGCACACAGATGACAGAGTTGATCTGCAGTGACTGCATCTCTCTGTCTTCACATATTAGAATATGTATTATTATTTCAAAACAAAGGAATTCGATTTGCTCGCACATCTGATTTTCAACTTGTATACTGCCTTTTTGTTGACCCTTAGCTGAAGATAGGTCTGCTACTTCAATACCATTTTAGTTCCGCTTTTGCACAAACGGGTCACTGGGGACCATTTCAATAGCTACTTTTCCAGAGGTAACTGTTTCAATGGGTTTTGCTGAGGGCCTAATGCCAGTAAAATAGATCTAAGCATATTTCTAGACCTCTAGGTGGCTTCTTTTATTTCCTGTTCAAACACAATGATTAGTTGCAGACGTATTGGACAAAAAAAAAAGATATTATATTATATCAGCGGGGTGAGAAGAAGGGCCAGTAATTTAGAGTTTCAGAAAACAAACATTGTAGTTAAGGCCATGGTATGATGTGCATATCCTACTGCCAACCAGCCTTTCTCTATTACCGCCACTGTTGGAGCCAAAACAGCATTAGAATGAAATCATGTTGTTTTTTTTGCAGCCATCATTTATCAAATGGCTAATTATGTTGATAGTGAAGATGGATATTGAAAAAGGAAAGAAATGTTAAAACGTTCTTGATAGACATCAACAGAACACTGGCACTTGCCACTGAACAACCGTTTCCATGATATCAGTGTGTGCATTTATGTGTGTACGTGTGTGTAAGGGATCGTACGCATGAGTGAATGTTCCCCACTTAGCCTCCTAGTCTTTCCACATCAATCTCATTCTAATGAAAGGCGCCTTGCTCTTGTCAAACCATGTCTCCAACTGTTTTTTCTTTTAAATTGATTTGGGGATGGTTAACATTTTTCTTGGCACTTGAACTGCATTGATACAAATTCCACCTAAGCATTATTCAGCTGTATTGACATGATTAATATATAAAATAACAGAGGCCAGTTTGTATTTCAAACGTATGAGAGAGTAGTGGGAGGGGTGGTATCAGACATGAGACCGCCCCGCTATGAGGTCTGATCAGTGAGGGTGTCACTGAAGCATACCAACTGCTGGTTATTCTATGTATCTATGTTCTATTGCCTCAAAATAATAAACAAAAAAACAGAACAAAGACTTAGACAGCAGAGTAAGCATCATATTTTGGGATACTATCTTAGATAATGATAGGACATCAAAGTGGCAGCATGGCAAGGGTGGCTGATAGGAGTCAATGATGAAAGCAGAAGGCAAGAAGAAACAGGTCTTATCAGAGAGAGGGCTGTGTGTGGGTGTGTCTGTAAGTACATATTTATGTATGACCTTTTTCACCCTTGGTCCATCAATAGCAATGTTATCCCTCCTTCTGTTCGGAGTTCCAGCCTAAGGGTCAACCACTTAACCTGGCATTAACCTCTGAAATTACTTGAGTAAAATATAGACATGTGGTAATTTGTGTGTGTTTTGTGGTGCGTGTTTGTGTGAGAGAAAGAGTCAAGCACACAAAAAGCAATGTTGGCAACGCTAAAAGGAAAAGTTTTAATTGACCTAGATTGTCCCAGCTGTGTGGTGCACCTGGAGTATCGAGACAGCCAATATTGTAAACCCTTAACCTTCGCCTACGTTATACTGCTGGCCTGTCAGCAGACAATCTCATCACCTAGAGGAAGTCGAGCAGGGCAGCGCTGGCCTCTACTCTCCACTTCTCTCATCTTACATTTGGATTTCATTTGTTGAGAGTGCCTGAGTGTGCTCGCAATGGGCTGAATGGATATTCCAGAGTCGCAGTCTTGAGCTGATAACGGGAGATTGCACCATATTCCACGCACTTAGGCTGTAAGATCATGCGTCAAACAAACCAAGGCCAAAAGTGATGGAGAGTTAAAAAATCAAGTGCGATTTATTTTCCTGTCAGGCCACTTTAAATGGACTTATTTAATTTCTGCATTTAGGTGAGTGATGGCTACAGATAATTATAAGATGAGCATGACAGACTCTAACTAAATGGCTAATTATGATGGTAGTCAAAGAAAAAGGGCAAAGTGAAATGAGATTTCCAGAGGTACGAGCAGCAAGTACTTTGATACTGATGATAGGTGGAGAGCATGGTTGCCTTCAAAAACAGTTTTCAGGAAGGGCGACAGTTTCTCTGCTAGTTCCAAGATGCAATTAGATCGGGAATAGATCTTTGATACTGTGAAACATTTCAAGAGAGGGGATGTCTTTGATTTGTCAGGTAGATGAGTAACCCTTCTCTCACTCTGAGGGCATTGTTGCCCTCTCATTAATCCATAGACATGCAGTCTGACTCTGCCGCCTCTCTTCACTCTCAGTCTGACTGATAATTGCGTGCAGGTTTGTGTGTTTGAATAAATGGCAGATTCACTGATCAAAGCGTTAAATGAAGGCTTAATGAGAGGGATCTGAGATCAATAGAAGGATTTAGAAATCAGGAGTAACTGGTAGAGAAAAGGCTGGAGGGAGGGTTGACACTTCTCATTATGAATATCAATGCGTCAATTAATCAAAGCAAGGTTTGCTACCTGTTAATGTAATTACTTCAATTGAGGTTCAAAGGGATTAGCCTTGTGCATTTTGATACTATAGAAATGAAAACTAATCGAGGAGATAATTGGTCTCATGATACAGTTTACGTTTGTGAGCGGAGCTTCAGAAAAACACTCTGTATGTGGCTCTTAAGACTTTATTCCCTCTCCTTCCCATAGTGTAAAACAGGATGAAAGCTGAACTTCTTGCCAAAAGCAGATTTATATTGGTTTATAGAAACATGGAGAGGGTCCAAAAAGGAGAAAAACTATGAAAGGCAGTGACTTCAGCTTGCCATAGCCTGCAGTCAAATGGATATGGGGGGCTGTAGAAATGAATTGAAAAAAAGGGAGGTAGAGCACAACATCAAACAATGTATTACTACCAGTCACAACATGCCTAGCCCTTGCCTCTCCCTGTGCTACTAACAAGTGCTGCAGACCCACATCAAACACTTTTGCCCTCACACTGACCGTGTTTGTGTTTAGAGCGTTGGTTTGTTTTTCTAAGGGCTGTAACTTGAAGTTGTAATGTGTTAACCATAGCCTGCTATGCTTCATCCCTCTAAACTTCCTAGACGGGAGTGGATGTCAGAAATGTGCTTTTTCCTGCCTTGGAACATCATCATTGTCTCAGCATGTTTCCAAAAATGGTCAGCAGGCTATAAAATTGGCTTTAGGGCAGGAACATCCTCCTTGGAAGAGTTACAAAGCAACAGAACGTCTCCATAAAGTGTCAGAACATGAGACCGATACAGAGGAAGCAAGATCAACGGGGCTGTAAAACACTGGGAGGATTGTCTCTGGACAAACACTCCAGATGGAGCCGCATTCAAGACCCACTCCCCCCTTTTTTCCCCAATGCAGGCAAATGTCAGCATCGGTGTTCAGCATCACCCTGCGCTGTGTGGTTCTGATTAAACTCCATCAGCAATATCTGCACTTTACCGTTTTTAAAAGAAAGCAAAAGTTGAGATCAGCAATTCATCACACAACAATAAATCCTGAATTTATTTCTCAAGAATGTGAGGTGTCACAAAACTTCCTTGCTCTGCTTACTTCTACTCCAGAGTGACTGCGACTTAAAGTCAACTGAATAGTTATGCAGCTAACCTTTTACTTTCATCATCATTAGCTCATGCCTCACAGGCTGCAGCTGCAAGAATTAGCAAAGAAAACAGCGGACTGTTCAAACACCCCATACGCACGCACGCATGCACGCACACACACACACACACACACACACTGCAGGCTTCAGAAGTAAAAGAATCAGGTGAAGGCTGACTTGCACACATTCACACCCTCAGGGCATATCTGTGGGCAGCCTTTGTTAAACCTAGACTAAGCTGAGTTCTGCTGAGTGGTCGAATAAGATATTGTCCAAGTCGACTGAATAAACTGTTCAAAAAGTTTTGATATGGCTTGTGTGCTTTCATCAGCCCTGTGAGAGTGTAACCAATACCTTCCACTTTTTTAAAGTACTGACCAAATCTAAATATTGAAGTCAAGGAATGTGCCTCACAAGCTGAATAAAACTCTTATTCTTTTTTTTTTATTATAACAAATTGTTTAATTTGTTACCAGCCAAAAAAAGTATAAACAAGCATATCTACTTTGGTATTTAACTCATTTAGGGTATTGGCAACAATGTCAAAACATTTCTCATGATACCCAATTGTACTCATAATGCTACATATTAAGAAAAACACAAAATATTCGCTCATTTCATTTCCCCCAATCCTGTCCTGAAGTTCTCCTTTAATGTGTTGTTGGTCTTGGCAAAGGTTAGTGTCTACGTGTGTACTGCTCCTGCTGAGCTGTCCAGCTGAAACAAAGTCAAGGGGTGGGGGGGCAAGAAAGCAGCGGCTTGGAGGCTGAGCACAGAACTATGCTCTCTAAACACTTTAAAGACCATATATTCACTCTCTGCGTGAATATCAGGTTCCCTTTGCCTCCCTCCTTTGTGCAGCCATCCCAGGATCTTCTAGTGTATTGCTGCAGGCAGTTTCTTGGTAGGAGAGATCACATACGGGCCAGAGTCATTAATCCCCATCACTGAGGTCTGTGCGTATCAGCGGCTCAGGGAATGACTGTTTCTTGTCATGTGTGAGTTGTGACGATGGAGTTTTATTAATCAAATGTGAGTTGAGGGATTTCGTACTCACAGTTCTGATAACAGGTGCAGTCGGTGGAAGGCTCTGGGCTGGATCTCGCTGATGTTGTTCATACTCAGATCCCTGGGGAGAGTAAAAGGGGAACGTCAGTATAAAAGTATCCATCAGTGTATACATTATCAATGTTCCTTGAAGATGCTTGGGGCATGTCAAATTACAAATGTTTAGAATGCGTTTTTCACATGGCAATCAATCGCCAAGAATGGGGAGTAGTACGCAGAGAGAGGTTAGAGGGTTAGGTAGAGAAGATGAGAGGGAGGAGAGGAAGATGGAGAAGAGAAATGTTCCCCAATGAATCATTGTTGGGCAGCTGTAATTTCCTCCTCGTCCCAGTGATTCTTTCTCTTTTCCAGATGTCTCACTCTACCTTCTCTCAGATCTGACCCCTCCATATCTATCTCCCTCTCCTTTCTTCCTCCTCAGGTTTCTCAAGAGACCACCCTCTTCCCCTTTTGTTCATAGCTGTAACGTAGACGCACTCCATCTCTCTGCCTCTGACACACACTCTGACGTGAAAGGGTGTGCTGTGGGGCAAGTGCACTGTTGACGCAGCTGTGTTGCGGTCAAAGAGGGAGAGGTGCAGGATGCTCAAATACATGCATACACACACACACTCAGTGAGTGAATTATTCAATTCACACATGAAAACTTGGGATAGTATGAGGACAACTTATGTGTCAGCCTCTGGTAGAAAACATACATAACCTTGTAGCCCCAGTCATGTAAGGTCATCTCTTTGATAAACACAATGAAAGCAAGAGGTGCTACGTCACCCCTTCTTAGCTTTCACAGCCCTTGGGGTCTCGCATGAGTTTTCAAGAGTGAGGATTGTATGTGCATGTGTGTTTGCGTGTGTGTGTATGACACTAACCATTGCTCATAAAGCCAGACCACCGGGCTAGCAAGTGTAAACTGTGCTCTCAGAAGCCTTTTGCAGTTGGGAGTTTTGACACACTCAATGTTTGTTTGTCGAGTCAGCCAAGCTGACAGGGGGCTGGTTGAATCTATCCAAAGGCATGATCTTTATTCAGCTTCAGGGGCGATGTGGAAAGAATTCTGCATGGTTCACCAATTGTGGTGTATGAGTAGTCTGTCATTTTTAGGAGTTGTGACAAGACAAATTCAGTATACCAACAGTGTGGTACCCTGTCAAGCATAATATTTAACATCAGGATGTGGACCCCCGCTGTCACTTTGGGTCAGGAGGTATGTTCTTATGAAAGGGATGAGCTTGCAAGGTTAACTGTGTCCTTTCAATAGGATATTTTGTAAGTAAAATAATTACTGTATATAGCCTTTTTACAGGCTCTGCTGACATTGAATATTTTCCTTATGAAACCAGAATGTTCATTTCACTTCACGGGAATTTCCTATTGCACATGCCCCCTCCTGGGAGGTCTGACTGCAGAGAAAGGGGTTCAAGGTGTTACTCTGGATGCTTTCGATCAGTGTTGAAGGGAAAATGGCTAATTCTCTAATGACCTTGCTTTTGTCAGTAACAGAACCAAATAGGGCATTCTCATTCTACATGACCCGTTATTGACATAGATGCTAGTTTTTTTACCAGCATACCTCTGTATTGTCTGCATTTTCTGTTCTGATAGGCCACTACAAGCAAAGGAGTGGCATTATACACATGTTTGCTGCGGAGAATTCTAAAGCATGTTGACAGCTGGTGTTGGTAATGCACCATAAAAGATCGCAATTTGCCAATAAAAGGAAAGGAGACCGCAAACAAAAGATGCAGTTGGCCAAGCACTCAAAAAATGCTTTTCAAGGAAACACACAATGCTGTGTAGTGTGAAAGATTCAATGAAGCCATGTGTCTTTTTAACAGAAATATACTTCACATGGCAATTTAAATATTGTTGTCTCATTAATGTCCATAGATTGCTCTTATCTAAACAATTTGTTTGAAAATATTGCAGTTAAATATGAAAGACGCATTAAAATGCAGCCACTCATAACGTGATTCATTACTTTTTTACATTTTCAACGTATGTATAATATTTCATCAAAGAAACCATAAATGAAAAAATATGTATATGTAATTATATATATATATTTACATCCTTTTTCCTAAAGGAGTTGCTGACCTCAGGTTTCCATCTCAACACTAGTACTGTGGAGATTTCATGTAAATTATATATTTTTGTTTGTTTAATTTGGCACAATCTTCTTTGACTCCAGGCAGTAATTTGGGAATGAATGCAACAAGTGTAATGCACTACAGCTTGATTAAAGTCAGAGGTAAATATAAGTGATAACAAAGTTGTCATAGAGATGACACAGCCAGCAGTAATGGCACACCAATTTACATAATCAACAATGGGTGACATCACATATAACACAGGAAGCACACAATCCCCTCACGGGGCCTCGAGAACAATACACATACACACCTTAATTCTATTCATTGTCGGTGTACTAATATTCTTCTGAGACAAATATTTATTGGAACATTCTGGGGGTGATCATTAAATCACAGAAACACACGCACCCATGCAGGCACACGCATAGACAAAGACACATCAGCCGGCTTCTGGGGATGCGCCCAAGAATGGAGACACCCCTCCATTATCTGGTCCTGATTAAATAAGCCATAAACAAACGTTGTGTGAAGTCCATAACAGCGACCTCACTCAGACAGAATAAACACGCAGCAATGGAGAGAGAAAATGTTTAAAAATAACGACGCACAGTGGTGAGTCATGGTGAAAGGTTGAATGCAGCTCATTTCTGCTGTGCTCTCCAACAAGCTCATTGGGAAGCCGGAGAGAGAAAGACATTTCTGCTGTGCAGGCCAAGGCCTCCGCTGACAACTTGACGTATCGTTGGAAGGCGCTGCGCTATGGCTTGTTTTTAAAATCAAATAACAGCTGTGGCTTTTTTAAACCATGATAATTATGATTGATGACTACCACATGTGCATTGTGTCGGCTGGCGCTGTGAGGTGCAGATATTTTCAGCGCAAATAAACGGCCGCAGAAGAAATTAGAAAGAGAGCGCTTAAAGATTTCGCAGTCTTTTGGAGTGTGGCGTTTGGGAGTTTCACAATTAGATTTGGGGTTTCAGTGTCCCCATTTTATTGGCAGAGGGGAGGGAGAATGAGTGCAAGTGTGTGTGTGTGTGTGTGTGTCAGTATCTCTGTGTGCAATATTTCTTCCATTTATAGGTGACTGCGGTGTGTGTGGTAACATGTCTGTCGCTCATTTTCACACCCCTATTGTTATCCAGTGAGCCGGCAGATGCGGTGGGTACAGTCCATGGTCGCTTTCACCACACACGGTGCATGGGAACAGATTGCTGTGAGGGAAATGATGGAAGTTCATGTGGTTCCCTTTCTTTCTTTTTCATAAGAGATTTCAGTAGGGAACCATTCTTCCTTATCTTGGCCATCACGGCGTCAAGAAAGCAGTCTGATATTGCTCGCAGGACAACACATCTTTCAATCACCACAGGCTATCTCCTCCCTTCAGATCTCCGTCTGCTGCTGAATGACGAACTAAAGACTCCTTAGCAGTATTAGGAGCAGAGGATGCAGACATGGAGACCCATGCTCATCCCTCAACAAACACACTCCCAAATGTGCCTCTTAAATGTTCTTTTTATCCCCCTACGCTCTGAACCCGAGAATGACTGACAAAGCCCCCACTGATCTCTTTCTGTTTCCCTGGAGAGGAATTACATTTTCATGTGCCTGCATGTAATTGTGTGTGTTCAAGCACAGTAGCATGTGTAACATTGTGGCCAATATTGCAGCCATTGGAGGAGTAAAGAAAAAATTGGCATTTTTCCTTTCCTGTTTCCTCCATCGCTCCATGATACATAATGTGCTCAAACTGATTTTATTCTTCTTTCTGCAAAGTGTGCGTAAGCTTGTGCGCGTGTGAATATAAGAGAGGAAAGTTTGGCATGGGAAGAAAGCTAAAGTTCTTGATATTTGACTGTTTTATGTTCTGATTGATAGAGTACCCAAGGCAAGGAGCTTTTCTAAAAGGCGGAATGGAAGCATGAAGACGCAGAGCTACATTTCCATTCATCAGCCTTGGCCCTTTCTCTCCTATTCTCTTATGCCACTCTACCTCTCCCCATCAATGTTTCAAATGTCAACTGTAGCATGGGGTTACACAGTCCGGTAGTTGAAATAATGTCATTTATCATATTTCCCTCTTCGCCGTCAAAAGAACTACTGAAGTATCTTATCGGCTGTGTGATCAAAGGCAGTGTGGGTGTGAATGTGCCCCTAGCTCCATTGTAGCCACATTTAAACTGGAAGCTTTTCTGACAAGAGTTGGTTGATTTCGCTCAAAACAACTGGCCACATCATATGAAAAAAACACCCTTGTTTATGTTACCAGACTAAACACACATCCAAACTTCACCCGCAGGCACTCGTGCACACTCCAGGCTTTTGTGGGGTTGGATGATGGACCACCCTGGTGAGTGAATATACCCTCACAGCAGGACAGATGCCATCAGCAGTCAGGTGTCCCTTTCTACCGTCACTGGTGAAATGTGTGCTGTCTGGGAGCAAGCTGAGGGGAGATTGCTTGATACATTTTACTTTTGATAATACCAAATCTCCTCAGAACCAGTTTAACCTCTTTTTCTTACTCTTTTCACAAAACAAAGAAATCAATAATACCAGAAGATATTTTCCACATTTCTTACGGTTTCACTTCAAGGTAAAACTAAATAAACTTGTATGGAGAGTTTCTGGCATGTTGCTCAAGCATAAAATTGCAGGTACAGTACATAACAATGCAGCACAAGCATGTAAACAAAAAGCCTTACATTGTTGCCCTTGAGAAGGATGTTTTCAATGACGCTCTCTTACACACACACACATCACTTCGCAAGAGCCAAACCCTGAGGCCTTCCCTCTCACTTCCTTCCCTGCTCCCTCTCTCTCTTTCTCCTTGTCTCCCTGCCAAACCCTTTCTCACTCGCTCAGGTGGAGACTCTCAGCAAACAAACAGCCAATAATGGCGGTAAGCTCTGCACCTTTGAAGGCGGCTTATCTGTGAGGAACATTAGAGTAATAGATCTTTAGTGGAAATCAACAACCAGAGCCTTGCCCAGAGGGCAGGAGTTCTGCATTAGCGATGCTAGAGCCACACCTTGGCTGTCTTTTACTGTAACTATGACAGTAATGTCTTCAGTCGGATTCAGCCAGTCTGATCCTCTCTGCTTAGTGCTTTGAAACAGTTAAGGCCATGATGAAAGAGGATCTTTTATTCCACACAATGCAACTGGTAGTCAATGCTAGGGCGCCGCCTTAAAGAGGGCCTAAATGGTTGTGTGCATTAGTGTGTGTGACAGAGAGTAGAGTGTGTGTGTACTGTGCGTAAGGGTGAGGTCTAAGTGTGTTAGTCTATTCAGATAGAAAAAAGCTGACTGCTTTGGCATTTAGTTTCTCTCATGGTCACACATGAGCTTGCACACAAACACACACAGGCATGCACACACACACAAAGAGTCAGGAAGAAGGGTACAATGCTGTCCTCCCCTCCTCCTTCCTCTAAAGATGCGTTTTTTTTTTCCTCCCAGACTTCCTGGGAGGGGTACACTGCCCTTTGTGTCCAAAGGCACTCTCTCTTTATCTTTCCCTCTCTTATTCTCTCTTTCTCTCATTCACTGGGCACAAAGAGCGAGGGAGAGGGCGAGGAGAAGGCTTTCACCTGGACAAGGAGGGCCACGGGGAGGACTGGGCTACAAAAGAGCAGGGAAACAGAGAGGGAGGGAGGAAGGAAGAGAATAGAGGAGATAAGGAAACTGAAAAGGGAGATGCGTCTGTGTTTTTGTGTTCCCATGTTTTGTGCTGTTTTCCGCTCGCTGTGGTTTAGGGGAGACTGACAGGCGGATGTCTGGGTGGAGCGAGCGGCTGTTTAGTCTATGGCCATGTCATGGGAAGCATATTCATGCCCTCTGGGACTTATTCATCCCCTGGTATACCGCACACACACGTGCACACACACACTCTATGTCCGCTTCTTGTCCTCCCACACACACCCTGTCATGAGACGGAGAGGGGAGGGTGAAAGGTCAAGCACTTCAGTAATGGAACAGGAAGTGTTGGAACAGTCGGCACTACACAACATACAACTGCCTCCAACATGTGGACAAGACTGACAGGCAGCTGTTGTGGGTAGGACATAGCTTTGGAAGGCAGAAAGCATTCATACGTAGCCGTCCCCATAGTTCACTAATCTGTTGTTTTGGCTTTCATATATGATCGTACATGACGTGCAGGAAAGCATATCCTCAATCGAAGATAATGGTTATTCCACACAATGAAATCTTTGAATATCACAGGACTTGTCTCTGAAATGTGTTGTAATCATGGCAAAGATGTGTGGAAAAGGGTTACAAATTTCACCACTTTTCCACACATCCTGGAAAGGTATCTCTTACAGAGGTGTCCTTTCCTGCATGCTGATTCAAGGCAGATTCTAAGCAGTGGATACAACAGTAAATGAAACCCAATGAGTATTAGTGTCAGGCTCCATTATGACTTCATTTTGTTTGAATGGCAGAAACAGGAGGACTCTGGAGCTAGTTAGAAGACTGCTCAAATCCACTCCTGGCACACTCCTATTTTACAGATCTATGAACAGCTCATCTGCTCCATATATTCAGCAGTAGCAACGGATAGCATCTAGATATGAACTTAGGACTCAGGACTTGATGAAATCTTACCCCTATACCAATGAGTACATGTGGCTGCTGTTGGTTTAAAGAGATTTAGTTTGGCCTCTTGCCATGCATGTACAAAGTCCAGATTTCCTCTTTTGCTCCTACTCAGACATGAAATAGAGACGTGAGTAAGTCTGGCTGCAGTTGCAGAGACTGCAGTGGAAGAATTCCCTCCAGCCTCCCTTTACGGCAGATGGAAAATACACCTGTAAGTTCAGTCTTAGTAAGAATTAAACTATTATGCCATAGTGACCCGACTGCTGTTTCTGCATTCAGGTCAACTTACTTAACTAAATTAAGAGTCCATAAGTAATCTCTTTTCTCTCCCTACTTCATTTGTCTTTCTACATCCCTTTTTCCACTTCCTGCGCAGTACCCCCATTTGGCTATGGCATGTGATGTTTGTGCCCTGAGGTGTGTGCACATGTGTGCGACATTTAAGTGTGTCTGTGATTGCTTCTTTGTTCCCTTTAGCTAACTCCCGCCCCAGTGGCCCATTCTCCTGATCTAATCCCTGCTACCATCGCTGTATCAGCACAGCTCTGTGGGACGCTTTGATGCTGCACAGGGGGATTGGCTAGGGCATTAACCATCATTAAGTCAGTATGTGCATCTGAGTGTGTCTGCAAGTAAGCATGTGTGTACGTACTTTCATGTTTGTGCAACCTTGTGTAATGTGCACACAGGGGTCTTTGGGTAGGTGTGTGTGTGTGTGTGCATTGTTAGAAAGGGCATTAAGTATCATTAGCTCTTACTAGTCATCACCTGCACACTGCCAGCCCAACATGAGCTACTTTAGTCAGCAAGCCTGGCCAGCGATCACACAGATAGGCAGACAGAGACAGACTGAGCATGTACAGGTACGGGGGGGAACTCTGAGAGCCATGTCCCACATGCACCGCTTTTGTCAATATTCTTCTTTATGCCTGGAGATCACTATTTTTTCATTTTAGTCTTCACTTTCTATTCCAGATATTTCACAAAAGTATGCAACTTATAGCACCAGAGCTAAGTGTTTGACAGAAGGAGGGGAAAAAAAGACAAACTTAACAAGCCAAACTCCATCTTCTTGCAGCAAGAAACAAAACTTTAGGAGTGACAACCAATCTGCTCCTTTAAAGAAAAATGAATGTGCTATCCTACTTTATACACAAATGACAATTCGCAAAGTCACAGGTCATGAATGCACATGTGTATATGTATGTACACGCACTAGAGCAGTTAGGGACATTTGTCGTGGCCTGGCCCAGAACTACACAATGCCTTCTCTGTAGTGGAGAAGAGAGGGCTAGTGCACAGATTCATGCACACACTCACACACACAAACATTCCCATGGATTCCCAGGGTTGGGAAGGGGCTGAATAGGAATCTGGGCCATGCAGGCATTCTGAATCCTCTCAGTCAGAAGCAGCCCTTCACCCCTCAACCACGCGTCACACGGAGCACATTCCTAGGCCCCGTGTCATACTTGCGTCACACTGCTATCACACGAAATTGACAGATTTACATATCCAGTCACTTGGCACAGGCCTGACCCCAACAAATACCAACCGCAGTTGTGTTCAATCCACATGCAGGCTCCTGTGCATACACTCTAAAAACACATTCTCCACTTTATTTTCCTGATCTTCACCTCCTCCACCCTAGTTCTCCTTAAGATCTTGTGTCGTGATTGCTTTCTACTTTTTTTATAAAGGACAGGATATGGAGCGGTAGAGCACACTATGGCCTCTGTGTCTTCCCTGCCTGCCGCTCCCGTAGGAATTGTCATTGTTTCCATTGTTGTCCTCTACCTGCCTACCTGCCGTCTGTCCCTGAGCGACATTTAAAAGCCTCCCAGGTTGCTCTCAGGAAACCACAAACCGCTGCACTATCCAACGCTAACTGCCTATCCCTTCTCTTCAACACCCTTTTGGCATAAATATCACTTTTGTAGCAAGGCAAAGCGGCTTTTCTGCTGGTGTTCACCGCTCGGTCCTCAGGGACTCGAGGAGAGAGACGAGCAATTGCCACTTTAAGGTGAACACTTGCAGGAAAGAATAAGAAATAAAAGAGTAAAGGAAGGAATGTAAAAGGCAAATGCTTGCAGAAAAAAATCCTCTTTATGATACTTTACAGGTAAATATGTAAACTATAATGACATACTGTATGTCACTGTTGTCTTTCTAACGCCTGTAACTCTGTTCCCCAACTCTGATCACAGCTGCTAGTTTGCTGGCCTGTATCCAGAGCACCTCCTCCCCCAACCAACACACACACACACACACACACATGCACACGCACGCACGCACACACACACACACACACACACACACACACACACACACACACACACACACACACACCTTGAAAACATTTACCATTTGGCTTGGGTACACACCCTTTACTTTTATCACTTTGCTGCCCTGAGCTTTAAGCATTAATTTAGATTCTGCAAGAGGCCCATTGCACATCAGTGATCATACATTTACACTTAGCCATGCATCACCAGCTTCAACACCTGCTTGAAACACTTTTAGAAACTTTATTTTCCTAGCCTTCAACACACACACACACACACACACACACACACACACACATAGTTGGGCAGCATGTATTCGTGTTTTTATCTAAAGCAGGAGGCTAGAGGACACAGGTGGGGAAAGGAGAATGGGGGGGGGGCAGACAAAGGGGGAGGGGGGTGTAGTTGAGGCGGGGGGGCTAACATAGACGTCTGGAGCCAGGACACTGATGCTGTAGCTGATAGCTGCTGCTCTCTGCCATTCTTATTTTTTGTTCATGTTTTCCTACTAAATCCTCCTCACTCCATTCTTTCATTTTCTCTCTCTTTCTCTCTCCCCCCCCCCTCTCTCCCTCTCTTTCTCTCTTTCAATTAGACATGATGTTTACAGTGTGACCCCCGGTCGCTTCTGATAGGAATCATGCCATCAACATAATGGCTAAATGACACGCACACGACTGTTACAGACACAGCCACCATACAGGGGAAGGGTGTTTGTGTGTATACAGTGTGTTTGTGTGTTTTGCTTAACCTATACTGAATTCATAATCTTCCAGCACAGATTTTTTTTGTCACCAATTTGTAATTCTCACCTTTCTCCTCATCGGTTTTCACCCCTTCTCTTCATTATCCCTCTCTCTATTTTTTCTTACACTCTTGCTTCACCTCCACTTGCTTGAAGGAAAAAAAACCTCAGCAGTCTGGGTGGTCTTTGCGCACACACATACACACAAACGCACTCCTTGGTTTTCCTCAGTCTGGTAATGCGCTAGCTGTGGTTTCCTGGCCTCGGCCAAAACACCGTTAGAAGTTCGCCACACTCACCGCTACCACAAAGCATCACCTAATCGCTGCTCAACTCCAGTCCCAGACCAGACCCAGACACTCTTTTCCTCTTAAAAACACATGCACTCACTGATGACCACTGAAGGAAGTGCGAGATGTGTGAACATAACACCGGACAAGCTAGAAACAGCCTATGTACAGGATATTACACCAGCCAGGTCATGAGCATATCAATTATCTCCAACATGATTACCAGCTGCGGCAGCATGGCTGAAATAGTTTTTGGACTTTGTGATTCTGTGTGTGTCATCATGGCAAAATGTGGTCCTTGAGACACCTACTAGCGGGAACTACCACAGAAGCAGTTTTAAGTTCTTTGCCAGGTGTTTATATGTCGGTCTGACGACAGATTTTGAGACTGTTATAGCGTCCTCAAAGTGCAAGATGCAGACACAAAACTTTACAGATGTGTAATTGAGAGCAAAATGAAGTTGGAAGATGGGTGTGGTCCAATTGAGCGCACCGGAAGTAGTGGTGTAGGACGCCCTTGGCATGCTGGTGTGTGCTCTAGTTAAAAAAAAGTTTTGCCTCTAGTCGATAGCAGCAGACCGGTAAATACTTAGTACATAGGACCGCTTTACATAGTGAGCTAACAGGGTTCCTGTCTAGTTCAATATTTGCTGTGAATATGTCTATCAGGGGGACAGCTGACTACTTCATTTGCTTCCAGCTAGCTTTTGCGACACTGAGGTACTTATTGTGTCACTGGAAAGCCATCTCCTATGACAAATAACCTTGCTTGCAGCTACACATAAAACAGCACCAATCCCTGCTGGCATACTGTACGCAGTGTTCTCAAATTCATCACATAGGCCTATTAACACACACGCACACTCAACCTGGCAGACACACACCCTTGGGCACTGTCTTTCCTCTCTAATCTGATATCAAAGAGAAGGTCTTTCAAAGCATCTCAAATGACAGCTCATTTCATGTGTTGCCCACGGAAACGATTATTGTCATAAATCTCTACCTGCTCTGCTCTGAGTTGCTCGGAGCACCTTTGCCTCTGAATAGTTAAATGCCTTTGCAAAGTCAACCTGTGTTTGCTTCAGAGTTGCAATACAACTGTTTTTCGTTGATTAGTATTCCATAATGCCTGTTTGCAATGGGGTCATCCAAATGTGCAAAAAGAAACTAGGAAATAGAGTGAATCATGCATCGCCTGGATTGCCCTCACGGCCACTATAGCAGTTGTGCTCACTTTGAAGAGCTCTCCAATGACACGGGTGAATGATGTCATATACTTTCACAGCGTTGTGTGGATGTGGTTTGTAATGTGGACGGTTCCCAAGCAAATCCCTGTGACCTCGGCAGCCTACAGTATGTGCTTGGAGGCTAATCCAGCCTCTACAGCACAGCGGGGCGTGCTGGACTCTTCCACAGATCCTGGTGGGGTTTGGACAGGCTCTCCGCTATTGTAACCTTTTATACTTCAGGACGAAATGAGAAACTGTACTCTGCTGGGTTTGTGTGTGTGTGTGTGTGTGTGTGTGTGTGTGTGTGTGTGTGTGTGTGTGTGGTGTGTGTGTGTGTGTGTGTGTGTGTGTGTGTGTGTTGTGTGTGTGTGTTGTGTGTGTGTGTGTGTGTGGTGTGTGTGGTGTGTGTGTGTGTGGTGTGTGTGTGTGTGTGTGTGTGTGTGTGTGTGTGTGTGTGTGTGTGTGTGTGTGTGTTGTGTGTGTGTGTGTGTGTGTTGTGTGTGTGTGTGTGTGTGTGTGTGTGTGGGGGTTTGAAGGGGAGGTTGTTTTTTTGTGTTTGATGATTTTTATCAGCAAGGCAAAAGAGAAATCTGTGATTCTCTTATCTTAATTTGTTGCGGCATCTCTCCTGCTGTCCCACATTCCCTTCTTCTCCTCTCCGCGGTGTGTGTGTGTGTCAGTGTGTGTGTGGGAGTGTGCGGTTGGTCTCTGAGTTTATTTATCTTATTCTAAATCGGCCCTCAAACTCACTAATTGGTCCAGTTCCACTGTTAGGTAACGAGGGGAAATGAGCAATTACTCTTGTGTTTGTAGGGAATGAGTGTGTTTGTGTGTATATCTCTGATTTTGTGTGTGTGTTTGAGGGGGGGGGGGGGGGCAGTTAAGAGCAGTGTAGACTTGCACATAGGGAGATCATAGCTTGTTATTTTAGAGGGAGATTGAGTTGCTTTATACTCTCCCTCTCAGACTTATCCATCCCTCTATGCTATTACATGTGAGTGTGAAAATTAGTGTTTGATGTTCTTAAAGGGAGTGACTCCTCGATGGAGTTATCAACTGTATTTCACCTCCATAAACTCTACATCATTCAAGAAGTCTTCAAGAAGTCTTTAATGTCTCTTTTAGAGTTGTTTGCTACATAATCTGTTGATCTTTCCTCCCACATTGTAAATCCTGCCCCTCTATAGTATTACTTGTAAAGCCCCCAGTGTGCAACTGCTATATCATACCCTATTTCCTGGATTTGACTTCTATCCATTCAATATCAGTAATAAAAGTGTTTTCCTCAAAATATCAGTTTTTTTAAACCACAGCAGGGTGGTGTTATGTTGGTGGTCTTTTACAGAATATATTACTCATTGAAAATCCTGGGGGTGAGTTGGGCTTAATTCCTGCAACTCATTATGTTAACAATTGTGATGAGGAACAAAGATAATCATGTTTCTAATTGTATTAGAAGTATGTGCCCCTTCCCTTTCCAGAATGCAAGCGTATACTCACAAATCATATTTACTGGTCAAAGATCTAAATTGAAGTATCATCAAAGAGTCTATTTTGTCAGCTTAACCAGAAAAAGAATATACAGAATTAGGGCTGAACGATTAATCGATTTTAAATCAAAATCGCGATTTAAAATGATGCAATTATCAAATTTTTCTTCTTGTGTGTCAGTCATCGTGTCACACCAATCAGAAGTGCTGTGCTCCACATGTACCAGTCATTGTTAACCAATCAGAAGTGGCCCATGATAGTAGGTGATAGACAGATTGATCCAATCACCTGCCAAGTATTTTTGAAATACTTTTCCAAATGGCTTCCAATGGAGCTTTCCTAGATGTTTTGGTGAAACAAACCATCTGAGTCAGGTTAGTAATGCTCCATCACATGTTCTACATCTATTACAGGGTGGATCTTAAACTGAAGCTTGACTTTAAAGCAACCCAACGGAAGTTTCATGTAAGTTTAGTTCTTAACTCGTAGCTCGGGCTGCGGGGTGCTAGAGACGGGAGCACGTTGATACGACCTTCCTAGCCGGAGATTTGGCCGCATTTTACAATAAACTTCCGTTGGGTCGCTTAAAAACAAATATCGCAAATCGAATCTGTCAGAAAAATCGCAATTAGATTATTTCCCAATTATTATTTCGTGCAGCCCTATACAGAATTAACTTATTTTTCCCCAATCATTTCTATCTTCATTTGGTATCAAACAACAGTGAGATGAAGATTAGTGACATAAAACCGGTCATTAAACTTCACACACATTTAGACATCTGTGTTCAAACACTTCCACTTTCACACACACAAACACATCCTTGTGTCATGTGCTTCCAGCTTTCGCACACACACTTGCACACGCTCTCAAGCTGGGTCTCCAGTTGGCGCTCAGAAACCTGATACTGAAAGAAGTGGTCCAGTTATTTTGCCATAGTGGTTAACACACACATGTTCCCTTTTGGCCCTGTCCGTTTTGTTATGTACATGAGAGCTCTGCTGCTGGTCACACATCTAAGCAACTGTTGCCTTCTGCTCTTTTTCCAAAAGAGGTTACCCAGCTTGACTATCTTTTTTTCAATTACAAATGGATGATCAAGACTAGCTGTTGGGACTCACACTTTCATTTCTCATGTGAAACCAATCATGATAAATGAGGGATGAGATACAAAGTGGAAACACATGAAAGGGATGATTGGGGTCAAGGAAATGTTCAGGACAAAGTGCAAGGCCAGGAGATGCAAAGTTTCAAGATGACACACTCCAGGCTGTGCCCAACATTAACATGTGGTACTCACAGGTAAGTGGTGAGAGGGCTGAGGTTGGTCGGAACAGAAGCTAGTCCCAACTCCGAGCAGTCCACCATGACGAAGATCCCATCTTCCTCACACTGGCACGGAGACGGGCACAGCGGTGCCGCCGGCCCCTGTCTGTCCTGGGCCCGTCCGTACCCCCAAACTCCAGGGGCGGACCCCAAAACTCCACCAGCTACGCAGAGAATCAGGAGCACAGAAAGCATGTCTAACTATCCACCTGTCTGCAACTACACCTGTAGATGTGTCTGTCCTACTCTCTTTCGTCCTCTGATGGTGAAAGATGCAGCTTTGATGAAGTGAGGATGTTCCAAAGTCTCTTTCCTTTTTCAATAGTCCTGGCTCTTTGCTGCCTTTTTCTCCTGTGCAGGTTATCCTCACTAAAAGTCTGTCCCTGTCACAAGTTCTATCTCCTCATTTCTCTTTATCCTTCCGTCACTTCATCCCTAGGGGTTGACTTTGTAGTAACTTCTTGCCCCTCTTTCCTCTCACTATGCCCTCTCCTTTCTCACAGTCTTTCTCCCCCAAACACAGCCACCCTTTCTCTTTCTTTCTCTCTCTCTCTCTCTCACTCCTTGTATATATCTCTTGCTCTCTCTGTCTCTCTCTCCTTACCTATTGTAGAAGGAGCGCATGAGTTGTGAATGAACCACCCTCATTGGCCCACATTTTAGGGATGGGCTGGAGCATCTCCGGAAAGTAGGAGGGGCCCGCGATTCTCAAACTCTTCCCTCTCTTTCTCCCTCTCTTCCTCTCCCCCTGTTTTACTTTTCCTAGACGCTTGATGTTAGGAGAAAGAGTGAGTGTTTAGTTTGAGGAAGAGAAAAGAGGATGGGGGGGGGTGGCAATGCAGTACAGTGGTGTGAGACCAAATTTCTCCTTTTGGGACCTTGAAAATGAGAGTGTTTATAGCTGAAAGAAAGTAAGAAAGCAAGCTCTGATGAGTGTGTCTGGCCGTGTGAGAGATGCAGGGGGTGAGAGTGTGTGACTGGGAGTGACTGTTTGGAGGAAATTGGAATTCTGACACTTCAGCACCCCTCAGTCCCCAGAAAGAGCCGAATCCAGTGTCTCGTAAGTCACACCTTCTCAGGTTTCTGCTGCTGGAATGCTCGATTGCACACACGCAATAACACACACACACGCCTGCATGCACACACGCACATGGGACACCCATAGAAAATAACAGATTATGAGTGACCGGCGCAAAGGAGCTCACATATCCATTTCACATACACACACTCCAGTCTATAGAGAGAAGAGTGTGGATTTGTGAAGAAGTGTCAGCTGCCTCTGGCTAAAGCCTGTCTGTATTTCACAGTCAGTGTGCTCCATTGCAGATTTTTAACAGATCTTTGCAAATAATTTCCCTTTCTTTTATTACAACACATAATTCTTGCCTGCGTAGATGTGATATTTAAATCAAACATGTGCTGTTCCTGACTGAGCACAGATGAAGGCTTCATACAGCCTGACAAAAATGCTATAAAATGAAACGCTCTGCTCCACAGCTGAGCTTTACATGCTGTGCACCTGTAAGCACAGGATGTTGCATAACTGCTGAATGATGCATGCCATAATTATAACAAATCAAAGAAGGAAAAACTGGCTTGCCATTCAAAGCAAAGCCGACTTAATTCTGTCCTTTTGTAAGATGTCAGGCGTATCTCCTCCTAGCAGCACATACTAAGCAGTAAAAAGCTGCAATAGGGAGGGGAGATAATTCATGTTTTCCAGTAGAAGACAATTAAACAATAAAACACTGAATCAATTAAAGATTATGAAGCATTTTTCTAATTGAAAAGAAATCCAAAATTGGGTAAGCATTTCATATGAACTAATAACTCAAGTTTATGTGATTTTTCTTCTTTTACGAGGAGGATTACACAGTCCACCATGACTTGATCAATTCTGACAACGAAATATTTTTAAAACCCCAATGGATTAACTGAGAAATGCATGGTAGTAAATGTGGAGAGCAAAGTTGTTCTTGTATTTCCTTTGACAGTGCGCCAAAATGCACGAGCAGAGATGCATCATAAAAAGTTATTGTTGCATTGAAACTTGTCCAAAGTAAGTTCACTTTGCTTTCTGAAATATAAAAAGTCTTTGCACCCTTGTTTGAGTTTGTCTGCCCCTCTAGCAGGTCTGTCAGTCTCTCTCTTATGTCTTTCTTTCTCCACCATTCTCTGTTGCCTGAATAGTTTCTCATTAATTAATTAACATTCCTATGCCACTGTGTTTTCTGAGGGGCCTTTGTTATGTCCCCACAAAAAGTCTTTCAGAGCTGTTCTTCACATGGTCTCCCTCTCTCTCTCTCTCTCTCATGCTCTCTCTGTGCTCTGTCTTTTCTCCCTCTTTGTAGTGGAATGTGCGTTGTTGCTCTTTGTCTATTGTTGGATTGAAAATGTTGCGTAAATTGTTTTCAATTCATGTTTTATTATATTATTTCTTTCACTACCTCAGATGCAAATAGGCAGATATACAGACTCTAGAGGAATATTTGTTGCGTGATCCTACGTTCAGCACATGCACATTCCCACGGGCAAACATGCACATATAGAAAAACCTGCACAGGCTCTTCATACACCTGCAAACTCTTCCACTCCCTGGGCTCTCCACCTCTCCCCTTTTTATGTGCAGAGCTCTGTCATCTTTTTAAATGCTCTTTAATTGTCTTGCCCCAGGGGAACCCTAAAACACACGCACTGTAAAAATCTGCCTGTCTTTCTCTGCCTGTCTCTCTCTTTCTTATTGGCCTCTCTTTCTTCTTCTGATTTGTTAGCTTTTCTCCCTTTAATCTCAAATATGCAGACAACCACGCAAGGCAGTCCTAAGAAAAAATCTGCTACTTGTTTGTAAAAAATGTCACCTGTCGAAAGGTTACATTTGAGTCAGTTATACAGTTTTCAAATATAGGCAACTTACCATTTTTATTTCACACTGCAGCACCTTTTTCACTTCATTCTCAAACAGAGAGGGGAAAAAACGCCTTTGAAATTAGTTTAAAAGTAGTTTGTTGGAAAATAGACATGCCTATTCTAAGGCACAAGGCTGTTACATACTTTTGTATGCATTTGGGGAAATGATGTTCCTTAGCATTAGTAAATTGACTAAACTAGGCTAATCTCACCTTAAGCATGCCTTCTTACTTCACATACAGACTTTAAAATGCCATCCACACATTTGCTTGATACTGTGTGAGCTGAAAAACGTTTGAATGTTAATAAACTGGAGTTTTTCTGACTGGAGTCAGTTGACACGATATTACTATGACTGACTAGTGTTATATGTCCATATCACTTTAATTAATGAGCAGGGTTGGTCAAATGTCATTCTTCTCAAGGTTCCACAAATCCGTAGTGCAGCTCTGGGCTGAATGAATGACTCACACACACACACACACACACACACAGTTGTTAGCATGTGAGCAGACATTTGTATATGCCACTGAAAAAGTATGCGTGTGCTCTTATTCTCCCTCTCTCTCCTTTCTCACCCTCCCTCGCTATCAAACAGTCTGCCTAGGATCAAAGCCAGAGCACCTTCCCCTCTCCTCCCCCATCCTCCCTCTCTCCTCTCTGGGCTGTAAACACTATCCAAGCAAACGGCAGCCTTGAAGACACAAAGACAAGTAGCTACCTGACACCTGACACTAACTTGAGAGCACTCACCGTCCGTCGTCTACCTGGGAATAAAACACACACACGGCTACCTGAGCTCCTTGCAGCAAGAAGAGTCCATTCAGGGAGAGAACAGAGAAAGTAGCCGAGCAATCAACCCCCCCCCCTCAACACACACTCCATCCCACCTCACCTCCAGTCCTCACACACATCCCCGGCCTATCCCTTTTTAACTCTTCTCCACCTTACTCCTGCACATCCAACACCTATCATTCAATCCCTAAAAAGATCAAGTCTGTGTAATTGTGCACACCTGCATGCAGCGTCTGCTTGATGCCCTGTGACTGCATTTGTGCAGAAGCAATTGAAGGCTAACTCAGGTAAACTAAGCGGAAGCAAGGGAGACGCCGTGGGTCGCCGGTGGCGGCAACATAGGTGTGTACTCTGGCTTTTCATGTGAAACCACCTGAAAGCCAACAAAGCCCCCCCCCCACCCCCCTTCCTCTCTGCATCTCACAGTACAAAGGAAAGAGGTGAATGAAAGAAAGAGCGGCGGAAGGAAGGGGGATGAGGTAAGGGGATGAGGATGCAAGGGTGGGGCAAGGTGGAAGAGATGAAGGGCTGCCTAGGCAGAACAGGGGTGGGGGTATTTTTGTGTGTTTTTAGTTCGGGACAATAGTAGGCCTGGGGACATGGTCAGTCACAGAGTTCAGCAAAGCAATCCATCACAGGCTGGTAATAGCTTTTCACCTTTTGGTGGGTCGGTTTGTGTCTTTCCTCTAAAATACCTCCAGAACTGTTTTTGAAACAACATTTGACATTTTTGATGCTCTACGGCAGCACTTAACAAACAGTACAATACACATAATACAAAATGATACACACAGTAGACCACACACCATCTACATTTGAAGTGTTTGTGACAAAAAGCAACAGGATGAATAATATACACCCATGCTAGCGGCTCTGCGAGTCTGATGTAGGAACATTGGTAAATTGAGCTGAATGCTAACGACAGCATGCTAACATGCCTACTATGCTAAGGCTGATATCCTGATGTTTAGACAATGTTTACAATTTGTTTGCCGTCTCAGTTTAGTGTGTGAGCGTGTTTATATTCACTAATTAGCACTAAACCCATAGTACAGCAGTGGCCGATAATTGTGCAGGTATATGGTCATAAGACAAGACATACTTTTGACCTGATGATGGTGCAAGAGTACATGAATGTGTACCAAATGTAACCCAACCAAAAGTTGACAGGACAATTCACTCAAAACCACACATTTTTGCCTCAAAGACACATTGTGGAATATAATAATACAAGTTTAATACAAATTAAAAGATAATGTATACAAAATATAAATACATATAAAAGTATTGCATAACACAGGATCAGGAGTATCCTATGTATCCCTTTATGACGAGTAAAACCTTTTATTATTAGAATAACCTACTGACACCGAAAGAGGTTCTTTAAAAAAAGTACAAGATTTGGACAATTCTATAAATGTAACTGATCATCTCATTAAAAACAACGTTTTCCTTTTATTTGTGCAATGACTAACAATAAACATAAGAGGGAGTTGCTCTCACACTGACTGTACCCAGCAGTGGATGCATTGAGCTGGGGAAAGTTAAGACTTCTCATCATCACTTCTCATTTATTCTGTAAAAACTGTGAAGTCCACTGTATATAAATAAACATTGATTGATTGATCACTGACAAAGGACAAAAAACGTTTTATCTCAGTATGTTATGTTTGGATATTGTTAAAAAAGTCTTATTTAATGAATTATTAAGATAAGATATTATGGTGTAGCAAGATTCTATCATATCAAGGTGTTTTTATTGAAACAATATATGCTTGTATTAGGCTGAACAATGAATTCATTCAAGATGCTGTGTACTTAAACATGCCCTTGTCAAATAAATACAAAAACCCCCCGCAAAAAGATCTTAAAAGGGTTGATACAATTAAATGCAATATAAACAAACACTTTCCCTCATAATAATATATCTCTGTCATAAGACAATTCTTTATTGTATTTTGATATCCACCCTGCTTTTTCTTCTCTGCTGTGAGAGTGATATACGAGGGTTAATATGGTGAAATAGGCTGACTAAAGCCGACAGGTCTGCACCTGTACATTGCGGAAGAGAGAGATGTGCCCCTCTGTTTGATGCTATTCTGAGCGAGGCCAGTGGCGCTGCAATGTGAGATGGTTTGTAGGTGCGTGTGTTTGTCTGTGTGAGTGTTACCTGTAATTATGACCTATAAAAAGTCAATTGACTTTGATATAACGCAATGGTCACTGTGGCGAAGACTCCTTAATCATGCTTCATTGTGTGTTAGTTCATGTCTGTGTCGGTGTGTGTTTGTGTGCACTTGTGCATGCCTTGGTGAATGATGGATGTTTGGGCCGTCTTACCCAGTTCTGCTTGATGGTATCAGTCTGGAGGGAGACTGATGCGGAATGTTAACAGTGACTGGAAGTATTGGACTGTCTCCATAGAGTCCCATTCATGCAGAACCTAGATAGGACTAGCAGGAGACTCAACACAATGTAATGAGAGATGAAGAGAGGAGCCTTATTATTGTAGGTTTCACACTAGTCTCAGAGAATTCCAGTTATCTGAAAATTACATAGCAGCAGTTGAAAGATTACAGCTATGAAAACAGAAATTAGGCACCCAGGAAGAATTAAATGTATCATCACTGAACGCATGATTACAATAATCTCATTAAATCATACCATTAGATTGTGTGAACTGCTCTCTATTGGCTCCAGAGTTCCCTTCCGATTAGCTGATGATATGGCGCCATCTTCAGCCGAAAGAAAGAGCAGAATCTGTGCAGCAGGTCCGGAGCTAAACAACCAGCTCCAAGCATGTGTGCATAAATCTTTATAAACAATGCTTCATGTCTCTTAGATATACAATGGCAGAATCTGCTGATAAGTGTTCTTTATGAATGTTTGCAAATAAATATACCATTGAATTCACACTCAAATTGTACACTTTGAATAGCAGCTGCTCCATGAACCTGAATGTTTAAAACATATATAGTCAAGTGTATAAACTACAAAACTCAAAACTCTCTGAATTAAAATAATACAAATATAAAAGTTTTTTAATATGTTTTTTTCCAGTGAAGAAGTCACACATTTTGCTATAGCAAGAGGGCTTATTTTGTTAAGTACTGTACATTACATTTACTAGTTTTAACTGTAAGTACCTTTTTATTTATCATCTACATTTCTGAAAGCCAAACATGGATAATTCTCAGGGTTGAATGTGGGTGGCGCTATCCTGCCAAACATGTAAATAAACCAAACTCTACATGCACAATTAGTTGTAATTTGTCTGAGGGAGATGTTTGTCCAGCGTAGTCTGTACACGCCCGTGACACAGTCCTGAAATGAGGTCTAATTAATCAAAAATAATCTGAGATAATCTGATATATTTAGTATATTCTATTGTAATTTGTAAGAAAAATCGAAGGAAATATCCCACGTAAAAAAAAATAAAAAATCTTAATTTATTTTCAGCTGCTTCAGTTTTAGGGTCGTGTTATTGAATGAATTACTGGGACAATTAAACCAAGACAGTCTAAAGTGTTAAAAAAAAAAATGTTTTGGTGTTCATAGTTAGGTAATGCTTATCTGATGTTCGAATCATTACTTTTTTGTAATGGTGTCTCTCCTTTGCATTCACCACTTCTCTGAACTGCTTAAAACACGAGGCCTATAGAGTGGTGCAGTGACGAGTCCTAAAACCCGGAAGTGAGTTAGCATTTTACCACTACCGGTTCCCTGGTCTCAGAGTCAATGGGATTTCTCCATAGGATTTTGGAAAATAGCTGGAAATAGAAGAAGAAGAATAGGGGAGGGATGAAACCCTCTTTAATGGTCACACATGCAGAGCACACAGCACACACAGTGAAATTTGGCCTCTGCTTTTAACCCATCCTAGTACAAGGAGTCTAGTACTAGGAGCAGTGGGCAGCTATTGTACAGCGCCCGGGGAGCAATGGGAGTGGGGGGGGAAGGGGGGTGTCCGGTGCCTTGCTCAAGGGCACCACGGCAGGGCAGGAGGTGAACTGGGACCTCTCCAAGTAGAAGTCCACACTCCATATTTAGGTCTGGTCGGGGACTTGAACCAGCGACCCTACGGCTCCCAGTCCAAGCCCCTACTGACTGAGCCACTGCCGGACATATAAGGTCTGTGGTTGTCACAAATGTAAGAGACGGATCACGTTTTGTTCTACGACATTAAATACATCAGAAGTGACCCCACTGGTGATTTTTGAAGAGTTTACGTGTCTGAAAAATGATGCTTGTTAACAAGTGTTGGTACTTGTAAATGTCGATAGGTATGTAAATGTAGCCCTGTAAATATGATGTATGATGTCCTTTATTGTTTTATGTTTCATGTGTAACCTACTTGCTGCAGGTCTCCCTTGAAAAAGAGATCAATGATCTCAATGGGACCTACCTGGTTAAATAAAGGTTTGAAATGAAAGTGGCTGAATAGGACTACAGAAGTTGTCGAGGATGTTTTACGTCATTACGCCGAACACGTAAACACTCCCGCTAAGTCTGTTTGCCCCTGTTCTGCTTGAAAGCAAGTACCTGCCTCTTGCAAACTGTTAAAACAAATGCTTCAACTTGTACAATTTTCAATCTGTATTTTTGAATATCGATCTTAAGTTGGCGTGACGTTGAAGTCGTGCGACCCTGCTGTACTCGGCTGTAGTTTGTTTATAGCATAACGTTAGCATTTTGCTTCTGCCGATTCAATTTATGATTAGAAAAGTATAAAAGTAGGGTAGACATGAGGATATTATCCGGCTGAACAAAACGTGCATTTATCAAACGGGTTCGTTTTCCACAGATCTTATTTTGAGCTATTTTCCAAAATCCTATGGAGAATCCCATTGCTTTTTTGTCGAGAGAACCCATGCGCAGCTTATTTCCGGGTAAATACGTCATCCCTGCACCACTCCATTGTCAAGGATTTAGCCTTTTCTCTTTTTTTCCTTTATTCAGTGTTGAATTGTGGTTTCTCTCTAGTCAGAATCACATTGCCAAAGGCCGGGATCTCTTTTTGCTGAAGAGGCATTTTACTGTGCAGTGTAAGCAGGGTCTTTCCATGGAAGTATCATAGACAGAATTATAAGGTTTATTGTGCAGCCAGATAACCCCTTCAAAATTCCACTTTACCATGTAAGCCTATCAGCTTACATAGTGTAATGAAATTATGACTTCAAGCAAGCTTTGCAAACTGAAGCAACATTAATGGGTTTTATCCTAATCACTAATCCTGCATTGAATAATTTTAAATCACTGTCATATCCATTGTGATTCAGTATTGTAAAACAATACAAATAAGTCCTCTTCACCAGCACTGTTGGTTAATCTCTTAACGCTACACATCTGTCACTGCACTTCCAGCATAAATACTCACACCACAAGAACTCAATTTGAGCACGAACTGCACTGTCATTCATTCTGCTGACCACACTCTGACCTTTTAAGATTTGAGCAAAGCAGAAGTGATAAATATCCGATATCTGCCCAGACAATGACGCTGGTCTTCTCACGAAAGAGGAAGCCTTTCCCTCGCCATAATATTGCAAACTCTTTCTAGAGCATGTTAACCATAAAGTACGTGCGTGCTGATACAACCCAGACACAGCTGCCCTGTCACTGTCGGACACTCCTAAAGGTGCAAAAATCACACAGAAAAAACCCAAATGGATGTAGTTCCCATGGATCGACGTTATCAAATAACATCGTATTTGTCCCTTTCTGATGAGATTTACTATTATGTTTATTTTCCTCTTATCACCATCATACAGCAGAGATGTGGATGTTAGACAAAGTTGACAAAATAATTAACTAATTGCATCTCAACTTGACTCGAGTTACAGGAGTTGAGTTGACTTGAGAGACTCAGTCTTAACCTGTTAAGCCCCAAAGCCCCCGTCGGCGGGTCTTTTTCCTTTTAAAGGAATTGTAACTTTTTGATAGCAAAGTTATTTTGCTGCAGGTGCCACAGGTAAAAGGATTATAAATTGTAGAATAATAGTTTAGATTGGTGCTCTTTGCTTAAAGCTTTTTTCCCCACAGGAAGTAGTTACATTTCCTGTCAAGTCAATACTTTGCTGAATATACAAAACTTTGTTTATTGTCAAATGTGATTTAATTTAACTGAATGTCTGTTTTATCAATTTTTTTTATTCTACACCAGTTTCTTTATCAAGGATGTCGATACATAACGGTAGTTAAACCAACAGCAAACCTGTTATTTATGTATGTTACATTATCATTCACTGCAGGACAGGGTCGCAGAAAGTAAATCAGGTTGTTCCGTAATAACAACACTGATTATTGAATGTATTCACAAGTTTAAAAAATACAAGTACAATCATAAGACATTGAGGTGTGTGAAATGGGATAACCAATCAGCTATACAAAGCTTCAGAAAAGGGGCTGAGACACTATAAAGTATTGTTAATTTACATTATAATATATGATGTAAAGTACTTACGATACGATACGATATACTTTATTGTCCCCGTAAGGAAATTTGTTCTGGACTCCGTCCTGCATACATGTACATATACAAACATAGTAGACATTAAGAGACATACACATATCATCAGTCATACACCGTTTGAACAAACACAATACACAGACGCACATACTGACAATGGCGACCTATTGCAGAACCCTCATGGCCAACATTTAAAAAATACATTTCATTACATTTGACTACATTTCATTTCATGTGAATGTTAAGAAGCTTAATGGACATACAGTAGGTAGGAATGAGTGCTTATAGCGGTTCAGCCTGCTCTTGGGAACCCTGAATCTTCTACCAGAAGGTAGGAGCTGGAATTCTGAGTGGAGTATGTGGGTGGGATCAGACAAAATGTTAGTACTCACATCCTTTATTGTTGAAACCTCTCGATTGAAGAGAGTTCATGCATTATGCAGAAACATTACAAGCTAAAAAACACCTAACACAATGATCAAGTACTATTACCCTCTGAAATATTGAGACAGATGTCAAGTGAGGGTTTTTTTGCAGGCAACAAGTTCAAATGTGGGAGGCTGATAGAAAAGACAGCTATTGTGTTCATGTCCCCTCCCTCCATGACAACAGCTGTAGAGTGGAGGTGTGGGCCCCCAGCAGGAGAATACACTGGGATCTGCTCAATCTGGGCTTAGAGACAAACATGCATGGCTTCCCTGAGTGTGGCGTGTGTGGGCTTTCCTCTGTGCAACAGGGAGTGGTTTCAAAATAGCTCATCAAAAATCCTCAGGCCCTTTGTGTTCTTTGGGATCAAGAAAATGTTATGAAGATGTTATATTTTATCCTCGGAGCTCAGATAAAATGTCCCCCTCTCGCTGTAGCTCTCTTTGTCCATTGCTTATCTGGCTGTAAAACGTGATGATTTATGTACAGTCTTTGCACTCCAGTTTATGTGTTATTGCGATAAGGATGGTGGGTCTCTGTGTGTCTATGTGTGGTTTATGACTTTTTATTGAGACCACAGATTGTAGGACTGCCTACTGGAGGACACAAACATTCCGTGGGAATGCACAGTCCCACCAGTTCCCAATCCCATTCCTTATCTCCGGCATTCTCCTAAGAGGGATGTATAATATCCTCCGTAACCAAGACCAATTGACCGCTGCACTGCTGGTAACCATATGTAAATTACAAGTATGTGCACACTGCAGTTTTATTTTAAAAATAGTGATTAGCATCATTAACTGCAAAACTGCAAGACACTAAGGTATTAGGTGTAATACAATTTTAAATGCAACTTGGAACCGAAAATATTAGTTATTGCATTTAATTCAAAGAAGAAAGAGACATGGAAAATACAGAAAAGAAAAGCGACACAAATGTGGGAGAGCGATATCGAGCTGGAGGTGAAAACCTCAGGTTTTGCATACACACCAGCGTCTCTAATACACAGTACGCCACGCCATGTCCAACTGCCTCCTCACCTGCCTCCACTGGGGCCCTGCCCAAGGGTGTGAACATCAAACAGATTTTTAAAAAGCTGTTGTTCTTCACCATTCATTAAAATCATCATCAGGCCTAGCAACAGTACAAATTACACGTGAATTTAGGTCCCAAAATGTAATGTGATAAAATATTAAATGTGTTTGCTGCTTTTTTTATGAATGCGTGTTTGTCATTAGGGCTTGTGGCTTTCTTACTTATCACTTTACACACACATAAACAAGCACACGCCCCAACGCCACCAACCTTTTTGTCAAGGCATTGGGGGAATTCCCAGAAACCTGCATGTGTACAGGTGATTTGCGTATGTTCACTAATCTATGGGGTTTGGCTATAACTGTAAACCCACTACACCTGGACACACACACACACACACACACACACACACACACACACACACACACACACACGGCCCCTTACTCATCAGGCGCTGATGACCGTGTTGATAAGATTAAATGTTGAAGCCATTAATGGTCAACAAGGTTTGTATGTGATTGTGTTTGTGTGTGTGTTTGCATATGCATTCACAAGTCCGTTTTCTTTTTCACCTGCCATTTTGTGACCGTTAAACATTTCAAGTGACTCAGGCACAGTTCATGAAGACCATCGATTAAATCTCCCTCACTCCCACACAGATGCTGAAGGACAAAGAAAATATGCAAATGTAATTAAAATTGCCTGTAATTTCCAAATAATTACAGTGGTCACTTCTGCATTTCCTGCAGAGAGTCAGATGTTGCAAACTTCTGCCAAGCGATTAATAAACATACTGAAATAAAGTAATATATTGAATTCAGTAGTTGTTTTATCACTCCAAAGACCTGTGGTAGTTTTTATGTGGCTTTATTTATTTAATTGGTAGCTGCAAACCTTTATTTTTAGCTTCGACTTCCCCACCTGCTCTTAAAAAACACAGTTGATAACATTTTTAGAGCAATTCTGCAAACCCATATCAGGTGTGAAAGCTGGATGGGCTAATAAACACTTCTTAGGTTTCACCTGCCTCACTGTGTGTTTTTCACTGCGAGGGTCAAATGTCTCTCTGGCCTTATCATCTGTCTGGGTCCTCCAGGTGCAGCTGAGTTATAGGAATCCTAACCGTCACCTATTTCATTCAGCGCTCAGGGATTTTCCGAACACGTTTATCAAGTCTTTATATCAAGTTATTGAGAAGTGTCTTTATGATTTCACAGCTTTTACCTTCTACTGCTGCTCTTTCAACTACTAATGTTACTATACTGCCATGTCTGATTTATCCACTAGCTTTTGGTACTGGCGTTGTAATGGTAATAAAATGGGTTTGGTAATGGGTTATAATTAAGTACATAATGTATGTTTGCACACATGAGAGAGAACTACTGATTTATATGTTTAACTTTTGCGGTATAATAGATAAGATAATATTAGATACACTTACTTATGTCTCACCACATCATCAAGATTATGCCCTACTCTGTGGTTTGATTTGTTACTTATGGATATGTTTTCATCAGTTTTGAACACTATCCTGCGGGTTAAAAAAAGGTTGTATGACATCATGAGCTTTAAGTACGGGAAATGCTCTCCATATTTCACGGAAACTATTTCTCCACCTTGTTGAACAGGTTTCCCGCCTGCCTTTAACTTCTCTTTAAAAACCACAGCCGCACCAGAAAATCTTATAAACAAACAACTTGCGTAAAATAATCAATTCATCATTAGATTTTTCAATCAAACCAGAATCTAAATATTTGCCTGCCATAGGTTCTGATTATTTATACCTGTACAAACATGCACAGAGTAAACAAAGCTGTGCTATGTGCATACAAGTAGAGCAGTAACATTTCACAGTGCATCGCAGTGTATGCATGAGTGTGTGTGCATGTGCATGAGTTAAAACAGAAAGAAAGGGTCAAAGCCTGCAGGTGGTCAGCCTGTCACACAGGTGGGAAATCACTGGCACTGTTGGCCCAGCTGCTGTTTCAATAAGAGCTTTACACATAAGCATGCATAGGTACATGTACACAATGCTTATGGTAACGTCTAGATCCAAAAAGAAAGAGAAGAAGAACATTTAAGTATATTTTGGTCAATAAAAGTGTTAAGTACCAAGTTATTTCTGATACACTTCGACATATAACATTTTGTGCACTCTAGGTGTACAGTGTGTGGGCCTGTGATAATATTTTACTGTAATGAAACTTAAACAAGTTGTAAAGTTAGTAGTGCTATTCCTGTAAGCACAGTTTGAGTTGTTATCATTTTGAGTTGATAGCTCAGGAATAAAACACAAGGTGTAAATACCCCGATGCCTTTCCCGCTACATGTGTCATATATCATCAGTCCAATGAGGTCACAGGCTAGCAGCGCTACATTTAGATTTATAATGACATTGCTTATCAGGCAATACATAACTGTCAAAGTCATTTTTTTAACATTCATTGTTGTTAAGTTTCATTTCTTTTCGTTTCAATGAATATCTGTCAACATGTACGTGCTTCATCCCAGCATGCATTGCAGGGAAACACAAGGTAACACCTTAAACAGGTCAGAAGTCCATCAGTAGGTTAACACATTTTCACAAATGGCCCCAGACATCCCTGTTGCAGTTGACCTGAATTTAATTGTCTTTGTACTATTTGAGGAAACTCACACTGACACAAAGTAAACAGAGAACCAGTGAACAAAAAAACGGACCTCTGTAAACATCCTTTTTTTTTGTATTACTGACAATAATAGGCACTCTCATGTGAGGAAAAAGCAGCTTCTGACAACGCTTCGCCTCGAGTCTTTAAATCCAGATCACACCTTCATTTCATGATGAATTCACCATTCTTGCTTTGAGTATTGAGGCACTGATTGGATTCTGTAACTTCTGATTTGACTTAAAACGCTGGACAAGGGTTGGTTGTTATACACATAGACTGGTTATACATCAGTTGAACAAGTTTACAGTCAGTGTTTGTCTCAGACTCAGAAAGGCTTGGGGAAATCCCTCAGATACACACCCTATGATGAAAGACGCATGTTGCAGTGCCAGTAGAGTTCTGGAATCTACGTCTTAATTGTACACGAAACAAAAAGGCTCACACGTCACTTGTTGACCATCGATTGCATAATGTTGCCATATTGTGCAGTGTGATGCAATATAACAACAATTCGATTTTAATGTAGCAGTATTGTGGTTAGCTTTTTTTAACTACTAACTATCATGTATCATAAGGTATTATATCGACAGAATAGGTGACCTTACACTACTTTTGCTCAGTAACTAATGAGTTAGTTAGCATTATTTCAGTAACATTGTTTTGAGAACAGTTTCATCATCACCCATAACTCAGATAAGTATTTTAACCAGATGCTGATAATGAATAACAACCTTAAATATATACATGCTAATTAGAATTGATGCAAACTATTATTATGGGTAAAGATGTTCAATACAATGGATTGTCATTCAAATATTGAAGTTAGTGTGCTGAGTTTTCCAATATATATTTAAGATGTTAGTTTCATTGTTCTTCCAACATGTACATAGTAATATACATGTATCCTATGATCTCATTGTCTTCCCCTGATTACATTATCAATGTAATGTAAGCCAAATATATAAAGCCACATAAATATCTTCTATGTTGTGAATGAAATGATAAGAAACCACAAATATACCACAAGTTTTGATTCCATGAAAGCTTAAAACAGTTAATAAATCTGTAGCTGTTATATGCAATCTGCTGAGAAGGAAAACATTTATTTTGTAAACCACTCCCAAGGGGCTTGGCCAAAAGTGTGCAAAGACTATAAGAGAGGTGCAATTTCAGGTGGAGCATCACTCAGGTGAGGCTTTCAGATACCAATGTCTCCACCCTCTCTCTCTCCTGCCTGAGGATACTACTTTGACTCTACTCTGACTGAACAAGGTACAGATATTATCATGTTCATGTCATTATTCATTCAGGCTCTTACTTATTGTCTTTTGCTGTCATGTGACGGCTTATCAGATCATTTAGAGAAGTATGTGTGACAGCTGCTTTCACTTCATTTTGTGAGTTTTGATTCTGGTGTCTCACAAATGTGTTTTTTCTTTCCAGGTTATTCTTTAGGTATGTTGGCAGATCTGGAGACGGTGAGTGATATTTCATTTATTTTAAGAAGTGTGTATGATGTCCTTTTTTGGTTGTTTTTACACCACGAATGACAGAAATGTGTTTATATGTATACAGTAAGATGTTTCAATAACAGTTTGCTCTAAAATACAATTGTGTTTACTGTAAATGAATTGTGTTGGATGAGGGTAAAATGTTATTTCTGAAGAAAACAGCTAACACAGGTCACTGTTACCTGAATGTTACCTGTGCTAATAAAAGCACAAACACTTGCATAAATTTGCCAGTCAAACTCAAATACAAATTGTCACTGTTGTTACCTGGCGCAATTCCAACATCGCACACAGCTCAGGTTAAATAGACAGTTCACTGCTGCATATTGTTAGTGAATGTCTATGGTAGATGGACAAAATATATGTTTTTATGTTATCTTCTGTTATAAATTATGTAAAGAAATTGAACATTCACAGATTCACAGCTCATTAAAAGTTGATGAATGAGTGCATCCCTTATCTTCAGAATTTCAGAGTAAAATTATTCACGTGCAAAAGTACACCACAACAAAACAACAATGGGTGTTTCATGAAGAATAACAACACAGCAGGTGTTCGATCTGCTAATAAGATCTCAGGTTATGACTGACCCGAGATAAATGCCACCCATCATGCACAGTGTTTTCTCTCCATCAGCGTCATGCAACAAACTCTCTCTCTCAAAATCATATTTCTGAAAGCCTGTGTCCTGCTCTTTGTTTGTCAGATGGCTTATGTGACTGAGATCAGGCTTAGCGCAGGTCGGGGGGCTTGGAGCGCAGCGGCCCCCTCCTCCTGCCCTGAGGTGGACCTGGAGGTCATCGAGGAGTACCTGCAGGAGCACTCTATGGAGGTCCATCCTGCGCACACTACTGCTTCACCTCCGGCCACTGTGTCTCCACACACACACGCACACCCCCACCAGGGCACCAGGATCACAGGTTAGTGTAGCAGGTTTACAAATTGGATTAAGTTTGTGCTTGTATATTTATTTTCTTCTCACTGTATGTTTTCACTGTTTCTCCGTAGTGAACAGCTGGTCAGGCAAGCATCCGTATGAGTGGCACTCTCACACTCCTCACGAGGAATATGACGAGCAAGCTCTGCATCCAGCCTGGCCTAGTCCCCATGACAACCAATGGGTGAGTTCAAGGACCTTATTTTCTTAGTACATTTAAGCTTGATTACCATTTATCATAGCTAGATATAACAAAATATTACCGTGACACATGAGACTCTTTGATTCATGATTAAGAGACTCTGGCATTAGAATGTTGTATCAACTTTATAAGTAGAACCTAAATCGTTCCTAAATTAAAATGTGTGTATTTCTGATTGTATGTGATTCTGTATATCGCAGAGATCAAATATTTTCATAGTCTTCTTGTGTTTGACAAAGTTGGCTTTTGCCAACATGATATGTTTGTGCCAACATATATTTTTACATTTGTAAATTATTAATATGTTTAATATGCGTCTGCTTCAGGACCACATTCCGTATTCCTACGGGGCCCCTGGATACTTTGACTCGGACTCGCTGTCCAGTGGCTCCCAGTACCAGGAGTACCAAGATTCCCCGTCACCATTGTCTGACAGGGGAGGAGGAATTGAAAGAGACCTCCTGCCTCTTGCCCCACTTTCAGGTATACACACAAACACATCGCAAGTTTTCTATTTATTTGTATTTCTTAAGTATGTTAGGGTAGGTTGCTTTGTTCGAGGACCATGGGACTTAAGACTGTCATTGCCAAAACTACATGAAGCTACTGTATTGTGCATATGACAATAAAGCCTTTTAATCTTTGAAAACATGTGCAGATGAGCAGCAAAACTCTACAAAACTTCCACATATCTACACAAAAAACATCTAAGTATTTAGTTTGAGGTCCTATGTTGTGTTGGGTTTATATACATATGAGTCATTGTCACCTCATATTTGTATTTACATCCCCTTCCTCCTTGGCAGGAAAGAGGAAGGAGCGGTTGTTCCAGTTCCTATTTGAGATGCTCCAGACTCCATCGATGCGGAGCTGCATCTGGTGGGTTCAATCCTCCTCTGGCACGTTCCAGTTCTCCTCTGAAAACAAGGAGCGCCTGGCACAGCTGTGGGGCAGGAGGAAGGGCAATCGCAAGACCATGACCTACCAGAAGATGGCGCGGGCCCTGAGGAACTACTCTCGCACAGGCGAGATAAAAAAGGTGAAGAGAAAGCTCACCTACCGTTTCGATGAGAAGACACTGAGAGGCCTTCAAGGAGACTCTCATTCAGTGTAGGAGGCATGATGAGTAGGCATATCAATTGAATAGGTGCGAAGGATGTTCTGATGGTCTTCCGGTTATCATCCTTTCTGATAACCTTTCTGTTTCTAATTCTAAGTCGAAATAAATGAATACTGAGTATTTGAAAAGCCAGAAGGTGTATGTATGACTGGCATTACAACATATGTAAATCTTAAAGGTTATCACATCATATCTACTTCATAAGTAGAATTACAATTATTCTTTTTTTTTTTAAAAGGTGTGCATTTCTGTTTTTATGTGATTCTGCATTGCAGATATTAAACAAATAAAATCGCTTCTTATTATTTACATAATTGGGTTTTGTAAAACATGATTTACCTTTTTTAAATGAAATAAAAGAAAAATATTTTCAGAAAACAGAATTTGTTTCTAGATTTTGTTGATCTGTCTGTCTGTCTGTCTGTCTATCTGTCTGTCTGTCTGTCTGTCTGTCTGTCTGTCTGTCTGTCTGTCTGACTGTATGTCTGTCTGCCTGTCTATTTGTGTGAACAAAGATGTACTATGTAGTGCATATCAGCTAAGCAAACACAGATGTGATTATTAACTGAAGCAAACACACACACCCACACAAACCAAAATGGTATGCAAAGTAAGCATGTATTGAAAAAGCACCTCTAACAACCAGCCTGTTAATCAGTAACCTAACAGTCCTGTAACACACAGAGTGGACACACACACTCAACACATCAGAGAGGAGACTGTCTTTTATGCTGCCACAGTAAAGACAATACATTTTCATAGTCAAATGACGGGGACACAGACATACATGCTGAAAAACATGTGACACAGGGGACCATTACATCGTTTACTTCACTAAACTTGTTTGACATCTTTGTTTTTATTTTATTTTAAACCTAAAAACCTAACTTATAAAATGTAATGCCCTATGATCGATCAAGTTACCCCACAGCATATAGGATAGTTCAAATAGTTACAGAATTTGATTGCTGCTCATACATAGTATAATATATTTATATCTGATATTTTAAATACATCTGCTTTACTTATTTAAGTATTTAAACCCTGTATTATCAGTATTTTATGTAGTTAATATTTGAGTACCACTGAAAATATGAAACACACCTTTGTGTGAAGAATGTGACATGACTCATTTAGAATGTGTCTCCTCTAAGTCTATTGAGACACAACTGTCAGTGTGAGAAAAGCATTTTTTACCAACTGATGAAATACAGATGTCGTCTCTACGGAGTGCACGCCTGTTGTGCGTGCACAAAAAAGCACATGCCTGTTGAATATAAAAATCCTCCGTTCATTACATTTCCGGTCATTTGAAGCCGAGAGCTGAAAGCGTGGAGGAATAGTTTTTCAAAATGACAACCATAGGATTATGTTGGACATAACTTTCCACGGCCTTCAAGGAAACCTGCTCTATCAAACTTCTCAGCTTCTCTGACTTTCTTCTTTCGTGATGACTGACTGGAGTTGGGTGGCCTACACAGTACTAGAAGTGCTGATTGCCATTTCCTGTTTCCTTGGCAATGCGTTGGTGGTGTGTGCGGTGTGTATTGGCATCCGGGATTCCCTGCGAGAGCCCACTTTCTGCTTCCTCGTATCCCTGGCAGTGGCTGACTTCCTGGTGGGTGTGGCGGCCGTGCCCCTGGCTGTCCTGTTGGATGGCTGGGTGAGTGTGACCCCTGACCTCTGCCTACTTCTCAGCTGTGTTGTGCTCGTGCTGACTCAGGCCTCTGTGCTGTCACTGCTCGCTATCTCTGTGGACCGATACCTCCGATTACACATTCCCCTCAGGTAAGGTCTAACTGATTTACAGCTAAGGAGCTTTGTACTTGCTGCTTGATTTGTAGAAACAACCTTTCTTTCTGTTTTATCCCTCAGATACAAAGCCCTGGCCACACAAAGGCGTACATGGATGGCTGTTTCTGTGTGCTGGACTCTTTCCTGTATACTTGGGTTCACCCCTCTGTTTGGCTGGCGTAACTACTCCTCACTAACATCAGATTTCACCAACACATCCTCCTCTTCCTCCATCTCTCCACCCTGCACCTTCCTCTCAGTTATTTCCCTCCCCTTTATGGTTTACTTCAACTTCCTGGGATGTGTCATGGCCCCCCTGCTGGTCATGACCCTCCTCTACACTCGAATCTTCCGGAGCCTGCAGGGTCATCTAAAGGAAAGCTGTCCCCAGGCCCAGGCCTCCCTGCTGCGGGAGAAGAGGCTTGCCTGCTCCCTGGCTCTGGTTCTCATTTTGTTTGCCGGCTGCTGGATTCCTCTGCACCTGATGAACTGCCTGCTGCTGTTTCAGGGTCCACAAGCTGTGACACGGGGGACACTCTATACAGGCAGGTATCTTTTCTAGTACTTACAGTCTGAAGTAGGTCTTTTTTTTCAAATATCACAATAATTGATCACACCACTTACCAGCAGTCACAGTGAAATCTGATAATAGCAAATCCATTTTCCAGGTATTCTCCTGTCTCATGCCAACTCAGCAGTCAACCCTGTGGTCTACGCTTGTCGCATCCCAAAAATCCAACAGGCCTACAGTCAAATATGGAGACGCTTCATTGTGAGGCTGAACTGTTGCCATGGGGACAAGCAAGTTTGCCAATCAATAAAAGGCAGCCGAGCCAATCACATAGAGACGTGTGGATCAGGAGGGAAAAGCACACCCTAACAAAGGACTACATGCTTTTTAAGTCCCTTATGTTTCAGTTTGGAGTTCATTATACTTTTTCGTAAGGTTTTATTGCCCACTCACACAAAAAATCTGAAAATCACTCAATCCAACAAATATTTGAGACTTTATTACACATAAACAACTGGGAAACTACTGGCAGCCAGAGAGTGTTTGTTTGTTTGAAAAAAATGCATTCTCTTACTTGCCATTACAATCAGTGCCTGCTCCTTGTCTGCTGACTTTATTTGTATCAAAGCTATCTCATTAGTTTCCACTAGAGGATGCTGTAGACTAACACAATCACTAGCTGCTGTTGTACACAAACTATCACACCATCAGAATAGTTGACAAAACACTTTCACATTCACTGATTATTGAACAACCCATTTTAGTCAAGTAAGACTTTATACAGATGTACATATATCAGTCATTTTACAGCCTCAATTATTTCATGTGTACATTTGTGCTGCTCATATAACTTGCTCTTTCTTCCTGTTATCTACAAATAAATGTGATACAAAAATGAGAGTGTGTTGAGGAATCATGTTCAGTGGACTCCTCAGGGAAGGCAATAGACTGTATAGTTATCACCTGAGCAGGGTGCAGTCCCACCCACCAAACTATACAACCTACTACCTCACCCTGAAAGAGCCCGAATCAAACACACCACACGTCCACATCCTATTCGGGAACATCAAACCTAATTAACCTGTTCAAGCACACAGATAACAATGCTTCACAATATGTTGACAACTCCAAGTTTTGATTGGAAGCGGGATTGCCCATCTGGAGAAGACAGTCGGTGAGTGGCTGACTCAGCTGTCTCCTTGGGAAAGACAGTAGATTGTATAGTTATCTCAAAAAGAGGTTACACAACCCCACAACTATTCAATCTACTACCTCAGCCCCAAGGACAGCATCCACATTGCTTCTGCATCAAAGATCCTCAAAGGTCATTTTCCTGCAATGGTACATAGAAAAAAAGACAGGGGGGGGTTATCTTCATTATTCTCTGTAAGATACATGCCAGGTAAAACTGGGTAGTACTGCCTTTTTGAGTGTATATTTACATTACATTTTAGACGGTCCCAACTCAAAGAGCTTAATTGTATTTCAGTTTAATTTCTGTGTTCCTGGAACTCGTTTAATAAAACAACTTATGTCTGAAAATTGCTTCATGACAACAATTCTTTAAAAGATTTTAGAGAAATGTCTATGAATCTAAACAAAAGATGATTATGTTTATCGGCACATTTTCACCATTAAACCCAGCTTCTTTTTTTTGATACAGTGTTAAATGTCTTAAAGGAATTTGTTCCATTAAAATAAATGAAAGACAAATTATTTAACGGTTAGCAGACATCGGAAAGTGAGAGCACTAATGTGTAAAAGCCCAACAAACAACTCACTGGCTTCCTGAGACTTGGATGTGATCGAAAGAGAGAAAAAAAAAATGCTCGACTCTGTGCCAGGAATTCGTTTCCGTTTTTGGCCAAAAACTGAGCTCATTTCAGTGGGCTATCCCTGTGTAGGCTGGCTGCTGCTTCTCAGACGGTGGTACACACACAGATGCCTGCAAATATGGCTTCCACCAGCTGCCTCTGATTGAATACAAGGCTGGGATTCTGCCCCCCAAAACACAACAAGGAAACACAAAATGGCGTCTCGTTCATCGGCCATTTTAGTTCTGCTTAAAAACACTAGAAGGTCCACCTTTCCGCTTTTTTTTCCGAGGACGCTATCTCACGATGAAGAAAAAGTGTCTGTGATGGAGAATCAATCTTGTGCCAAGCACAGAGACGAAGCCAAGAGACCGAACGATGCGCTCACAGTCACGGATACAAAGTAAGAGAAAAACTGTAACAATACTTATCAGACAGAGGAAAAGTTCACAGAGGAGGAGTACATATATGCCACTGGTGCGATTAACAGATCCGCCCTCGTTTCGATCAAAAAGTTGGCACTAAACAAGTTGATTTCTTAACTTGTATTAATCTCGCTATTTGAGACTAGGCTCCCCGTCAGACAGCTAAATACTCCACTCTTATGGGATAAAGGTTGGGATGGGCCAGCCAGTTAACATGGCAGCTACTGAAGGGTTAACGAGTGCCAGACTAAAATGCCAGACCTTGGCCTCAGATAGACAGAGAAGGGGTTAGGAGGTACACTGCTTGCATAAATTAGCATACAGCCACAACCCCTGAGACATGGTCCAGGCCAGCCTATAGTTAGCATGCAGTAGACCCTGCTAGTCTGATTAAAGAAGACCAGACAGACAGAAGGGGGTGGGGGTGTGTTGGCATGATGCCCAACTCTGCCACCGTGCCAGTGACAGATCTACGAGCTCTGTTCGGTCGCCGGGAAACGTCCCTTGACTGGAGCTGTATTTGGAAGACAGACTAATAGTGAGATGACACAGTGTACTGGGGGGAAATTGGTCAAACTAATGAAGATTTAACAGGACTGAGCATGGCCTCCAATGAAAAATGCATACACATTAAACACTAGTGGGGAATGTTGTGCTTCTGGGTTAATTGCGAAAATTGGCATCTGTTTCCCTGCACAACTCCCGACTGTTTAGCAAACACAGAGGCCAATCTCGGTCAGTAATGTGATCTCTATTGGGCGCTGTCTGTGATGGTGGACTTTGTCCATGGCACATAAAAGGGGCACACAAGGCTTGGTGGGGCAAATCATTTTCTCTGTCAACAGCTCCAAAATAAATGAGCCTTCAGCCAGTGGGGCAGCTCAGAGGATCTTAAAAGAAAGACAGGGGAAAGAAAAAAAGAGGCCTATTGAGTTAATCTCATCTGCCTATCAGACAGTCTGTCTGTGCATCCGTCACAGCAGAATTACAGCTAAATGGTAGTAAATTCATATTAGCAAGTTATGTCCTCTCCTGCCCTTTGATAAAGCAGCTCTGCTGTGACCAACCAGGATATGTTTTTCTGGATACAATTTCCTGTTTCAGGATCTATCTCTTGTTAACAGTTACACATGTTTCTTCTGGGTTTTCTAAGACCCCATGTCAGTTGTAGCACTGGAAATGTAATTTCTATAATAAACAGATCTACAGCAACAACATCTATCAAGCCCCTACCTAAATCTAATTCCGGCATTCAACACAAGACATTGGTTTTAAATGAGTACATTTGTATAACACTGACACAACTATAAAATATGAAGGGCTTTTGAGAAAATTCAAAAGTGAACACCTACAAAAAAAGATCAAAATATCGACTTAGTTAAAATAAAAATGCCTGCCTGCTAAACGATTATTCTACTGACTTTTTACATCAACATGCTGTTCTATCAAAACACACAAAGAAACACTGCAACTTCATCATCTATAGCACATCCAAACCCATGCGAGAATCAAATCGCATTGTGGAAGCAATAGGCCGTAGCTTCCTCCCGACACTGTTGGAGGATGCAGGTTTCGCGGATTCATTCCTCACCCAATACAAACGACGTAAACACACAAATTAATCAGCGAATCCCCAAACACACACAGCAGACTCAGTTGCCAACAAAACTCCTCAGAATTGGAGCAAATTTGAGCAGGAAGCAAAGGCAGGGAAATACCTATTGGATTGCCTGGTCCCTTGGTCCGCGTGATGGGATGAATGCTTGGCAGACACAACGGAGGGGGCACCAGACGATTGGTACAGGTTCCTGTGTTTCTCTCTCTCTCTCTCTCTCTGAGCTTTGTGCCAATAATGGGCAGTGTCTGTGTGCCAGGCAGAATTTCAATAAGGGAGGAAGGAGGTGGTGATGGTGGGCAAAGAGGAGGAGGAGCAGTGGGGGAGCTGGAGTTGGCAGAGGAAGTATGCCACACAATAAACGGCAGAATTAAGAATTCCCACAGCTAAAAAGATGCAAATGGATGTCTTGTCTTACTCGTGTCCAGTCTTACTCTGGAGAAAAAAATAGTATCGAGGCATATGGCAGATACGAAAGAGAGGGCTGATCCTCAGAGGAGCGATATGGTGATTTTATTGTACATGCTTTTTCATCTTCCTCACTCCCTGAGGAATGCCAGCTTCCTACATTAAAGGACGAAGGACAGGAGCTCTGAGCGTCTTCCCACTTGGCAAGGTGCCCACTCTGATGTTCTGTATATCCTCATTAACTAAGCGCAAACACATAAGGCTCATGCTCGTGTATTTGCATGTATACGGATATACGCTGCCATATGCATGGAGTTACACACACTGGAAGACACAGCACAGTTGCTTAACCTGTGTACATGAAAGAAGCTAATTGTATCTGATCCTGATTTATTAAAGCCTGATTAAATAAAAAATGCTTCCGGTCCTTTGCCATCGACTGCTCTGTGATGCAAAGTAAAGGGCTCCACACAAGGCTCAAAGGCATCAGAGCAAGGTGAACATGTCAGGCAACGTGTTTGATAAAAGGATAGTATGCCCAAGATAAAACAGGACTATAAGGCAGCCCTTGTTTTGACTATCAACAATCATTTTAACCATAGAAGTGGAGCTGCGTTGAAATGAGTATGAAAATAGGTGGCAGGGCACACACTCTGCTAAATCTACAAGATTTGGTATGTAACTATAGAAAATGCATTTTAATACGTATATAAATAGGGTTTTATTTGAGAGAATGAGAGGTATTATTTGATAAAAGAAATTAGGAGGAATATCCGAGTCATTGGTGTATTAGCTAAAGTATAGCCTGCAATTACCCAGATGGCCAGATGTGTTTCCAAAACCACTGAACGAAGATAATGTAGATCAAAGGTTTACCTCCTCCTCTTCATTTACTCTCTCTATGCCCTCTCCTCTTCTCCACTTGTCTATGCTTTTGCCGATGTGCTGATGAGATGTGTGGTTACCATGGTTTCAAATGTTTCTGAAAGCTCAGATGCCTGGCCTGGCATGTTGCTAGACGCCCACATGTTACAGCCTTCACTAGTGCAACACAGAGCAGGCCATACAAACAAACGCTCACATACAGGGTGTGCATGCATATTTGTGCTCGTATACAAAGATTAGCGTACAAGAGGGAAATCAGGTTATGTCAGGACAAAGCAGCGTCAGCTTCCTGCATGAGAAGAGAAACTTCCTGTTGCCTCGCTGCAAACCGCAGCTGGTCAGCCAAGATATCAACCAATCAGCTATGCTGAGGCTGAATGCAGGAAGTAAGCCTGACTGCCTCTAGGAGAAAAACTCAGAAACATTATGAGGCAACACGATAAGTTCATCTGAGGATAAGAGAGGGGCGGGGAAAGAGCTCTCTCACTCCTACCTCTCTTTCTGTCTCTGTAACCCTTGTTCTCTCTGTTTTTCTACAGCTTCTACTTTCTTAACCTTTTCCTCGCGTCACTGTCATGTCGATATACATGAAGAAAGGTTATTTTTTTGTTAATTATTTAGCTGTCGAATGTCAATGCTGATTTCAAGTCACAGTTGCTGAAGCCAGAGAATTATTAGTCAAATAGCCATGAATTGTGAGGGGCATGTTGAAAGGGTCTGCCCATATTCACAGTTTCACAAACACGTGGCACGAAGGCGCCATCTTAACATGGAACCGTATTTAGATCCAGATAAAGTATTAACATTAGGCAGTCCAGTGAGAGTACCTGAAAGATCAAATTGGTTTTTCGTTCATTTGCATATCCTGTTTTGACTCATACAGACATTGATACTATGTTCCTGTTTCAGGGTATACAGGCCTCTAACTTCAGACTGAAGTCAGAAATGCAGGTTAAAATCCAAAGATTTCTGAGTACGACATATCAATCTGACAAATGCTACTCTATGCTTTCTTCTATAAAAATAAATCAACAGCTTCACTGATTAAATTAGATGATCTACTGCAGAACAACAACAGTAAACATTTCCTTTTAGCGGTCTGTTTCACCTCTCGGTTTCATATCTGCATCAGTTTCCTCTGAAGTGCAAAGCTTCGTACACAGTAACCTCCGACGCAGTGGGTCAAGGCAGTCACCACCTTTTAACCAACTGTCACACCTTGAGATTTCAGAAATATAAAAGTCAAGCACAAACAAACAAACTGTGAAAATACTGCCACATATTTGAATTTTAACAGTGGCCTAAAGTGCAAGCAGCGTGTGAAGGGAAACAAAGTCAATACTGCCTCTGTACGAGCTATCACAACGGCTCGCGATGATAAGAGACTTCCAAGTGTCCCACTTGTCCTTTGACCGCAGATAGTCTGGTGCTGACGTGAACCCAACAACAACTCTCTCGGTCGACATTCTGAGGTCAGAAAGTAACCAAGGGCCTTTCCCTCCTCCTGCCAGTCTACATAGAGTCACCTGTTTGGTACAGAAAGCCACAGTACCACTGTTTACCTCCCTGTCAGAGCCTGCTGACCTCGAGCAGACCGGGGAGAGGAAGTGGGCGACAGGGACAGAGAAATAAGACATAATGGAAGCAGGAGAAAGAAGATGGACAGCAGGGAGTCGAGGAGTCCCTCTGAGCTCCAGAAAAGTTCCTACTGTTATGTCCATTGAGCCAAAATGGCGGCGATTGGAGTACAGCGTGGCACCGGACGACGATAGACACATTTACAGTAGGAAGACCATGATGAAGGACAGAGAAGAGTGCGAGAGGACTGAAAGAGAAGATTATAGGGCTGTGAAAAAGATGGGAAGAGGTGTCGCAGGATAAAAAAGAAAAATACCTGGAGCCTGTACGTGAGCGCCGGGCTGGGCCGGAGGACTGGAGGAGAAGAGGGCCGTGATGGCGGGAAGAAGGGAAAAGAGAGGAGTAGAGCACACCCTCTGTGAGCTACACCCCCTTCCCACAATCCCCTCCTACTGGCGTGAGTGCGTCTGTCCGTACACAGGGTGACAGAGGGACGCCTGCTCTAACATAGCCCTATAACACAAACACAGAAAACGCACACAAGCCACAGTTTCTAACACACTGAGCACAGCAAAAAGAGAAAACAGACGCACTATAAACTCACGTTACTTGCAGTTTCGTGTGCCCAAAACGGAGACAAACCCACAGACGGAGAACACAAACACACACATAATCAATTCGCCAGCCTTTGGATCGCCCTCTGCTCTGCCCTGTGCTGTGTTTGCCTCGGTCTGACTGCCCACTTTGGTACTGCTGCCAAGAGGGAAGGGGAGAAAAGAGAGGGGAGGAGGGGGGGGGGTGTAGAGACAGAAAGAGGAAGGGAGGGACATGCTGTAGCGAGAGAGAGAGAGAGAGAGAGGAGGAACAGAAAGAGGTGGAGTTAGAAAAAGAGTTGAGAAAGAGAGTGAGACAGACAGACAACAAAAAGAAAGAGAAGAAACTGTCGTGAGCAGACGCGGTGACACAAAACAGCGGGACAGCAGCTGGCAGCACTGAGGATTTGTATTTTAAGTATCCAACATCCAAAAAGGTCCTCTCACCTTGTACTGTACTTACTCTACTCTATGCTGCAGCCTCAGACAGATGGCAAGAGAGACTTCTGCCATGTTGTTACAATCAATAGATCAAATAATCCCAAGCTGACTTGAGATTCGAACTGGAGGCTCATTGACATTTGTTGTCAAGTTCTCTTGCCTCAAAGAGAAGTTGCCGACGTCTTTATTCTGCCTTCTTTTCTCTGAATCTTCCTCCATCCTTTCGCAAAGTCGTCCTCTCCCTCCATCGGGGGATTATATCTGCCCTCCTTGGTGGGAGGGGTTTGAGGGAGTTCAGCTAAATGAATCAATGAGCGAGGAGGGTGGATATTTCAAAGAATGTCACTTTTTTCTACAGCCGTTGGCATCTTTCCCAGGTCTCCCTTTGCTTTTTCACACCAGCAAGACAGTGGAACACCAATGCAGATCTTGGATCAGCGAGCTGTCGCCTCTAGGTGACCCCAATCATTAGGAGAGAAAACATAAATCCATCTGTTCATAAATGGCCGACCGTCTCCGTAGCCCAGCTCGGAACCAATCACTGGCGTTAGAGCGGGTATCCCGAGCCGAGCCAACCAATCAGAGCTCAACTCTGAGCTGATGTCATTTTGAAAATGTAGAGTGTAATAAAAGAGGAATACTTTTTAAATTGCAAACTAACCCTTTCTTCCAAAACTTACATCAACCACTTGAAGAGAAAAAACAGCTTGTTTTCTGTCTTGTACTTCAAACAGTTCCTTCCTTGTGGCAGCTTCTCTAATACCTGAGTTAGAAATGTGTTATTTAGTCCTCAAACTGACACACACACAGACATTTTTGGAGGGCTCTCCCAGTCCTCAATCACTCACTGCGGAGACAAAACAGACCACAATAGTCCAGCTTCTCTGCTTTAACTCTGCATGAGTCTTTTCTCGAAGATAGGACAATGGACACACACACATTCATACTGTACACGGGTGCACATACACATGTGGTGCGAACAATCCGGTTCTTCCATGGAGGCTCAGATTCAGCCAGCAGGTTGGACAGCCCCTCAACCTGACGTCACGTCTCCTTTGTTGTTTATGCATTTATTTCTCTCCTCAGCTGAACTCTCTGAACCCAAAGTCTCCCCCCGCCTCCTCCTCCCGTCCCGTCCTGCACTTACCCCCTGCCAAAGAAGGCGGGCAAATACAGTATGGCTTTAACAAGGAATAAAAAAAAAAGAGAGAGACAGACAGACACAGAGAGGGGAGAGACAGGGAGAAGGAAAGAAAGGAGCTCAGATGTCTCTCTCACTTTTTCTTTTCCTCCTTTTCTTCTTCGATTGCTCCCTGCGTCTCTTCCTGCTTGGCTTGTAAAAGTTTCAGCTGCATGGTGGGCCGGCCTCTTTTGGCAACCGTCCAGCTCTTGACTCTCCTGTCCCTGTGCAAGAGAGAGAAGGAGGGGAGGACAAATATAGTCACACAGCTAGACAGTACCGTACAGTGGTGGCAGCAGACCATTTCTATTTAATTCAGTGAGAGAGGATTGTGAAATTCCTTCAGTATTTATAATCGGCAACAGTGAAGCATTTCACAGCATATTTCATGTAAAGTACAAGTTAATCATGACCCAGGACATCAAACATGGTTTCAAATGGCTGTGAATGTTAGTATGTCTTTCACTGAGTGTGACAGCTGAGTCTGATAAGAGTGTGTTTTTCTGCTCACACCCAGTTCACCCAGTTCACACAGGGACACACTCACTCTCTTATCTCCCCTTGTATCAATAACAGCAGCTCAGTTACGTGTGTGTGTACAGACAGATTTACACATGCACACGAGAACATTTGAAACTGCAAATATTTAGATTATTTAAAAAGATAAAGCTAAGGGGGCCCTCAGTTTCATAAGTACACGCATACACATATGAACACTGTTATTTATTTACTTACAGCAACTTGGTGCACAGGGGTTTTAATAATGTAATGATGAGATGGTTTACAGTAAAAGTAGACTCATCCTTTTAAAATGTTTTTCTCTAAACTAGATTGAATCAACCCTAATGCTCTATTGATTGAGCTGACTACATGACAAATGAAGGATTCACTTTCCAGTTAATCAAAAATGAATTACATAATATTTCATGATTTATCACTCCATTAACCTAAAAATAATATGAACCATGTTTCCAATGCTCTTCCAAAATGTACGTACATTTCTTTTTTTCATGTTTCCTAATGATATTCTGCCATAATTCCTATTGGCATCAGCCAATATGTCCCGATTGTTAGTTTATGAGCTGAAATACTGTAACGGCATTGCTCAGGTCTATGTGTTGACATTGACATCTCATATAAAATGCCATTTCAGTGGATCAAGGAGTTTAATGTCATGTATGAGATGCCCAATATCATTTGTTTTCTAGTGTTGCTAAAGAATAGCAACAATAGTAAGCAATAACTTACTGTATCAGTAATTCACAAATGATCCAAAGGCTGGCAAGTAAATACCCCTTGAGACATGTGTATTTTAAGCTGTTTAAATAATATGAAAATCATGAAAATATGTTTTCATGAACCCCGCTGCTGAACGGGAGTTGCCACAAGATGCCAGAGTAAGAGAAGGTTTACGGTAGCTGCCACTCGCCTTCCGTGGCAAATGCTGCTATTTAAACCTGTATTTATCGTGTAAAATGTTGCTGTTTAGGCATGACTTTATCGAACTGATCTGTACACAGGACTGATGTGCGATCTCTATTTTTCAAAAAGATTATAAATTATCATTTCTATTCAATTTTACTTGGAGAACGTGGTTTGCTAAAATAAACAAACGTGCTATATTTATGATAGTAGGCTACTAAAAATATATTGTAGAAATATTGGCGAGTGAGGGTTGCAACGCAAGCCCTTGGCAATTGTCGCTTCACTGCTTGTTACGATAAACCAGGTGTATTATTAGCCTACTAGTAAAGACAAATAATTAACAAATACATATCTGTATTGACACAGCAACGTTGTGTACACTGGTGTTATTAGACTTGGCTACAGACTTTGGGCAGCTGTAACTGATTGCAGTTGCCACTGCTAGTGAGATGCTAAGGTGTATAGGCTACTTTATAAATGAGGCAAAGGACAGTTATATTTGATTATACACATGTATAAATGTGTTATTTTAAATGTAGGCGTATGTACTTAATTTGTATTATTTTCGTTGTTAATAAACAGATTAATGTCATTGTATCTATTTTGTTGTTTAATATTTTAATTCTGATTAAACATTTTTATTTAAATGCTTCAGATAATTCTTATTTGATATTGATCAGTGAATCTAAACAAACCATGTTATTCTGTTTAGACAATCATGACAGTATAGTAAAAAAGCAAGACACAATTCATGTTTTATTATCCAACCCTTTTATTGTGTTTCGAAACTGCCGAACAATTTGTAATGCTTGACTGTAACTAGTTATTGGCAGAACGTTTCGTAGTCCTTTCTTTGGTCAAATGCAAAGGTGAAGAGCTTGTATGGTGAGTCATCCTCATCTGTCTCCCCTTGCCAGCTTTGCAGTGCTTGTAGGGTTTCAGCTTTAGAAACTGCATTTAAGATTACGAAATATTAGCAAGCAAGTAGTGGCATCTGTGGCAGATGCCGGAAGTACCAGCCACAGATGCCACGGAGTAGTGCAAATACGGGTTTAAACAGCAGCATTTCCCACGGAAGGCGAGTGGCAGCTACCGTAAACCTTCTCTTACACCGGCATCTAGTGGCAATTCCCGTTCAGCAGCGGCAGATGCCTCTGCAAACTAGTGGCATCTGCCGCAGATGCCTCGGCAAGTAGTGGCATCTGTGGCAGATGCCGGAAGTACCTGCCACTGCCTGCAAATGCCAAGGCACATGCCACGGCGAGTAGTGGCAACACTCACTGTGTTAACCCTGTGTTCTAGTATGATAAATAAAATAACATTGTACCTTGAAAATCAATGCATTCTAATAGCGGGTACATTTTACCCATTGGCGGTTTTAAGTATGGCTATACAGCGACCCCTGGCGGTTCTAGTGTTAAAGTGGACCTATCATGCTATATTTGAAAAATATATTGTAGGGCCATACCTATATAAAACATGTCTGTGTTTTTTTTTCTTCAAAATACCAAACAGATCATGCATTTTAGCCATGCCTCATTTCGCTCTATTTGCTCTTTTCCAGCCCTGTTTTTGCAAGGGCTGATTCTGTGACGTAGCTTTAATGCAAATGAGCTGCAGCTGACCACGCCCCCCTGCAGGAGAAGGGGGCCGTGCTCAAAGATCAGCTGCTGGGCTCTCAGAAGAGGGGGAGGAAAAGAGAGGCTCCGTCCTCCGTGTATTATTCTTATATTATTATATAGGCGTGTGGCACAGTGGATAGAGCAGGTTCAAACCCCACTGCAGTCAGCATGTCGTTGTGTCCCTGAGCAAGACACTTCACCCCAAATTGCTCCTGTGGGGATTGTCCACAGTATTGAGTATGTAAGTCGCTTTGGATAAAAGCGTCTAACAAGTAACATGTAATGTAATGTAATATAGAGTCGTTATTCATTTGTGTTAAAGCTCAATAAATAACAAAGAAGACCTTTGACCGGCACTTTTCTAATTTTGTCCGGAAGATTTCAACTTTAACGGACATGTTGACCGGCGAAAAAAAATCTAACTGAAACTCTGCTGCACGGTCCCCTCGTCCCTTGGAAGAGGCGGAGAGGTGGGTGTTTTTCATCTGCTGGTGGCAATCCGGAGAGAATTACAGCAGCAGGAGCAAACGCTTGCCTCGGGGAGGGAGAAAAAGAGCCAGAGCGTCCACAGCGGAGAATAAACAGAAGGGCAACCATGGCAACCATGCGCGGGAAGTCTTCTTCGCTGCTTTTGTGGCAGACTACAGCACCACTTACAGGCCTGGCATATGTACTACAGCATCTCCAGCGCTTTCGAGCGGTCTCTCATTCCCCTGATAGGTGGAGAGTTGCCCATATAGGCGGAGCACCCCTTTTCTGACGTCAGAAAAATTAAAATCTGTATCAGCTCCGTTGCAGCCCCGTTTTTAGAGATTTGGGTATGGAGGAAAAGAGAGAGGGTTGTGTTTTCTGACACTTGGTGAGTTCCCTGACACACCGGGGACACATATTCATGTATAAAAGACGTACAAAAGTGCATTTTGCATGATAGGTCCCCTTTAAGTAAAAGTAGAAGTAGCCTACCTAAATGTAGGAATACTCTGTTACAAGTAAAAGTCCTGCATTAAAATGTTACTCAAGTAAAAGCGCAAAAGTATTAGCATAAAAATATACTTGAAGTACATATTACATGTTTTCATTATAATTAGTGATCATTAAAGTGACTTATCAAAGCTGGTAAAGGTGCAGCTAGTTGTAATGACTTATACTGTGTAGGGTAGCTTGTGAATTTACTCCAGGAGTAACTAAAGTCTGATTTAAGACTTGATTATATTTCTCATCATTAATCAGAATCTGTAGTAAGTAACTAAAGGTAGCCTATTAAATAAATGTAGTGGAGTAAAAGTACACCATTTACCTCTGAATTGTAGTGGGGTAGAACTAAGTACTAAGTTAGTATCATACAATTTAAATACTCAACTAAAGCACAAGTAGGCTATTTCTAAATCACAAGTAGCCTACAGTACTTGAGTATATGTAGCCTACTTAGTTAGCCTATTTCCCACCTCTGGTCAACAATGATAGATCTTAATGTCAATAAGTTGTCTTTATTTACTTATAATATATATTGAGTATTATCATAAAAATAGCACGTTTATTTATTTTAACAAACCACGTTCTCCAAGTAAAATCTAATAGAAATTATAATGTTTAATCTCTTTTGAAAAATAGAGATCGGACCATCAGTCCTGTGTACAGATCATCAGTCCTGTGTACAGATCAGTTCGATAAAGTCATGCCTAAACAGCGACATTTTACACGATAAATACGGGTTTAAATAGCAGCATTTGCCACGGAAGGCGAGTGGCAGCTACCGTCAACCTTCTCTTACTCTGGCTGGCATCTTGTGGCAACTCCCGTTCAGCAACGGCAGATGCATCGGCAAGTAGTAGCCTATGGTAGTGGTATCTGTGGCAGATGCCGGAAGTACTTGCCACTGCCTGCATATGCCACGAAATGCGCTTGCTGTCTCTCACAATGTTATGGCGCGTTTCCACTACACGGCCTCGCTCGGCCCCGCTCGGTATGGCTAGGCCTCGTTAGGACTGGCTCACTTTATGGCGCATTTCCATTACAGTTTAGGAACTGGGGTAGTATCTATAGTAACGCAGTGTAGGCGGAGCCGTGACGTCATCTTCAATGAGAACCCCAGAAAAACAACACAGCCGTTAGCTGTTAGCACTCAGAGCTCACAGCTCCTCATATATGTTCAGAAACTAGACAAAAGTTAAACAAGTACAAACCACAGACTGCCTGTGTCATGGCGAATACAGTCGCTGCTTTATTTATGTCTGTATAGGCCGTTGTTGTGAGTGTGGACGGTCGGAGCATATACTGCGTTAGCTTAGCCAATCTCCATTTAGAAAACACGCATTTTAAAAGGTTTTTCGCCTGCAGTCTGTCTGCAGACTTATCAAAGCATTAATTCATGGTTTTTACCAGCGACGTGCAGTCAGGGGAGGCAGGGGAGGCAGAGCCTCACCTGTCATACTCCAATGTAACGGAAAAACAACTAAAGAAAAACTAAATAGTAATAATAATAAAATGTCTCCACTGATCTGTGTTGTAAGTGTGATTTATGTATCATTCCAATCGCTTTTTATAGTCAAAATCAGCAAATTTGCCGAGCTCCGCTACGGGAGCGATGAGAAGTGAGGCAGGGACGTGCTCTGCCTCTCGTAAGCCCACAGTAACTTGCTGGAGCACGGGCACTAATTTAGCGCGGGCACTTATTTTGTGAGCGCGCTCAAGCCAGTTACTGTGGGGTGAGGTGAGGCACAGATGAGATCTGCCTCACCTCAGAATGCGTCACCCCACAGAAACTGTCTGGAAAGCGGGCCCTAAGCGCATGCCTGTTCCCATCTCACTGTAGGTCACCAATGTAATGTTTGTAGATCCCTTTATTACATTTATCCTCGCCATCCATAGTCTCTGAATAACTTATTTCACGTATATATGATATTTAGGCTCGCTGGTCTCATCATACATCGGCAATGAAAAAAGCACCAGGGGAGGCAGCCATAACCTCTGCCGCACTGAAGGGGGCGCACGTGAGCCCACAGATTCTTGTTGCTACTGTTATTCTACGCAGAGACGGTAGAGCAAACAACAAACTAGACTTTTGTTTTTAAACTAGAGGAAGATGAGGACTTTTGCAAAAAAGTAATAGAGATTGTTGTCCAGAAGGATAGCATGGACTTCATCTTCAAGTCAAGGTAAGACCACATTTGTAATGAAAATGGGATCTTACTAAGAAAGAACAATCCAATATTTAGATTTTGGGTATCCTTTTGTTGAACGGTCTGTTTAAAATGAATCGAAGCATCAGACTAAAAAAGCTTTTGAAAATAACCGAATATTTCGATTAAGGTCAAAATATAATATTTGTAAATCTGACTCAGTGAGTCAGTGCCTCACCAGCCATGAACCTCACCGCACGTCACTGGTTTTTACTAACCGGTATCAGTATGTTGTTACTTCGGCATCATTTTGAAACGTGTATTACAATTAAATCACGGTCAAATATGTCCATCTTGTTGTAGTTGTAGCCCCCTTGCCAGCGATGCTCTCTCTAGTTTAGCATACTCAGCCCGACTCAGCCTCGTTGTCTCTGGCCCTAGGCCCACGATTTTATGAGGCCAGAAAAACTGTGAATTAGGACCCGCCGGCCGGTACTAGGCCAAGTGGAAACGCAACCAAAGACGGGCCGCTGACGTCACAGCCCTCTTAAACCGTGCTCCGCGCTGTAGTGGAAACGCGCCATTATAGTCCTGACCATAGACATATAAAAACCTATATGCCTTTAAAAAATGTTAGTGCATGGTTCGGACAAACATATTAATCTTCAACTTCCCAAAAAACATCTCTAAACGATGTGGCTGCGTTTTTAAATAGTTATTGTCCAAAAGCTATTAGCAGTAGCTTTTAACAGTAACGTTACATAAAAGCTACTTGCAGTAAGGTTAGCTAAAAACTACTAGCATTAAGGTTAGCTTAAAAGTACTAGCAGTAAGGTTAGCTTAAAACTCCTAGCAGTAAGGTAAGCTAAACACTAGTAGCAGTAAGGTTATCTCAAAACTACTAGCAGTAGCTCTCTAGATTTGACCGAATGTGGGCAAAAAGTGTAATATATAGGCCTATGACTCTTTTACGTTTCAGATAGTTAAATGGACAGAAAACAATATTCCAATATTACTTAGTATGACATCAAATGTGGCTGGGCGGGCCTACCTGAAAATGGATAGTTGTATCACACCAAGCTTGCCTAAACTAGTCTCCATATGTAAACTGTAATTAGTGCTATGACCTTGTTCAGTAATAGAGGTCGGTTATCTAGATAAAACGCTTAAAGTAAACACTTTAACAACACAACATAAAACCTGCTCACTGGCTCTGGTTATATATAAACTGTCTTTGGCTCTGATTAAAACTTGAGCATTTTCACCTGAAGTTTCATCTGCAGTTTCACTCTAAAGAAGGTGTGCCCCATCTAGTGGTAACCTTTTGTAAATGCATTTTGTAAACTGCAGTCTTTTTTTGTACCAATAGGTGTGTAGAATCATCATTTCTCAACATAAATGAGGAAAAAAACTGGTAGTTCTATTCTATATATGTGTTTGTATTTTTAACGTGATACATTTAACAGAAAGGCGTTAGAAGAAAACAGTCGTTGATGCAAAAGGTAAAAACACTGGAGACAGGACAAGTGAACATTAATGGGAAAGAAAGAATAAAAACAGTAATTTATGTAAAATATCAGGAGGTATTGGACTGGATAGATATATATTCTCTCTGCACTGCAAACATGTGCAGCTGTATGTGTATGTGTGTAGGGATTTGTGACAATCCTGATTTAATCTTAAAGCAACATTAAGTGATCAATGGGTAAATAATCAATACAAAATCAGGAAGAGATGATGACAACAACACAGAAGTAGAAGAGAAAAATAAGAATGAAGAAGAGATGGAGCACTGGAATCACGATTGAATGTCTTTTACTTTGTTTCCAGAGCAGTCTGGCCACTGGACACTGAAATCAAGAGTCTGCCCAGAGTATTGAAGGATCCGAGACGTAGATTGAAACCCACATGTTCTGCTTTTGAACAGCATTATAACAAAAAAAAAGGGATGTTGACATCTTTGAAATCCACGCCAATCCACAGATGTAATGCAGCCATTATTTTTGTCAGTTTTCAAATGTTAAACTCCATTTTTGTTCTTCTCCTATCCCCTTTTAGAAGCTGGGAAAGAAAATGGGCTACCTCTAATTACCTGATCTCCACTGATGCCGCAGACCTCAGAGTGAAAGAGAGAGGAAACCTTGTTCAGACAGGTTGAGGTAGAGACATGTTTGTACATGCCAAAAAGAGAACAGCCAAATCCAAATGATGTGGGGCAATCTGTCATCTACTGTATATTTCCCTCTGAAGCATGTTAATGGTAAAGTCTATATTGTCAGTGTAACTACCTTCATCGCTTCACTTTATATTAAAGTTCTGAATCATCTTAAATTCATCCATAATTTGAAATGGCTCTTTTTCATTTCATGAACCCACTCGACCAGTAAAACCAATACACTTATTTAAAAAGAAATCTTGCTTTATGCCACTAAATGTAATTGTAATGATCAGTACCAGCTATTGCCTATAGGCCTCTAAAGCCCAATGAGTGTGGTCATACTGCCTCCCAGTGGACATGTATTCACCTCAAATGGCAGCCTTTAATCTGCAGCATTAAACAGGAGCTTATTGTCAGCAGTTGAGGGGCATGTTGAGAATAAGAGTGTTTAAGTCTCTTTGTCAGTCTCATGACATTTCATTCAGAGGCCATTACATCTCCTTTTACAATAGAATCCCTGTTATGTGTCTGCTGCATAAGCAGGGCCTTTCCTCTAATGACTCTACCTTGTACATATGGGAGAGTAATACTGTAGGTGATGTAAATCATTAACAAAGGCTGACCCAAGTCTATTTGGATCCCTTAGCAGCTTTGACAGCCCCCCCCCCCCCCTTTACTCTTGTGTCCCAACATGAGTTGTTTTGTTTCACAATATTGTGTGATATGTGACATTAAGGCGGATTAACGATAGAGGTTTCTTCTTATGTGAAGAATATATAATCATTAGCACAGAATATATTTGAATAATACTTGAGTTGGGAAAATATAGGTCAGAAGAGTCAAGATTAGTGTCAGTCATGTACACAAGTTGCTAGCAATAAAATGTGTCCAGACAGTCTCCTGTCACTATATAAGAGTTCCTTTAACCCTTTATATCTAATAACTAATTAGGACTATGCAAAAGCACAAATTGAAAAAATTAAAGATCTGCAAGCTACATTTTGACACCACTTCAAAGCCGTACTCTAGATTAGGTGATAAAGCAAGACCCAGACCCTCATCACTTCAGTCGATATCGTGTTTGAGTGCTGCATATTTGAAAATATATTGTCAGTTAAATAGGCATTTTTAACTAAACATATTTTACAGGTGTTTGTTCCAGTTCCTCTCAAACTAAGCACTGGGTACAGTATTACCCACTATACCCAGTGGTAAACAAATCAAATCATTAAACATTGGCAACACATTGCTTACAATTGACAACATAAATAATATTTGATAGGTTACAAAGGGGGTATGATTAATCAACTCTCTGGAAGGTGTGACTCTGCATAATTAATACTTTTACTGTTGATACCTTAAGATCAATTTGCTGATAATACTTTAGAAGTATCACTTAAGTAACATTTTGAATGCATTAGCCTACTTTAACTTGTAAATTACGTTTTTTAGTGGTCTACTTCTTCCTCTACACATATTTATACATTGGTGTAATGTATTGAAATACATTTACTCAAGTACCGTACTTAAGTACGATGGGGTACTTGTACTTTACCTAAGTATAGAAATGTGTTGCCTCTTTATACTTCTACTCCACTACATTTTGGAAGACAATATTGTACTTTTTATTCTACTAAATTGATTTAACAATATAAGTTACTCGCTACTTTACATATTCACATTATAAACTAATACATAAACTATGATATAAAATGATAGGTTAATATATCGAGCAGCATGAATAAAAAATGGGACATAAGACACAATTTGACTTTTTATGCTTTAAGTATATTTTGATGTCAACACTTTTGTACTCAAGTAATATTTTGTATGCAGGACACTGTCGTATTTCTACTTCTACTTAAGTAAAAAAAAGAGTACTTCTTCCATCTCTGTCTTTACAATGAAAGCTAATTATCTGGGGGGAAACCATTAAAAACTAGAACAGGACTCCAGGAGCAGAAATCCTCGGGAACCCTACAGACACAGTATTTGGCGTGTATTTTGTGAGAATAACAGAACAATAAAATCAGCACAGCCACCTTTCCCTATTCTATTTTCTCCTCCAGCAGGAGTCCGGTGTCATGGGAGGAGTTTGCGCTGGGACCCACAAAACTTTTGCGTGTGCGCGTGTTTCGACGCCACGCCTCTGTGCGTTTTCCTCCGCGCGTTGATTTCATACCAAACTCATACTTGGCATTCCGCCTTTTTTTCTGTCAAACACGGTTATTTTTATCAAGGAAATACAGGCGATACACAAAGCAAAAGTGCTTTTTAAACTCGAGTATACGGACAGGAGTGTGTGCCTGTAACAGCGGGGCAGGAGAGCCTTTGTGAGGTGAGTGCGCTCTCAGATACTTCTTTGTTGTGTGCTGCAACTTTCATGCAGCTGCTTCGCTTCGTGTGTGCCTGAAGTTTTGGGATATTTTACATATTTCGCATTTTCCCGCTGCCGCTTTGCTGAATCAGAGGCTTTTTCGTAATTAGCGGGGAGTTCCTTTTTTATCCACTTAGCCTCGAGTTGTAGTAAAACAGTGACTTTTTTTCGGCGTCTCTCGGACTTAGTTTGGAGTTTGTTGAGGTATTATTAGCCCGCAAGCTAACTAACTAGCATGCCAGATCGAGTGCGTTATCAGTGTTTAGTCTGTGATATACACCGAGATTATGGAAATCACACCTGTTATACACTTTAAAGCGTGTGTACGGTGTTTTACCCAAATGCTAGGCTGAGTTACATGTAACTTATTTCACACTTTGGATCAAAGGCAAATCGTGCTAACTCACAGTTGGCTAAACGGCTTTCAGCCACTGAGTGTGATTTCGTTTTTCCCTCTGCGAGCAGATTTACTTCATTGTGAAAGTGTCACCAACATGTAATACTGGTCTTACGGGTTTACACAAGTCGAGTGAGAAAAGACACCTTTGTTAGTTTGGGTACAGTCAAAGTAGTAATAGTCAGCTGAGGTGGCCACGTAAATCTGAACGCACTGTGATGAGATCTAGCTCGGTTAATCATAATGTCAGTGCTCCCATTGGAACAGAAGGCATCCTGCAATGTGCATGTGTCTTCTCAGTGTTTGCTGAGCTCATAGCTTTATTTAGCTCAATGCTCAACTGACTCCTCACTGCACTAAACATCTGACCTTTTGGTCATTGGTGCTAACTTTATAAAGAAACTGGCAGGGCCGAATATAGTGCATAAATGTATTTACTTTGCATCACTACCACTCTGATAAATGAAAAGTCTGTGGCTGTTGGTGACTCAGTTTACTGTTATTTTTCAATTATTATAGACATTGATCACCAGTGACCTTACACTCTTGACCCTGCAGCAGCTGTCCACTTAATACAATACACTATTTCATAGATATCTCATTGATCAATCTAATACAACAGATATGCCTGACATTGTATGTAAGAGATGATCATTTCCAGTTTTGTATTGCTGATCTAGAAGTTAGTAAAGTTTTACTGGACTAAAATACTATATGTACTTAAAAAAACGACTGACACATTTTTGTTGTTACTAGCTTTAACACCTCATTTTTGGGTTTACCTTTTTGCTCTGACATAATTAAAACCCCATATGCAGATAAGGTCAAAGGTTTTAACTCTTCCTATGACCGAAATTATTCAAACTGAGCTATCATTTTTATTTTTTATGTCCTTTTTGTTTTCTGTTGTTTTTATGTGTAACCAATGTACCGCAGGTCTCCCTTGAAAAAGAGATCGTTGATCTCAATGGGATTTTTCACCTGGTTAAATAAAGGCTACAAACAATTTGCGTGACAAAATACAAGAATTACCACACATCATTGTTATAACAACAAATAGAAGTGTATTTTAATGTTGCATGAACAAATCAATGATACCGTTTTTAAAAATAAGAGCCATTCACAAACAAACCTTTAGAGGCCTGAACAGGTGAAAGTATAAAACATTTTAAAGGGGAAAAAAACATTTCCCAACTTGGGATCAATAAAGTACATCTTATCTTATTAACCTCTTTTGTATAGTGAGGGCCAATTGTAACCCACGCATTTGTCACTAATGTAATGTAAAACTCTTAAGAAGCCAGTCTAATATAATTTAGAAGATGTTTTTCTAGCTGTTAAAGGGCCCAAAAGGCACAGTAAACCTTCCTCGTCACCCTCGATAATCACAATGTTGTTTCAGGCATTGCTCTTTCCTTACCATCTCACCAGGGCCTGTCTGATCGTTATGGCAACAGCACAGTCCCGTCAGCAGTGATTGAAACTGGGAAGGCCCTGTGCCCTAATGCGTCCAATAAGCCCACCACAGCAGGGGAAGCTCTTGCGACCACATCGATACTCTGTGGTTCTTTTGTGGCAGGGACCATGTTAGCCACGCTCTGGAAAACATTACACACTAGGCAGCATTCATGTTGTATATGTGTACGTGTATTTGAGGAGACTTGGAGCATCCTCAACAATAACAAAAGAATGTGTAATTTCCTCATGTGGCCTAAAGTTGCAGGCTTCTGGGAAGTTCAAATGGCTTATGTTCTGCCTTTCAAAGTAGTTTCTTTAGGACGGTTAGCTTAAGGACAATGACTATCTGGTCTGTCCATCACCAACTTGTGTAACCCTAATAGCTTGGCCAACTGGTAGTGCCTTCATTGACCTTGGCCAGTGTCTTTGTACATTTACAGGCTCTTAATGTTTTGCCATTTTGCTTGCCGGGTCTTTAACCTCGAATGCCAGGGCTATTAATACACCTTGTGCCCATGGAGGCTGTAAACAACCTCAGATGAATCTGATCTCACTCCTGGTGAAGTGTGGAGACATTTGTAGTCCAAGATATCTGTCGCCATTCTCGGCAGCCATAAAGTTAATCCTGGCTCTGTCAATCCATCACATTGTGTTTGGGGTTATGTGGCAATTGCAGGACAGCTTTAGAAGTAAGCTCAAAATAATGCCCATGAAATATACAAATAAAAGTTAAGTTTGATTAACTATACATTTAATTTAGATTGTACATTGTGCATACTAGGGTTGCAAGTAGGGATAATCATGATTTCAATTATCTTATTTAGTTGTTTTGTCTATAAAATGCCTGAAAATAATAATAAAAAAACTGCCCGTTACAATTCGAAAGATGAAAAAAGCAGATAATCTTCTCATTTGAGAAACTAAAAACAGAACTTTTGGTTAAGGTCCTTTGGCTAATGGATACATTGACTAATTGACAAATCGTTTGAGCTCTAATTATTCTCTTGTGTTGTTAGGTAGCACATTCAGTAATCTAAGAAATTGGCTCTGATTGTCCAGGCTCTGATACCTAGCATAGATATTGTGCTTGTAGTTAGGGATGCTCCGATCGCCATTTTGGGGCCGATCGCCGGAATCAGTATCGGCCGATACCGATCCGATCGAGTGGGGATCTTCCATTTAAAGTGATGTTTACACTCAGTTAATGGGGCTCATTCACTGGCGCTTCCACAAACAACAACCAACATAATTATTACATTCAAATGAAGTACATTATTCAAGTTTACATTAACTTTGGATAATAACACGGGAGAAATGAGAGGAAGCGCTCTCTTTTCCTCTCTCCCTCTCTCCCTCCCCTGACAGCCCGTCAGTATCGTCTCATGCAGCTCGCTGATCCAGTAATGAGCGACCCGACAGTGAAGAATAAATATATGTTTAACTAGTTTAGCTTGTTCCAGAGGTAGATACAATAGCTAAGTGTGTTAGGTCTAACTCTTAGTGTGTGTTTTGCTCCGCTCACCGGTCCGTCACAGCGGGTGGAGCTGCAGGATTTCTGCTTCACACACGTTGCATACCGCTATTTTATTGTCATTTTCGGACACCTTAAAATACTGCCAGACTGGTGAAGCCATTTTGGCGAGCTTGTTTTGCCGCGCACAGAGAAAAGTGTCATGTATTTTACGTCATGCGATCGGCTCTCGCAATCGGCATTTTTAGAGAGCACCGATCGATCAGCAGAGAGTGAGTATCGGCCGATATCGATCTGCGGCCGATCGATCGGAGCATCCCTACTTGTAGTTTTACATCTAACAATATTTTAATAATTTTACCACATGAAAAGTGGTCCACTTCTCACTCCAAAACAACATATTTTTCCCAAGGAGTAATTCAATTTCGGAGCAACTGGATATTTATGTTTGTTTGCCTAACAAGCCCTTTCTATTTTAAATAATGTGATTGTTAAGACACACAATAGATTTCAAGCTATTGTTGTGGGCAGCGGTGTGTGTGCTGGTTACTTTCAGTTCTTTGGTGGGTTGAAGATACAGAAAGATTATTTAGTTTATTTTTACTTGTACACTTGTAGACTATGCACTTTAGGGTTTGTCTACATTACATTAATCGATGATTTAAAGCGGCACTGTGTTTTCAAAACACCCAGCATACGGCTGCATTCATTTCTTTATACCTTGCTGATTGCCATGCCTTTTTGTCTAAATACATCAGCTATCAAAACAAATATGGCTCTCTGCTCTCACATTGTGGTATTATGGTGTAATGCTTTTTTAATGTGGAAGAAAACACGTCTTGAAAACTGGATTCAGTACAAGAGCAGCAATAGTTAACCATGATAGTGTGAGGCTACATTTAACAAACTATGCAGCCTGACAGGGTAATGTAAGAACAAAATAACAGTGTAACTCAAATTCTTCATATTTATAATACTAGGACTAGCTGACAGCTTTAGCCTCAGACTTTTAGCAATACATCATGTATGAAGCTCTCTGTCACGTACATGTTTAAGACCTTTTTTACACGGTGCTTGTTTTTAAAATAGTCCAAATAAAATGTTAAAATGTGGAGCTGCCAGCCACCATTGTCATTTCAAGCTTCAAATCAACATTTGCTGGCTAAATGAGAAGTTTTCCATTGTCTACCTTTATGTACAAAGAGAAATAGTTTTTAAAAAAGTACTATTTGGGATAATGAGTGATACAGTTTGCCTATATTCTTGTTAACTGTAGGCGTAGTAGTAGAACTTATCAGAAATGTCCTGTCCTGTTGTCCTAGGTGTGTTGTGGCCACGAGCCGTCATCATTGCGTCGGAGTGGAGTTGCCGTGGCAGCCCTGACGGGGCTCAGGAGGATGGTGCAGATGGAGAGGTGGCAGACGGGCCGGACCGGGGATTGGACGGTGACCCCGAGGGAGTCTGGAGTCCAGACATCGAGCAGAGCTTCCATGAAGCCCTGGCCATCTACCCTCCCTGCGGCAGGAGGAAGATCATACTTTCAGACGAGGGGAAGATGTATGGTAAGGACCCGAAAACGTCTGTCTTAACATGACTGTTTGTGATTCTTTTAATGGTGTCAACTCAGTTTAAAATGACCAAATATATTGTAGTCGTATCATATACTATAGCCTCTTACGAATGACAGTTTTGTTTACACTTATGTCCAGCAACTTTGGGAGTAGGGCTGCAAAACGATAAATGATTCAAATAAATGTGTCTACTAGGGCTGCACGATTTGGGGAAATAATCTAATTGCGATTTTTCTGACAGATATTGCGATTGCGATTTGAGTTGCGATATTTGTTTTTATTATGGTCCTTGGTCTTGGAATGACCTTCAATCAAGCCTAAAACTGAGGGCACTTGTCTCAATAGCATGTTTTCAATTGAAGTTGTCTGAAGTCTTCACCACCAGCTGCTCTTGCAGTAATAATTAGTGTACCTTTCTTACTGTCCAAATGTGCACAATGTAGTGACTGCTTTTCGTCTTTTGTTTTCTTAGTTATGTTCTCTGTATTTTATATGTATGTGTTATGTGTAACGTTGCTGCCTTCTTGGCCAGGTCAGCATTTTAAATGAGATTTTATCTCAATGCTTTTTTATCTGGTTAAATAAATAAAAAAGCGACCCAATGGAAGTTTATTGTAAAATACGGTTCTGTTTGCAGCGGGGTAAAAAGGCTTTAAAAAGGCTCCCGTGTATGAATCTCACCATAAGCGATTTTTAATTCATGTCTATGGTGCTATTTTATGCAACATTGCATGCTGGCTAAATATACTGTCTATGCCTGCTGTCCATTCAAACGAAGTACACTGGATATAAACTCCCCAAACAGGCGAAAACCTACCAGTTTCACCCACTGTCTCTGCCACCTCCCTCCATGCCTGGCTCCTCCGGTTTGTATCCCGGTAGGTGAACAGGGACTGAAAGCACCGGGTGATTCCCTACCGCTACGATTATTTTCTCCTCCATTTTTTGGCATACGAGGAAATGAACTGCGGTCTGGCTGTCTCAGCATACACGCGGTTTGATTGGCTAGCGCTTGTACTGGCAGATTTGCATACGCGGGATTTGATTGGCTGACGCCTCGGCTTCAAAAGTAGAACATTGCTCTACTTTTGCAGCGAGCACCGCGAGAAAAGCTATGCTTTGCTCCCACAATGCAGTTCGGCGGATCGTGACGTCACCCCATTCAAAGTGAATGGGCAGAAGCGTTGAAGCGTCAACGCACGCCGCCGTGTGTAGGGGCCGTGAAAGAACTAAACTTACATGAAACTTCCATTGGGTTGCTTTAAAGTCAAGCTTCAGTTTAAGATCCACCCTGTAATAGATGTAGAACATGTGATGGAGCATTACTAACCTGACTCAGGTGGTTTGTTTCACCAAACTATCTAGGAAAGCTCCATTGGAAGCCATTTGGAAAAGTATTTCAAAAATACTTGGCAGGTGATTGGATCAATCTGTCTATCACCTACTTTCATGGGCCACTTCTGATTGGTTAACAAGCACTGGTACATGTGGAGCACAGCACTTCTGATTGGTGTGGATGACTGACACACAAGAACAACAAAAAAAACTACAAAAAATCGCAGGCTGTGCGATTTGATAATTGCATCATTTAAAATCGCGATTTCGATTTAAAATCGATTAATCGTTCAGCCCTAGTGTCTACGCTGGAGGCATTATGTTTTCGTCTGTCCATCACATTCTCATGAACGCAATATCTCAGGAACGCCTTAAGGGAATAGTTTTTATATCTGGCACAATCGTCCACTTGGACTCAATGATGACCTGACTAGAATCTGGTGGTCAGAGTTCACTATGACTTCACAAAACGCATTTTGGCTATAACTCAATTATTCGTGACACCATTTCTGGAGAATAATATCCAAAATGTCAGAAATCAACTTCACTGTGATTTTATAATGTTCTGCAAAAACACTTTCCTGGCAATTATTTAATGGCATAACTCAGGAACAGAAGGCTGATTGTGGTCGGACACTGAAATGTTGACAGTAATCTTTTGAGCCCACCATGAAACTGTGGTGATTGATGGATAGATAGATCTTCGGTCCTGCTGGGCATCCATTTCAATGAACTTATACACATATAGTAATAGAAAAACCACAAAGTCTAACAGTCAAGAACATGTGTTTAATCTATACATCCCAATATGATACATTTCAAAAGAAAATCCTTAAGTAGCTCACAATTTGTTCAGCAAATGAATTAAAGGGAAAATAGCCCATAAAACAATCTTTTGATTCAGAATTTATAATGTTTATGTCTTACTGAAGTGAGTGTCTACAAGCTGTACAGCGACACAAAGATAAGTTTCAAGTATAATGGCTCATGTTTTCCAACTGCATACACTTTATTGGTCTTTTCTTTTACTGAATATTATAAAACTGAAACTTTGTTCTTGAAAAGGTTCCTAGCAAAGGTAGTGATCCACTCCAGAGATGGTTCTGTAGAAACCTCTCAGTTTGTGCCCAGGTGATCTGCCTGGAGGTATTTTGGGACAGGGGCTATTTAACTTCGAGGTAAAAAAAACAGCCCGCGCTAACAGGGTCCAAGACTAGAGCAGGTTGACATTTCAGGTCAGGGTAGGGTTAGCATATGAACCAGTAAAACACACATTCCTGGACATTCATTTCTTAAAGACTATTTTTTTAGGATCTGCTCAGTACACTGCCAGTGAGTGGAGCTTTGATGTATTTTGACCGTTTCTTCCTACCTTATTGAAGTCCTTGGCTGCCACCCAACATTCCTAACATTCCTCTCTCTTTTTTTTTGGCTGAGGGATGGCATTCCGGCCTGCAGCAGCCTGTGTCATGCGTTTGTGTATGTGGGAGTGTGTGTTGTGGGGGAAACTAAATATGTGCTCCCATGCGACAGAAAGAGAGAGTTTGTTTCAACGTTGCAGCCTTCTCTCCTTTTGTGGAAGTGTGGGCTCGCTGTGTGGACCACCCCCACTTCCTTCTGTATAAACAAGGATAGTCCCACTGGTTACACAAATTCACACGTTGGAAAGCGCCACTGACACTGAAAAGAATCCCCACGCTCTTTTTCCAACTTTAGAGTCACTGCCTATTAATACAATCCTTTAAAACCTTTGAATACACATTTTAGTTTTCAAATGTTGCGTTTTATTTGTCAAATTGTATACCTTTTTTTTTATAAAAAAAATGTTTTGTAATTATTATGATTATTTTACAGTTTACCAAATAAAGATTTTTGAAAAACAAGGTAAAGAAAGAAGACAACCTTGCTTTACAATAATAATTAGTGATTCTATCAGAATTTCAGTCTGTGCTTTCCATCCATATCATACATTTCACATATTACATTTCCTTAAATTATCCTTCAATACACCACAGGAGTACAAACCAAAGAAATGTTTGAAACCTTGAATACTATAGATGTACTTTTACTTGACATTGTACAATTTTGACTCGGAAAATATGACTTTTAAGCTAATATACCAATTACCAATATGTAAAATCCCAGACTTTACCTCTAAACCAAACTATTTGTTTTACCCCAATGCATGCTAATAAGTTCCCCCTACGGCTAAACTATGCCCGTCATATTTGAGCTCCAGTCTTTGTGCCCTCAGTCATATGTAACTACTATGAGGTCACCAATAACTATGCAGTCAAGCATGTAACACCATTATTATGGGTGTACTGAAAACAAATAAAAGCCATTCAGATTTTTTTATTTATTCCTTTAGCTAAAATATGTTTCGTCATGACTTTGTGTAGTTTTTTCAAAACATGTCTCTCAAAAGAAATTCCTAAATGGCTTTCCTCCTTAAGTTTATGATTGGTGTGGGTCAATTTTGTTGAGGCGGGTTTCCATTTAGAGATGGGAATAACTCAGTTTAGGTCAGAGACAGTCTCCTGCAGATTGTCAAATACATATTTGGCAGGGCCTCTTCACACTCTGCTGAGAGATGGTCATACTGCATGGTCCAGAGTGAAATATGCAGCTAGATATTTGCAAGACACCTTGCAGATCTTGTCATTTGTCCAGTCATTTACTTCTAATTTAATTGTGTAACCGCATTGAACTAATGACCAAATAAACATAAAGCATAGCTATAAACCAAATTAGTTGAAGAAAGCTTGGTCATTGTTGCAGATGAAGGAAATCCAAGGAGTAAATCAAAGTCAACTTTAATGGCAATCTTTCAGTTTGTGTGTACAGACAGAGAGATCGAAATGACGTTTCCAACAATCCCGAACACAAAAATATTATACAATATACAGATATGTATAAAAGATGCATATTCTATATACACAATCAACAGACACATTTACACATATGCACACATTAAAGGTAGGGTAGGTAAGTTTGAGAAACCGGCTTGAGATACACTTTTTGTTATATTCCATGGAATGCTCTTAACATCCTGATAGCAATGAATATCTTAAGTGCTTTGACAAAAAATCCATAAAAAAATGTCATCTGTGGAAGCCGTAATACTTTAAAAAGCACGACCAATCATTTTAGCCGGCCCGGCTAAAATAACTGGATGGCCTACCTGCCTGTCAGCCTTCCATCTGTGCACAAACTTATCTCGTGCCCTCATTGGTCATGTGCGCGTTCGTGTGTGTTGGAGGAGGGGCTCTGTAAGGAAGTGGCAGATTTTCTCCGGTTGTGTATTTTCAAATTCTAGCGATCTCGAGCCGGTTTCTCAAACTTACCTACCCCACCTTTAAGATAAAAAACACAACAATCAATATATACAAAATAACAGTCACTTCAATATCAAAATCTTTGGGAATGTACATTAGTGCAAGATTGTAACAAAAATAACACATTATAATAAATAACACGCATTATAATAAGTGGCTCATGTGTTTACTGCTGGTGAAAAGGGTCAGTCCTTATGAGGAGTAGCAGTAGGCTGCAGGAAGCTGCATGTGTCCTGTTTTGGGAATTGGAGCAGACTCCTCAGTCTGAGTCAGACCCCTCTGCTGATTTTGGGGAATTCTGTGTTCTGGTAACTCCACAGAGCTGACTCAGCCTGATGTGACCTAAGTTATACCATCGCATCACTTCCCAGAAAGAAGGATTGTGATGTGCATGATGTGAGAATAAATGATTAAAGCTATAGAATCAGTATGTAAGGGCTAATTTCCTCACCATTATCTTTGGCTTCTCTCTCAATCTGCATTTGCAGCTGTGTAGAAAGTGAGTTGCTTACGGTCAGATAAGACTCACCAGGTGGGGGATGGTAGCTGTGGGAGGCAGAGAAATAAAGGGCCGACCATGCAGTCTTTAGTGACCCCATGTGAGAAGTCTTACAACTACACGGTGAACTCTCGTCTCTTTTTCCTTTCTTTTCCAACATTGCCTGCCATCCAGCTTGCCCAATTTCCCTCTAAATGATCACCCGTTGTATATCATATACCCACTGTGTGTGTGTTTGGGTAGGGAAATTGATATAGCCTTACCATCTTCTCAAACTTTAAGTGCAGTCACATTCAACTTTCATATTCTGCTGGCTTCATTTCAAATGGGATGGAAAAAGATTCCAAGTCTCTCGATCTTCTTTTGCTTCAAAGATTGTTCTGGAATTTTAAGAACAGCCTAAACCAGTTCCACCAGTTTGACAACGTGTGACTCCGAGGCTGAACATGACGCTCTCATAGCTTGAATGTATTTAAGAAGATTCATGTTTTAAAATACAACCCTAATAAAAGCCTTAAACTTGATAACAAGAGCTTCGACCAACACCAAGCATTCATTTATCTTTGGTTGAAAGTTGTGGCAAATTTTTAAGAAGATGTTCTTTTCTTGGCCAAATAGTTACGGTTAAATGACATTTAAGGTCATTTCACCAGAACACCTTTTAGATTTATGAAACTAATGACGCCAAGATCATCACTAATAATTATAGGCCATTACATTGACAGGTTATTCCATACTTATCAAAAGCTCTAAATGGCTCCAACACTGAAAATTGAGAGGCTGTCTTTACTTTTATATACATTTTTAGGAAAGGATCACTATTATGAACCCCCTGATCAAAAATATATATGATGACTATATTGACTGAAGTAAAGCAAATGTGTTAAAATAGGTAATGACGGCGTATTTTGATCAGAACATATTGTATCGTGCGTGACTAAGGTTTAATGATAGACATTTTTGATTTCAACTATTCCTTTTTCAATTTTAGGTCGAAATGAGCTGATTGCTCGCTATATCAAGCTACGAACAGGGAAGACGCGCACACGCAAACAGGTATGTACAGGCAGTAGTGAAGAAGATAGTACATGTGTTTTATGATAAACTGTTGTAATTTACTCATTCACTTTGATACAATTATTATTAAAGGACCCGTGGCTTTTTTAAATGGCTAAATACTGTTATATTTTTTATTATTATTTTTTATTATTTTAAATATCTTTCTAGTTCTCTACCTGTGTTTTTAATTCTTGTTTTTATGCACCACGACACCAAGTCAAATTCCTCGTACGTGTAAACCTACCTGCTAATAAACCTGATTCTGATTCTCATTCTAAATCAACCCTTAAATGTGTGCTTTTTCATGGGGGTCCCCCTGGCTTCATAGGTGTCTAGTCACATTCAGGTTCTGGCGCGTAAGAGGGTACGAGAATACCAGACCAGCATCAAGGTGGGTGCCCACTGAATCAACTCTCCCTTCCCTCTGTAGTCACATCCCCTCTTCTTTTCCTTTCCTTTTTCCTCCCATCCTCTGTCCTTCGTCCTGTCTTTCGTCAGGTCTCTAGTCACCTGCAAGTCTTGGCCAAGAGAAAGTCTCGTGAGATTCAGTCTAACCTCAAGGTACACACGTTAGCTGCTTCGCTCTGCATGTGGCCTAAATCTAACATTAAATAAAATCAAAAAATACGTCTTTGTCGGAGCTTAGGACGTATTACGAGAAGGCATATTTAAAATAATAAAGCATGACATATCTATTTAGTGTTACCGTGATGCTTGGATTTCTATACAGGCATCTAAGGCTGTTGCACTAAATCATGAGGATGGAGATGAGTACATCCAGTTTACAAATAGTTAGTTGCATGATTTGTAATACCATCATTTTTGTTATTAGCAGTGGGAACAGGACGCGGCATGCTCAGGCTTTGCAAACTCGTATTATTTTCAAACATTGCTTTCCGTCTGTATTTGAAGTCGTGAGCGTTGCTCAGTATAAGAGTCAGATTTGTTGTATTTTATCATAGTATGTTGGAAATAGTTTTATAAATGCATGGCAGTAATGTTGTTTAATAAGTGGCTTTGGAAAGTGTATTACATTAGATACAGTAGTCGGCTCGTTTGAACTAAGCATGTGCATGGCTTTAGTAACGTAAATAAATGGCTTGCATACACTCAGACACACAGGGAGTAGTTAATGGGCCCCTCGTCCATGTGCACATGACCAATTTCAGTTTTCTCTTTAAAATCATTTCTGATCTCTGTCTGAATCTAAGAAACTTCCCTCAGTACTTTGTATACCTCTTTCTTCACTCTTATAAAGGTTCTGTGTGATATCTTTTTGCACCAAAGGCATTTATCTTGCCGCCCATTTGGAGAACATGTTTAGATTTCCCCGCAGGTATATTTCCTGGTATAAATGTTAGCTCTCAGCTTTAACACAGCATTCATCAACAGGATGTAGCTCGTCATGTCTGTTAGATTATAATTTTGGCTATACTGTGTTTTTAGTGTGTAGGTTAGGGGTGTAGTAATTTCAAAGAGTTGTATGTGTAGAGGAAGGTGTTTTTCCTCATTGCCTAGTAGAAAATCTGTGACCTGCTGTTGTTTTGTATGTACTGAAGTTAATTATTAACGTGTCTCCTTTGCCGTAGGCCATGAACTTGGTAAGTTTTGGATATATAACTACAATCTTTTGCTTCAGGCTTTGTGCTTTGTGGTTGGCATCACATAACTGCTAGCCCACATTGCAGTTTTACCGCCAGACTCAAAAATCCTGCTCATTACTCCATTGTTTTTTTAGTGGCTTTAGTTAAATACTGGTGATGGCTCCAGTTAGCTAGTCTGCTACCTTGGTGCTCTTTCTGCTTTGGCATCCCACTGTATCTGCTTTGCACTCTGTCCTGTCTTCCCTCATAGTTACTGCTTCATGCTGAATTACTGTATAACATGTTGGCTGGCTTGCTGTCTGCACTGGCCTTGAAGGCTGGCTGCTTCTAAATTTGACTGGATTTGACCAGATGGAGCATTGTCATTGTGTATCGCCTTTTTCTCTGTTATTCAGGACCAGGTATCCAAAGACAAGGCACTGCAGACGGTGGCCAACCTCTCGTCAGCTCAGATTGTGTCTGCTAGTGTAATGAAACCCCAGACTCAGTTCGCTCCACCAGTCAGAGTGAGCCTCACACACACACACACACACACACACACACACACACACACACACACACACACACACACACACACACACACACACACACACACACACACACACACACACACACACACACACACACACACACACACACACACACACACACACACACAGTCAAGCATCTGTTCTTTTCTACCTTCTGGGTAAAGCTCTGAGTAATACTATCTGCTCCATTTCCCTTCTTTCCTTTTGTTTAGTTTTGGCCCGGCCCTATGCCAGGACAGGCTGGACATTCTCAGGAGTAAGTATCACTGGCAGATTATTTGGTGTTGTTTGTTTAAACCGGAGAATGTCTCATCATTTTGTGTTCCTTTTTGCAGCATCAAGCCCTTTGCACAGCCACCATACACTACACTACCACCCACTGTCGCTGCACCTATCAGTAAGTGTGAACCCACTGATTTTTACTGAGTTTTAAGCGATAATGTTCGGTATGTTAATTGTTTTCCTGATTTAAATGTTTTACAGGCTATGAGCCCCTGCCTCCCCAGCGTCCCGCCGCCATAGCAGCTCCTGTATGGCAAGACAGAACCATCGCCTCAGCAAAACTACGGCTACTAGAGTACTCTGCATTTATGGAGATCCAGAAAGAAAGGGAGATGGTACAGACACCCAGACCTTTATAAAATACTACATAATATTTTTTAATGTCCTTTCCGATTGTTTTCTTATCACTTCTCCTTCCTTCCCTACAGTATAAACACCTTTTCGTGCTCATTGGACCGTCAAACCCGGGTTACAATGACCCCGTTTTGGAGTCCATAGATGTGAGGCAGATTTACGACAAGTTCTCCGAGAAGAAGGGAGGCCTGAAGGAGCTGTATGAAAAAGGGCCGCACAACGCATTCTTCCTGGTCAAGTTCTGGGTCAGTACACAATGCCAGTATTCTCCCTTTTTTACAGGCGCGCTGCAGAAAAGTAGGTCAGGGTAATTAAAAAATGACCCCAGGAAGTCAGGTGATTATTAGGGTATTGTACGACATTGAACACAAAATGCATTCCAGTTTTTACGTTGGATTTATTTGTATTACTCATTTAGATAGATTGTTAGTTTATACATTATACAACTCAGTTTACAACCAGCTACACTACACTGGGAAAGCAAAGCCAGTGTGATGATAGGGCACAGGAAATTAGTAGTTGATAGCGATGGTAAATAAACAAAAGTAATCTTTACATTCAGTGTTAGTCATCAGGCTGCAACAAATAGTTGAAGGCTTCAATCAACCTGTTCTTTCCAATTCTACATCAACATTTTAATGATGTACAGTTTTTTTATATATACATGTTTACTCATTCTTTTAAACTATACAATATGACAAAAGAGATTTAAAGATGTATTCAAAGACCACAAAAGCAGCTTTAAATACAAATAAATACATTGGTACAGCCATAGTTAGTTACTTAATATATCTGAACAATGTATTTCCATCCAGACCCAGGTATTTGAAGGAATAAACACATCAGAGAGGGTTGTATCTGTCTTTTTTATTAGCTTCCACTGATTTATTTTCCTCTCTTGACACTCATTCTCCATCTTTCTGTGCTGGCTTCAGGCGGACCTGAGCAGCGACATCGAGGAAGGCTCCGGCGTGTTCTACGGCGTGAGCAGCCAGTACAGTGGAACAGAAAACATTACCATCAGTGTCTCAACGAAGGTCTGCTCCTTTGGCAAGCAGGTGGTCGAGAAGGTGGAGGTAAGAAGCTTTAATTGAATACTCATAATGCATTTCATATGCAACCGTTTTAAGATATGGTTTAATTGTTTATGTGTGGATTTCTCTCTCTCAGACAGAATATGCTCACATGGAAGGAGGAAAGTATGTGTTCCGCATCCATCGCTCGCCCATGTGTGAATATATGATCAACTTCATCCACAAGCTCAAACACCTGCCGGAGAAATACATGATGAACAGCGTACTCGAGAACTTCACCATCCTGCAGGTGTGTGTTGGCCCCTCATGTTATTTCCTATATTAGTATATCTTGACAGGTCTCTGTTTGTTTTAATATAAGTTAGATTAGATTCCTTTATTGTCACTTACACAGAGTACAGCAAAATTCCAAGCATTCCCGATGGTGCAATCACACATAACATACAGTATAAGTATCATTTTGAAAATACAAGCTAAAACTTTTCATATATAATAAATAAAATGACTATAAATTGGACCTATGATACATTGAACAGTACGCTTACAAAACAATACAACATTACCATACAAATACAAGAACAATGCGGTCAAGGCAGTAAAAAATGTAAACAAGTCAATAAGTAAGTTATTGTACATGTATTTATCAGTGCAGTTGATGATTACATTACATTGCATTTAGCTGACGCTTTTATCCAAAGCGACTTACAATAAGTGCGTTCGACCAAGAAGATACAAACTAGAAGAAAACAGAATCATATAAGTACATCAGGTTTCATATGCGGCTTTCACACCAGCGCTTTTCCCTTTCTAGCTCCTAGCTAGAGCTTTTCTGGTTCAGCTCCGGTTTCCCTTTTCAGCTCCCGCTCTGTTCACACCGCCCAGCCGCCGCTGCTGCGTCATGACGTCACCGTTTACATCGCTGATTGTTTCCCCAACGGAGCTCACAACAACAACGGGGGGGGACTGCGTCGGGTCGATGATAGTGTTGCTTTTAATCATACGAAGCCAGATTAAATTAAATAACGACTTCTCCAACCTTATACGTTTCTCCAGAGTGCTGTGGTTCATTGTTTATTAATGTGTTTCAGCGGCATTTACCGACCGCTGCAGTGCTGGCTGCTCTTCCACGGGAGTGTATTCTCCCGTTAGCTCCGGGTTAGCTCACACGGCTCTAAAGTATTCACTGTCTGACTGTCACACAAGCAGCTGATACATATCCCCAGTTCCCCTTAAGTGAATGTGTGTCAGTCTGAATTGACGCTGTTTGGCATCACAACGCTGTTATGAAAGTTTCTCTGGTATAACATGGGTGATGTTAGCATAGCAACCGAAGCTAAACTGACTACTTGCCAAGCCGTTTTCTACAGGCACTTTTTACCGGCGTATTTTTCATTATGATTCTACTTGTGATAGTCGGACATGACAACCTGTGCAGCCCATGTATTGATTCCATCCGATAGCTGCTATAATAACAAACAAAACGTCTGCCTGCTCTCCATAATTATCAATAACAGCGAACGGATGGTCAAAGTAAGGTACAAATAAACAGAATCACACGAAGCCTGGTTAGTGTTGCCTGACTTTATAAAGTGTGTTTTTTTTTATAAGTGTGTGGTTGCCTTCTAGTCACTTTGCTCAGCGCTACTGCTTGTAGGCAGGCATGACGAGACTCTTCAGTCGACCCATGTTCAGGGGAGGTGGGTTTAGTTTCCTGCACGCCTCGACGTAAGAGAGACGTAAGCGAGCCGAGCCGGAGCTGGAAAAGCGCCGGTGTGAAAGGGGCAATAGAGCCAAAACATTTCAAGTGCTACTCAACTAGCTTTAGATAAGCCAGTCCTTTATTAGTATATAAGTGCTTTGTTAGTAATTGTATTGCTCGAAGTGGAGTCGAAAGATTACAAAACTAGAAATAAATAGGTGTTCTATAAAAACGGTATGATGTAGAATATAAAGTGCAGTTGGATGTAAACATGTACTTAGTTGAGCATAAGTTCAGTTCCATTAGTGCTGTGATTGTCTGGCTGTGTTCAGCTCACGTATGGCACTGGGGTAAAAGTTGTTCTTATGTCTATTTGTCCGTGATTTGATGCTGACCTCCACCATGTTTCCCTCTTTCTCTCGCTAGGTGGTGTCCAACAGAGAGACTCAGGAGACTCTGCTGTGCATCGCCTTTGTGTTCGAGGTGTCCACTAGTGAACATGGAGCACAGTACCACGTTTATCGACTAGTTAACGACTAGCAGCACATGGTGTGCATGCAGAGACTCTCCACAGACTTTTTGATACATACAGCATAAACACTATTTCCAGCTCAAACACACAGAACCCCCACTCCTGTACTCTCAACACACTTGTTTTAACAGACCAACAGTCACACTCTAGTCACACCTCTTGTTTGTATGTGTATGCTTTTCCATCACTGCAAACTATGCACCCTTTTTTAAACAGCCCATGACTTAAACACTAAAGTGAAGTTCTTTTATTATAGATTTCTACAAAAAAGTGAGTAATTATCACCAAGTGTTGTGATGTAATCCATGAAATGATTTAGTCACATTAACCTCTCACCTGGAGAAACTGATTGAGCACATCTCAATGTATCAAGGTGCATTAAAGGTGTTCGTCTTTTTTTTATTGTATCCACTGACAAGCAAAGGAAAAGACACATAAGAGCTAAATGCTATAAAACAAGTTTAATATAGGGTATTCTATTTTCATATCCATTATAAGGGCAATGTAGCTGTGGTGCACTAAAGATGTATATTCTCTTTTCCTGGCATATGTATTTACGGCATAGGTGTGACTGATGTGAGACCAGTTTGAATATAGATTGGCAATCAAATCATTTAATCAGTGTTAATGTTACTATTCCACAATGACTTTTCCTTCTGCAGTTTAGTATCTCTGTAAGGATTGAAAAGAGCCTTAATTGGGGTATCCTCTATCATTGCTTCGTGTGGAGAATCATTATTATACTCCACTTGGTTTAATCAAAACTCTAAGGGAAATGCAGCAGGAAATATAAGTCTGCCTCTTCCCAGAATGCAATTCACTACATGTCTAGACGTAAATGTCCTATTTATATTTGAAACACGTTGTAATGTGTAAAGAGAGCCATCCTTTTAAGTGTTTAAGTTAGGCTCACCTGTCTTTGGAATCAAAAATAGTTCACAGCTAGTTTAATATTCAGTTCACACTTTAGTATCAGCAGCATTTTGAAAGAAAGAAATGATCTTTTACTGTTCATTAACAAAATCCAGTTTTAACTCTGACTGTGTGGGCTCGCTGCAGTATTTCTACCTCCACGTGAGTTGGGATAAGAATGTGCTTTGGTTCATAAAGCCTTAACCTGAGGAGCACTGATGTATAGGACGTGTACACTACACTTGTAATGGTACTGTTTATAAACCAAAACAAGGTAAATAGACTCGTTTTTGTAAAGATGAACTATCTTTTTTTGTATTGTACCAGCACGGCTAGAAGTGTTACTCTAAGCATCAGAAATGATGGGTTGTTTTGGTTGTATCTTTTTGGATGTATGCAAAATGATGTATGGTACAGACCACACTACGGTCACCCACAGTGCACTGGGGTAGATTTTTGTCTGATAACACTAACAAATTATCCAGCTTTCATTGCTTTTTTTCTCTTTTGTTCAATGTAATATTTTTTGGTTTCTGGTACAAGTTGCTACCAGTCTTTTTTATATAGTAAGTGTTTTTTGACTCTATTACGCCCTTTCCAGGCAGGATTATCTTTAACCATGTGAAAAGTGACAACGATTTGTCTCGACCATGAAAGTAAAAGCCGACTGGTTCAGTTTTAAATAACCATATTCACTTTCTGGTCAGCTAAAAATGTTTATTCTTTTATTTTTCCTATCACTGTACTCTGGTTGGCTGTGCCTCATCACTCCTTTGGTCAATTCTGCTCAGTGAATTAAATCTGTGCCTTCATGCTGTACCAATAAAATCACATGGTGTTTGCAAAATTGTGTATCATTTAGAGTTTTTATACTAACACTTTGGCTGCATGGGAAAGGAATTAATTAATGTTTAAACGTCAATCCCTAATTAAGTGAAATCCCATATACTGCACAGGCCTATTTATTTGCTTTAGTTTCAGTGTCCTCATCTGTAGTTTTTGTACTACGACAAGTCATAATGTCTTCTGTGTATTGCATTCCTATATCTACAGCAATTTCAATTATCTTTTTTGTTATGTTATAGCCACTTGAACAGTTTTAACAACGTATGTCACCTGATTAATCACCCCCCCTTGTGTTACACACTGAAAATGTCATGACATAGGTTGCATTTCTCATTCAGTCTGCTAGATGGGGCTGTCACCTCAGTTATATAGACTTGGCATTTGTGTGTGACAAGTGTCTCCTCTTCACGGAAACATGATCTTATTTGTATTAATTATCACATGTGTTGAGATATTGGTGTGATAGAAACAAACAGTGCCATTCATTGTAATGATTCCTTAATGTTAAAAAAATGCTATAAAAGTATTCATATTGGCAGTTTTTGTTTGGCCAATGGGAAAGTATGCTGCTTTTATGTGCACCACTGAAATGAAAGATACATACGTGTCATAATAGAGCTTATTTAGGGCAAAGGTTGATATTTATCAACACAGCTTTTGCTATCTGTAAATGGACTGCATTTATATAGCACTTTTCCTTCAGCATCCACCCATTTACTATCATTCATAAAGACGCAGAGACTGCCATACAAGATTCCATCAACTCAGGAACACTAATACTCACACACATTCAAAGCAGCCGGATCTGTTGAATATGAGATGGCAACTATCCAAGGCATACATAAACAAGTAGGTGTAGGTGATAAGAATCTTTCACAGTCTATAACCTTTACTTTCCAAGAAACACAAAAAAAACGTAGTACTAAAAAATTCTATTAGAATTTAACAAAAAAAAAAAACACTAACACCTGTTAAGTTTAACAGGATATCAAAATAAAATGTTTAATTGCCCTAAAGATAAAAGTGATTGGATAGTTCTTCATGTTATTTCTTGTCCTTTAATTTTTATTGTACAATGCCATGTCTTTTTATGCTGCTGCAACACAAAAATGTCCCAAATTGGAATCAATAAAGTTCTATCTTATCTTATATTAATCCATGTTACAGGTGCGAATGGATTCGTTAAGATCTTAATACCAACTGGCATCTGCATCGTGATCCAGTCTTTTTAATGTATTCAATAAGGGCCAACAGAAGACAAAAACCAAGTTGTAAATCTTTAGACACATTTTTGCTTCATCCAGATGTTCTGTAGCCATTGTCAAAGGGCATGACGGCCTGTACACCTGCTCACTTCCAGTATTCCTTAAACATTAGTCAGAATGTTATCCGTCTGGAAAGGCTCAAATAACCTACGGCGTCCTGCAAAAACTACATGCAGTGAACAGTCGCACACACACACACACACACACACACACACACACACACACAGCCCTTAGGCAGGGTGTGGTACTTGCTGTCCACATAAGCATGCCAACATTGCAGCAGTACAAGAATATAGCTGAGATAGTTCACAGGTTGCTCGTGTTGTATTTCAACTTAAATTATTGAGCCATGATGGAGCACTGATAGTGGTTTAGTTACTAAGTTACTTTACAATCGAATAAATCTGGCTTTAAAACGACATGGGCTTTGTTTTTTTGGTCAGTTTAACTATACTGCCATGTCATGATCCGATAATCCTACCTGATCTAAGGAATTTCACACTATCTGACCATAAAACTAATGTTTGACTCATGTTCCTCCCTTTATCAGATAAAAACTATGGTAGGAATATAGACTTCATATGCACCGAGTTGTTTTTCCTTGTCATTAATACACACACTTCAAAGATATATTACGCACATGATACAGTATGTGTTACCTTGGCAGGTTTAAGGAGAAGGGTGTGGTGGGAAAGTGTAACCTGCAGAAACGTAGCCAAAACATTCCGGTTAAGCAGAAAGCATGTGCTTGATGTGTAGTCTCCTTCTTTCTTTTCTCTCTTCTAACTGGCTCTGCTATTCTCAAACTGAGATACGTTGGCTCCTGCCCTGACATCACATCTGGCATTGAACATTTGCATAAAATAAAAAAGCAGGGCATCGGGAGTTTAGCCAAGAAGCTGTCGAGGGAAAAAAACAGCAGTGTACCTCACACAGGTCGATCAATTTAGTTTGTAAAGATGATTAATGAGGACATAATTATAGTGTGGGAGAGAGAGAGAGATAGAGACGTGAATCAATTTGAGTAAAGTTTAGTAAAGCACTATCAATTTTAGTAAAGTTAAAATCATGATGATGTCTTTACCTTTGATTAAAAAAAAACATTTATCCAAAAACAGCCTTATGCCAGCTGACTTATGTGGAGTTACAACCGAAATAAGGAGCAATGGATGGATTCAAGATCACTTAACATGGGCATATCGGAAGAGGCGTTTTAAATGGAAATGAAGTTCAGAAATTAATGGAGAAAAAAAAGTAGTTTGCCATGCCCTGCTTGTAACAACATCAAAATGATTTTACTCAGATTTTACCGAATAAGTCAGCGAAGTTGTTAGGTGGATATACCGTTGTAAAATGGAAAAAGAACCTATGATTATGCTAGTATTTGTGTATGTTAATTTGTGTTATTACTTCATTTATTTAAAAGTGTTAAAACAATCAAAAATATTACAAGAAAAATCTTGCATTCAAAAGTTAACACTGAGTATTATTGGCAAAAAAGTGTATGCATACAGTATTTATGATATATTCTGCCTATAAGAGAATATTCCTGTCAAATTGATATTGTACAATTTGGCACAATTTATCTATAAAGCCTTAATAAAATTGTTTATGAATATTAACAAACCCTAACAACTTGTAAACCCTTTCCTAAAGTGTGGACACATATGTATGACATGTACAATATCTTTTTGCAGCAATGCCTTATTCCTAATTATGAATCATATGAATTATTCTTGAGTGCAAGTGTAGATCTGAGGAGTCAGATAATACTCTATTATTTCCATTACTCATGCATTAATATAGCTTACATTTTAGTAGTTGGTCAAGGTTTAGCCTTTTTTTATATTTTATAAGCTCATGATACTGTATATTCAAGTATGTGACCCTAAAATCTATATATTATAAGTTATGGTTTGGCTTGAGATGCCTTAATGTATCAGGCTTCATTCCAACACTACTTATGAACTTTGAACATTTCTTGAAGCGTTAACAGAGAGAAAAAACACGTACTTATTAAAGAGCAGGCTGTTTATGCTAATCAGCTCAGGTGTGCAGATATTGCACACGGCCCCGCCCACCAGTGGCTCCTGCAGTGAACTCCCTCTGGTCCCACCTCGACAGGGCGCGGTCCGGAGGGTGGAGTCCACCGCCGCTGGCTGATCTCTGAACACTTTGCCAACCTCCAGACTTGGCCCTGTCCGCTGCTCTACTCACGCTGAGTCGAGCTGCGTTTTTTCCTTCGGGTCTGCACTTTATTTGGAAACTTGTTTTCAAACGAACTGTTCTTGAGAAGGGCACCGAGCTGGGAAAATGATGGCTCCGGAACCGCTGCGTTCAGCTATGAATATCCGATGCGTGGAGGACACTTCGCTTGCGGTGCCCTCCGACACCAAGCTGCACTCAGGACAGCAGCGCGTGCTGGATCAAGTGCACACCATCAAGAGAAGCAAGTCAAAACCTGGGAAGAACGGCACATTGTCCCCCCCAGCTCTAAGTATGGAAAAAAATACTTTACACATTAACAGCACATTAAGAATATCTCCTCATAGTGCATGTTCTAACCTCTTCATTTGGGCAGTGAGGTTTTATTTAGGCATCCTTATGTAGGCATATCACTTTTGCGCTTGTTTGCTAAAATTAAATCGTTTTTTTGTGGTTCCTGGCAATTATGCGTCACACAACTTTCCCTTCAGTGACCTCCTGCAGACAGGTTGAACGTGCTATGTTCCTGTTCTGTGTTTTTTGTCAACGTGAGGAAAACAGACCGCTCGTGATTCTCTTTGTAGATTTTAAGTGTGGACAACATTGCTGCTGCTTAAAGTTAACTAGTGAGCTAATTTTAGTTAACTGCGAGAGAAGTAGTGTTGAACATGTTGAGGGGGTGTTTAGTGATAGTATCTATATCGGAGGTGTGTTGGTAACGCCATGAACATAGGATCAGCGTGTGAAATATGACCCATGGTTATCTGCTGTTAAACTAAAGTGTTTTGTTAGTGTAAGCTCTGGGAAGTAGTCTCATGATCCTATTCCTACTGTACATGAGCTTGCCACAGAGGTTTCTGTATACAGCCCATGGGGTTTAGCTACACACAGCCCAAACACATGTATGAAATTATATTTTAGTCTTTCAAAACCACTCTGGTATTTGGCTTTTACTTCAACAGGCATTATAAAGTACCACCAAAATTGAGAGAGCGAGAGATAAACAACAAAAACTTCTCGGGTCAAAGCAGGGCATACTGTGCTATTTGACTGTTTTATTGACACATTCAATGCTTTCAAGTGTGTGGCTCGCGTGATAAGAATATTGCTGACCTGTTTTAAAATGGGCCTTTTATTCAATTTAAAGATTGTAATTACAATCACTGGTTTAAGATTATAAGATTAAACGAAAAATGTAGCCATTATGAACGCATAGCCTACATCCAAACCAGGCAATATTGGTTCATAAAAAGTACCATTTGAAAGCTTGCACCTTTTTAATAATAGGCTTTATCCAAATGTGTCCACATACAGAATAGCAAAATTAACTCCATATTTATTTGTCCCTTCAAATTTCTGTTCGTGATTCTGTCTTTTGTGTTATAGGCATCATTTAGGAGTTATGAAGTTGTCTAAAAAGAGAGCTAGGTGTAAAGTAACCTCAAGATCTGACAAGAAAATACTTTGCTGTGAGTGAATTTTGACATAACACATAACAGAAGGATAGTCAAACTCAGAATATATATATTAGATATTAATGAAAACAACCACAAGGTTAGTCTTGCATATACGCCTGAGGCTGCTCTTAATATTCCTCTTCCACCAACCTGTTCATATAATAAGCTAAGCAGTGTTAATGGTTCACACATAGAGGGTAATGAGACAGTTGGACCCTCTGGACCGGGGACATTCCCGTTTGCAGCCAAGACATTATTAGATATTTCTGCTGCAGACCCTACATAATACTAACAAGAAGAAAAATACATACTTCAGTTATCCCATTCATGCAGATTTCATTAAAGATTGAAGTGATTGGATTTGTGTTCATAGTGATCAATGATTTAAAGGTAGAGGAAAGAAAGTGTTGCGTTAAAACAACAAGCAGGCCTTCCAGAAAAGACCCACATCAATGAGAGTCTCTATTGATTGAATTTCTGTGTCAACACAAGTGACTAACATGATTTGGCCATGTCTCCCTCAGTGTGCATCTGAAGCTGCTTCACTTTATCATTGCTTTATTACCTTTGTTAAACAAAAGGTAAGAAATAAACACATAAGCTAAATTGTACAAAATAAACTTTAAAAAATGTACTAAATTAACACGTGATGTCATTGGAGTGTAACACTTTTTGACGTGGCAACACATTAGTCAATAACTTGAATTAAAATGATTCTTTACTGTATAATGTATATAGTAATATTGCACTGTAAGAGATTGGAACGCATTGTCTCCTCTTTGAGTATCGGTATTGGTGTCTCTGCATCCTCTTGTGAAACTCAGAAAATGTATAAAAAATGCAAGGCTAGATGGTAATAGTGTCGGCTAAGGAATAAAATATATTTAATTTTTTCAGTAACTGACCCTTTAAAGAGATTCGTTGTGTTCCCTGCATAGACCTCATGTATGATAATGGTGATTCATATGCCGTTGTTTTGACAATCATAATCCTGTAATGGTGTGGTGAAGACACAGCCTTACATTTTGGGACAATGTGCAAACCTTGCGTTTTGATGAATCACCCAACGAGACAGACGGGCTGAGATGCCAGCGCACGTCGGCTCTGTGGCTGGATTAAGTTTACTCACAAACTGCTGACTGTGAATCACAGACTGTGAATCACATTATGACAGGTCTGTGTCTGATTGTAGATTGCCAGTCATGCATATAAAAGATTGGAAAAATATTTGTTTTGGATGATGATCGGAAAAACTACAGAGCGATTGGTAAAACACTTGACAAGCGAATTATATCATTAACAATAAAGTTCAAATTGTTATTCATTTCAGACATAAGTATTTAATCAGAGGTTATACAGAAACCTTATGACAATTTTGAAAAATATGTAATAATTAAATAATAAAAACATAATTCACAGAGTTAAACAAAAGAACTGCATTAGGAGAAATAAAGAAAATAATTTAAGTGTTGTGTATTTTATACCAAAAGTAATGCATTGAGGATTTGCTCTTGAGCTTCTTGAAACTGATGTGTTTGATGGGTAATGGAGGCAGTACGGTTTTCAATGTTGAAGAGATCTATCTATTATGGGATGTTTAGTGTTTTCCTACTTTATCAGTTTAGGAGGATGGTCCTCTCGGCGACTGTAAAAGCGACGAGTACTTTTCTTATAATGTGGTGAAGAGATGTGAGGCATTGCGGGATCCTGTCGTTTATGAAGGAGAAGGAGACTGTCTTTCCATTATGTTAATATGGGTGGGCAGCGCCAGATTGCATCGTCCAAAGGGGGGCAGAGTGCTAACCTGATTCTGATTGGCTAATTTGGGGCATCTTTTTGTGTTCTAATGTAAACCTTTAAATACATTTGAGTGTGGGTTTATATGTCATTTTGACTGTGCAGAGTTCCCTCCATGGGATCAATTAAGTAAAGGACTTTATTTTGAGCTTGACTGCATGGTATTGCGAGTTGTTGTTCATTTCAGTTTCCATATGTCTCTTCTGTTAACAGGCCCATTACCGCAGAATATGTCAACATATGAGTTTGGAACCTTCAAGTTTTCTCCGTCCAAAGCAAATGGGTTCTTCAGTCGCACCAACTCCAGTCAGTCAACAGCCAAAGTGGTAAGTGCGCTGTTGTTTTAGTGATTGTCAGCGCTAATATCCTTTTACTTTTCACAGACATAACATTAAAGGACAACAATGGTAATTTTAGCTACTGTTATCAAAGATACTTAAAGGTCACCTATTATGCAAAATCCACTTGTTCATGTCTTTTATACATAAACATGTGTCCCCTCTGTGTAAAGAGATTCTGAAAGTTTCAGGAAAAAAGATTCTCTCACTTTTTGTCCTGATCCATTTCTATAAAAACCTGTCTGAAAATGAGCTGATCAGATTTTGGCCACTTTATGATGTCATAATGTTTTTTTGGCTTGTGTAACCATTAGCCAAAACCAACCAAGGTAACGAAAACTGAAAACAGAGAAGCAGCTAGCGTTACTCTGTGAACAAAAGCAGCCTGTCCGCACCTCTAAAGCTCTCAAATCAACATGTTATAACCTGTTTGTTAAATCCATAGAACAATCTGTTCTGGTTTTTCTGTGAAAACTTGCAGTAACAGTGCTGTGAACACTCGGATACCAAAACACCTCGATATTCTGATCCAACTTTAAAAAAAAGAAAGTTTAAAGTATTTATTTGATCATAGAAACCAAATCCTGCCGAATGGGAGGCACTTATCTGTGACCGTTGATCTAAGACATTGTTTTAATGAAACCTTATAAGATAAGATGAGATAAGATAAGATGGTACTTTATTGATCCCAATTTGGGAAATTGTTTTTGTTGCAGCAGCATAAAAGACAAGGCATTTTACAATAAAACAAAACTACAAAATAAACAAGAATAGAAGGAAAAATAAAATAAAATAGAAAATATACATGCAGATATTATATATACAAATATATATATATTCAAAAATATGGACATATGGAGTATTAAATATTGAACAGATTATATATGAGTAAAATGTACAACGTGGTTTTATTTCAAGAGAAACTATGGAGCAGAGAGTTCTCTTCCAGCCAGAGGTGATTTATTGTACAGTGTTATTGCAGTGGGCAGGAATGTTTTCCAGTATCTGTCCTTGTGACAGGGGAGCTGCAGCAGTCTGTTGGAGAAGGAGCTCCGTTGACTGTCCAGCTGCAGGTGGAGAGGATGGCTGGGGTTATCCATGATGGACAACAGCCTGTTCAGTGTCCTCCTCTCCACCACAGCTTCAAAGGGGTCCAGCTTAATGCTGATGACTGACCCAGCTTTCCTGATCAGTTTATTGATCCTGCTGGTGTCACCGGCTCTTATGCTGCCCCCCCAGCGGACCGCAGCAAAGAAGAGTGCACTAGCCACAACAGACTGGTAGAAGATCTCCAGCATCTTACTGCACACATGGAAGGATCTCAGCTTCCTCAGAAAATAGAGTCTGCTCATCCCCTTCTTGTACACAGCGTCAGTGTTGATCCTCCAGTTCAGCCCATTGTCTAAGTGCACTCCCAGGTACTTGTAGTCCTCCTCAACAGCCACATCCTCTCCTAGAATGCACAGGGGCAGAGGAGGAGATGTCTTCTTCCTCCTGAAATCAATGACCATCTCTCTGGTCTTGGCCACATTCAGAAGCAGATGATTTCCACCAGTCCACTCTACAAAATCACCCACCAGTGCTCTGTACTCCTCCTCCCGTCCATCCCTTATACACCCTACCACTGCAGAGTCATCCGAAAACTTCTGCAGGTGGCATGACTCTGAGTTGTATTGAAAGTCAGAGGTGTATAAGGTGAACAGGAAAGGAGACAGCACAGTCCCCTGTGGGGCTCCAATACTACCAACCACCACATCAGACAGCACACTGCCCAGCCGGACGTACTGTGGTCTGTCCGTGAGGTAGTTGGTAATCCAGGAGATGGTGGACGAGTTTACCCTCATAGACTGCAGCTTGTCACTCAGTAGCCGAGGCTGGATCGCGTTGAATGCGCTGGAGAAATCAAAAAAGGTGATTCTCACAGTGCAACCCGATCCATTCAGGTATGAGTGAGCACGCTGCAGCAGGTAAATAATGGCATCGTCCACCCCCAGGTGAGGCTGGTAGGCAAATTGCAGAGGGTCAAGGAATGATCTCACCTGCGGTCTGAGATGGGCCAAGACCAGTCTCTCAAGCACCTTCATCACATGAGATGTGAGTGCTACAGGGCGATAGTCATTGAGCCCAGAAGGAGTCGTCTTTTTAGGGACCGGAACAACGCAGGATGTCTTCCACAGCACCGGGATGGTCTCCAGGTGCAGGCTCGGGTTGAACAGATGTTGGAGAACAGGAGACAGCTGGCGGGCACAGGTCCTCAGGACCCTGGGGCTGATACCATCAGGGCCAGCAGCCTTGCCTTGGTTATGTACAGTAGTTATGTTGGTTGAGCTCATGGTAAAACCACACAGGTTTGCAGCTCGATTGATACAGTTTAATGAGTACACTGTCTTATGTGCCAGGCACGTGTGATTTTCTAATTTTGGATATGGACAAATATTTGTTTTGAGTTTTACTGATGTGCAATACTAGACTCCAAATTCTACAGTGGAGTAATGTTGACACTGTGTGTGTGTGTATGTGTGTGTGGGCATGCTCTGTGTTTGCCTGGCCTGACCTACTGACAGTGAGTTGAGGCATGTCTAGGGAGTGTGGTGAGGTGTTGTTGCTGATGAAGGCTCATTATTAGTTCCTAAGATTATGTTCTGGTACTTTGTGTTTCATTTGTGTTACTCTGGTTGTGTGGATGAGGAATCTGTCACCTCAAGCAAATCAAATCCCTAAATCACGTTTTGAAGCCCCTTGCAGAGCTGGTAACATTGTTCTCTTGTCTTGTATACAGCACCTTAAATGACCCCTGTCATACAGTAAACTATGTCTTAACACTGCTGTATTAAATGAAAGCTTTAACAATATAAATATTCATTTAATAAGTGAAGGAACAAATAGATCTGTATGATCACCAAACAACGGTTACCCAACCTCCTACCACTCTTATATTTAGAATAACTTATCACCCTAACTCTGTGATAATCTTACTCAGAAATGATGTCGGATAACTAGATGGAAATGTCTCTCAATAACATATTTGAAAATGATCTAGCTTGATTCAAGAATACCTTTGATGGTTGACACATGGCGGTTATGTTATGTATTGCAATAAAGCTTAACTCCATCAGAAGTTAGCTTTTGCCAACGGTGAAAGCTTCTGCTGGGCGACAATTCACGTTTCATTTATAACATTTAGCAAGGCATCAGAATCTGAAATCTCTCTGATAGGCCAGCAGATGTATGCCTCTTACAATGACTGGCAAAAGTGAAAACCAGATATGAATTATAACAAATAAAATGGCTCCTGCTGTTGTTTCTCTGCTGCTTCTATTTGCTCTGCTGAATTTGCATCAGTCTCTCCAGTCTGGCCTCTGATATGAGGAAGGCTGTAGCCAAATGAAGGAGCATGCAGCTCTCTGAGAGTAAACACACGGTCAGTTCTTATCAAACATGTTGTTGACACATCTCTCCTCCATCATGCTTTTAGCTTGCTTAGTAGCGAGGCTGGCTAGTAACTAAGCAACTAGTCCAATTTAAAAAGGGGAAACAGAGCCGGTACATACAGTCTTCAGTGTGTGTTTGTATATATTTATATATATACCTGTAAGTGTGTGTGTGTTACCTGCTTCCCCATTAGCAAATATACCGTCCTAATAAATGCCACAGTTCAATTTAAGACGCCTACATGTCGGCTGCAGAAGTTGAGAGTTTGTAAGCTAAGATTTGTATGAGTTTTTGGTGCTCATGGGTGCACACTCCTTTCCTTACTAACGTTTGGTGTGTTCAAAGGCGGATGGGAATTTTCCTCCCTGGCAGATTTGTGATTTGAATTGTACCTTTTCAAATAAGCCAATAGGAGATCAAGGCTTAGTGGAGAGAAAGTCTCATCTTTAAAGAATTAGCTAGACTTGTTCTGTCATTTTGCCCTTCCTGAGCCGAGTTTCGCTCTAATTAGTGGCAAAACTTGAAAGCCTGCTTTGTACACACACCTTCACATACAAAAGGACACACACACACACACTAGTGCAAAAAAGTCAAAATGATACATAAACCAGGCATAATTATGTGAGATTAAAGGGGTTAATGACGTGCTGTATATGACCTGAACACACACAGATTCTCTGTGAGAAACTGCTCAAATGTGCCAGCAGTCTTTTAACGCAACTGCCTGAGTTGGTGTCCAATGACAGATATTATGTTACTCTTGTCCGTTTGGTGGTGCACTCTGTTGCCTTCAGCATGAACTGAGGAGGAGGAAATGTGTGCAGGCTTTGTGTGATGTCAAATTCCTCTGTCTTGGTTTACAGGGGACTACTTTGGAAAATGTTTGAGTAGAGTTTGGTCTAATCTCTTGCTGTTTTTGCAACATGGATTGTTACTACAGTAAAACATTAAGGGGATACAGTAATCAGATAATTGTTACTGCCATCTAAGTATAGTGTAGTACAGTATTTTAATAGGAAATCCTTTATGTGAAAGCCACTGACTTACATTACTTTCTTTTTTAGGGACATACTACAAAGAGTCGCACTCTATCTGCTAAAACCTCCAAAGGACAACATTACAGCTCAGGTGGATGGGAACAGAACAACTTTGCCACCCGGTCCCAGACCCTGACCCCCAATGGGATGAGATCCGCTCGCAGTGACCCGGCCTTGGCTCGTCCATTTGGTGCTGCTCCTACAGGCGGAACTGTTATGGTGATCAGTCATTATTATTTGAAAATGTAGTGATACTGAATTGCCATTGTCATGTTTTTTTTAGGGAATAGATTATTCAAACAAATATCATAAATACTCCACAATACCATTCTTTATGAGCATTGTAAATCACTCTTTTCTTAGAGAGCCAAAGGGCAGGCGGTCCAGAACAACATCATGCAGAATCGAGTCAATAGACAAAGCGTCTACTCTACGACCAGTAACCACCAGATGAACAGTAACCACCAGACGAACAGTAACCCCCATATGAACAGTAACCACCAGATGACCAACAGCCAGACACACATCGTCCAGCAGCCCTCCATGCACTCTATGACCGACGGCAGGATGGGAACCATCAAAAGGTCCAACATAGAGCAGATATCAGCGTGAGTTCTACTGGCTTGCTTGACAATTTCAGACCATAAGAGGGGGCTTGACATGGGCAACAAGTTTACATTTTATCAGCATATACATATAGTTTGTTGTAGGTCAGTTTCTCAATAAAGTTGATTTATTTTATTAAAGCAGGCCATTCATCATTTGTTGCTGGATTTGGCTGCAGACTTTGCCATGTGCCGTGTTTTTATGCTTGCATCCAATATAAGTACAGTCCATTTAAAAATAAAAACATATACTGGGTTATAAAATGTGCTCAGGTTTCAAATGACAAAAGAGCAACACTCAGCTTATTTGTGTATCGAATTTCCAACTCTATGCCTATTTCTGCAGGGTGAACAGCTCGGTGAACATGTCAGATATGACCCTGAAGCAGGCAATCGAGTTCCTGTCTCACTCGGATGAGAATTACCAGCAATGTGGAGCCACCTTCATTCAACACACCACCTACAAAGAGGAGAGCACCAAACAGGACGTCAGTGACACACCCTGCATGTTTGCACACATGGAAGTTGTATATTCTCACATGACATCTGTGGGATGACAGTTCATGATGGTAATACAACTGGTGCATGCTCTCTGTTTATACCTTTGTGTGACATTTTTGTGTCCCAGGTTTTAAAAATGGGAGGTATCCCGGCTCTTGTGACCCTGCTGCGGAGCGCCAACCCTGGGGTGAGCCAGGCTGCTGCTGGCGCTCTGAGGAACCTGGTGTTCAAAGACCAGGCCAACAAGCTGGAGGTTCAGCACTGTGGCGGGATCGCTAAGGCCCTGCAGCTGCTGAAGGAGTCAGACTCTACTGAGACGCAGAAACAAATAACTGGTAGGGACTGGTACTTTTTTTATTGGGACAGGAACTCAAGATATAAGAATTCCTCTGGTGCCTTTTAATTCAAAAATAAATACATATAAACATGTAAAATATATATTTGAAATAAATACCCAGTTCTTGGTTTTCAATTATGGATATGATTTATGCACTTATTCAGTAGATAAGGAGGACATCATTCAAGTAATAAAAATGATTGTAATACAGGTTTAACACAGCTTATATCATATAACGCTTGTTAAACCACATACATAAAGGCTATGAAAAACCAATTGATCTTCCTCCTTTTCTGAATCTCCTCCTAGAGCACATGTGTTATTTTTAACCAAATATCTCTCAGAGGGCCGTTGGGAGTGGCTCCTTATTTTCATCTAAAGTAACAGACAGAGAATCAGCACTTTTGAAACAGGCCTGAAACAGAGGGGATTATGGGATGCTGCAATGCACGATTTTGGTTTTTGGAGCCAAACACTTCAGAGACATGTTTTGTATATATCTGAGACCTACAATATGTTGATGAAAAACAGTATAATAGGGGACCTTTAATAGTGCATTCCTGTTTTATTCTTCTTAAATCATCTTTTAGGATGAAATGACACATGTTTGCAGGAATCCATCACAGTTATTAGATAATGATGTTTTATTCTGCATTCACTTTTCTTTTCATAATAAAAACGGTGCTGTTTGTGGAAATTCAGAATAGGCTTCTTAAATTAAACGAATAACTAAATCACTGCTTTATGATGGCATACCTTTAAAACAATAATATGAAACAAACTATTTATTGCACAGAAAAAATAACAATTTAACGAAAACTGAAAACAGAGAAGCAGCATCAACAAAAGTAGCCTGCCCGCACCTCTAAAGCTCTCAAATCAACATGTTGTAACCGGTTTGTTAAATCCATAGAAAAATCTGTTCTGGTTTTTCGGTGAAAATATGCAGTAACAGTGCTGTGAACACTCGGATACCAAAACACCTCTCGATATCCTGATCCAACTGTTAAAACCCTAGATAACAAACTTTCCTTCACTGCAAACATCGCTGCAACAACCCGCTGCTGCAGATACACTCTTTACAACATCAGGAGGATACGTCCCCTCCTGACCCAGAAAGCGATGCAGCTTCTGGTCCAGGCTCTCGTCATCTCACGCCTAGACTACTGCAACTCCCTCCTGGCTGGTCTACCTGTATGTGCCATCCGACCTCTGCAGCTCATCCAGAATGCAGCGGCTCGTCTGGTCTTCAACCTTCCTAAATGTTCCCACACCACACCACACCACACCGCTCCTCCGCTCCCTTCACTGGCTTCCAGTAACTGCTAGAATCCACTTCAAGACACTGGTACTAGCGTACCATGCTGTGAATGGATCTGGCCCTTTCTACATCCAGGACATGGTTAAACCATACACCCCAGCACGTGCACTCCGCTCTGCATCAGCCAAACGGCTCGCTGCACCCGCACTGCGAGGGGGACCCAAGTTCCCATCATCAAAAACACGTCGGTTTGCTATCCTGGCTCCAAAATGGTGGAATGAGCTCCCCATTGACATCAGGACAGCAGAAAGCTTACACATCTTCCGGCGCAGACCTCCAAACCAATTGATCTTCCTCCTTTTTCTACCATATACATTTTCAGGAGCAATACTTGTCCAGTACCACACCAAAGTCAAATCTCTATCATAACTTTCTTTTAACAATGGTTATTTGACCATCCATTTCAGAGAAAAACATTGATTTAAAAATAATAAGTGCAGCAACATGATGCAGCTTAGTTGTAACTCTACCTGTCTTGCCGTTTTTAGGACTGCTCTGGAACCTGTCCTCTGCCGACGAGCTGAAGGAAGAGATGATTTCTACAGCGCTGCCCGCCCTGACAGAGAACGTGGTGGAACCTTTCACCTGCTGGTCAGACAAAAGCACCAACAACAACATCCACCCTGATGTCTTCTACAGCGCCACAGGGTGCCTGCGGTGAGAACGCTTCATTAATCAGAGCCTCTGATGTTAGATTGTTGTCCTTTCAGGGCAGAGATCAGATAGTTCACAACACCTTTAATTAAATAGAGCAACATTTTGATGTCACAAACATCGTTGTCAAGGCTTCACAAAGCCAATGGCTGATCAATTAGTTATGAAATGGTTTACAGTTTTTTTTTTTTTTGTAGGAATGTTGGATATTGTGTGCTGATGGAATATATTGCATCTTTAGTTGAGGCACTCACAATTCTGTGTTTATTTTATTTGAGACGAGTAGGTGTTTCCTTTTGGATTTAAATGAATGATTGAAATGTGTTTAGGAACCTGAGCTCCGGCAAAAAGAAGGACAGAGAGGCAATGAGAGATTGCAGTGGCCTAATCAACTCCATCATGAGTTACATCCAGTCCTGTGTGGCAGAGGACAACCCTGATGACAAGGTAAACTTTCTCATCATTCTCATCTGTCGGTCAGCAGTCTCATTTGTACCCAGCACCTTCATCTTTTTCACATTGTCTCTCTAACACTGAATTATGGATGTGTGAGCACGCAAGACCAGTTTTGTTTGGATTCATGTCTGGTGCCGTATTCTAGTTCCCTCCTGTAGAACTACAAGTGTCTTACAAAGTGATTTCAGTCTCATTACATAGCATATACTTAATCCGTACAATACAATACAATACAATACAATACAATACAATAAAAGTACACATAAACACTGCAGGCGTTATTTTGGGTGTGGATGTGTTCTAATTATATGTGTGTAGCTCTCTGTTTACTTCTTGTAATGAAGCAGAGGGGGAATTTATCTTGTCAGCTTCAAGTTATTTCTTACCTGTAACTGGTTTCGGATGAGGACAGTTGCTGCGCTTTATGCGTGTGACTCACTTTAAATTCCCCTTGTAGTTGAAATGTTGTATACTTTATAAATAGACTTGCATTGATGGTAATAGTAATATATATATATATATATATACTGCACACATTTAATTGTATCTCTATATTGTCTTAATTTGAGTTGTTTACTTACTTTTTAATGAAGATCAAAAGATTTTACTTTTCATCGAGCGTAATTAACTGAATTTACTGAAATAAAAAGACAAACTGACATGTAAGACCTTGATCAATGTTTTCTTACTCGATTGGGAAATATCAATCACAAATACCTTAAAGACCTTAAACACGTTTCAATATATCCACCATTTAGGCTCGACAAATGCTCGTAAAAGGAAATTCAAAGTGTATTCTGCCTGGGAATTTTTTATTCTTGTCATCAGTCATGTCATTTCAGTCACTTCCTTCATTAGGGAGATCTAGAAAAGGCAGTGCTCTGTTTTATCTTCCATGTAGAAGTAATTTCAAATGCTTTTCTTTAAGTTTGACTGAGACTAGTTCCCTTGAGATCCAGATGTTAAATAATAAACCACAAATGGAGTCTTAGAAACTAATGTGAGTTCCTCATATTATATTTGCTCCATGTTCTCTTTAAACACTGTGGCAAATGACGTAAATAGATACTGCAGTTACATTGAAAAAGTACATCTGCTATGCAATGAACTTAATAATCTCCTCTCCTCTCCTCTAGTCTGTGGAGAACTGTGCATGCATCCTCCATAACTTGACCTACCAGCTGGAGGAAGAGTCCCCTGGGTGCTACAGCAAGTTCCAACCTGCGGGGAGGAAAGGCTCTGCAGTTGGATGCTTCAGCCCCAAGAGCAGCAAGGCCCAAAAGGAGGTGGGCAACAACCGCCAAACCTACACTTCAAGAGTGTTGCTCAAATCATGACCAGCTTTTATTCCAGGCAGCCTTCTCATCTCCTTCTCGTCCTTTCTCCTCAGATTTCACTTGACGCGGTACGGGGGATGCCGGAGGAGAGCACCCCGACAGGTGTGAACTGGTTGTGCCACCCCAAAGCCATGCAGACCTATATGTCTCTGCTGGGCTCGTCCCAGAAAGATGCCACCCTGGAAGCCTGCTGCGGGGCCCTGCAGAACCTCACTGCCTTAAAGGGAGCGGTGAGGACAAAAACATCAATGATTAGGACTACCATTTGTGTGTTGGGTTTTATCAGACATTCAGGATTATCTCAGATTAATTTGAACAAGGCGTAGAGCAACCGGGACGGAGATGTGGAAGGAATAATGAGAGTATAACTCACAATAAAGACTGAAAGGGAAAGTGAAATGCATGCAAATGTCAAATAATTACAAAGACAGCTGCATTTTGTATCACAAATTACTGATCTTTCTGCGTTGTTTGCTTCCCTTCCAGGGGTCCAGTTCCATGAGTCAGTTAATGGTTCAAAAGCTGGGGGCTCTCATGCACCTTCGACCCCTTTTAAAATCTCCCAGCCCGGGCCTGCAGAAGACTGCCATGTCTCTGCTGGGTAACATGTCTCGGACCAGCAGTTTGCAGACCTCCATGGGTGAGGAAAAGCGTGACATGTTGATGTTTTTTCGCAGGCAACAGATACATGAATGTTTATTGATTTTACTGTTTCCTTTGTCTTGTCTGCAGCAAAGCAGATCCTGCCTGACATCACCAGCCTCCTCTCCTCTACCCCTAAAGAGATGGGAAACTCCGACGACACCATAACATCAGCTTGCAACACAGCATGCAATCTGATGATTGCGGACAGTGAGGTCAGCAAGAAAGTCGTCGATCAAAGTCTGGTGTTAGCCATGGCCGACCTCAGCAAGAACGCGTGAGTTTTAATTGGTTCATAACTCAGCTAAATTCAGCTTTCATAGCTGTGACAAACTTCAATGGAGCTGTTGTGTTTCATAGGTTTTTCACAAATAACTTGTTTACCTTAAACGGTTGTTTCACCCATATTTTAACATTTTCACTAACCATTTATTCAGTATATTTGCCCATATTTTCACTTCTGACTGACTTTTATGCCTCCACCCTTATACAATGACAATGAACGGAACATTTTGAGTGTTGCTCAAAGCACTAAAAAATACTAAAACCAGAGCACACCTCTTTCCAGAGAAAGAAATGATGTTACTCTGCCAACAGTTTACCTGGAACTACTTTCTACCAAATCATTTTTCTCAAACTCTTACCAGCATATTCTGTGGATATGTAATGTATTATGTTAAGAAAAGATAAGATGGAACTTTATTATCCAACAACAGGATCAGAGTGAAAAACAGGATTCACACAAGGTAAACAATAATGATAAAATAGAATAAGAAATGTAAATAATAATACAAAAATAAAGTGATAAAGTAACTGTTGAAACAACATATCACAGTAAAACGTTGAGCATTTGAATGGACATATATACATATTTGGATTGTTTGGATATATTTACATAAGTGTGCGGATGTGGGTGCAGGTTAAAGTTTTGTAAAAACACTGCAGGTTTTATGTATGTACAGTCCTAGATACTTACGGGTTACAGGGTTTAGCCCTTGAAGGACTGTCCGAGGCACTTAGCGCTGTGCCGAGGAGGGACAGTACACAGTAAACAATGATTTCCATGTTTGTTGGTGAGTTAGATATCAAGATATATTTTTTGTAGTACCATCTTGCTGTTGCTATTGCTGTTTATCAACAAAAGGTCAAATTATTTCAAAAAGATGTATGCCTGAAATGCCTTATTTTCCTTAAGATTCCTTCCTTTGCTGCTTTTCCCTACTGATCTCTGCCTTTCTGTCCTAGGTCTTTCCCAAAAGGCAGCAGAGCCGCTTCGATGTTGCTCCACACCTTATGGAGCGATAAGAATTTGCAAGGTGTCGTGAAAAAGGTAATTCAATAAGAACTGAAATGCATGTGTTACTGACATTCTATGGCAAACACAACACAAACCTTTTGTATCAGTGCATCAGGGTAAAGCTTAGCACATGCACACACTGCCTAACACAGGCAAAAGGGAGGGGCCAGTTGAAACTGGTGGGTGTTTGTTATTACTCCTCTGGCGCACACACTCACTTTCCCTTCCCATCAGCCACACCCAAAAGCTCAGTGAACACAGAAACAGTTCACTCTGGAATCCTGGTCGACTAGTTTTGGATAATGGAAGAAAGATAAAAAAAGAGGTTGTGACATCAAGAATGAAACGAGTGAAGGACAGACAGAACGCATTAAAGATATTTAGCAAGTTTGTCTATGACTTGAGCAAAAGTGCTTAAACTGTAGCTTATACGTGCCGAAAATCAAGAAACAACATAAATAATGACGAGAGGTTAAACACTACCATCATTAGCTCCCCTAAGTTACTGACATTGAACATTTTATTTGAAGTAGAGCAAGGGTGTGTGTGTGTGTGTGTGCTTGCCTGTGAGACGTTCTTACTGATTTCTTCTGTATGTTTTGATCCACAGCTGGGGCTGGACAAATCACTTTTTGTCAATGACTACATCACTTCAGTGCAGAAGTCCATGCAGCTCTCTGAGTGAGTGACAGAAGAGCAGAACAGCACCACAGAGCTCGAGAGGTTTGATTTCTTCGAAGTACTTGCATCTGCATGTATTCAGATTTAAAGGGTTTGTCGGCCGAAATGAGCTGAATTTGTGTCATGAGGTTTAAAAAAAAAAATTCTCTGCTCCTCTTTTCCTGTATTTACTCCTGTGTGTGTGCTCGCAGATGAAAAGCATGTTTAGACACTGTGTGGCCACACCCTTGTAACAAGGAGAGTCAATTACATTAATCACATAACAAACTTGTTGAAAGAGCCTTTCAATTTCATACATTGTACATACAGCTAAAAAAACACAGCTTTTAATTCCTGGATAATTGGTGTGTTGCGTATTTAATGTGCATATGTTTCTGTCTGTGTAAATAAAGGGTGAGTGTGTGATTTGTAGGTGAAGAGTGCATGGCTGCAGAAAACCAGTTCCTCCGGCTGAGAGCTGCAGTACACCAGACAATGTTATCTGCAGTGAGAGTTACTAAAGCCATGCAGAGATTAGCTGAATGCCATTGTTGTCCGTCTGCAGTTAAAATGTTCTTATCCTTATCTTTTGCGGCCTCAAGGACTGAGCAGCCGAAAAATAGAAAGTAATAAGAAGAATATACGAAAAGCTGAATTGAAAAATACTTTCTGTATTTGGATACTGTGGCACCCACATCAAATCTTGTACATTCAACTCAATGTTTTTGTTAACTTGTTTCTGTTTCATTATTTTTTAAACAAAAACAAAATGGAAACAGCTTTCAACTAAAGTGCCTGAAAAATGTAAGGAATAGTTTCCTTTTTTTAGAAATGTACTTGTTTGCTTTCTCGCCAAGAGTCAATAATAAGATCGATACCTCTCTCATGTTTGTGATTTGAGCTTAGCACAATAGCTATCCGATTCCTTGAAATAGCTATCCTGCCTCTGTCCAAAAGTAACAAAATGTCACACAAGCAACTCTAAGGCCCCGGCTCCACGGGAACGCATACGGCAAAACGCATCGGAGTAACGCAAACGCAACCGCAAAAAAGCTTCCGTCCCCACGCAATATACACCGGATTGTGTCAAGCTCCACGAGACGGCTCCGTTTACATCCAACCTGCTCCAAAAGCTGCAGTACATATGCCGAACCTGTACATGGCGCTGTAACTTCCTCCACAAAAAGCAGCAACTTCCTCCACAAAAGCAGCGAAGAAGAATGGTTGTCATGGCTGCACTTCTGTTTATTCTCCGCGGTGGGGGCCGAGGGAACCGCGCAGAGTTTTTCGCCGGTCAACGTGTGTTAAAGTTTAAATCTTCATGCTTCCTCATGCAGCAGCTGATCCAGTAAGTAATCCCGACAGTAAAAATAAACATATTTATAACTAGTTTAGGTAGTTTGAGAGGTAATTAAAATAGCTAAGGGTGATGATCTGACTTGAAGTGTGTGTTTTGCTCCCGCTGCATCACAGCGGGAGGAGCTGCGTGTCTCCGTCCTGTCAGATTAGACTTCACTCGCGTTTATGTCCATATCGAGATAAAGATAAATAATCTGAATTCAGTGTGCAGTGTACTTTTGCGGGGGTGAGCAGCAGAGGTGGGGAGAGGCGGGGCTATTGCGTCGTCATTATCAGAAACGGATGACCGTATAGGCGACCCCACGGCCCCGTTGGACCCCCCAGAGCGCTCCGTTCCCAGATCTATCCACCTTTGGACCTGTTGTCGTTTGCAGGGTCTGTTTCTACGTTTCCGTTACGGCGTCGTTAAGCTTAAAGGGCTATACGCATGAGAAATATGCGGATTCAACCAGTTTTCGTTCCCGTGGAGCCTAGGCCTAAAGCTCACTCATCGACATGTTGTATCTTGTTTGTTTAATCTCTCAGGGTTTATGAGCGCTGTAAATCTACAATCTGTGATTTTACACAGTTTTCCGTGTGGATTTTACGAACAAGATATAAAGAGTTGTGGAAATATGTTACCTTTGCGCTAAATTAGCAGCCTCTGTGCTAATCTAAATTAGCAGCCTCTGTGCTAATCTAAGTTAGCAGCCGCTCCTGGCACTAGCTTCATATTTATTTGAGAGGGGTACCAATCATATCTAACTCTTAACGAGGAAGCATATAAATATAATTATGAACTCATAAATCTCAAAAATAACTATTACTTTACATTGCAGTACTAAATCTAAACACCTTGTTCTTTTGCTTTGTCATTAGTTTTTTTGTGTTTGTTTTTTATAACTGTGTTTTTCTTGTTTAAAGTGAGGAATTGGAGTTCTCTAGCTTCTATAGTCTTAGTTATGTTCACGAATAACATACAAGGAATTTATTTTTAAGATATAACATATTACAAAATGTTAAGAAATACTAAGTGTTATAAATCTGTTGGATTAGAATGATATATATGAACTAGTATAGATGTAAACATTTAAATAGTATTTGTTAAAGTATGAAGCCTTCTGTTAAAACATATTTTGTATATGATGATGATGATGATGATAATACATGAATCTGAAACTGTTCATGGAGTGCCACAGACCCAACATGTAACCCCATCATTATTCCCACTCGGTTATCCCCCTGAAAACCCTTTGGGGTCTAGTTTAATAATTATCAACAGATAGCATAGCTCGACACATCAAGAGTCTTTAAAGTGTGATTCAACAGAAGTCTCTAGGGAGATAATAACGTAGGTCTAGTGAATAATGATCTGTCTACACCCCCTCAGGCAGGGGAAGTTGCACAAAACATATTTATATTATTATTATTTAAAAAAACATTCATCTTCATCTAAAACTGTCCTATGTAAGGTTTGCTACTTAGGCTAAACACTCTTAAAGGATTATTCCTCTTCTCATAACTCAAATACAAAAGACAGAATATTTCTTTCCTGGAAACCGGTTTTAAATCCTATAACAGACCCAGCTCAACAAATGTCTGAAGCAAAGATAATAGATAGCCTAACTCTTTGGGGATTCCCAATGACTCCAACAACACACTGCAGTGAACTGTTTTTGAGCTTTAGTTGTAAAGTCCTGCTGAGGTTCCTTTGCCTCTGGGAAGATTGATTTCAGTATTTCGGGGCGGAGTGGCGCAGCGGGCTGTGCGTTTGATCATCAGATCAGTTGGGGAACTCCAGTTCGAAACCCGCTCCCGCCGCCGCTGCGTCTGTAAAGCCGTTGTGTCCTTGGGCAAGACACTTCACCTGAATTTGCTCCTGTGGTTATTGTCCACAGTACATGACCGTTACATGTATGTGTAATGTGTATCTGTAAAGCGCTTTGGGTCATGGAAAAAGCGCTATAATAAATATAAGGAATTATTATTATTAGTATTGCTTAGAATGTGTTTTGTAATAAGTAAGAAATGTGTGTGTGGCTTATAATTCGGAGCTTCTGCTGTCGCTCAGTCTGTACAGAGAATAAATTCCACATATGAAAAACAACATTGTAAGTTGTGTTTTTTTCTTCAACAACCAAATTCAAGTAATTGAATATGCTAACAAAAGGTTTGTATTATGTGCAGCCGATGTGAGCACTTTTGGAATAAACCTCATTGTCTATATTTTCTTAAAGGTATATAAGAGGGTATCTAAAGTTATTCATCCCGAGGGACATTTCTTTGCAGCAGTTACAAAGTAGGATGTCTTGAAGATCTCTTGAACTGATTAAGCTTCCAGTTCTTGTTGCAGCAGGGTTTGTGTGGTCTGTGTGTGCATGCCGTTCTCTGACTAAGAGGAGAACTATGACAACAAAAGTTGACCACAGCAACTAGGTTTAATTCATTGACATTAAAACTCAACCAACAAATTCATAAATAGAATTACTTACGCTTTTTATACATGTTGTAACTTTTCCCGCATATTTGGTGCTACATCAGATCCACCCCAATGACTAAATTGATATTTTGTTTTGCAACTATGTGCCAATGTCCCGCTCAAAACAAAGATTGTGAAACAAGAATTGACTTCACTTTAAGATCAGTTAGAAAGCAGTTGAAGGAGGAATATCATTTTTCATATGATGGTTTTTCCCACTGGGATTAAAGCTGAATGAAATATGATTCATTCTATTCCAGCTTTGTGTGTGTTGGGTGGAGGTCTGGGCGTTAGCCGGAGGAGCATCATGACAGTCATGTCAGAACCTGTCTTTGAGTAGGAAGGTGTTTCTCGTTGTTTTTGCTCTAGGCTTTCTGCATTCACGTCTTGAATACACGTTTTTTAGACTTCAGAGTTCCAGGACACTCCTGCACCTGAGCTACAAAAGTCTGAAAGACAAGAAAGCCGTTGATTGAAATAAGAATTTATTTACACCCTTAAACACAGGGGATTCAATGGATGGTGTAGGAGCCATTTTATGGGTATAGTTGGCATGTCACAACGAAATTGCCATTACAAATGGTAATAGGAGGAAAACCACGGGGGATGGAAAATGGATATAATGAGTGTTGTCGGTGATGGTATTGTGGGACCAGGTGGTACTATAGGTGTGCCAGGAAAGCCAGGGCTTGGTTTGAAGCAGTGGCTGCTGGGCGAGACTTATGGTTAGGGCCCACACTGCTCACTCAGCATGTCTGCAGTTATTTCCTCAGGCCTCTTTTGGTCCTCTTGGATCTGTTGAAAACAAGGAACGGTCACAGGGGATAAAGTCAAACATGTTTGCCCACAAAAATCAATGAGAGTGGACAATTACAGAAGCTAACATTTTAAGGTTGCAAAATCCTCTACCATTCGAAAAATAAGCAGTCAGCAAATTCTGTGACAGGAGTGTCATCTGACTGGCCTGCCACACCCAGCCATACAGCCAGCTCGCCCAGTTTGAGTGAGTAACATGGCCTCTGGGGGCCCCTGAGAGCTGGGCGGAGGCAGGGAGGGGAAAGGGTGGGGTGCTTCAAAATACCATCTTATTTAGTGATAAACAGCTGCTACATAGCCAACTTAAACAAAAAAAAGTGTTGCATGCTGTGATCAGTGGGTCAAATTATAGCTTAACGTTGACAACTGCTATGCCTTTGTTATTTTGTTTGTCATTCTGCAGCATGACCTCAGGGCCCCCGCCTGTCTACTTGGAACTTATATATTAAATATATAATAACATAATTACTTCTCCCCTGTCTATTATGGCTGCCTTTTGATCCCAATGCAACTTGTGGCCCTTTGTAACAACTACAGTATAAACAGTTTTTAATTCAGTAAGAAGTACAAACTACTTATTTTCCCGCCATAATTCTAACCTGGAAGGGGAACCCCACCTATTTTAAGTACAAAATGTAGATTATTTGTCAAAGGAAATAATACTCAAGGACAGACATTTTGAGGGAGGTTTTTGCTCCGGTTTAAACTGAGCAGGCATCCATGAGTGTCGTACATCTCTGTGAAAAGTGTTAGTGGCATAAAGAAATAAAAACAGGTTCATTCTCACGTTTTCTGATGGTCGCTGACGCGGTTCCTCAGCACATTAATCTGCAGCAAAGAAAACATTACTCAGAGGATGTCTATTATATCACGTGCCTTACTTCAACAATGTGTGTAGTGTTCTGTTGTACACACCTCATATTTCTGACTAGTTAACTGGTACTGCAGTTCAAACTTCTCAGCCTCCAGCTCGTTCATCCACTCCCACAGCGCTTGAGCTTTCGCCCTGGGACACACAGATCGAAAAATATTACAGTATGATTGTTAAGAGTTTATTTTTATTGTGAAATAATCTCCCTACTTTGTGTTTGTTGAGGTTAATTGAGACAATATTTTTCCACCTACTTGAGTCCGTCCTGGCTCATGTGCTCGATGTCCAGACCTTTGCGTCTGTCACTCAGGATCTTCTTCTTCTTCTCTCTCTCAGTCTGCCTCTTACCACTCCGCTTTTCTGTCTGTGGGGAAGTGAAATACAATTTGATTCTGGAGTAATATCCTTCACATGTTAACTAGTTTTACCTCCTATAGTAACCCTCTGACTGCTCACCAACTTCTGCATGTAACCTCCAAAATGGAGGCTGGTGAGTGTTTTCTTCTTTTTAGCCTCATCATCTGCTCTCCTCTTGGCCTCCTCATCCTCCTTACGAGTTCTCTCATCCTAAAGCAAACAGAGAAAATGAGGACCAGGTTTGAAATGTTAGGAGGTGGTTCATTGAGTGCATTCAGGAAGTATATGTTACATTGCTGCAGTTTGAAAATGACTTTACCTCAAGACGTTTCTGTCGTTCTTTTTCTCTCTCACTGCGGATTCTATGCTGCTCAGCGCGCTCAGAACGACGCTTCTCCTGCACAACAGATCAGCATCTTAGCATATCTTAAAGCTGACTTAAATGTCCTCTGTGTGAATACGTTTAAATATGATTTCATATCGCTTAACGCTCTTACAATCCTATCTGTGAGATGAATGAGCTCCTCTTCTTCCTTCTTCCTGCTCTCAAAGTGAACCACAATCAAAGTCTGAAGCTCCATCAGGTCTTTCTCCATCCTTTTACGATGTATATCCTACAGAAAAAGCGGGTTAGTGCTTCTTGTGCTTAATGGTATGAGTCTTTGTTCATTGGTTTGCATCATTAAACAGAAATCGGCTCTGTAAGTCCACCACTCACGTCAAAATCCACCTTCTCTCCATCTGGGATCTTAGGAGGGATGAGGTTGGGCATGATAAATGGCCTGCAGAATTAAAAAAGAAGAAAAACAGACATGTGAGGACAGTAAGTGAAGAACACAGAAGGAAAGAAGGGACTCAATGTGAAGAAAAACGAAACTGAAATATATCATCTGTCGCTGTCATCGTGCATGTCAAATGAGAATAAATTGCTCTAAATCAAACATGCCCACAAAATGTCCCTTTGATTCATGCGTGTCTGTTCATGCTGAAAATGTATGAAGTTGGTTCATCACATCAATATGTTTTTCCATTAGAATAGATTTCCATTTTATTGCACAATTGTCCACAAATGTTTAACCAACCATGATAATGTAAGGTGACATTTTGACTTATGCATTCATAACTTTATTTAATGTCATTTCAATACGATATGTCATTATGAGCCTCAGTAATGTCAAAACATATTTATAATACAATGTGAACTTTTTGTATTATTATGAGATTTTAGGACTACCGTGGTGCTTCCCATAATGCTTTGGGGGATGTAAACAGGAAGTGTATTGGGCATAAGCATGAGGCACGTTTTTTGAGCCTGAAGGATTTGTAAACATGATGCAAAATGGCACCATTAAAGTATGCCAAATTACGCATTAGCAGCTTATCACTGGATTAGTTTGGTGCAAAAGCAACTTCTAAACAACGCGGTGATTTTCAAGAAACTCTGGAGCAATAAGGAGCGTGTTTTTTCTGACTTCTAGGAAGTTTGAAGGATGGACATTGGACATACTGATATCCGTGCAACGTCACACAAAGTCTGAAAATACACATTTCATGTTTGTTTGTTCGTATTTGACTAAGTTATGACTCCGAAGAAGAACGGTTTTAGGCCTGAATGCTGTTTAAAGTACCTTATTATATGCTAAGCTAAGCTAATCAGCTGCAGGCAGTGTGAAAGATGACCACAGATATGAGTTCAGTTAAGTTGCCTAGATTTAACTTCTTAATGGGTATTTGGTTTCTTTCTATTTGGTATTTCTATAACTCTACTGTTGTGTGTGTGTGTGTGTGTGTGTGTGTGTGTGTGTGTGTGTGTGTGTGTGTGTGTGTGTGTGTGTGTGTGTGTGTGTGTGTGTGTGTGTGTGTGTGTGTGTGTGTGTGTGTGTGTGTGTGTGTGTGTGTGTGTGTGTGTGTACATCAGGGAGTGTACTCACTTAAATTTCGGTTTGGCCTCCTCTGTTTAGAAAGAAAATAAGAAGTGTGAGACAAAAAACCAATGGGCTAGTCCAGACCACACACACTCAGCAAAACATTCCATAAACCTAGCAGGAAACACCAGCACGTAATGACAATGGAGCCTGTGTGTTCACTAAGTTAAGCAGATAATGTATCTCAGGCTATCTCTTTTACCATCCAGGCTGACTATATCCAAGAAAAACAGGGTAACATTTCCTGCCAACATTAATTTGATGTAATTTAGATCAACAGTGTTACCTTCTCCGTCCTCTGCTTCCTCTTCTCCATCTGTAACCAAAATAAGATACTTGAGAGGCTTGTGTGAGTTTGTCAGTGTGTGTCAAATAAGTGAGTGATGACTGACACACACACAACTATATCTCATAGAACAGATCATAAAATATGACATATCAAAATAGAGCACAGATGGCATCAGGTACAGTATTCTTATCTGTGTTGGTGGGTGTGGCAGAAGTAAAGTGTTGCAAGTATCACAAATCATAATTATCAACGTGCCAGACAGGTTGTCTGGATTACTGTGAGATCACTCGCCAAAGAAGGAAAGGCATTTGTGACCTCTGAATAACACTCCACCAAACATTGTGAGCAAAGGCAGTAAAGGTTAGGCTGAAAGGATAGTTTTGTAGCTATTTGTTCATAAACCAAAGCATTGGACACATTGAACATTTGACCTTGTGTTTTTGTCAGTTACTATTTTTCCCCGTCAGGAACCCATGAATCGGTTCTAAATGCTGTGCTCATTAGGCTAGAAGATGTTTATATTAATTTAAGTGAAAACTGTGTCCTGCTGATGGGACTCAAGTAGTCGTTTTTGTCCCATAGGCACACCAAAGTATGTGCCATGCCTTATCTCGCTATATGTCTGTAAACGTTGTTGTATATTTACAAATGCCAACAAACAAGCAACTATATCAATTATAACATGTTTGATAACAAAATAATTAATATATTTGCCTATTTACATCAAGCAGAAGTTCACCCATTTAAAGCAGACAGGAGAAAAGGATGTAAAATGAGGTTTGGTAAGTGTGCAGCAGACTCAGACAGAGCACAAGATCAGGCAGGCCACAGCCGCCGTGTGGCGAGACCAACAGATGTGGGAGAGGGGAGTGGAAACGCCAAAACTGCAAGCACCAGGAGTGTGACCTTAAAAACATTTAAGACTTAATTCATAACTTTTTCTATATGTGTGGGTTTCTCTAATTCCACATCACACAGTTTAGGAACCACTGAGATAAAGGAAAAGTCTTTAGGACTCACCCTCAGGTCAAATCATGCGGACACTAACTATTTCTGAGATACAAAAAGTCCTCTTCCCAAGATTCAAATTCTTAATTGTCATATGTGCAATATCTACAGTGTAGTTTATTTAATGAAATGTAGTTTTGGGATTAACAATCCTAAGTGTCAGGCTCCATCAACCATGTGACATATAATAACAAATCAGGTGACATGTGCTTAGGGCATTTGTCTCAATGTTATTTGAGTGAACAGAGCAACAAACTGTTGAAATGTGTTATCTGTGAATTTACAAACACCTTCCTGACACAAAGAGGGGATGGAATGATGACTTTGAATTAGACTAACATTTCTCCTACTTCTAATTATTGACAACAAGAGAGAAACGCCTGAACATTTTTGATTTAGAAAACACGGAACTCTGAATAATAAGCAGAGCCTTAGGGCTGGGCGGGAGGGGGTGGTTCGTGGAATTACTTTCACCGAGTGGCGAAATGTTGTGACACAGAGAGGAGGAACACATGAAGATTTTGAAGTCACTGAATACCGTCACATACCAAAGTGAAGTGAGACTGAACATTTTCCCGCCCGTCTCTGAGTGATTGTTAGACAGATTAATCATCGTTGCTTTGTTCCAACTTCACACTGAGATGTCATCTTGCTGCGTACGCACTGGCAAATTACCAACAGTGTCGACACGTCTGCACTGACAACATGTGTTCCCCTCCGAACCCTCACCTTGCTCTTCATCGCCCTCTTCCTCTGCAGCAGGCTCGTCCTCCTCCTGCACGGTCTCTGCCATTGTACGGGAAAATAATAACATGTCGGTTAGAAATCTTCACACTCACTGGGTGTGATATTGACTCATTGCCTTACTGGAACCATAACTCTCCCTTGTCAATGACTTGTTATTTGTCACAAGTTTAGTGAAATGAATCAAATGAGGGCAGAGCTACTAAATCATAATTCAATTAGATTTTTTCTCCTACTCCTGCTATTACAGCTGCTTGTTTGCACTCGTCCGGGTTGTGTCCCCCCCACATTATTGTAATTTGGTGTTTGGATTGGATTGTACCAGAGTGGAAAGCTTGCCAGCAGATAACAGGGGATTAGTTCAGAATGACCCACCTCTGGAATTTAAAGCAGACGGCACTCAAGAGCTGGTGAAGTTAAAGTCAAATATAAAACCTTATCAGGTGACACATGCGGAAATATCTCCATCACTGGCGGCACAATGAGACTGACTTTGTGGACTCAGACAATGGTTTGTTTTGGCTTTTGACAATGCTAGTTGTAATCTACAGAGGATAAATCATGACGATTATTTATCATAAATAAATATGTAAATCCCTTAATATGCAAATAAATAAAGACATAGATATCTAAATAAATGTGACAACAAATGCAGAATAGAACTAAATTACTAAACGTCTAAACTGTGTTTTTTATTCTCTGTAGCCTACATTTACATGTATATATTTTTGTGTTTCTTTGATTAGACTTTTATAATTGTCTGTGTATTTATGTTTAAGAAGTTTTATTTATTGATTAATAAGTCATGTTTTTTTCCTCCACCCCCTACCAGAGTCCACACTTGCCAAATGTAAAAGGGATATTGTTCAGTATTACATCTCACTACCTGTATTGGTCTTGAGCTACGCAGGATAACTGATAGATTTGTATTATATTTTAAAACCAATTTAAAGGCTGTGCATGTGCGTAGAGAGCTCCATTAAACTACATGTGATGGCTTATATTTCAGATTTAAAGGGTGTTGTTAGAAGTAGAAAATCTCCTGCTACTCTGCAATGCTATGTCCACAAAATCAACCGTCATGTACAGTTGGAAAAGATGCTTTTAGCTCAAAGCACAAGCAGTACCTTCCTCCACCTCCTGATGTTCTGCCTCCACCTCCTCCACCTCCTCTTCCTCCACCTCTTCCTCCACCTCTTCTTCCACCTCCTCCTCTACCCCCTGCTCCCCTGCTGAGCAAAAGCACAGATCCGTTTAGTAAAGCCAGTCAGCTAGCAAAGCAGCCAGCAAAACCCAGAAAGAAAGAAATATAGAAAAAGCATTGAAACTCAAGCATGAATGATTTTGATGTAATAATCATTCAGGACTTTCAGTCACAGCCAGTGGTGGAAATTAATTAAGTGCATTTACTCTAGTACTTTACTGTCAACAAATGTCATAAAATAACCTCAACAAAGTAATCACAATCAAATGATATATTTCATCACAGCAACTGTTTTCTTTTTATAAATGACAACTTTTTTTTAAATTTCCGATTACCTTTACATACTTTTACTTACTTGTAAATGCTGGACTTTTACTTGTAACAGAGTATTTTTACTGTGTGCTATGATGACGTTTTTCCTAAGTAAAGCATCTGAATTCTCCAGCACTAGCGACAACAATGTCATTTTAACCACAGGACTGTTGATGTGTATCACTCCTGTTCTTCTGGTCATACTGAATCATAACCACAAATCATTCCTTGGTAAACTGATTAGCTTAAAAGTCCCATACCTTCAGCGGCTTCCTCTTCTGAATCACACACAGCCAGGAAAATACACAAGAGAGGGAAAATACAAATATAATGACATAGGGAGAAAGTAAAACATGTTACACACAATCACAATTACTTATGGTTCTACTTATTACAATCAATGGAGGTTAGAGGAAGATACAATCATTACACAGACCCTGAGTAAATACCTTTTAACACTTGTTGATTTGCCAAAAAAAATCAACCTATGCAATCTTTGGCTCAACAAGAAAGTCTTATTGCACAATCAGGTTCCTAAATCAAACTCACTGGATACCTAAAGAAAACATCTATCAAAACGACACAGCTTTAGTTGAAACAGTATATCACATCTCTCAGTGCTGCTATATGACTGCATGTGATAAGTCATGAGTACTCACCATCCACCACCCTGTGGAAAATAGACACATACATAATTTTTTATTCTGTGAGAAACTCATCCGTCATCATCACATTACAGCAACATACAGCTGTCATTTCAATAACTGTAACGAAAACTCCATGCCTTTCCATGCAAGGTATGTTGTGTAACAGGGTGTGTCCTTTTACAGTTACACATGACACATGTACGGTTCGTTCATGCAGAAACATTACACGTGTTTAATTGAGCTTTTTTATGATTATTAGAAATTAAAACAACCTACTCCTCATACTCCTCCACCGCTTCCTCGTTGTCAGACATGACAGGGAGCGCTCAGGTGGGCAGAAGTGAATCTGAACGTTAAACAGAATCCATCAATGAACCTAGAATAATTTCTCAGCTTTAAATCAACATTTTATGAGAGAAATACCGAGCTAAACTTACCTGAGTAAGAGCAATGCAGAAAGGGATCTGATGGAGAGGTTTAATGTGCAGCAGGGATGTGGCTGCCCTCTCTAATGAGAATGTGGGGTGACTATCGGAGGGTAAAGGGACACACTGCGTGACGGGGAAGAGGCTTTAGGACCCCTTGTTGTGTTATTAATAACCTTTTAGATAGCATGTACTCTCCTTTATCATCATTCCCTAAAAAGGCCACTGTGTGAGTGTGCAGTGCCAAAAAGATCCAGATAAAGCCACAGTTGCCCGCAGACAATGACCCACAAACCACACAAACACATTCTGTCACCCATGTAAGGCAACCTGCCACTGACAAAACACAGGCGTCGCACTCTTATCTACACCCTCCCTCCTGTCAGATAAGTGATGTTACAGAGTAAATATGCATCTAACACTAGAAAGTGTTTCAGTGTTGTATGAGTGAGCAATTCAAATACATGTATGACAGACATTTGTGGTAATAAAATATTTTATTTCTTAGACATATTGCCCTCAATGAAACAAAACAAAATGTATATTATGGCAGATTTAACAAAAACATTCAATTTCAACTCCAGAATTCCCACGATTCAGTAAAAAGTATAGCTGTCATTAGCCTTAAGACCTTCACCGTTTTAAAGTGCTAGAACAATTACACAAAGTAAGTTAGGCAAATAGCTGAAGAGTTTTAAAACACATGTATCACTTTTCTTCGCCTCTCTTTACAGTATACTCTTCCTCACACATTAAGTATTTTCAGTGTTTGACACATTTGTAGTTCAAGAAGCGATGCAGATGTGTATGATTGTAAAGCCTCCTTAATTTAAAAGCAGTATTCTATTGAAATAAAAGAATCAGTCAGTCATGGCATCCAATAATCTTCCAGTGCTTATCGTCTCCTCTCTCCTTACTCCAAACAGCAGGCACAAACAGGGAAGAAATATTGTTAAATAAACACATTTCATGTCATATTTGAATATATTGCTATGGAAAAGCGCAGTTTGGGGCCGTCAACGTGCCTGCCGACCATAATAAAAGGACAGCCTTCACTTGTAGATTTTTCCAGGCTGGGCACTGTCCTCCTCTCTCTTCTCAAACAGGCTCCTCTTACTGGTGATGTCTACATTTCTCAAGTCCTACAAATAGAAAATGAAAAGCTTATTTCAACAACACAAAGCCCTCGATAAACAGGCAGAAAAGACAAAACATAAACTCTCTGAATATACCGTATATATACACATACTGATATTTGTTAGATTTGTTTTTCTATAAAGAAGTATAAACCAGTAAATCTGCATATACAAAACAAAATAATACAAGTCTATCTTATATATTTAAATCTAAATCCTTCTGTAATTATACATTCTAAGCCTATATTTAATGTTTGTTCTATTTAATTTCCCTTAAAACTTATGTTCATTTGCAAAAATTGTTTTAGGAATTGTTGTTACCCAAGTTTAATTTACACAGGGTATACAAAATAGGTTTTACCATGTGGTTATTTAATATGGACCATTTATTTATTCAAATACCAGAAAACATGCTTTACTGTGATAGACTTTGTTATTCACATATTGTACTGTAAACATCCCACAAATGGCCAACACAATAAATGAAAAGATAATGTTGCTTTCAGAATAAAACTGAGGTTGGCCATGCATTTAAAAATCATAAATAATTGTTATCGTATGGAGTTATCTGAAATTGTTTGGTCAGAGTTGACTAATATGGGGTTAGCAGCAGGAAGAATACAAATATACTGTATGAGGCATTCATTTTCCAGTAAAGCTGAAAGATTGCTACTGCCCTCTGGCTGCTACACTTGTGTAACTTCTTAAAAATCTTAGATACAGTGAGTGTTGAAATGGGGGGGAAACTTGGCAACAGACAAATGAAGCTCAGCGCAAGTTCAACCAGGAAGACCGTCTTTACTCATTCACGTATCTCTATTCCCATGTTACTACTCTCTCTCCTCTCAATAAGTGACCGGGGGCGTCACTCTTCAGTTTAACCAATCACTTCGCTCTATTCCCAAGAGCCTATCATAGCGTTCTGTCAAACCTTTTAAGTCTGCTCTTCCCCCTCTGACAGCTGTCATTTCAGGTGACTCTACGCAACCCTCCTCCACCCCTTTTCACCTCCTGTCCCTCTGAATCCAGGGTCAAGCTAAACCACTCCTCTTCAGACCGACCCAACTATCCATTCACCACCACCAGTGTCTAGACCCCAGGGGGGTTTCATCGGATCGGTTCTACCTTCCCGAATGATACTTCCTGCACAACGGGGCCTAATCGCCAAAATTAACATTGCATTCATTTGTGCATCTGCGCAATAAATATGTATTATTACATCAAAACCATCTCTCCTGATTGAACACGTATTGGCCGCCAGCTCTAAACACTGAAATATCTGGCGGCCCTTCAGGTGGATAACCGGACAAAACGCAAGTTTACTAGTAATGGTCTTACTGTGGGATTGTGTGAAGACCCGGTGTTGTTGGTCTTGGTGAGCCAGCTGGAGATCCGGTCTGACATTCCAGATTTGAAGCTCCTAAATTCCTGTGAATTTCCGACAGAGATGGAAAACAATCAGAAGCCATACCTGCTAATGATCTCAGTGCACTGCTGGGACACTTGGATCTGATGAGTGATTGTGAGGAATGGCTGTACCTGTCTGGAGACCCCGGGGCTGGGGGGGCCCGCTCCCTGCTGCTCCTTCTCAAAGAGACCCCTCTTCCTGGACACCTCGTCCAGCAGGAACAGAGTCCTCTGGGTGACGTCTGGAGAACGAGTCACTTCTCCCTTCTACGCACATATAGAGTTTTTACAAAATCAGCGTTCAGAGTAAGAAAATGACGGTTAGTTGTTTAGTTTCTGGAGTTGAATAATTGTGTTTTGTTGCAGAGAGTCTCACCTGTGCAGCCTGGGCCAGTCTCTCCATCTTCTCCTGGATGGACCTGGAAGAAATTCTCTGCTTGGAGCTGGATAAAATGAGAGCACATTGAACAAGTCACGCTGTGTACTTTTACTAAAATAACAATAATTCAAACTTTAGGCAGAAGTAAAAAACAAATATTATAATTAAATAATACAAACTCACTTTCTCTGGAAAGATGATGCTTTGTCTTCATCTTCATGTTGGTCCTGGTCCTTGATAATTAACATTAAAAACACTTTCAATCACATTTTGTCAAAGGTTGAAAAACTTGTTGATGCACTAATCAGCATCTCTGATCTATAAGCCCAGCCAATATAGATGGAATACCTTAAGATACCATACCGAAAATAATATAGCACAGTGATAAATATTACCTTTTACAGATATGCAGTTTTGTGGAATTTTTTAGTACATCACAAACAAATAATATCATTAAATGAAAGTCTTACTGTGTTTGATTCAAACTTCTCGGAGGCCATCCTCACACTTGCACTACAACAAAATAAAGCAATCAGCGATCAAACTGATGTAGACTTAACACAAAGTCACTCAAAAGATAATCACAAGGATGGTTCCTTACCTCCTCCGCAGCGGTGCACTCTCCTCTTCCTTCTTCTTCATCATCTGTAGAGCACCAGAGTGTATGAGTTTGTTAGCTAGTAGTCCTTACAGTCGTCCAAACATCAGCAGCTAATGACCAGCACATCCCGTCTCTCGTGATGAGTTAAGGTGTTAACAAAGCACCGCGTCAGCAGTAATAGCTTCTCAATATTGCTCCAGCTATTAGCATAACCCTGAACCTCGAGAGCCACAAGCAAATTACCTTGAGCTGATAGTCGAACAGCTGATGCGAGATTAAATCGTGTTTTAACAGTCAAATAGGCAAAAGTGAATGTTGGCATTCAGCAGGGAGAATGTGTGTGTGTTGGATGTGTGTGTGTTGGATGTGTGTGTGTTGGGTGTGTGTGTGTTGGGATGTGTGTGTGTTGGGTGTGTGTGTTGGATGTGTGTGTGTTGGATGTGTTTACCCTGAAAGATATAGTCCTGGAGCTCTGTCTGACAAACGCTGGTTTGGACGTCTGTTCGAAGTTGCCGTTGGAAGGAGAGCCATTCACAGTGGTCTGAGTTAAAGTAAAGAAAAAAACTGTACTTCCCCATATGATCAGATATCATTATTTGGAATTTAAAAAAATACAATGAGCATGTGTTCTTTTATTCAAGGAGGTAGATCCAACTATAGAGCCAATTTGTTCTCATCTACTTAAAGACTGTACATTTTACCCTTAACACCAGAGGGTGCTGCTGCTTTATGAGCAATGGTGTAAGCAATTAGCAGCCAAACTCATGATGGAAGCAAAACATGAAGCCTAGGTTTATTATTTCATTGTGTGTTAAAATACCTCCTGTGTGTGTCCATTCTGAACAGGGCTCTGAGCTCCCCCAGGAGAGGGGCTCTGGCAGGGAGACGGCCAGTGTTCTTGAGGCGAGAAGGGGGTTGTCGGAGAGCGAGGGCTCATGGGACTTGTGCACCCGCTGGCGGAGGAACCTTTGTCAAGTGAGATGGAGACAGAGCTGCAGCACCAGAAACACAGGTGGACTAAAGGTCAGTGAAAGATGTGGAAGCAGTTCCAAGTCACAGTACAGCTGAAGAGTATTAAAGTCCATAATGCACTCCATTCACCCTGAGACTCCATTTGAAATGTTGTTTTGTACGGTGTCTGTGTCTATCCTTGGAATAATAGAGGCTGACTTAAAACTCAATAAAAAATATGGTGTGGGGAATTGTTTAAGCCAATCAGAAAAACCAGATGTTCCAGGCTGCCTCAATGACTAGTTCCTTAAATGTCTTAGACAATATATATATAAGATTGCATTAAACATGTGATATTTATCTAGTAATATTCAGGAATATGTCATAATCCATATTCTATATTTACACCATATCTAGATAAATTAAGCCTGGTTTGAAAGCACATATGCTTGTCTTCATATGGTTGATATTTAAACAATAAACTCAGCAGTTTTAATCAATTTAATTTGGGGAATGTCTTGCCTTTGGTTGTGTTTTCAATGTTTACACCCTTCTCCTCTGCTGAACTTTAATTTCCGTGTCTGAAATCAATAACCTTTATCTTATCTTGAAATAATGTTTGATCTATATTTGATCCTTCCCGATGACTCATGTTGAATAAAAGAACATTAGACAGAAATGGTGCTTGTTAACCTGACAAACTTGCGAGCCCGGTCGGACGACGGCTTGGACGACGGCTTGGGATCGAGGTCTTTTCTCGGCGATTGTCCATTTTCGGGCTAACAAAGACAAGAAACAGGAAAGACGATCAACACGAGCGCTCAGCATTCAAGCTTTTGAACAGAGCCATCTGAGACACACCTTGCATGACATAACATTTTGCAGTTATGGCCTAATTTGCAGATGCCCTGAGTTAGAGCCGCCTGCCAGTGTAATAAAAGATAAAGCTGATAAATGACCTTAAGCACGCCTTATCAAAGTTTTATAGAGGATTTGCATGGTCACTTGATTCACAGGAAGAGTTTGAGCTCAGTACACCAACAATGTTTATAACTAACAAGTACTTATGACAAGTGTGTGAGCATTATACACTCTCTCTATGTCTAGCTTTGTTCACCTAAATAGCATTGCTGAGTCTCTTCATATTTACAGAACTTGATACATTAATATCTTTCCTTGGGGGGGAAGTTGTTTTTGTAGAATCTAGAAAATGATTAACATGACTCTCCCTCCGTGAGGGGTAACAGTTAACTGGGATTAAGCTCACTGCAGGGTGGCTCAAATGGCAGCACTGTGTTGTGACTGAGTGACAAATCAATAGTTTGGATTTGAGTGTTTATCTGTCAAAACCTGTCTGTCAGTGAAGCCACTTTCTTTTTATTGCTAGCAGCATGGCTCTTGGTGTACCAATGTTGATCTGTTGGTCCACTACTTTGCCTATATTGAAATATATTAATAGCAATGGAGGGATTGCCATAACATTTTGACCAGACATGGATGAACCCAAGAAGATGAATCCTAATGATGTTGGTGATTCCCTCTCCTTTCTTTAGCCCCACCAGCAGGTAAAGTATTCACTTATCCTGTTAAATATAAAAAAATGTACTGCCTAGATTAACACAAAATGTAGTACTGACATTTATGGTTTTCAGACGATGTTTCCTTTGGTAATACCATGATGTTTCATCTATAACCATAACCGGTTCAACATTTCAATTTGTTATATTCTTTGGTTTAGACCAAATACCTGCACAACTACTGACACCCCCTTCAGCCTCAGTATAGTATACTTGATGTTTTTATACTTATAATATTTATATTGACAATTAGTTAACATACTATACTAAGATATTGAACTTGCCATTAAACCTCCTTAACAGCAGCATATTAGCATTTAGCTCAAAGCACGGTGTGCCTCAGTACAGCCTCACAGAGCTGTAAGCATGGCTGTAGACTCTGAGTCGTGTTGTCATATAACTATGATAACCACATTTTAATTGAACTAAACTAAAGGTTAACAAATGACTCCGGTCTTACTTGTCTGTTAGTGCTGGTGCTGTTGGTGGGGCTGTAAGAGGCTGGCTTTTCGGGTGGTTGTGGTTTGGATGTGGCTTTCACAGGGGGCAACGCACTGCTCTGCTCCTCCTCCATGTCCCCCAGTAGCTCCACCCTGGCTTCTCCTCCGCAGGCCTCCCCTTCTTCCTCCCCTACCTCCTTCTGTCTTCTCAGCGTCTCCATATGTCTCATCCTCCTTCTTTCATCACGGGTACGCAGCATCTCCACAAAGTCTAGCTGTATCTGCTCGGCACTAAGAAGAAATAAGTAAAAGCACACACGTGAATGACAGATATATGATGGATTATCAGGAGGGTCAGGACTGTCCCTCGTGTGTCTGATCAGGTTTCTTTAATTAAGACACCCTGCAGCTCCTCTCACTTTGAAGGCTGCTTCAGGAACTCGGCTTGTGGTGTTTTTGATAGCTTTTCATACTTTCAAAGCTTGGTTTCAGGTTTCTTTGTTTGTTTGAAGAGTATACAGATGACACACTCCCATGGGGCAAAAGTGTCTCTCCTGAAATCCATCCACTAAAATTGCTTACCATCAAAATACATGGCCTATAACTAAACTATTAGCATCCCTATGGCCCTGTAACATACAATAACACTGAGGGACAAACCGAGAGAAGAGAAGAAGAGCAGAGCAAACACCGACCGCAAGAGTATCATTTTCAGGGACGAGTACAAATGAATAAAGGTCTTTAATAAATTGTTAAAATAACCTGCTGAGGCCCTGGGACATCTCACTGTTGGACACAAAGGTGCTGTCACTGGTGGGTGTGTCTTTGGTTGTTGGGCTGAGGTCATCACCAGGTTCGGTAACGCTGGAGCTCTTCACCCTCCTCCTCCTCTCCCTTTCCACCTCCTCCTCATCCTCCACCGTCCATTGCCGCGCCAGGCTGAAGAAAGTCATAATGCACATAGTAGACGCACATTATAATCAGGTAATGTGGACGTAAAACAGAAAATGAAACAGAGGTAGACAAGTACTAAATTATGTCCAAAATGAAAGCTATAATTAATCTCTTGACATTCATCCAATTAGCTGCTTGTTTTGGTTGATAGATAACAATAGATTACTGTTATAACGGTTACACAGAACCTGCTTTACTTGTTCATCAACTGTGTAAATGTTGGACTACAGTTGGTTGCTTGTCTGAACAACTTTAAATAGCCCATAAGGTCTAATGTTATGCAGGATGTGTGTAGTAAACACATCAGGTTAGTTAAGACACAGTGCAGAAGGGTAAGACGGTAGGCTACACATTTTCCAGTTATCTCTAGACTTTAACCTGAAAAAACAACAACTGTGACTTCATTCAAACTAAGAAAGTTAGAAGTGCCTATAGGCTACTAACAATGATAACAAAGGAGATAGGAAACCACTCACTGTTTCATAAAGCTTCCAAGGGAACACAACACATCTGAACAGATATAATAATATCCCTAGATGATTATTATAAACTAGGCCTATGTTTTGTCCTGAGTGATACTTTTCTGCTAGTTTAGTGACTAAAGTTAACCTCCATAACATATAAAGCAGCAGCTGCAGATGGAGCGCTTAACCAAAGGTGTCATATTCTCTTAAAACAACAGATAATCTTACCTGGACAAAGCCGACCAGTTCTTCCGACTGATGGACATATTGGACGAAAACAATAGTTTCCAGGCGCACTTCGCTCACTCAGGAAAGAGTCGACTGGCTGGCAGTGTGAGGGCGGCAGTCAGATTACAGTCAGAGTCGCACGAAACTGTCCACCTTTACCCCGGTGCAGGAGTCACGTGACCGCAAAGGTAAGCTATCCACCTGAAAGAGAGCGTGTGTGTGTGTGTGTGTGTGTGTGTGTGTGTGTGTGTGTGTGTGTGTGTGTGTGTGTGTGTGTGTGTGTGTATGTGTGTGTGTGTGTGTGTGTGTTATGCATATGACACTTGTTTATTTAATAGGCAATATCTGTATCTTTTGTAAAATGCTTTGGCAAAGACATGTTTTGTTAATGCCAATAAAGCTTTTTGAATTGAATTGCCGCTTTTACTGCATGGAGTGGCCGTTGCACGCTTTTGTGCTATTGCGATACATTTAAGCTAACAATACACAGTGATAATTAGCCTAATGGTAATGTAAATCAGTAGCCTATGGTTAAAAGACAATAACGTTTAAATAACTGAGAACAACACAAGGCTCAAATAAATACTTTAAATAGAAATAAAGATAAAAGAAAATAGCTTTTTTTTTGTAAGAAATGTCAACTGATGTGGTTGGTTCAAACTTTGCCTGTATGTTTGTACATGTGTAACTTTGCTTCGTGTCAAACTGTGCTGATGCTTTGTTGCAGTAAGTCTCTTTACAGTGTGAGTCAGACTGTTTGCTATGTGTGTGTGTGCGTGTGCGCGTGTGTGCGTGTTTGAGGCCACACCTGTCCTCAGAGCCCAGTCAGTGTTTCGGACTCTGACCTTTATACAGTCTATGACTGACCCAGGCTCGGCTCAGTCCAACACACACACACACACACACACACACACACACACACACACACACACACACACACACACACACACACACACACACACACACACACACACCCTCCACCTCCTCCTCCTCTGGCTTTATTACCAAACCTGCACCTGCTATATTATGTGTAGACCATATTAACACAATAAACAGGATGAGCTACAATCATAATTATAGATAACTTGTTGCTCTTGGTGGAATACAGATCCTTTGTTGGGGCTGCTTGGGCTAGTATGAGCCTGCTTCACTCCTCTTTGGAAAAGGCTTAAAGCTCGGAACATTAAAATGCTATCTGACGGGATTAGTTTACATGTCATCATGCATGCATCAATGCTGTCATTGTGTGTAGACTAAGGTGTGTGTTGCTGCAGTGCTCATATAGAGAAACAAATATTAAACGATACACGATTACTGCAGGCTCTTTGCATACAGCATGATAAGGCGATATGACTAAAGCACCATTATGGAAGCACTTTCCAGGATGTGCTTTACGATCATGCAAAACAGACAGCGGCTAAAGATGACTGTTCAACAGGTTGCTGGTGTGGACAGCTACAGAAACATCGGCAGAAATGTGCTGTCTCAAAGAAGTGCCTCAGAAGTAAATTTCTTGTGCACTGTGATCTGATGATAGTGCCATGAAAAGTCAGGGGATCTTCAAAGGAATTATAATTAATCTTAAGCGGACAAGGAGACTATCACCTTACAAGGGTGAAGATTCCCATAGTTGTATTTTATTAAGGAAGCCATTGTTCATTGTGCACACATTTACACAGGAATCTTTTTTTTTTACAGTTCATTAATCTATAGCCTTCGCTTACAGCTTTTCACCAAGCAAGATCATCAAAGCTGCAGGTTTATTTGGCCATTGTATTAATGGCTATAAAAAATGTTGACAATAGTATCCACATCTGCATCTAAAGATACAAGCAGCCTTTTTTAACTTACAAATATGCAGGAGATCTGGGAATGAACTAAGCTTTTAAATCTATGGGGTACAAGTTAAATACCAGTTATAAGAAAAATCACAAATAATTGCACATGGCAGATAGTTACATGTATTTTAACACCTTATTACTGAACATCAAACAGTTAAAGGTGGGGTAGGTAAGTTTGAGAAACCGGCTCGAGATACACTTTTTGTTATATTCCATGGAATGCTCTTAACATCCCGATAGCAATGAATATCTTAAGTGCTTTGACAAAAAATCCATAAAAAAATGTCATCTGTGGAAGCCGTGGCGCTGTAAAAAGCACGACCAATCATTTTAGCCGGCCTGGCTAAAGTAACTGGATGGCCTACCTGCCTGTCAGCCTTCCATCTGTGCACAAACTTATCTCGTGCCCTCATTGGTCATGTGCGCGTTCGTGTGTGTTGGAGGAGGGGCTCTGTAAGGAAGTGGCAGATTTTTTCCGGTTGTGTATTTTCAAATTCTAGCGCACTCGAGCTGGTTTCTCCAAAATTACCTACCCCACCTTTAAGGAAAGTGTGGAAAATCTTTCAGGGAGCATTCACTAAATAAGCATACACTAAATGAAAAGCATTAAAGAGAAATGCATAATCTGCAATATACTGGAAATATAATTGATTCAGATGACGTCTGGGTTCACTACGCAGGACCCTTAGCTGCATCAAACATCTTCTTCCTTCCCTCCATCCCTGACATGGCCTCCACATTCTTCCTCCAGTCGCTGTCCTCTACTGGCCTCTTCTGTAGACAGATTACATTAGATTGTTAGAGACTGTGAGTTAGAGCAGGGTCAGGAAATCTTCTCATCATTGTTGTGTCTAAACCTTTGAGGCCTATGTTGTCACCTGGAAATCCCCTGAGATTACTGTGGTAGTATAACTGGTTTACATCACCTAATTCACTCAGAGACACACATATCCATGCAGGCACACACACAGAAACACACCAGCACTGGGTAATCTGCACAAGTACACACACACACCCTGACCATGGAGCAGAACTGTTCCCAGAAGCTAGTCTTCTGTGCACAATGGCATCATTGTCTTGTGTACCGTACCTCCTCTCACACATGGTTGCCGCCCTGCACTGGCCTACTGCTCCGTATCTCAAACACACCCTTTACACACACATGAACACACTTTTAAGGTGTTCAATGGCACTTTCTGTGCTGACATCATGTGTATCAGAAACAGTAAGATGCCTTGTATGCTTGCCCAAAGAATGGTAAACATGTTGATTGCACTGGTTTGCTTGTTTGTGCCTGCATGAGTGTGTTTGGTCTTTTGTTTCCCTCTGCACACACCTTCTCAGTGTCCTCTTTCTTCACAGATTTGAGGTTGGCCCGGAGGTCCATGGAGACTTTGTGCTTAGAGCCCAGCAGCGAGCGAAGGATGGCGTCAGCAGACACCCGAACACGACGAAGACTAGGTCTCTTGAATTTCCCCCTGAGGTCCAAAACCTTGAGGTTCAGGTCTTTGATCTGAACCAAGAACACATAATTGAAAGGTAATTACAATTAGTACTTTAGGATTTTCACATGGTTACAGTTCTGCTGCATTATATGATCTTCACGTTTCCAGTTCTGCCCAAAGCACATGGAAATGTGCAGAAGAAGTGATGTGTACCTCCCGTTTGTTGAGCGTCACTTTGGCTTCAATGTCGTATCGCTCCTCATCCACCACATCTATTTTGGCATGGAGATCTCTGCAGAGTTCCTGTACTTATACACACATAAAACAACCAACGTTCAAAATATGTTTTATATGAAAGTGGCCACCACCGCAACCAGACAACAGTTTTAGTTGCAGGATATCATCTTTTTTTATGTGTATTGGTGTTTGAAGATCTGTAGAGGAAGCAGCATTGTAAGTGAATCAGTCTTTATCGGCTTTTACTGGATTTAAATGATGAAAGAGCCAGTGGAGGGAGTAAAGAATGAAAATGGATGTGGGAGGATTTGTGGAATTTGCTGACAAGTTACCTGTAGCTGTCCGAGGCTCAGGCCGCTGGTGTTCAGAGGAGGAGCTCTCTCTGACAGATAGTTCTGTTTCTCCTCCTCTTTGACAACAACTTCCTGTTCCAATTCCTCCTTGGCCTTTGCCACCATCAGACTCTGCACAAATAGGAATCAACATACAGTATGGTTCTGTCATACAGGTTCCTCTAACATTTCCCTGCTAAAGCACATCAGCACATCATGTTTTGAAACATTTAGGACTTTCAGCACAGACTCTGGATGTTCAGATTTATTTGTTACATTCGAAAATTGCAACTGAAAATATGACCTCTGCTGCTCCCCTGTGGTCAAACACATGTATTACTTGATCTCTGATCCCTCTTACCTTGAGCATCAACTTCCTTGAAGCGGAGATCTTCGGCTTCCTCTAGATGGAGGGTATTTCAGGACATTGCAAATTAAAATGTTAAATATTCACTTGCAGCTTCAAATGTCATTAACTGAATTGTTTCTAGTAGTTTTAGCATTCAGAAATACTTAGATAGTTGGTGATACAACTGGTCTTACCTCTTGCCTGTAAAAGAAAATTGGAAAATAATTAAAGTGAAAGTTAAAACCAAAGATGAATCCTTAACCAAGCTCAGAAATATTTGTTTTGTAATTGTGTCTAAAATAAGACCATAAAGCCTGATTACTCACACGTGCTCAGGCATCCTGCTGATGAGATCTCACTGAAGGGGAGACAGATGAGATTAGAACACACACACACACACACACACACACACACACACACCACACACACACACACACACACACACACACACACACACACAAACACACACACACACACACACACACACACACACACACACCACACACACACACACACACACACACACACACACACACCATGTATACATCACTTCAGGGGACATTACATTGACTTACATGCATTTCCTGGAGACTTATCCTGACCTTAACCATAACCAACACATGCCTAACCCTTACCCTTAACCTTACCCTTACCCTAACCCTAAACCTAACTGAGTCTTCACCCTAAAATTAATGATTCCCCTCATGGGGAACTCAATTTTGTCCCCATAAGGGAGGCGAGTACCCACACGTGACTGTGTAAACAGATGTAGGTCCCCACAAGTATAGTAATGCTAGGACACACACACACACACACACACACACACACACACACACACACACACACACACTCTCACGATGAACAGTTGTCAATGTTTGTTCATCAGCCTTTGGAGATCATTTTCCATTAGCGCTCTGTCTTCATATGAAGTATGTTGAAATGTAAGTAAGCTGTCAGCAGGCTAATCATACTAAACTACACACTGACTTCTACTCTACACTTTATTGTGTGACCTCCCCTTTTCATGTTTCACAAAACTAATTGCTGCATGTTTCAGAACAATTATAGTCACAGTCAGCCAGGGGTTTCTTGGAGAGTTGCATTGGAGAAAGATTGACGAGTAGTTCAGGACTAATTAACTAATTAGAAAAATATATATATTACAGTTACAAATTAAAACAAATACATCAATATTGAGTCAACTGTAACACCTGAACACCACATGTTGAGAGTATAGAACGCTGATTAGAAATCAGGCAAAATTAAACAGTTTGGTTAAAGATAGTAGATGGATAAAATCAATATTTTAAAGTTATTGATATACATAAGCGAAGAGTGTTGGCTAAAAAGAATACGCTAAAAGTAAGGGTTAAATATTAGGTAAAGATATGACACAAGTTTACAAACAATAGGTCCAACCAATGGATCCACTAAACAAGGGAAAAGGTTAAAATAAGGTCAAATGTAGGTTAAATGAAAGAAATAGCAGCAGCACATCCGACCAAAACGATGGGAACTACTAATCCCAGCTTCTAGCTTAAAGTGTAGTATTAATGCTATAGCTTTACCGCTTCTGATACTTATATCCACCTCAACACAATTTATTTGTGGTGCGTGAAACATTCGACAAACTTGACTAGGATCAAGACTTATTGTCGAACAGTCTTTCAAATTAATTTAGATAGTTTGGCTTGTGAAATATTGTCTACAGAGGGTAAAATATCTTGAGAGGTGACACACTTTAAAAAGACATATGGTATGTCTGTTAGTCTGTAGGCAGTTTGGTCAGCTTAACCCTATAGTGTTGTTTTCACTTTTGTCATAACATTATCTTACCACTCCTCTCACTCTGTACTACGGGCTTAGGGAAATGATTAAAACTCAACAAGTGATTTACAGCACTCAGCCTTTCTCTGTCTCACCTCTCCTCGCCCCTTCTCTCCCCGTGCCCCTCACCCATGTTACTTGTTGATTCCAGTTGAAAGTGACGGCACATAAGACCTCCTAGCATGACGGTGTTGCGGGCTGCTCCAGCGGATTAGGAAAATTCCAGACTGATAGCCATCCTCATCCATCTCTCCCGTCTCTCATCCCCATCTTTCTACTCGGGATTATCTCAGAGAGAGGAATTTAGAGTGGCCTGTCTCCCCAAATAGACCAGGGGACATCTGATGGACAGCTGTGGAGGCTGATTGTGCTTTGGGGTGCCCAGCCCGGATCAGGGATTAACTGCCAGTAACTCGTGTTAGAGCCTCTGTGGTGCAGCCAATTTGGCAATGCAAAGAAAAACACGCCCAAAATGCTCTGGAAAATTCTCGTAAGCATCAGATTTTAACAGAGAGTCTACAGATATAAATTGACCTGTTTCTGTTATTTCAATTCATAATTGTTCTGGCTAATGCACTTATTGGTTAGATGCAGCCACAGCCAAAAGGATGAAGACAAGCAACATCAACGTTATAGCAATCTACCAATATCCCTGTTTATTTTATTTGCATGTATTCCTGTTTACTGATCTTCCTGCTAGACTAGACTTCCATTGCATAAACCATTAAACGAAACTTGGATAAGTGTTGACATTTTCTACAGGTAAATGGTTGTACCACACATACAATGGCCATCCATTAAGTCTGTGTACCATTCATGCACAGAAGGAAATAAAAGACTTACAAACACACATGAAAAGCTTTACAGAATGCACTATGAAAGGAACTTACCTGTGTCAGAAGCGGGAGAGAGAAAGATGCGACGGCAGCAGAGGCAGAACTCAGATAAGAGATGAAGCCAACAATTTGGTGTCCCTCTATTTAACTGCACCCCTCATTGTCGCACTCTCTCTTTCTCTTTTGTTAGTGGAGGCTATAATTAGTAAACCCCATCTCTCTTACTGTCTAATCTTGCTCTTTCCATTTGTCTCTCACAGATTCATTGTTAACCCGGGCCCAGCAGTGACAGCCTGGAGATTTGACCTTTGCACGACACAGAGTGATGAAGCCAACTCAGATCAGGAGGTAAACGTTTTAATGACAAAGATTGTCTCGAAGCGGAATTGACACTGAATAAGGTCGGGCAAAAAGCGTACACAATAAGGATTTCAATTAGAGGCTTTAGAAGAAAGTGACCCCTGTGCTATGGAATATTAGGTGTCGTTTTTGTTGTTATACAGTACTTTTAGCCACAGTAGCGGCTTTATGAATATTAACTTTGGTCTGCTGGTTCACCAAATTCGTGCTTTCTGTAATATCTCCACAGCTATTTCAAGTAGTGCCATGACATTTTGTACAGACATTCTAATCCTCATTACTTTTTCCACTGGCCCCAACATATTTTTGTTGTTTAGTAAAATGCCTTGGCATCTATTTGTGGATTGGCATTGAAGTTTGCACAGACATTCATGATTCCCAGACGATTAATAACAAAAATGTGATGATAACATGACTTTGGCTCTAGCAACATGGTTTTGAGTAAAATGCCTTTACCCCCGTAGGATGAATTCTTATAACATTTATGATCCCCTGATAATCAGATTACATTTTGACTTTGTCCAAAACTTTGGTTTATAAATAAATACCTGCAATATTAAAGACACTCCCATCAGCCTCAGCTGTTCACATTGTGTTAGGCGCTAATTAGCAAATGTTAGCACACTAACACATTAAACTAAGATGGCCAATATGGCAAATATACTGCCTGCTAAACATGAGCATGTTAACATTGTTATGTGAGCATGTTAGCACGTGCACATTAGCATTTAGCTGCTGCATTGCTGGGCCCTAGTGCAGCCTCCCAGAGCTGCTGGCATGGCTGTAGACTCTAAACCTCGAAGGACAGATCAAAATGCTAGACATGCTTGCAGGGAGGCCCTTAGCAACATTTGCCTGATGTTGACAGACTCTCTTGACAGACAAAATGAAACTTCAGTGCAACGTCTGTAACCCAAATGGAAACAAAAGGGTAGCTGCATCACGAAGGTTCAAAATACAAAAAATGGGGTCCCTGGCAGGTGAATGCAACTGAATTTCAGTTTTGTAATTTTCTGATTTTGTAACACGTGTGTTTACAAGCGTTATGCTTGTGTAGGCCTACATAGAGGTAGAACAGACCAAACTAAATGCTCATGATTTATCTAAAAGTCAAATTCACAAATTAAATCAAATTGAATGTTAAATCATAATTTGACTGATACCATCAAAAAGGCTGATAAGATTGTAACATCCACACCACAAATGAATAGAGTTTGATATTTCAATGCCATTGTGGTGGATTTATTCATTTGTTTGGGTTTTTAGTTCAAGGGCGTAGCCTATGGCCACTTTGTGATGTTTTCCTACTTCAATTGTGCTACACATGTCATGATAGCTTTCCATGTTTTAGTGTGGGGCAGTGAACAATTTCCATATTCTCATTGTTAATTGGAATTTGTTGTGCCAATACAATGTGGTCACTACCAAAAAACATAAACTGTTAGATTTGTTGCATCTATACAATAAGAGACACACAGATCAGGGTCCAACAAAGTCCAATAACCTTATAAGAAAAGAAAAAGGAAGATGCATTTCACACTGTGTTATGGTATGTAAGGTTTATACAGTATCTTGTAAAGTATGTGTCAGTGGATTGAAGGGAATACAACTTAAAGTATAACATACAAACATATTAGATACACATGACAGAAAATATCAATAAAAAAAGCAGCGGCCTGCACATGAGACACACACACAAACCCAATCAACAGTGTGTAGAATGATTTTTCTCATGGCAGGATAAAGACAGACCTCTAGTGGTTTAACACTCACACAGCAGCTTCATTTGGTAGAGCCTGAAAAAAAACTGGTAAACACTTTTGAAGTTGTATTTTGGGCCTTGTTTAAGAAGTATGCACACACACACTTCCTCTTTTACAAGGACTGATCAAATTACTTTTCTTTTTGACTTAATGTCTCTCCTTTTCCGACTAATACTCATCCAACTCTAGATAGGCTCATGTTCTAGGACTTTGTTTATAAAAATTGCAGGTCAATGTCTGTGTGTTTATCAGCAGAGAAGACCAGACACCCTGGATAAAAAGTTATGATGTTTAGAGAGGGCATTCCACTGAGGAGTGTGAGCACACACTCTGAAGGACTGGACTTTAAGGACACATTGCACATAACCACTACCTCACACTCTTCCATAGATCTCCTTCACATAAAGTAACTCACACTCACACACACACAAACAGTTTAGACCAATGATCCATCACTGGGTGTATCCTTGCAGTGCTCCTGGTCCCTTTGCTGACTCATACCGTGTGGCTAGCTCTGGGGTTTTCCACAGTAATGCGAGAAGTCGCTACACAATCAAACCTTTATTCCCGACCTGCACAGAGCCCCAGCGCCACACACAACTCACAAACGCACTGCTATATGAACAATATATACTAGGCCTCGCTAATGAGAGTCTGCTGATGCTAAATGTTCTGATGGGTGTGCACATAAGACTTCTGTAGGTGACTACGTACGTATGTGTGGGTGGATGTTTGTGTGCACATGCCTCAGGCTCACTGTGCTTCTCATTAGTCCTCCATACTGTTTTGAACAAAAGGTGTCCTGACTTCAGCACACACACAAGACAGCACTGTCCCAGAGTGTGTGTTTGTGTCTGGGGATGTGTGTGTTTTTTTCCAGAGGCTTTAACAGCAAGGTTACACCACAACTGGAAACAGATGAGCTTAGCAATTAATGTTGTGGACCTAAAATAAATTGCAGCTGACTGTTTAGCTCTTAGAGACATGTAATGTTCTCGTGTAGAGAACTGAAGCATTGTTTAAAAATAGAAAGACTTCAGGATTACAGACACAAATGTATTTAATCTTTTTAAGATTGTATGGTAATACTGTACATGGCTTCAGCAAATATATAGAATACAATGTGCAATGAATATAAGCAAAATATTTGTACTTCATGTTCAACTTAAGAAATAGCATGCAGATCTGTTCAGTCTATAACAAACAGTTTCAAAGCCAGTAACTCAGCGATATGTTTCTATCGAAAGCAACAATGAAAAAATAAAGTGACTCCTTTTTCAACAACGTTGGAAAACATTGGCAAATTATGTCCAAAATGGAAGATATTTGGAAACATCAAGGCACAAGGGCAAAAAGTGTCCCAGCTACACAGTTTCTGTCTGCCATCTTTTCCTTAGGCAGGACCTCAGTCAATGAGGTTTTGTCAATGCTTACAATATATCAGATTCCTAGGCTTTGTAAGACAGCGTGAATAAGCACATTTAAGAAGACTAGAAGAGTGTCTGTGACGGCGGTTCCTGGTCCTTTAATCCACATTCACTGATGGCAGTATTGTACATCCCATCATGCCTTGCACCACAGGATCGATCAGATGGATCTGGTATCCTCGACCATTCTCAACGCGGATTGGTTCACTACCATGACGTAGAAAGGCTGGAGGAAAAGAGAAAAGTGTATTTTAATATTTAATTCTAACTTTATATATCTGACACAGGGGCAGCAGCTGATGGTGTTCTTCAAAGAGCATTTGTAGTGAGTTATGTTGCACTGTTACCACGGCGACTGAGTTAATTTGGGCCCTTGACTACTGCAGCTCTCTTAAGAAAGCATCGCTGTGGATTCCTGGACTGTGAGCTCATAGTTCAGACTTACACACTCAGTTCATGAACATTTTAGATTTCAGTCACTAGTTTCATTAAATAACGCTGTTGTCATGTCATGGCACTCCCTGTGTTCTACATGCGGAAAAGCTGGGAAAAAATGTATGGGGTGCTAACCTCTGATCGCCCCATATGTCCATTTGTTTTAGGGTTAGTTACAAAAAAACAAGAGAAGGCAGTTCATGTGTGTATGTGTGGGTGCATGTGTGTGTGTTTAAAAATACTTGGCTGCCTAGTGAGGGAGAGGCAGGCAGATGTTATTTTGGAGGCTCAGATTGCATCGTTATTATGTCCTGAAGTGAGAGTGGGTTTGTGTCCTAAGACGACTGTGGTGCAGTATGGCTGTTGACCATAGTAAGGAAAAACCGACACGTCTTCAAATCTGCAGTGGAACATATACACACTAAAGTGGTACTTGTAAATAACCTTTAGCTTAGGGCTTGAGTGCTGCTCAGCCATGTGGCACCTCATTACCCAAGAGTGGGGGTGTTTTCATTCCATTCAATCACTGCACCACCTTGTTTGTTTCTAGCTCCCCTTCAACCACAGGATGGAAAACATATTGGTGATGTCAGCGGCTGCACTGAAAGGGGACTTTTGGGGGGTTATGGTGGCAAATTGGTAAACACTGTATTTTGTGAAATGTATCTTGTTGTGTTTAGGTGATTCTTTGATTTGTTTTTTTTACTGCCAATCTCAGTGACACAACGTTGATGAACCTAAGGCAATTCAGATTTTGGAGATTGTGGTGCCCAACCCCCCCAAACAGACAATCCTTTATTATAGTGTAATGAATAGAATAACCAATTATTGGCTACGTTTGATTATGTCACCACCCGATGAAGGCTTACCGTTACCAGCTCAGAGCTCCTCATCCTCCCCAGTGCTGCCCAGGTGTGCTGTGGACAGGTGCCTGTTCCTCCCTGTCTGCACGGCCTGCAGGTTCTTATAGCGCACCAGAGCCAAAGCGATCTCCGCGTTCCACGCCGTGCCCTCCTGAGGACACCGAAAGTCTATCTCCTTCCCTGTGGCCATGACCACGGTGAAATACACCAGCCCTCGCTTGTACTCCACGCAGTCCACTGTGGCCATGCGCTCAAAGCGGAGCTCCTTGGCTCTGGAGCTCCACGCCGAGCTACGAGCATCCCCCCCTCCGCCGCCGCCTCCTCTGCAGTTGTGCAGCCGCAGCCCTTCCTCGGTGAGCACGCAGCGCTTCTTCTTCCACAGCTGGAGGAGCCCGCTGCTGCGCTTCTCCAGCAGCCCGTCTCGCATCACTTTGGCCGGGAGCGACATGGCCACACTGAGGCGAAGTCTTCAGACAGAGCCGGAACACAGTAGCCTGCTCAGGAGTGATGCGGCTCAAGATTTACCCACATACACATCCGTTACTTTGTCGGTGTCAGGTGTCCCCCGGGAAAACTTATCGGTTTTAGCTACGACATTAATATTAATAGCCAATACAGTTTCTCTTATAGTCCGCGTATAAATACAATCCAAGCCCCACTGACAGCTCTTCATGGAGGTTGGTAGGCTGGTCTGCCTGGATATGTTTGAACATGCCCGGCTCCACTGTGGACCTTCCCCGCCTCCTCGTGGTGACGGCAGGAGGAGATCCTGTGTGTGTGTGTGTGTGTGTGTGTGTGTGTGTGTGTGTGTGTGTGTGTGTGTGTGTCAAAGTCAAAGTCAGCTTTATTGTCAAGAATTCTACATGTTGTACATCCAGAAATCTCGAAATATCGTTTCCCGCAGTCCTACTGTGTGACATATATACATCAAACAAAAAACAAAAAGGGCCTAGATAAACATGGTATACATTAAACAAAACAAAGGGCCTAGATAACCGGGGTATACAGTTTAAAATGTTAATAATATAATTTAAGTGTTCAAAGTACAGTTTCAGTGCAGTAGCAGCGGAGATGGGCAGAAAAGTGAGTTAGGGGGTTATAGTCCAGGACCATTTGGGGCAGGGGAGAAAGGTCGGAGGCAGGGTGGAGAGTTCAGGGGAGAGATGTCAGAGAGGGGGAGGGAGGGGAGAGAGTTCAGCATCCTGTGTGTGTGTGTGTGTGTGTGTGTGTGTGTGTGTGTGTGTGTGTGTGTGTGTGTGTGTGTGTGTGTGTGTGTGTGTGTGTGTGTGTGTGTGTGTGTGTGTGTGTGTGTGTGTGTGTGTGTGTGTGTGTGTGTGTGTGTACATGTCCAGTTTAGGCTCAAAGAGAACTGCTGCACTCCTGTCAGTAGGCTACTTAGAAATACATGATTTGCTTCACATTTATGATACTATTTATATTTATCATTCCAAGTTCCAAATAGTGTTTATGATGAGCTGATTTATCTTGTGTCTCTCTTTTAGAGCTGGAATGTGAGTGGGAGGCTTAAGATGTCAGATGTTGTAATATGTGAGTGCGTGAGAAAGAAATGAAACTTTAGAAAGACATTTATTTGAGCAGATACAGAATGAGACAAATGGATGACAAATCAGACAATTATTAATCTTTTTTTGAAGTGTAGGCCTACTTGCAACAAACTGTTGAAAATATTCCAGTTCTGGTATATTTTGTATATGTTTTATACATTGTAAACTTTTACACATCCTAAAATAATGGTAGGTGTGTGAAACCAACCACAGCAAACTGAATGTGATTATTACATTTAAATTAATCTAGTGTAGAAACTGGTTACATTTTTCACAACAAACGTGAAAGCCCTGCTGATTCCTCTAAGGTTTCACTGCACTGTTCTCCTACAAGACAAAGCTTAATTAGGTCACCTAATAACATTTTTGTCATTCTTGACAATGACATCCTTTACGGTAACTGGGCCTCAAATATGACAAGTGAGCCTTGTGGGTGGAGTCCAGCTCAAATTCCTCTCAACTTTATACGATACTGGACTCTTCCCATGATGTGTCACTGCGATGTTATGAGAGGAATGGATACAATGAACATGTGACATTTAGTGAAACTTGAACAGAGAACGTCACCCTCAAATACTTCCACACACACACACACACACACACACACACACACACACACACACACACACACACACACACACACACACACACACACACACACACACACACACACACACACACCACGAGGGGGCAAAAGGGGGCATTGCCCCTCGGTTGTATTCTTTGCCCCCTCACCTTGAGCATCATTCATCCATCAAAAAGTACAATAAATGTCAAAATTATTAAATAATAACTTTAAATAATTATCTTCCCCAATACACGTTACTATGTTTAGATCAGATATGTGGGCAGGCAGTCAAGAAACGTGTAAAAAAGCCTCAAACCCAACAAGTTGGATTTAGATTGTCAGCTAATGAAGGCTACTTTGGAATTAGCCAGAATGTGTTATATTGCCAAATGCCGGTTCAGCCGGTTTCCATATATAATTAAACCGGTTTAAGCTCTTAAACAGGACAAGACCAGTAAAACCAGAGGCCTGTACGACGAAGCCAGTTCAACAGATCCTGATATCTTATCTGGCTCAACTACCCCTAACAAACTCCATCTGGCTAGGCGGTCCTACGATGCTGGTTATCAACCCGGTAAGGTTTCTCTGTCCGGCTACGAGTCGAGCACGTTCACATGAAAAGGGCGGGGTTAGCAATATTTGACCAATCACAAACATGGAGAAGCATACTGACAGCAGAGCGGTGTACTTCTTGAATGAAAGAATCATAAGTAACGATAAATAATGATAGTAACTATCATGTTAGACAAATCTAAGGAATTTAAACTTTAAACATCCATGACTTAAAACAATTAATCCAGGATAAAGGCCTCATAGTTGCAGCTGTAAGGTGCAGGAAGAATGGTTGGTAAAACAAAACGACCAACTGTTTGAATGCGTAAATTAACAGGTTTATGATATCACTGCCTCATTTAAGACTTGAGTGGATCTGGCTTGAATTACACTTGAGAGTTTGTTTTTGAGTATGATATATTATGATATGATTGAAATGATAAGTGCGACATGGCGGCGTCATCATGCCCTTACAGTGCTGACTGTACGCAATGCTCTGAATGGCTTTGCTCCACTTACTTATGTTGCAGAAGATATTTAAAGGGGACCTATCATGCAAAATGCACTTTTGTACGTCTTTTATACATGAATATGTGTCCCCGGTGTTCCAGGGAACTCACCAAGTGTCAGAAAACACAACCCTCTCTATTTTCCTCCATACCCAAATCTCTAAAAAAGGGGCTGCAACGGATCTGATAAAAACTGATCCAGATTTGAACACTGTCCTGACGTCAGGACAGTGGCGCTACGGCTATTGGGCCAACTCCACCAATCAGGAGGAGACAGCCACGGCCATTGCCGTTCGAAAGCGCTGGAGACGCTGTAGTACATATGCCAGGCCTGTAGATGGTGCTGTTCTCACTGAATCTGCCATTGCAAAAACAGAGCTAAAAAATGTCAAATTGAGCAAAATGAGGCATGGCTAAAATGCATGATCTGTTTGGTATTTTGAAGAAAAAAAAGTATAAATATGCCTTATATAGGTATGGTCCTACACTATATTATTCAAATATAGCATGATAGGTCCACTTTAAGTAAGCTTGCTTGCCGCAAATGTCATAATAATCAGATATTTCGGAAGATAGGCAGTGATATTCTATTAATTTACATGTCCACACGGTCACAGTTTATTGCTAGCCTTCTTTCCTGCATACGGCAGTTTAAACTGTGTTTTCTTTATCCTGTAATATAACTTGATAGCTTTAAACTCAGCACACAGAGCTCTGATTGGTCAGCAGAGTTGATCTCATATCGAGTTATTACGCACGCACGCACGCACGCACGCACGCACGCACGCACGCACGCACACACACACACACACACACACACACACACACACACACACACACAGACACACAGGTCATTCACATGTTTTTATATTTTATTTCTGCACTCAATAAAAACTCCTGCCATTAAAATCTTTCAACCTCATTTATTGTGATGTTGTTTGGAAAGCATAAAATACAGAAAAGCAGTTTTTACTCTATGATATAGAATATGAAAAAGAGATCTAGATAGCAGACGTAAAAACAGTTATAGCAGGTAGTGCAAATCATGAAAGCAGTGTTTAACAGAAAATAAATGTTTTAGTATTCAACTTTGGTTATTTATAAAGATTGACTGTTGCAGCACAATTGACTGTATTTGTTCTTTATGAGGCAGAGATGGGGTTATGTTTCCCACTGTACAATCTTATGATGCAGCTTTTCATCAAGCGTTTGTCTTTCAGGTTGGGTGGCAGAAGTCTGTTCTCTGCAGGAAGCCGGCAGTACTGCAGCTCTCTGGGAACCTGAAGATCCTGGGCTCTCTACTGAGTGTGCGACAGGGCCCCGGCTCCCTGTCCATAGCCAAATCCTTTGGGGCCAAAATGTTTGCCATAACAGGCTGCAGAAAATAAAAGGTAATTAAAAACAAATCCCCCACACGGTGGTATCAACATCATATCCTCAAATGTCTTCTTTCTTTCCTGAATGATAAAATGTTTGCAAAATTAGAGATTAAATCCATTATTTCCGCTCTGTTGGCTCTTGAGTGAAAATTCAAAAGTAAAAGCGGATATGTATAAAAAGAATACAACAACTTATTCTTCTATCCTCATGGACAGGAGAGTGTTTGAGGGTTCTTGTAAACAGACATTTTGACTCATCACAGCATGAAAAGCACAAGTGGCACTGATACCAGTGAGTGAGCCAGCATTAATGATACTAAACCTTAGCACTTGCTCACCTTAATGGAGTACAGCCATCATCACTCATTTCTTAATCCTGAAAATTGTACTGTATCGTTGTGTACTTGAGGATTTACTTATGTTTAGGGGGCCCTCTGCTGTTTTCTTGTATGTATTACAACCTATTCTCTGGCCACTTACAGTACAAAACATTGCAGTTTATTTTCTCTCATTTTAGATGGGACATTTCAGTTATGCATCTTATCATTTCCCCCTTATCTCAAGGATTTGCAATCTTGCTTTTATAATAGTCATACATCATATCCTTTCAGACAAATTCAGCCTGAATGGATCAAGATGGGTCGTCCTGCTATGCTACACAACTCTGGACCAGCATTAAAAATAGGTCTGAAAGCAAATTACTATACAGTTACTATACAGTAAAATCACTAGGCCTATCTATATATAATAGACTTCTAATGGGCCACAACTTGTAGGCCTCTTAAACAGGAATTCAATCTAAACAAGCATGTTGCATTATGTTGCAAATCCTGTTCTATTAGGTCTGGTTTATTTATATGTTGTTTAGCCAGTTTAACGGATGTGTATTGAACCTAGAGCTGCACAATATACAAGTTTTTATCCTCAACACGATGCCATTTAAAATTTAGTTAGTTGTAAAAGTGTGTCAGTAAAAAACTGCCCTTTAAAATGTAATCATCCATCAAAAATCAAAAAGATCACTATAATCTTGTTCAATATGTTTGATAAAACTATGTTGGGATTACTTTCCTACAAGCAATTTGTTGTATTTTAGCCAAATACTGAAAGCAGCAGTATAGCACAACTGAGTACTCTTTCATATCTGTTAATTATCGCAAGTAATATCCTTAACGCAATATCCAGCAATGTAGCAAAAGTCTTGTGTTAAATTAGTCAGTTTTTACCTTTGCAGTAGATTTCCCCGTCCTTATCAGCTTGTGTGGTTGACTCCAGGCTCTTATTGCACGTGGCGCAGGTGAAACATCCGGCCTTATGCCATGACTGTAAATAAATAGAAGATACATTTTAAACGTTTTTTTGCAAGAGTCCACACATGTGTTTGCATGTGTGTGTTTTCCCTTACATTCCCAGCTCCAATCACTTTCTCCGCAGCGTAGACGGCCTTGCCGCAGCGAGAACATTTGTCCGACCCCCCGAACTTCTGAGCCAGTTTAGACGGGTTTGGGTTGCTGGTTGGACGATGGGGAGCAGGTCTGACGTAGACAGAGAGAAAACTTGTTTATAAATAATAATACTGATAATAATAATAATCTTTATTTATATAGCACCTTTCATACAATAAGTGCAGTTCAAAGTGCTTCACATAGACATTTCACAGAAAATTGATATCACACACAATACAGTTACCAGTAAAAGACATAAAAACAAACTAAAAATAGCATAGAGTAGACATGTAAAAAATACATTTAGATCAAAGGTACAACGATGAAATTGTGCATCAAAATGAGGATAGTGCAAATTCAACACACAATCGGCTGACAGGTTAAAATGTATCGCAATTCATTGAGAAACTGCAGCAGAGAGCCGGAGTTTGCTTCCTAAAAGGCTAAATTGTACAAATGTGTTTTGAGTTTATTTTTTTAAACTTCCACCGAACTGGCTTCCCTGATGTCCATAGGTATTTGTTCCATAGTAAATGAACGCTGCCTCACCAAACTTCTTTTTACCGCTGTTTCTGGGAACTTCTAATAAACCAGCAGCAGAGGATCGCAGTGTTCCTGATGGTTTGTAGCTTACAAGGGAGTTAATAATATAGCTTGGACCTTGCCCATTAAGGGCCTTATATGTCAGGAGGAGGACCTTAAAATCAATCCTTAAGTAAACAGGATTGTTAGGATAAACAGGATAAAGCACCTTAAAGGGATGGAGGAAGTGTGTGTCGGTGTGTTACTCACTCCTCATGTGTAATGCCTAGAGACTCTCCCTTGTCCATACTGAGGGTCCCTGCTCCCTGGCCATAACCGTAGCCTTTTGGTCCATACTTCTTGCCGTAGCACCCTTTGCAGTAGACTTCATCCATATGAACAGCTACAGTCGTGCTGTCCAAGTTCTTCCCACACACCACTGATAAATCACACACACACACACACACACACACACACACACACACACACACACACACACACACACACACACACACACACACACACACATACACATACACATACACATACACATACACATACACATACACACACACACCACACACACACACACACACATTAAGTACATGTATGTTATCACAATGCATATTTGTCCACGTCTTGGAGCACAGTCATGTGTTTTGATAGGATTCCTAGTTTCCTTTTATGGAACGGCTCTATTGAAATAGTATGTTCTCATCTAGATTCCATCACAGGAATGTTTGCTTACAATGCAGAAACACAAATAACTCCACTCAGACCTCTATGAACCTACATATTTTTCAAGTTGAGGAAGAGAAAGACCTTTTATAACCTATTTCATTGCATTTAAAAAAAAAAAATGCTCATACCTTTTTACAGTTATGATGCATGTATATGATTTCAATATACAAAAACAAAAATCCTTTATAGCTGCAAATGTGTTGTAGCTGGTTGTTGGAAAAATAAATAGTTATTTTTAATGTTTGGCCTCTGAGAATCAAAGAGTAAGTATCTCTTTTAGGACTCACTGATCAAATGTATACAAGAGGATATCTTTTATAGAAGAGAGAAATGTTCATACTTAAGAATAAGAATTACAAGAATAATCTACATTTTAACAGTGTATTTTACTTTCTCTTTAGGTAACCATGTAGTATAGCCTTTTATTTTATGCCGTTTCACGTATTCATGCCCTTATTTTCTTTCTGATCAGCTGAGCAGTTCACATTAGGTCGGTAATACATGTGACTGTAATGACAAGTGTCAGTAGTTCAGTGGTTTCAGGTTGACTGACAGGAAGCAGCAGAGAGTTTACTCACTGCAGAGGAAGCAGGACCTGTGGAAGCTCCGTCCGTCACAGAGTACCTCTTCTGCAAAGTACACTGTCTTCTGGCAGCGGCCACACTTGTTTCCTCCTCCTAATGGCATCCTTTAATAATGCATACACAAACACAAACACATTGTTATCACAGCTATTTTATTGTTTCAGAGAGATATAGCTTACGGTGATTACAGTGGTAGAAAACAGCAAAAATCTGTAACTAAAATAACATGTATTTCCTTTCAAGGCATACATATATTCTTGGTTTGAAGGCCTGTACTACAGTGGAACTACACTTTGAATAGAAAAACAAATGTATCAATAAACTAATACATTCCTTTACTCAACCATCAAGTAAACACATTTACAAGAGTTTCTGTTGTAAGAAACCAATTTAAACTTCCAGATTTGGTTGCCTGTAATTTTGGCTTTGTAAAGCCAGCCCAGAGACTCTAATTTTACTCCTGCTAGTTTTCTGTGGCTTTGTTAAGACAAGCAACCCAGCAGTGAAGCAGAACATTCAAGAACAGTCATTTTTTCCTTGTTGGTTGTCAATAGGCTAGAGGTGATTTCCTTGGAAAACGTTAGACAGTAAGTGTAGAAATAATGTGAAATGTGAGGTTTTGAGGAGTCTTAGTTGTTGGAATGTGAAAGACCCTGGCATTCTGCCGGTTTCTACCCAATGTGTTTCCAGGCATGACCCTCCCAATCCATTCTAGTGTATCCGCATCCACATTCCTGACCGTGAAAACCCTCCCTCCTCCCGCCCCAGACTCACACCCTCTACTCCCTGCCTGTGTCCGACTCATGACTTCTGCAGATTTCTTAATCTTAAATTGTAGGTTTTTTCTACAAGTCAGGAAATATGTTAAAAAAGCAGCTTTTTCTGTTGAGTTGAGCTCTAAAAGCAGAGTATGATCTAAGGCTATTTCCATCACCCTTAGACACACCCCCTGCATTTACCTGACACACCAGACTATCTATCTTTCTTTCCTCAAAAGTAAATACAACACCCCAAAGTCAAACATAACTTCTTTGCTGCTGACACAAGAATGCTTCCTAATGTGAATACAAGCTCATTGTATGATGTTAAATCATAGCTTGGAGAAAAGTATGGGTGGAGCATTGTGTGACTGTCTGCTGCGACACTGTGGCTTTCCGTCATTGTAAGCACACAAGAAAAGGCACTGCTGTTTTCTGGGATGTAACTGGAATGGATGGTGACTTTAATCCCTGGTGATGTACGTTCATTATATATATGTACTAGTGTTACATAGAACAAATGTAGACTGTTCAATAATAAACTATAAAACCATCAGGATTCTTATTATGTTGCACCTACCATATCAAAGTTCTACCACTAAGGCAAGCTTATTAAAATAAGGCCTTTAAAAAAGTAATAAAGTATGTTTTATTTTGCTTGATCAATGAGTTTCTGGCTTTTTTATTGAACTATTTTCTTTGAAAGGCTTCCATAGTCCTAATTGAAATTAAAACTTAAAAATGTGGTCTGAAACTGACTAGCACTACCACAGAAGTCTGAACTGAGTAAGATTCAGGGAAACGATGGTGAAGCAGAAGAAGTATAGGAAATGAAACAAAGAGCAAAATCAAAGGCCTTGATTATTTATGTTCTATCAGAGAGAATACATATTAACAGCTCCACTGAAGCCAACTCACAAATCAGGTTTATTTGATGTAACGGTAATGCAGTTCGTATACTACAGTGCAGGAAGCAGGACCTGAACTTGGTTTTACTGAAAGTAATAGCAGACATTTCAGGGATATTGTTGTGTCAGGCATTGATAGAGCAACAACCGTTTAAAGCCTTCCTGCAGACTAACTAGAACATTGTTTTACAGCAATTGGGAGCAAGACGATCAATGAGGAGCAGAAAAAGAGGGAAGGAGCTTGGACATGAGAAGAGTTTTGATGAAGATGTCAGTAAGTAAACAGAAAGGTGAACAATGGGATGATTTAATCAACTTAGTCAATATTTATTTTGATTTCTACAGATAAGGGCCCGTCTAACTTATGTCACGTCATCTCAAAGGGTTAATGTGAGTGACTGGGTTGTCAGTTGTCAATCTGACCTTAAACAGAAAGGCATAGAGAAGTGAAACAAAGTGATACAGTAATAACAAGCACTCTAACTTCACTAAAGGTTATAAGAGCCATAACTCTGTTTAAAACGAAGGCTCCTTTTGCTGGTCTTTCAGAGGTAAATATCAAGTATTCACTTTGAACATAACTGTTACATTCATTCCAGGTCTCTGCTAAATGATTTAAGGCAGTCTTTTTGAAAATGATTCCAGCTACATCTAGATAATTGTGGCTCTGCAAGTTTAGACATGTGGGGACACAGACAGATTAACAGGAATGCTCAAACTAACCAGAGTGAATGAGAGGTAAGATGTGGAAACAAAGGAGGAAGTCAGAACATGAGGTCAATGTGACTTTGGTGACATATGTGTGATAGGCTGAGAATAACATCAGTAGGATTACTATTTCATTCTATATACATTTCTACACTTTGTGGCCCACACCAGAGAGCTTACATATGTTTGAATACTTTATTCGTCTTGTATTGCACATTAGTGTTCCACATTGTGTTACTGTTAAGCTGCACACATTGATACAGCTTTACAAACTCTAATGCATGATAGCTGTTCAAACAAAAGAGGCTCTTCTGACCTGACTTGCACGGAGAATACATTCAGATTATGAACGAGTGTTTTTCCCATCATGCAACCGTACAAAGAGCAGGAAATTAGATACAGTTAGAGGCAAGCAGAAAGCAGGAAGCTTAAACAGGCTGAAATATATTTACATTGCTTACCTGCAGTTGTAGGTGCTGTCAGTCAGTGATGATGGACAAGTTGATGTTTGATTCCTTGAACAGAGAAAGGCAGCACTGGGGTGTGTTCAGGAAACAGGCGATCCAGAGAAAGGTGGAGGAGTTGCACCTTTAAAAGTAGCGTAGATTTGATGTCTTTATCCCTAAAAAATACAAAGAGACTCAGACAGAGTTGTTCTTTTGTGCCTCTCCACTTTTCCACTGTTCCAGATGGGCTGAAAGGGAGGAGCTTCTGTGGTTACTGCTGCAGGCTGCAAACCTACTGCTGCGTGTTGAGCAACAGGGGAGTTTCTGACTGACTGGCCAAGTGTGAGAGAGAGAGAGAGAGAGAGAGAGAGAGAGAGAGAGAGAGAGAGAGAGAGAGAGAGAGAGAGAGAGAGAGAGAGAGAGAGAGAGGGGGCGAGAGAGTGAGAGCGAGAAAGAGAGAGACCTTCTAAAAACTAGAGGCAGAACTGACAGTGCCCCACACACACACACACACACACACACACACACACACACACACACACACACACACACACACACACACACACACACACACACACACACACACACACACACACACACACACACACACACACACACACACACACACCATTTTGGCTATCATCAGATTTACATCCAAAATCTTGCCATACTGCCTCAGCTTCAGTTTCTTTGAGACTGACTTTGCCATGTCTTGCTTATCATCACAAATTGTTTACACTATAAACACAGCGTGAACCATGCTCAACCCCCCCCCCCCAATCCCACCACCACTACTTTACATGTGATCTCTGTTATGTTACCAGCCTCAGACTTGTAGTAAGTTGTGCATGGCCTGGCAGACACTGGTGGCTCTAGTAGTCCGTTTATACACCAACATAATTTTGTTAATCCTGTTTTCATACTGCTTCATGCAAAACAAGTTGGACTTTGATGATGACGGCTTCTTTTTTAATTTGCCAGAACGTGACATATTGACAAATGCCGGTTCAACCGGTTTCAATATAATTAAACCGGTTAAAACTCATAAACAGGACAAAACTTGAAAGAACAAAAAAAGCAGCCCAACTCCAGTGTAAACAGCTCTTGATGGAATGTTCTTGTTCTACATGATAAGGTGATGAGCCTTTAACAGATAACCAGTTTAAAAAGTTGAATGGTATCAGCTGTTTTCCCTCTTACTCAGGAGGCAATCTCAAAGTAATTCCAGCCTTTGTACTTTATCACCACAACCTTAAATGACCTTTGAGAGGTCGCTGGTAAAGGTCCCTCTGATTTGCTTAATGGATGAGAAACCATTAATAGAAATGGATTGAGGAAAGCAGAGATGAGCTTGAGCTCCACAAAGTCACTCTGATGTGCCTCTGCTACCATCGTGTGGTCATTGTGGGCACTATAACCACCGGTACAAAAACAAGGCCATTGTTGTCCATTGAAAGGGACAACTTATGAATGTATGATTCCAACTTACCGTTTTTTAAATGATTAATTAATATGATGATTTGCTTCTCTTTTAATCTTTCACATTGTCAGAAAATAACTAATCGGGAAAGTTTCAAATGTTTGGCTTTTTCAAAAGCAAAGACAGTCCCAACCTTCATTTATTCTGCTATCTTGAAAATAAGTTAATATTTTACAACAAATACTCACAACTTGAAACTAAGGCCAATGATTTATGTTTACATTTATGCTTAAAACAATAACTTCCCTGACTTTATACATCAGTGTGTTCACAGGTCTTATACTGTAGATACAACTTAATATGTGACAATGATATGACAACCCAATGCTAAATCAATGTAGTAATCTTTTAAACGAGGATTTCACTATCAAAATGGTTGCCAGTGGACTGATCTATCAGTGACTTATTTCAGCACTAAGTTCATAATTTGTTACTAATACTTTAGTTTTCAAGTGATATTCTATTAATTTACATGTTCACACGGCCACAGTTTATTGCTAGCCTTCTTTCTTGCATACAGCAGTTTAAACTGTGTTTTCCTTATCCTGTAATATAACTTGATAGCTTTAAACTCAGCACACAGAGCTCTGATTGGTCAGCAGGCGGTGCGTTCACAGAGTCGATCTCATATCGAGATATGGTTCCAGGACCCCATCGGAACCGACGGCCCATTGCATTGTGTTTCCACACACACACACACACACACACATTGGCAAGTTCCACACATTTAATTGACATACTTTTAAAGTGATTGTTACAATCATTATGAATCTCATCTGTCCTTCAAGTAAGTAAGTAAACATAATTCTCCTTCAGATACGACCAAACCCGCCGTAACTGGTTGATATGCATGCACACAAGTCCTCATCAAATGTTTTGTACAAGGTGTAATGCCTCGGGAGCCTCAGATTCTCAAAACAAGTTAAAGCTGTCGGGAGAGGGGCCTCGACTATTTCCACTCTCATCTCTGTGGCCGGCACCTCCCATCCCATCCAGAACTTCATGAGGCTCTTAAGCTCAGCGGGAGATGCTGTTTTTAAGAAAAACAGTTGATCAGTTAAGACAGAATCTGCTGAAACGCTTCAATGCTGCAGTAGCTTAAAAGATTATACAGAAAACGTAATCATGCGTACCATTTTCAATGAATGTTTTCAAGTATCCAGATACTCGACATACATCCACGACATCGGATTCGTCCTCGTCCTTGACTCTGTAGCTCTCAAAGACGAAGGTTATAGACGAGGGCCAGATGATGCAATCCAAGATCATCTGGTAACACACATGCAAATTCAGCTGTATTCAAAACAAACTAGTATACATTGTTGAAGATTACAGTCTCATAGGATTTGTTTGGCTAGGTGTTTGCGGCATTGGACTTCTGTTAGCTTTGCTTTACCTGAGGTGTGACCTGTGCTTCTGATTCTCTGGGGAACAGGATTGGGATTACATCTCTTCGGTGAATGAGAAGCGACCACAGTCCTGTCTCTTTTAAGCCTTTTTGGAACTGATTGATTTGAGGCCTTGTTCGCTCGATGACCTGAAATACGGGACACATGACATATTGTATACAAAATCAGTGATCTTCTCTGATGATTTATAGTTCAATTAAGATGTTTTGCGTTTAATTTCTGAACTCACAACAATTGTAGAACTTCATAAGCAAATATGAATGTCACTAAGCCTCTGGCTTTAACTAAATCAATGCTAAATCAAATGCTAAACATGTTTTGTTAGATTCTGTTGTGGATGCAGAGGGACTTCTGACGCTCAGATTTTGTCCCTCTTTTCTTGCTAACCAGTAGTCAACTGGGTATCTGGTTGACAACATGTGATTTGAAAAAAAGGCTAAAATGTACTTCTTCTGAGACATTATCAACATTGAAAGACATCCGTCTCTGTAAATATAAATATGACTCAATAAGGATGTGGGAAACCCTCTTTGGAATACTTCTTTGGGACATGTTGTAATGACAGTGTATTTTGTGGTGAAGTTGTAGAATAAAGCAGAGTGAACATTTACAGCATGCAGGAGAAGCTTTTCAGACAACCATTTCCTGTTGGTGGCATTCGGTGCTGGCAGCTCCCACGACAGGCAGAGCTGATGGACGGCGTCAATATATTTTAACTCAGCATCTCCTTCAAGCTGTAACAAAACATGATCAAAAACATGGTTTAACAATGCAGGCTGCATAGAAATCGATTGAGCTATTAAGATGCTGAGTTCAGTATTGAGTGACAGATAAAGAGAGCATTTGAATTGGAAATATAATATATATTTTTCATGTTGACGGTTGAGTCTTTGAAGTAATGAATCTTAAAGCTTTTTAGTTAACATATTAAGTCACTATAGCTGTTTGATGTTGTACAAACTGGGTGTCAGTGGTATGGAGCCACATTCGCGTGAAAAAGAATCGCAAGCAGCACACTGTTTGTATCTTTTGGAGGAGGGATCCAAAAACACACCTGAGAGCTTCCATATTGTAACTTTAAACTCAATGCTCACCATTTTCACAGTGTCTCGAATATCAAGGTCAGGGCAGTCCCGCAGTGTCAGAGGAGTGGTCTCCAGCGATCCTCCAAAGAGGATGTGAACAATGGCTGGGCTGAGTCCGGGGAAACTCGGGCCGCCGTGCAGGAAGGTGTGGCCGATCATCCGCCCCGCCACTGCGAACATGTCGTTGTCCAGCAGTCCATCTGAAACTGAGGGGGTGAGGTGATCGGGCTCACCTTCAAATACTTTTGTGATGGCTGCACTTCCTGAAACAGTGACAAATTGAGAGCACAAGTTTAATGCCAAAAAAGTTTTGAGATACATTGAAAAATGACCTTTAAGGCTGTAAGTGTGGATTTTGTATTTGAGTTTAAGACTTCAACTCAAGACTCAAATCATCATTCTTACATACTTGTCCCTTAAATCGTCTGTTCCTTTAAAGGTGGGGTAGCTCGAGTGCGCTAGAATTTGAAAATACACAGCCGGAAAAGATCTGCCACTTCCTTATGCTGCGTTCACACCGGACGCAATGCAATGTTTGGGGGCGGCGCTATTACATGTAAAGTCAATGCAGAGACGCGGACAGACGCGAATTCGCTCCGACGGCGCGTATGAAGCGGTGGACGCGGCGCGAATCACGAGATTGAGGCGATTGAACGGTGCCGCGTTAAACGCGAGAGTTCAATTTTTTCAACTCGAGCGTTAAATTCACGTGACGCGTTCTCGCGGAAGCCAATCAGCGGTGAGGATCTCAGCCTGCCGTCACTGACGTTCAACCACACAACATCAGCCGTTAGCTGTTAGCAGTTAGCACACAGAGCTCACAGCTCCTCATATCTGTTCAGAAACTGGACAAAAGTTAAACAAGTACAAACCACAGACTGTCTGTGCCATGGCGAATACAGTCGCTGGTTTATTTATGTCTGTAGACCGTTGTTATGAGTGTGGAATGAGCATATACAACGTTAGCTTAGCCTGGTCGACCCGATCTTCATTCAGAAAACATTTTAAAAGGTTTTTCGCCTGCCGTCTTGTCTGCAGACTTGTCGAGCATTAATTCATGGTTTTTACTAACCGGTATCAGTATGTTGTTACTTCGGCATCATTTAGGAACGTGTATTACAATTTAATCACGGTAAAATATGTTCATTTTGTTGTAGTTGTAGCTCCCGAGCCAGCGCGTCTTGTTTGAAAGATGCGAGTAAACACAGCTGGCAGCCGCGGTGAAACTCGAGCGTTTAGAGCGATGCGATAGGAGCGATTAGAGCGAAGCGAATATTCGCATCGTGTCCGGTGTGAACGCAGCATTACAGAGCCCCTCCTCCAACACACACGAACGCGCACATGACCAATGAAAGCACGAGATAAGTTTGTGCACAGATGGAAGGCTGACAGGCAGGTAGGCCATCCAGTTATTTTAGCCGGGCTGGCTAAAATGATTGGTCGTGCTTTTTACAGTACTACGGCTTCCACAGATGAAATTATTTTATGGGTTTTTTGTCAAAGCACTTAAGATATTCATTGCTATCGGGATGTTAAGAGCATTACATGGAATATAACAAAAAGTGTATCTCGAGCCGGTTTCTCAAACTTACCTACCCCACCTTTAATCATCAAGGCCAGTTTTTTTAAAACCAAAATCAGAAAACCGTATTAGATTATCTATCTTTTTAATTAAATTAATAAACAGATAATTTTCTTTGATAGTTAACCTTTACATTTCTATCTTTAATTAACAGCAGCACTTGACGTTCATTACTTTTGCATATTGGCATAAATTGGCGCATTTAGCATTAGTTATCTCTATAATGATATAAACTTTTGAGTTTTAATAATTATAGTTAGTGGTCTACAGGCTTGTAACTTCTGAATATAGTCAGCATTGTTGTGTGTTTATGTTGTGTTGTCTAACCTAAGTTGATATGGAATCCACTCATTAGCTTGAAGATAACGGTTGACATCATGTGACGGTCGACCCCACTTCCTGTTGCAACATCACCTAGGAAGAAACACACATTTTCAATCTTAATCTCTAAATTGAGCAATGTGGTGTTTTTTTTTTAGAAGTAGTGCCATATAATTTGCAAGGGACTACCTTGAAGTTTGCAAAGAAGCGGCGAAGTCCATCGAACATTGTCTCTTTTGTAGAACTTGACTAAAGTTTGGTCCTGCTCCTCCTTGTCTTTTCTGATGTCCATGCTCAGAAAGAGGCTGTTGGATTCTCTGTCACTGTAGAGAAGGTCTTGAGAAAATAGCCAACCAGCTTGTTTTGGATCTGACGCTGTTCTCCATTCTGAGACGGCACCAAAACGAGCAAAACAAGGTAATAAAATGTAAAGTGTTAGTACAAAGGTGAAGCCTAAAGGAATGACTTTTATGTAAGAAGATTACATAAAATAAGAAAAGGCTACTTATGGTTGTTTCTTCTGTTCCTTCCATTTCTGTTGACGCTGATCGCTTGTAAAAGACAGTCCCTTCCAACAATCTGAGAGTAAAGCATCAGAGGAAGGTGTAAGGTAAATGGCAAACTGTAAACAGATCCCCCGTGCTTCAGGTCAGTGTCACAGAGCCCAGTACTACAGAATGTCAATAGCAGCCCTGCCTTTAAACAAGTCTTAACTAGAAACAGGTCAAACTGCAGGTATGCTGTTTTAAAGGTATGCAGCCTTTCTTCTGAGTGACCCTCAGGCAGGAGTGAAAGAAGAGCAGTGTTTACTCCACAACTCTCAGCTTACATGGATCTGACCATTGACTAAGCTAAATGTTTGAACTACTGTGTGTTGCTTTTTACTTTTTGAGTTTGGATAATGGATACATTAAGTTCTAACTAAACCTTGGTTCGATTTTATATCAAACAAATGTTTCCTGTTACAATTCTAAACTTTAGAATTTACAATATATTTTTTCAATTTTAAACAATTCTTTCAATTCATAAAATGCTCTCGTTAACTACTATTGTTAAGTTACAGTACTACATCCATTTTGTTTTTTCCCCTGCTTGTTTAACTGAAAGATAATGTCAAATACTGAACATTTGATTCTAATTTACAGGTTATTATAGGGAAACATGTACCAACTGTGTCAACAGGAGGAGCATGAGAAGGGATGAGCAGGGGCTGATGAAAGTGGAGTGGCTCATCTTTAAAAAATAACAATTTACACTGTTCCGTTAGCTCTAGATTTCTACTTTTATGTAGACAAAGAAATACATAGTTCAGTATGACAGATTCATGCAAGACCTGTACAAAGCTGTAATAAAAGAAAGACAATATGAAGAGGTCAGAAGAGGTTACAGCTGTGCTTACCTGTGACGATCTGTGGCAGGCTTCTCTCTGTTTTTTGTGTTTGCTGTCAGTGTTGTCCCTGGGTTGGGGGGGGGGGGGTTCTGAACTGCCACTTGCATCATTCAAACAAGACGCGCTGGCTACGGGGCTACAACTACAACAAATCAACATATTTTACCGTGATTTAATTGTAATACACGTTGCAAAATGATGCCGAAGTAAAAACATACTGATACCCGTTACCATGAATTAATGCTTTCACAAGTCTGCAGACAAGACGGCAGGTGAAAAACCTTTTAAAATGCGTGTTTTCTGAATGGAGATCGGATCGACCAGGCTAAGCTAACGTTGTAATATGACGCTCGAGTTGAAAAAATTGAACTCGAGCGTTTTTGTCGCGGCCCCCTTCAATCGTCTCAATCGCGCCGCGGAATTCGCGTCCACCGCTTCATGCTCGCCGCCGGAGCGAATTCGCGTCTGTCCGCGTCTCTGCATTGACTTTACATGTAATCGCGCCGCCCCCAAACATCGCATCGCGTCCGGTGTGAACGCAGCAGAACAAGCCTACTGCATACCCCAAAGCAGCTATGTTTTTAAAGGGACATTTCAAAAGTTACTATCAGCAGATGTGGCTGATGTACATTGAAATCTGTAAGATTATACATCCATATAGAAATGCCCTGGGACAGACATTTATAATGCATTAGGTGTAGGCTGAAGTTAAGTCCAACAGCAATATTAGGCTATCTGGGCTCAATTGAGTTTTCTATTGGAGCAAATAACATAATCATGACCCCATAGGCATCCATGAATTGTGGGAATTAAGCGAGTAAACTCAGAGGGGGGTGAAGGGTGCCTCTTCCCAAGCTTTGTCTGAGGGGAGGCCCACAGTCTCAGACTTTGAAAAAGACTGCTGTAGTAATGAGTCATGGCTACGCAGCTTTGCAAATGTCAAGTCTAAAAAACCATTGACTTAAACGTGATTAAAACTCCAGCCATGCTAGAAGCTCTGTTAGGATCTATTTGTTCACAGTGTGTGATGTGTCTTTTTTTTTACTTTTTTTTTTAAATGTATTCTTTATTCACTTTATTTAGAGACACAAAACTCATTAAACATGTGGAAAATCTGCAGAGTTATGTACAGAGAGAACAGGAATAATAACGCTCTCAAATATATAAAAATCCACATTCAGGAGTTTAAATTGTCTATTTGTGGGTCAAAAATGACAATACATAATGCCTCTTGCATATTTTAAACATAGGATTTTATTTTTTTGAAACATATCTTTAGTATAAATTGTGCAAAGAATATGTTTTATAAAACTTTGTCAGAATCACAGTGTTGGACATATTGTGTAAAGATTATTGAAAGTGTTAATTGTGAGGGTGTACACTCTCAGAATGAATCAGAAAAACACCCACGCATTATAACGATGTGCTACTGTCATTAAGCTATATTACATGAAGCTGTTATTGCTAGTATTCCAGTAGTTGTAGATCTGCTTCTCTTGGCAGCTTCCCTCCTGTTGTGCCATTCTTCAAGATCCAACTGCTTTCCCTTTTTTAGTCTCAAATGTTCTCAGCAACATATTTAACATACTTTACTTTTAAGCTGTGGAATGAACAAAGTTTGTGATGCCATGTTGAAAACAGACCACAGAGCAACCATTCTAGTTTTACAGCTACTTCTAAAAACATTTGAGGAGAAAAATAGTCAATGCAGTAACATTATTTTAAATCATTTTAGAGTGCTGCTAGAGACTCCTGCTCTGATTGGTTATCTTATGCACTTTTTAAGGATATGGTGACAGTACGAGCAAATATGAAAATGTCATACACTAGCTTTACTGGCTTTCTTTTAAACTGAGAAACACTCTAATGCCATCTAGTGTGCTAAAGTGCACTCACATCAGATGCAGTCAAGCAGAGACAAACATGTTGTTGGTGAACTTGCCTGGTTATTTGATAGAAACTCTCACAGTGAACTTCCTCAAAGCTACATTAACCTCTGTTCTTTAGCAGTACTTCCTCTGTGTTTTGTGTTGAATTCTTACACCATTTGACTTATCATTAAAATGTTTTTTTTTCTGTAAGACTGCACATCTGAGGCTGCATGTCCCAGACAGTCATCATGTTAGAGTAGCGCCCCCCCGCCCCCCATCCATCCAGATGCCCCTCGGGGTGACAGTGACACAAGTGTCCCATTGTCAAAACAGCATCTCTCAGGGGGGGGGGACATGCTTTGGGGGACGTCAGAAGATTAGCTATGACATTAACCCCCCGCCCCATAAAACACACACACACACACACACACACACACACACACACACACACACACACACACACACACACACACACACACACACACACACACACACTCATCACAGGCGCTTGCACGCTCCTACCCATAATCCCTCTGTTACAAGTCACTTCCCGTTTCATGAGCCACTGAGACAAAGCACAGATCATGAGTGTGTGTGTTGGGGCTTGTGGCTGATTTTAAATTGAGTTTCAAACATTTGAATTCCCTGATGGGAGCTGAAAAAAGCAGAAGGGGCGGCCTTGAGATTAATGTGAGTATTTGGAGGTGAGCACTTAAGTGATTGTAGTCCAGCATGAAGGGCATAATGTACTGTATGTGGGGGGAAAAGAGGGGGGGGGGGTGATGTGTACAGTCAGTGTGCATATGTTCTGTACTGTATGTGTGGGGGAGGTGCTGTGCTTGTTGGACTGTGTCCTAATAGAATTTATTAATTAATCATGGTTGGCTGATCAGTTTATGTATTTATTTGCATACTGCGGTTTGAGAGGACACATTCCCTTTATTTATTTGTCTCTCTTCAGCTGAGACCTCCAGGCCAAGTCCAGTGTTAGCGCAGCCGGTCGATGCCTGATCAATATGGGATCTGCCAGAGAGCTCCCAGGCTGCACTGCAACATCAAGACTGCAAAGACCCTTTACGGACCATTCAGTCAAATGATTGATTGACACATGGCACACCATAAGTGAAAAACAAAGGTCTCAGAAATAGCCTTTTAGCAGTCTCTGATGCGGCTGGAAGTACACTGTAAAAAAAGGGAAATGACACACGTATTTTATTACTTGTGTATCACAATCTTCATTAAATATTCAGCACAGTCCCTTATGTCAGTGTGTCAAACTGTAAGCCAGCACAGCAGAAATGTGAGAAGAGAGGAAAGACACAGAGGTTGTCCAAAGAGGAAGAGACTGAGATTCAGAGAAAGACAGAAAATGTCTGGGGAGAAAATATAGATTGGGAGGCAAAAAATAAATCAGAAAGTCAGCAGGTTATTTTCTATTCAACTCAAAACAAACATATTGTGAACTAGAATGGCACATGTCAACATGAGTGAAAAATAATTTGTGAATCCGCCCCATGAATTTAAATCTGCTCCAAGATTGTGTGGCTTCTTCCTTTGACGTGCGACACACTTCTACCAAGCCAGTTGTTTTTCTGTAATCCTGCTCTAGGACAAACAAACCAGACTAAATACTTAACCCTCCTCGTGTTTAAAATCTCAGTGTCACACTTTCATTCCCCCGGCGTTGCACACAGAACCACTGAAGTCAGCAGTGAGTCTCAAAACAAAAAAAATGCAGTTTGTAAACGGGATCTTCAGGTGGATTGGCTACATGTGATGAGATTTATAAAGCCTGTGTTTCATGAGGATGGATAGACGGACCGAGGAAGCTAAATTCAAGGTCAGATATGGGATTTATTACATTACTATCTATTTGTCTGCAACAGGAAAATACATCAATAGAGGGTTTAACCCTATTTCAGCCTCTCCTCTTTTATATCTCCCAATTTCTTCTTTCATTGGAGGTTTGGGACTATAGGAGAGATGGATGGGTCGTTCCTCCTTCAGGATGCTTAGTCATGCAGGCATGCGCAGAGTACGGACACAGATATAGACATCAGGTCTATGTGTGTGTTTCTGCACATTTTCTTTTGCTGTCAGCAGATCTTTCAAGTCCATTCCCTGTTTTCTTTGCATCTTATTTGATCCTGCATTTTCTTACCACCACTTTAGACTTTAAAAGCCGGATGATGGTTTTTGGCTTTTCCCATTTGTGGCTACATCTGCTTAATTACCATGTATTACTCACACTACAGACAGCCATGTGTGAGTTTATCCCCGCCCCCCTCACCCTAAACACACATACACACACAAACCACACTCATCCAGCTAATGGACCAGCCTGTCTCTGCTTTTGCTGGGCTTATATTTCATCTCAAAGAGGGAGGGAGCAAAGCCAACAGGTCCATTACGAAGAGAGAGAGACGCGAGAGAGATAGGGAATGTGAGGAGGGGAGGAAACTGAAAGAGAGGGGCGGGGATACAGTTGCAGGCGTACTGCGGCAGCGGCAGAGCGGCATGACGTGAGAGAGGGGAGGAATGACAGACAGAGGAACACACAGATGCACATGCTTGCAGCTCAGAGGCCCGCCAAGCAGAAGTAGAGAGAAGCAGAGGCAGGGGGGGGCGAACTCAGCAGCATACAGATCAGAGACCCTCTCACTGAGACTCTCTCACTTACTGCTCTATCCTGATGCTAGCAGAGGGTGAGTGTAGCTGTGGTCCATATTCCCAATTTATTTCTGCATTTGACCATGTGACTGTTGTTGTGAATCTCTGCGTACTTGTTTGTGTGAACCTGTTTCCTCTCCTTCTCGTAATGCTGCTCAGAATGACAGTTTTAGTGAACAGATACGCAGTGTTTTTAAAGGATGTTCACTGTGATATCACAATCAGCAGAAATGGCGGTAGAGTGGCAGAGAGAGGTTAGCAGAGAGAAAGGCAGAGCTTAAGTGGGATGAAAAGAGGGGAGAGGGGATGATAGAGGAGGGGGTATACCGTAACCAGGGGTGACGTGATGTGATCAGTCTGAGTCAGCATTTGAGGGTGCTCTAGGACTCGGTGCAGCCTGCGTAGCGTACTATAGTGTGAGTGCAAGATGAGTTGAGAGAGTGAGAGAGTTGTAGTAGTGAATCAGAATAGAGGGAAACACATGGTGATGTTTGTGTGGTTTATAGTCTGATTAGGCTCTCTCCTGTTTAGCTTGTGTGGGTGGTTTTGTTTGTCTGTCTGTGCTGCGGTAATGAGTGCATCTGGAGTGGCCGTGTGTGTTACACATGCCTCATTTTCCCATTTTGTGAGTGATTCACATACTCTGCAGAAACCTTGTGAAACTCCTAACCTGATGACTTATCCATGTGGTTGTACTAGGCTTCATTGAAAACCTCCTTTTGTCATTATAGCTAAGTGGCTTTCTTCAGTGAATGAAAGCTATGCAGGTATGACATCAAAACGTTGTGATGAAAAGGATACATTTAGACTATGTTCCTCTGCCACTGACAATCTGGAAATACAATGTTATTAGACGACTTGATGATATGTTGTGGATTCATTTTGGGATGACAGAATATGTGTCATTGTAGGCTAAGGAAATTTCCACTTACGTTACTGACTCATAATAACAACGCATTTCTTTGTGCGTGTGTAAAATGATGAGAACACTGATTCCAGAAAAGAAAGTGACTTTAAAAATGAGTCACATCGTTACGGTGGCCTCGGATTGGCTAAAAGTGTTGTGTCTGTTTGTCACAGCTTCCTGTCTCGATGAATGGTGAGGCACAGTGAACCAATGGGAGGGCAGCGATGAGGATGCAACAGTGATCCAGGAAAAAACAGCCCATTGTTTCCCGGGACGTTGGAGAAGTGTGACCTTCCTCTTGAAGGCTTTTGCCGCTCGGCCACTGAAGGAGCCGTTACTCCATTGACAGGTAACACACTCGTGAGACAGCAGAGCTAGCACATGACATTTCATAATAAGCCGTGAGCTTCAGACGTGGTTATTTTTGTACTGTTGTGACTTCTAAGAAAGATGTGTATTTCGAGGACTCCTAACAGCACTTTGGATTGTTTCTGAACCTCTTTATGTGGCCATCAAAGTGTAAAATGATGTCAGAAAGCACATTGTGGCTGTTGTTTTGGACGTTGTCATTATGGAGGTGATAACATTTATTTATTGTAGACTTTTCAGGCTGGGTGACACACAGAGACACTCACAGGCGCTGCTGATGTCCTCCAGTTCACAGACAGAGAGGCCTGTGTTACCAGAGCATTTATTGATTTACGGATGAGTCAGGGGGTTTTCATCACAAGGCCCAGAGTGCGTATGTGTGTGAGAGAGAAGGTATGCATTTTTCTTTGATCAGAGGTACAGTAACTGAATTCTGGCCTGGTTGGTCATGTGACATAGGGGCTAATATTATGTAATAAGATTAAGAAGGTAACATCTTATCCCTGCTGCCCCGCTATCCTTCTTTTTTACGCCTTCAAGTAGAAACTGACCTGCAGTCTTTTACGATCAAGTGAAGATTTGTTGTTAATCACCTCATATACTTTAGTTCAACTCCTGGATATGTGGAGACAGATTGTAAATTATACAGGATAAGATTAGTGGGACATAAGAGTCCCTGCTGCTGTTTCACACAGCGTCCAGCAGATGTCAGTACCATCCTTGCACAACGATTGAAGTAAATGCTCTGTATTATTCCGAACATTTGCTTTACCAATAGTTATAGCATTCACTTGTGACAACTTAAACGTTTGTGTTACCATGTTTGTGTCATTATACATTAGAATTATTGTGTGTATCTATGAATGTCACAGAAACACTAATGCATGTTATATTATTAGCCAAGAGGCTCGCATCTATAGTAATAAACAAATATTAGTAGAAGACAAATAGCCACTTGATTAATGGTTTTTAATAATTGAAAACAATTGATCAATCTTTAACTACTAAAAAAAACGAAAAAAACGAATTTATCAAACACGAATTTCTGGAAATCTCTGATTTCAGCTTCTAAATATACTGCTTTTCTCTTATATATATCACTTTAAGTTTAATTTATTGGGGTTTTGGACTGTTATTTTGTCAAAAACATCTTAAAAAATGTAGCGTTGTTGGGCTTGGGAAATTGTAATTGGATTTATTTTGACTATTTCTTGTGTTCTATGGACTACATGTTTATTCATACTCTAATTGTGTCCAGGCAGACAAGTCACAAGCAGTTTGACCTATTGTGAAAGTGTCAGACCAACAATCTAACTATTGTAAATGCACTTATGTAACAGAGTGATGGTGTCTTTACCTCCTTTATATAGTCTGAACACATGACACAGACATAATACCCTACAAATGTCACAAGCTTCAGCTGTGAAATATCACCTAAAATTGATTTGACAGATTTGAAACCGCTTTCAGCTGCTGCTTCCAGTCAACAGAAACGTCTTATTGTCTCTTTCTGTGGATATACACACACACGGGCATCCCCACCACCAGCTGAGCCTCGGTATGTCCTTACATGGGCTGCAGTAGTACTGGTGTGACCCCGCTGCGTCCCCGGGGGAACGGCCAATTTCCATACAGATAGAGCCAGAGAGCCAGACCGCACCTGTGCTCCTGGAAATCCTTACAGGAATTGTATCAGACAGACAGAAATTCTGATGCTTATTATTGACTAACCATGCTAAGGGAAAGGGCAAGAGAAACAGAGATGGGTGGGGGAAGAGGAATTTAGGATGAGAAATGAAGAGAAAGCAGGATGGATGATCTGTCTCTGTTTACCTACCGCTGCATCACTGCTTCTGTATGCTAGTGTGCAGGTCTCCATTAGCGATTATCCATGATATAGAGCACCAGTCCTTGGCAAAAAAATCCAATCTCCATTATCTGTGTCAGTATGATATTATAAGTAGGTGAAAGGAATGTTTTGAGTTTTTGTCTATGAGCAATACTGCGATTAGATGCGCCCCCGTATAATCTATCATTTTATCCTTGTGACGCAGACGGCTTAATTTGACACAACTCTAATTTACTAAAGAGAGCTTTCAAGAAGTCTTCTGGCAAAACAAGTTCTGCTATTTATGAAAGGGCAAGTAGGATTAAGCGTTAAATCCTCTATATTTGTGAGTATGTGTAATTATAACAAAAAAATCTACTTATCTTGCACTGATTCAAAGCAAAAGTGTTATACAGGAAGTATAACATATACATTATATTCATACTTTTGTATGTATTCGTATCTATATACAGTATATGTTTATAAACGGGTTAGATGCCAGACAAGCTGTAGACACACCCCTGCACATCTGGACCGCAACAGCAAAAAGATTTGTTATTCAGACGTTCTTAAAACACTTGCTGAAATATTTTTCACAGTTAAACCATAAAGCAGTTATTTTTTTATGGAAAAGCTGGTCATCAAATGAAAAAAGAAAAAAGTTTATTTATGTATATATTAATGTATTCAGGCATTTTCACAGACTGGGCAAAGATTCAAGATGCTGTGACCCTTCTGGTTCTACACAAGCTGTTTCTTCCCTTCTCCCCTCCCTCCCTCCCTCCCCCTCCCTCTCTTCCCACCTCACAGCCTCTCATCCTATTTCCCTCCAGCAGAGGAGAACCAAGTAGTTTGATTATACGTCATTAAGAGTAATGTTTCACTTGAATAACACTTCGCTGCGGTCTGTGTGAAAGAGAAAGGGAACTAAGAATATCAAGCTGACTTTTAGATTTCTTGGGTTTTTCTGAGAGGTGAACTGTGAATATCTGGAATCATAGCAAATCAGGTGAGAAATATCTCATACCTCCTCTGAAGCTCATATATGTTAGAGAGCAGTGTGTGGCGAGTGCTTGTGGGAGTGTGTATTTGAATTCATTAAATGCAGAAAATCTGTTTTCCGAGAACATAACGCTCCAAAGGCAGCTGGTAGATGTTGCTGTGAGCATGTGAAGCTGTTTTTGTTTTTTTGAACTCCCAGCAGGCAAATTTGATTGCGCAGACGCTTCATGCCGTGCTGAAAATAAGCTCAACTCGTGGTTTACAATGACTCAGTTTGTCATATGTGTTCGATTCACATGCTCACATACCAAGGATTTTTAACCACTCAGTGTTTGGAACAGCACGTTCTAGTTTAATGTTATTGGATTAAAATGTAATTCGATTTTAACACATTGTAATTAACCTTTACATTAATAAACACATTTTTCTGGAGGGCTTCATTGCTAACTGATACTGTTGTTGTGGATTTAGTTTGAATGTGAAGAACTAGCATCAGTGTTCAACATTTTGACTTGTAGGAGTTTCTCTCCCTGTGTTTCTCCAGGTCAGAATGAGTGGGGGAGTCAGTGTGAAGTCGGCCCCCCGGGCTCCTCCCACGTCAGGGATCCCCCTCCCTCACAGCCTGTTGCCCTCCTCCCCCAAAGCAGACACCCGCCGTCGGGCTGGAGACCTGCCCAGGCACTCAACACAGACCCCTAAACACACACCCACACACACTCCCACACACACACCCAGGCACTCTCCTTTACTTTGCCCACGCAGCTCTGGCATCCCCGGGCCCTCCTCCAGGGACCCCAAGAGAGACACCAGTCTGAAGAGTCAGCTCTTCCAGCGAGTGGGTGCTCTACCTGCCCCCCAGGGGTCCCGCTCGGCCTACAACAGCCCGTTGACGGAGCGCAGGACACCACCGCAACACTCCAAAGACACACTGGATCTGGGGGAACTTGCCCCGCCTCAGATCCCCTCACAGTTCCCACATGACGGCAATCGCAACAGAAACGCCCCCCTCCCCAATAAGAACCAAACATGGGGGACCAGCAACCTGCGTCCCCCGCTGCAGTTCAGGAGAGCAGACAACTCCAACTCCCAGGCAACGGGGGGGGTCACGCCACAAAGAGAGGAGGATGCTCCAGAAAACCGACCAGCCCAGTCGAACAACGGTAACCTCCGGCCCTCTCTTGATCTGACGAGCTACGAGCAAGCCATTAGAGGTCGCAGTGACTCCACCAGCCAATCAGACGAGGAGATGGGCACTCCTGAGGATGGTAGTCCAGCCTGCTCTCCCTGTCCCCTACCGCTGCCACCAATAACATTCACCATGCCAATAATGTCCAAGATGGCTGTTCAAATGCTGGATCAACGTCTACAGGAGGAGGCTGCGTCCACAGAGACACACACACCCAAAGTCAACATGGCCACTGTGGCTCCCTTCAGCTACAGGTGAGTGGTGATACAGCAGTCTATCAACACTTTGATCACAAGCTACCAACGACGCCCCTAATTGTAAAACCATTCCCTTCTCATGATGAATCTCTCCTCATAACACTTCATGATCATTTAAATATATTTTTCAATGATAATGCTTCCAAAATGATCAATCCCTCTTATATCATGAATCACCTTTTTTATCAAAAGCCCTGGAGCGAGTAGTCTACGCCCAGCTGCAGTCTTTTTTAACCACGCATGGAATCCATGAAAAGTTTCAGTCTGGCTTCAAACCCATGCACAGCACTGAAACAGCCCTTTTAAGAGTTTTTAATGATCTGCTCCTAGCCGCCGACTCAGGTAGCCCAGCTGTCTTGGTGCTGTTAGACCTGACAGCTGCCTTTGACACTGTGGACCATAGCATCCTGCTGTCACGGCTTGAACAGTCCGCTGGCATCACAGGCTCTGCCCTTGCATGGTTCAGGTCCTACCTGACAGACCGTAGCTTCTCGGTACAGCTAGGTGCCTTCTCCTCTGCCAAAGCCCCTCTTACCTGTGGGGTTCCCCAAGGCTCGATTCTGGGCCCCATCCTTTTCTACTGTACATACTGCCCCTAGGTTCAATACTCACAAAACATAACATTCCCTTCCACTGCTACGCCGACGATGTACAGATCTATCTGCCTCTCAAAGCAAATGTCACACACTCACTACAGCAGCTGATGGACTGCTTAGCAGAGATAAAATCCTGGCTGAGCAAAAACTTCCTCAACCTCAACGAGAGCAAGACCGAGGTCATCTTTTTTTGGACCGCAACCTCCAGCCTCTCCGGTTGATATTCTGGGCTCTATCAAAAAAAACATCCTCCCCTCGGTCATGAACCTTGGAGTGACCTTCACCAGCACTTTTAAATTTGACAAGCAGGTCAGCACCGTAGTAAAATCCTGCTTTTTTAAAATAAGACTATTGGCCAAAACCAAGTCGTATTTATCTTTTAAAGACTTAGAAAGGGTTATCAACGCCTTTGTAACCTCGAGACTGGACTATTGTAACGCTCTGTATGTGGGTATGGACCAGGCCCTCAATCAAACGCTTACAGCTAGTCCAAAACGCTGCTGCACGTTTGCTGACTGGCCACAAAAAGCGCGACCACATCACCCCTATTCTGGCCTCACTACACTGGCTTCCAGTTCGGTTCAGAATTGATTTTAAAATCCTTTTATTTGTTTTTAAAGCACTAAATGGGCTGGCTCCTGCCTATATAGCTGAACTCCTCCAGCGCTACACCCCAGCCAGAGCTTTAAGGTCTGCTGACCAGCTGCTGCTGGTAGTGCCCAAGACCAGGCTAAAAACCCGAGGGCACCGAGCCTTCGCAGCAGCTGGCCCTAGGCTCTGGAACACTCTGCCCCCTCCATGTGAGGTCGGCCCCAGACCCTAGGGGTTTTTAAATCAAAACTAAAACACACTTCTTCTCTCTGGCTTTCTAGTCAGAGCGGAGCACGACTCCTGACTTTTCCGTGTGTTTTATTTTTTATTTTGTTTTTTAAGATATATCTGTTGTAATTTATTGTCGTTTATTGTGATTTGTAGTAATGTGTTTTTATTACATGTACAGCACTTTGGCTCGACCAAAATCGCTTTTAAATGTGCTTTATAAATAAAACCTGATTTGATTTTGATTTGATTTGATGTCTTAATTGCAATATAAGTCAAAATAATCACAATGAGTTATTGTTTCAGACCGTGCAGCCTCAATCTGAAGTGTGTTGTTGAGTGGTGTGTCGTGTTATAGCAAAGAATCAATGAAGAATGAATCAGTCAAAGCATAACAAATTATTCTACAATGAATGCATTACTTACCATACTTTATAGGATTAAGAATAAGAAAATTCACGATAACACCTGAAATGATTAAGATTACTTTTGAAATAATATACAGTACTTTGTGTATTATCAGTATTTCTGTTTCTAGGATTTGCATTAAAGTAAAATCAACGTGACACACATTGATTGAGAGTTCCTCTGCTGTGTGTGTGATTGTAATCAGAGGTTTAATGAGTGATTTGCATGAGCAGTAACAGAAGTGTGACGGATGTGTTCTTGTTGTGTTTACAGGGTGCATGCACAGGCTGAGAGCGATTTTACAGTTGGATGAACTGAGTGACTGCTCATCTGGATCCATAGAAGTCTGCTGTGATGACCTAACACTAGGTAAGACACACACACCACACACACAAACACACACACCACACACACAGGGGAATGCAGGTATACTGAGATTATACTCTTTAGCACATTTTTCAGAAGCAAAACACATTATTTTTTCTGTTTAAATCTTTTGCTCTTTGCTTCTAGTCCAGTTCTGTCCAATTTACATCAGGGTGACAATGGATATGGATGCGTATACCTACATTCTGTCAACCAGACGTAATTACTGCGGCATAAATGACGTCAGAAGGGCATGCCGACCTTTGGGTCTCTTTGTGGACCTTGAAAAGACTCAGTGGAGACTCGGGGACAACCATTCTCTTGTCTAAATGTTCGGTCCCTCCCCTACCCATCAGGCCTCAGGAGCCATATATGTTAGCTGGTGTCGTTTAGTGTGTGTCTCTGCTGACTACAGCGGTTCCTAGATTAAGAGATGTAAAGGAGAGAGATGGGCTCAGGATGTTAAGATGAAGGAAGATGACAGGGTTGATGAGGGTCAGTAATGGGATGAAATCGGGCACTTCTCAACTCGCTGCCAATGAGTATTATTATATGCACATTGATTTCAGCTTCATCCAAGAGCTGCTGAGGAGTTTAAACCCTTCCTCCACTTACACTTTCTCTCCATCGTCTTTCACGCTCCTCTCCAGCTTCATTGACCTATAAAGCCACAGTCCCAGCATGACCTCCTCTCCATCCTTTTGAGTAATGCTTTCCTCTGTACCCACAGCTATGGTCGTGCTTTGTGGTGGTCAGCGTGAGTCGAGGGATGTGGGCAGGCTTCAGAGATATGACTTTATCAGTGGCTCAGTGAATCATTCTTTGTGATGTGGTGTCAGTGGGATAGGAGGGGACCAACTGCCTGGCTTTGAAACGTGCAGCCCTGAGTTAGTGTGGATTAAACTTTAATGGGCAACATCTCTCTGAGTGTATACACATCTGGCACAATATCTGTACAGTTTTTACATTTGTCCTGAACATTAGATTTTAAATTAAACAGTGACAATGTGTTTACAGTGTTAAAGGGTGTGGCTATTCTTATTGGGTTCTTAAAGTAAGAATCAACTTGCTTTTTTATACACGGTCGCCAAATTTAGGAACAATGAGTACTAGAAATACCACAAAATTACTTATCCCACGCTAAAAAAATGTTTTATTACCTACAAGCCTCAACAGTGAACGATGAATCAAAAAGCAGGAGAAAAGTCTTGAAGTAATTGGGCGGCAATGTTTAAAGACATCATCTCATTTACCCGGTCGTTTGCTCAATGCTCCCCTAACACATGCATTTTCATTCTTTATGGGTACGTTGTTTAAATAAAGATGTTAGCGATAATCCATTCATTTGGGGAGTAGTGAGCATATAACAGCATAAATGAGACTTGAATTATGTGGATTAAATAGTCATTTTTGGGGTGGATTGCTGCAAAATACAGAATATCCCTTGAAATTGTGAAACATTTTAGAAAAAAGCTAACTAAAGGATACCATTACTATACTGTTATTCTCTTATAGAGATAAATCATTTCGATACAGAAAACAGAGAATAACATCAGATCAAAATAAAACACATAAAATGTGCCTTTAGTAGTAATGTAAATCTATTTCTCTAAAATAAAGAAAATTGCAACTATTTTCTCACTACAACCTCCTCAGCCAGTCGTGGACCTCGGTATAACATTTTTAGTGGCTACAACTCCGGCCAGTTCGTAATACTTCATAACTCAACTGTACGTACACAGTATAATATTCAGACATCGTATTGTAATATATTATGTCACAAGCAGTTGCCCTAACCTTTAAACTTGCTAGTCCCATCATCGTGCCTGTCTAAAAGTGTAGCTACCAGAATAGAGCTGTTTGCAAATAAAACAAACTTTTAAAAGCTTTTTTAAGGTTAACACCAGCTGGTTGTGGAAAGGGGGAGGGGAGCTCATGGAGGACCAGCCCCTGTCTTTAAACGCCTCTGGCTGTCTTGGGACTGTGGTTGTGGCCTTGTAATTGTTCCCTAGAAGGCGTTAGAAACAGAACTAATGTGTCCTAGACTCCTCTGAAGCTGCATTTACATGGAGGGTGGGCTGACACCGTAATGACTGTAATTTAGGGAACGGAGGGGAACAGGGAGGACCGCAAAGTTTAGAGGGAAGGAAAAGAGAAACAGTGAGAGGGTGAGAGGAGTCCTGATAAGGTCAGTGGGTAAATTGATTTCCTTTTGTTTAAGGAGGGAGAGAACAAACACTTAATGTGTGCACAGTGATAAAAACATTGATGGAATATTTCCAAGCTGAGGGTTCTGGTTGAACTCAAGGCCAAGTCAAGTGATATAAGATAAGATAAGATGGACCTTTATTAATCCCCGTGGGGAAATTCAGTAACCCATATTCACACAGATTAGAGATTAATAACATTTAAAAATCAAATCAAAGATACAAATTAAAATAAAATGATATACAGTTAGGTAACTTTAAAATAAGAAATGAATCAAAATGAACATATATTGGTGAACATATATACATAGTTGGTTATGGTTGCCTTGACTGAAGGCAAAGAGTATTTTTCCATAAATGGATTAATTCCATATGCCTACATTAACTCAGATTGAATGAGAGGTAATATAATCAGCTCTTACATCTCCTATTGGAGCCCCTAATGAAGACCTGAACATTGAATGTGACTGTAGCACCATGTGGTCTCTCAATTAGACCCCAGACCTCCTGACCTTGTGTCTCTCTGGAGAGGTGGATTTCAGAGTGTGTGTGCGTGTGTGTGTGTGTGTGTGCTGATGTATGCTTGTGTGACAGTACACAGATGGTGTTTGAAAGATAAATGTGATGTGGTCGGTGTATCATTTTTCAGCTCGCGATAAGGGGTAAGACCGGATATTCCCTACGGACACTCTCAAAGTCCGTCAGCTATCCCTCCTTCTCTCTCTGTTTCGCTCTCTCGCACACAAACACATGGATATGAAATACTGCACTGTATTCCACACCCATCCTCATCTGATATTGACATTTACTGGCAGAAAACAATGGGAATTGTACTTTCCAGGTGTGTGATTGACACTTTATTTTGACAGAAACCGGGCATGTGTTCCTTGAAAACAGTAACACTATCTGCAGCAGAGATTTCATGATGTGTCCGTCAAGATGCATGTCTAGCCAGAAATTACATTCAGTGGCAATGGCCCAACTTGCACTTTGTTATACTAAATGTAATATAGCCCAGTCCATTAATGGATTAGAGTATATATAAGTATAGATTCTATACTTATATACTATGTACTCTAATTTGAAAGTTTGCTAGGTGCTGTAACTGAGTTTTATAATGTTCAGTTTTTGTTAAAACTGTTTCCGAGACATGTTGATTAAACTTAAGGGTTATTATGGAGGCTGCAGTTTGAATATCATAATGTATTTGTAATTTTTAAGATTTTCAAAACTTTTCAATGATTTTCAATGATTCAGCATGCAGATTATAAATTATATTCCCTTTTAATTCCCCCGGCCAGTCTACTGGATAGCATTTTGATAACCCTGCTGCATCTACTAGTGCGTAATCCTCTTTGGTCAATCTAATCTGACAGACATATGCCGGTGTTGGCGGTGAACAGTGGTGAGTGGTTTAGTAGATTTGGAAAGATGATCAGACATTAAAGTGGACTAGATTACAAAGTCACCCATCACCAGGAGTGAGGCAGTAATCACTATTTAGGGTTTAATGTCATGCTCATTTGACCCTAACTCTGACCTGTCTGGAGTTCTGTTTGATGGGTAGACATCACATGAGTGTGGGAAAATGAGTGCACATGAATGCACATAATCCATACCTGAGCATCAAGGCACCCATTGATATATGTGGGAAAAAACAAGTTGAAATTTGCACATGGAAGCTTTTAATTTTCCCGTTGGTTTCACACGCTGAGCCATCCACCCGTTGTGTGGCGATGCACTAAGACAGAGCTGCCACCTCCTTCTTCTCCCTCCCCCCAGGGACATTTCCTTTCTTCCTCTGTCTGCGTTAGATAGAGTGAGAGATAAAAGAAGAGAGAAAGAAAGGAGGGAGAGGGCTGAATTGAGAAATGGGTGAATGAGTACACACACTCAAGATCCCTTTTGACCTCTGGGGTGACTCCCAACCAAGGGAGTCGAGTTATGGAGGCAGTCATGTGTGTAACCTCTCTGTGTCTCTGCAGGACCACACACACACACACACACACACACACACACACACACACACACACACACACACACACACACACACACACACACACCACACACACACACACACACACAACACACACACACACACACACACACACACACACACACACACACAGGAATGTGTGTAACAAAGACATCTATCCGTCAAATTAATAACCCATGCATATTAAAGCAAACACTCGAACATGGGTGCTGATTTATTGGCTCAAGATTCCTGATGTTTATATATATTAAGGAAACATGACTGCATGTTTCCTTAATATATATAAATATAAGATTTTGAATCACATGCTAATGTATATCTTTACTTTTGCAACAGCGATTTTATTTCTGCCGACCAAAGCACAAATCCACACACTCACACACACACTGATGATATACATGGCTGCTGTATGCACACCACGCTGTAACTAAGCAACCGGCCTCTGCAGCACAGCATTTTGGGATACCCCTGGGAAGTGTGCTGAGAATGTCAACAGTGAGGGAGCAGCTACATAAAGCGATACCTTTTAAACACACACAAGTAAAATTCATCCTCCCTTCTCTACATTCCCTGAATAGCATTGATGTTGTTCCAGCCCTCAGCTGGTTGTGACTCATGATGAGTGTGTGACACTCGCTCTGCGGAAGAATGGTGTTTTTGTTAGATTAACATTTGTGCCTCCGGAATCAGGAGTTGGTTACAAGTGACACACCATTACCATGGATAGCCTTTAAGTGGCTGAATTGCCCAAATGCTTAAGCCAGTGAGTCAGGCTGCGCTTCATCATCAGAGAGAGAGACCACCACAGTCAGTGTGTCACTGTTGAACAATCCCCTCTCTTTTTCACACTTACATTTTTTGACTCACACCGGGAAGCCACACATTGTTTGCATCAGGTTGTCGCCTAAGTATTTTGTGTGTAAACAGGACATTAAAAGCCATGTTATTGTGTTGGTGTAGTATCATAGTGTGTGTCACCATGAGCCTTCCCCTTGTTTATGTGTGTGTCATGGTCTGGTATTCATCCTTGTGTCCTGTGGACCCTATGCGTTAGCGTGTTAACGGACACAAGTAAGCGTAGCATTAGCGGCGAGGCGGTGAGGCAGGATTTCCTTTCTCTGTCTTACAGGCTTCCTCTGCTCCTCTGGCACACATACAGAGATCCTTCCTCCACCTCCTCTCAAGTTTTCTGCATTATATTTGTACATTCTTATATTCCCTCTTTTCTCCTTCCTTTTTTTCCTCACCAGTAGCATGCAGTATACATCTTTCATGGTGAATGCTCTATCTTGTGACTCGCTCCCCCTTTCTTCATCTATTCTGAGTCACACTCTTGTTATTTTCTTCTCACTTCTCTGTCCCATTCTCTCATCTTTAGAACAACTTTTTTTTTCTTATGTACTTGGACACAAATCAGCAAAACAAGAGGGAGTAGGTGCCAACAGGGAGTGGGTGAAAGTGAGAATGCGCGCCATCTGCTTAGTGCAATGGGAATCGTTCGTCTGAAAGTTTACGTTGCTCTGATACAATTAGTTACATCAAAAGCTCTCGCAGTACTTTTCCATTCAAAGCTGGAGAATGGAGACACTGTGTGACTTTGTAAACTTGCATATCATGCGCCGCACAGTGTCTCTGTTTGTGTGTCTTAGTGGCTACCTCACATGACTGCTCTGTAAATATAGTGGCCAATCTGTTCCTAACTGTTTAGAGATGCTAGGGAAAACTAAGTACAGAAACACCCTGCCTCTCACTGCCTGTCTCTCTGTCTCTCTGTCTGTCTCTCTGTCTGTCTCTCTGTCTGTCTCTCTGTCTGTCTCTCTGTCTCTCTCTCATTCTATTTAACTCTGTTTTCAATCTATCCTTTCATACCTGTATCTCTGTCTACCTGTCTCTCCTACATTTACTTAACTTTGCTTAATAAGTGTCTTTATAAGTGTATGGAACTGTTTGCCCACGTCATCGTGGCACATTGCCCATGGCTTTGACCACTTTGGTTTACCCACAAACACATTAAAACTCACACAAACACACACACACACACACACACACACACACACACACACACACACACACACACACACACACACACACACACACACACACACACACACACACACACACACACACACACACACACACACACACTTCTTTTGCATACTAAATGTGTGAGTCTGTATGAGATGAATGTGTAGGGTGATTCTGAGCACTGGCACTCATCACACTCTGCCAGCTCTCTGATGTCGGGCCAGATTGCTCAGGTCAGTCACACACCCTGCACAGACAGCATGCTCTGTGTGGGCGTTGAGTGTGTGTGTGTCGGCTTAACAGCGAAGACTCAGAGAGAGAGTTTACATCAGCCATATATTAAAGTGATTAGACTGTGGAGCCAGAGAGACGAGTACTTGAACAAACAAGTAGCTGTGTGCTGCCAACACACACTTTACCTGTGTGTATTCGTTCTTTCAAGAGCACTGACGCGTGTCTTTTCCCATGTGCATCTGTGCACCACACAGACCTGCCTTGTACGCGGCCACTCGCCTTAATCCCTCATCAGGGAGGTATAAGAACTGACAAATAGCACCTATTAGCCTTAAATTACATCCCTTACCCCCCTACTGGCCTGCTACCTGCCCCCAGAGCCCCCATAACTGTCACCAAACAGCCATGGCCTCTCTGCGGCAGAACCTCCTCAACATAAGCCCTTTATTAGAGCTAGCTGCTTCTAATTAATGGCTTCGGCCTTTACACAATGAAACAGCCAATGTATGTCTGTGTTTTTGTCTGCTACTGAGCTCCTGTATTACACACACTCATTCAAGGTCTGATGGATGGACGTTGTCATCATTGGGCTCAATTGGCGCCAGTTTGGGTACTTTAATACTGTGTGTGGACTTTGAAAAACAGGACATTGGTTGTTTTCGCTCTGGTTGAGAGTAAACCGATTTATGCAAATGTGACAGAACATGGCCGTAAGCCCAGCATCCTGCTTGTTTGAATACTACTCCTAACAGTTTGAGACCTGATAACATCACAGCTGCAGGCTATGCTGCTTGTATACAAGAGAAAGTGCTCTAATGGTAAAACACCCAGAGCACAAACACTCCAATACCTGCAGCAGACAGGATGCATTAAAAGACAAAAACAAAATCTACAGTTATTGATTGTTAATAAGCATTAATGGACTTAAGGTTGACTTTATGCTCTGTCATCGTTTCAACCTGTAATGGAAATCAAAAGACAAAGGAGAAATGACGACAATATACTATTTTCCTGTCCCTCTTATCGGATCTCCACCCTGCTCTGTTTGTTTTACGAGGCATTACTGGAATACATTCTGTAGCTATTTGCAGCAAAGAATCACAGTTGATGGCAAGTGAAACAAGAAAACTATAAAGTGGGTGAAGAAGAGCTCCTCCTGTGTCCTTTGTTGATTCAGATGGGATGTCCAGAGCGATGAGGTGACGTAGTTGACCGTGCCAGAGCAAAGCGAGTCCCTGGATGGGAGCTTGGCCTTCTCTGAGCCTGTCTCATCAATGTGACACTTTGGTGGAGACAGACCCATGCACACACACTCGTACACATGCAGGGGAGGAGAGACAAAAGTATACTGACACCGACACTCGTTCACACACCCCTACATGTGCACGTGTGCTTGTTTTAAATCAGAGGGGTGTGCTTAGATATGAGATTGTGATGAATCTATACCCTGCAAAACGTAATGGCCTCTGCTTCTATATTAACTAGGGGGATGGGCAACACACTGTGGGTCTGTAGGAGAGAAGGAAAGGAAAGGAAGGGAGGAAATGAGAAAAGAGCCATGAAGATGAGTTGAGAGGTAATCTGATGCAGGTGGGAGGGGCAGTGATGATCATTTGAGGCCTGCTAGCTGCTAATTGAAGCATAATTAGTTAGGCTGACAAATCTGGTTGAGTAATATGGATGTTAAATGTGTGTCCTGTTCTCCTCCTCTAAGCTGATCCTGCAGTCACGGCTGTTTTACACATCATTTGAATCAGCTTAATCATGGGTGGGCCTCTCGTGATTAGGGCACATAAGAAAATCTGAATGTGAATGGATGAAAAGAACAGCTAATGTGATAATGACTGATTGAATGTGTGTGTGAGTGTGTCTTCATTCTGCTTCCAATATTTGGCATGTAATATCATTTGAGTCACACACAGCTGAGGTCAATATGAATATATCGTTGTTTCTTTTTTGACCTTCCTTCCTTCCTTCCTTCCTTTCTTCCTTCCTTCACTGCTGTTCAGCATAACCCGGCATCTGCGGTGCGCGTTTGCAAGAAGGGGAGAGATAGATGATTGGCGGATGAATCAGCCAGTGGGAGGATAGAGAGCGAGAGACAACAAGAAAGAAGGAGGGAAGAACAGAGGAGTAAGAAAGAGAGGGAGGGTGAATGAGCCAGCGGGGGTAGAGTGAGCAAACCCGTGAGTGTGGAAGAGGTAGAGGGAGGAGAGAAAGGGGAGGGGGGATGTTGCTGCTGCCGCTGCTGCGACTGTTTCTCCTGTCAGTCGGCTGCTGCTTGCCTGGCGAGCGGGAGGGAATACAGAGCGAGAGAGAAGCAGAGAGGGAGACAGAGCGTGTTTGATTCTAGCAAGCGCTATTGTGGCACAAGGAACCGCAGACACACGCTGTGAGGACGTGGATTTAGGCTCTGGACACAGAACTGCAGATCCATGGATTACCAGCCGTGAGTAAGGGTGACAGCAACAGCCACTCTAATAATCCACACATCATTTTCAACAGAGGGGGGGGGAACCCTTATTCTCATAATCAGGGAGTCTGGACCCACTGAAAGCAGAGAGGCAGAGAGGAGGGGCAAACCAGACAGTCTTGGAGTTTTTACACCTTATTTCTAGCCTTTTCTTCCTCCATTTCTTTCAGTCTGCTTGTGTGTATCTCAGTGTGTCACTGATGCTGTTGTTTGGCTCTCTGCAGGAGGGATGCTGGAGGCTAATGTGGCTAACATTAGCATGACGGCCAAGCCCAGAGAGGTAGACCTGAGGTCTGCTGCTGTCTCCTGCCAGGACACATCAGCCCAGGCCATGGCCTCTAGGAAGCCCCCGACCAAGCCCTCCGCTTTGCCTCAGGGACCCTCACGTCCCTCCAGGTCAGAGCTGAAGGTCTACCGGCCCTCCTCTGGATCTATCCCCATCCCCAATCCGTCCGGTCTCCGCAAGCAGAGATCATTAAACAACTTGTGTGTGCTTACTGATGCTGAGAAGAAGCTGCACCTGTACCAATCTCCCAACTGGAAGGATGATTCGAGCCGGCCGGGTGCTGGCACCAACAAGCCGGGTCTGAAGGTACCTCAGGCTGGGGGTGGGAAACCACTACTTTCCAGGACCCTTTCAAAGTCTGAACAGTCTCTTTTTCAGGGAAAACCGTTCTGCTCACCGTCTGTGACCTCAAACGGGGGCAAACCAAGTCGAATTCCTGCCCCTGGCAAACCACGGGGACCTTATGCTGAGGTCAAGCCCATCAGCAAGGCCTCTGAGGCAGGCCAGAGTGCTGACACAGACCCTGCAGACCACCACACTAAGGCTAACTCCAATGGAGCTGGGAATACTGGGACTAATGGCAAGAAACTAGGGGAGAAGATGCGATGTGCATCTCTGTCAACAGAGGAGAAGAAAGACAGGAAGGGTTTAGACGGAGAAGATGATAAGAGCTTTCTGAAGGTGGACCCAGAGTTAGTGGTGACGGTTCTGGGAGACCTGGAGCAGCTGCTTTTCAGCCAAATGCTTGGTGAGTCTGTTATTTTATCCGTATTGTGCATGAAAACCTAAAGATTGAAGCATGACACCTCTTAGGACAGGTTACAATTATGTCAACATGTTAACAACAGTTAATTATTGATTAATTGGGCTTGGGAAGGGATAAACATCCTCCCCTCGTCTCTCCTCTACTCCCTCCAGCTCTGACTGTAGCTCCAGCATCAACAGTGCATTTTAAATGAGTTCAGTCTCTATTGCACCAGAGCATAATATCAGTGTGTTTTTCTTAGTGCTTTTCACTATGCGATAGGGAGAGTCCTCGCTCTGGAGGTGGTGCAAACAAATCCCCATGTTTACATCACTGTAGCAGTCAAATATGCTTAGTCTATATGTGTAAAATGTAGTAATGTGGATGTGTACTAGCTCTGTGTGTCCCAATGAATCTGCTGAAGTAAGCAGTTCCAGAGGGCTGTCATTGTTTGGTTGTTTATTCCTTAGCTACCACAGGAGTGTTTTGTCCTAGTCTCATCTGACCCACTGCCACAGTGAGCTAGATATATATTAACCAATCCAATCCCTCCCTCCCTCCTCTTTCTCTCATTTTATCCTTTTTGTCTCCACATCCTGTCTGCAGGGTAGCATATCTTTTTTAATCAAAAGCAATCCAACCATGTATTTATCTATCCGTGCCATTGTTACCGTGTGAACCGCATGTTTCCATGTGGATACCGCAGCCTCAGCATCTCCTGGCTCTAGCCTAAAATCAGCCATTCGTCACTAAAGCCCGTGTGAGTGGGACTAGTGGGGTGTGTGTTTTCAGTCGGTAAATAAAACGGCGGCATATTGAGTCAGGCTCCGGTCACAGTGGGCCACATATTTAGCCTTGCACACCGCTCCCTCGCCCCCCCCCCCCCCCCCAACCCCTCTAGTTCCATTGATCTCCGAGCCACTGACAGATGGTCACTACCCCCCCCCCCCCCCCCCACCACCACCACCACCTCTTCCTCCTGTTACCGGGGGCAACGTGTTTGAGGAGGGAGGGGAATCTGAAGCGGTGGTGGCATGGGCAGGTAGTTAGCATGCTATCATTCACACACACACACCGATAGCACACTCTGTCACACACATCGGGGGCGACTGTAACGGGACACATACAAAGTTTCACATCGTAATGGGGTGGGGGGGGGTGGGGGGGGGTTGGGTATTGCGAGAAAGATGACTTAGTTGGTGACTGATAGGTCAAACCAGGTCTAAATCTGCATCCATTATTCATTCATACACACTTTGTGATTTCCTTTTATCTATTGCTCCTTCTCTTTCCATCCCTCCTTCTCTGTAGGAGCAGATAGCATCAGATAGAGAGGGAGAATAGTGTAGTGGATCATTATATCTGGCTGGATAGGAGAAAATAATGTTGCATCCATCAACGAACCTCTCTCTGTCTTCCTCCTCTCTCCTCATTTCCTCTTTTGCTCTTCACCAGCTTTCCTCCTGCAGCACAGCCTCAAATCACAGCGTGTGTGACCTTGCCCCTGCAGCCCTGTGGCTGTGTGTTTGTGTGTGTTTATATACAGTGTGGTGTGTATCTGTGTGTGACCTTGTTCCAGTCCTTGCTGTAATGTTGCTGACCAAACCCACGGGCGGGAGGCCAGGTAGGGAGGAGGAGACAGACTGACACAAAGAAAGTAGAGAGTAAGAATTGAGATTTATGGGAGGAAAGTAGTAGGGAAGGACTTCGTTCACAGAGGAAGATAAATGAGAGGGACGCTGGAGTAAAATAATGGTAATAGCCAATGACCTCATTTCTACCTGGCAGCCCAAGAGTGTTCCCTGGCTCATTACAGTCTACCACGACCTGCCAGAGGCTTGTCATTAAAACTATAGCCAGTGTGTAGGATAGTTGTGAATTGAAACTAACACACACACATGTGTCACACGTTGTTGCATGTGTTTGTGTGTGTGTGTGTGTTAGGGGGTAGGTTAATTGTAACTTGCCCTTTAGCTTGCGGCTGCAGGCTCATCTTTTATCCTATCTGCTTCTCCATTTCCGAAGCGACGCGCAGCTAATTGGTTTCTGCTCGGTGTGCCCTGTCATAGGAAGATAGATTATGGATGTTTGATGGATCCTTCCCAGTGATCCTCTCCTCCCCTTCCCATACACACTCCCACCTCCTCCCCATCTGCTTCCGACATACATGAAAGTGATGTGTCATTGTACAGTATGATATTATATCTCGAAAAACTGACCTTAACTCGGTCATAGCCTTTTGTTATTGAAGCTACATGTCAGCGGTTAGCTACAGGGAGAGAAATCTAGGCCTGTGTGTTGCACATGTTATGGTGTGTGACAGCTAGCAGCATGCAGTGTGACACTGGCCTAGAGTAGTAGGCAAAGATAATAGAAAATGCTACTGCAGTCTGACATCATCAGCTATGTACTTGAAAAGGATCTCTATCTCTGACACACACACACACACACACACACACACACACACACACACACACACACACACACACACACACACACACACACACACACACACACACACACACACACATAATCCAGGTCCAATCAAGGTTAAGGCTATATGTTTATCTTGAGAGGTGATTTAAGATTAGTTTCAGTGTAATCTGTTTTTTCTTTAATCGGACATACTGTACATGTTTCACCACTGAGAGATAATAAGCTTTTCATTAACTGGATTTAGAGAATTAATTGTGAGTATAGACCTGCAGCTGTAATGCTCCCAATTCCAGCGTGTTTTATAAGATATCTTGTTAACGGTATTACTAGGTTGGACATAAGCGCGGGGGATGATAAACCCTATAAATTCCGCCAATAAAATGCGCCAACGTGAATGGCACCTTGTAAAGTATATACAGCCAGGGTTCCTTAAAGCGCTGTACCTCAGATGTGTGCCACTAATGACACCTCCCGGTCCCATCCAGCACTTATAATGAGGTGTATGCGAGAGGGTAAGCTCCCTAAAGCGATGGCCCTTTCCCAGCATGGGGCCGGCTCAGTTTAGAGAGGATCCAGTCTAAAGACACCGGCAAGCACCCGGATTAGGCCTTGCATAAAGATAAGAGAAGATTCAGCCTCCATTACACTAATCACAGATCTATCACCCTGGAAAAGGTCCGCCACCAAGACTAAAATGAATTAAAGATTAAAGCCCAAATGACATCTGTCTGGATGGAGATTTAGGCATTTGAGGGATCAGATAGAGAACAGGATTTAGGGTAGAAGATTGAAGATGTTGTGTGGTTTTGGTGTTGGTTGAGCTGTGTCACTGACATGTGACCATGAAGGCCCAGCAGAGGAGAAGTAAATAACACTCAGTGACACATGAATGCTCATAGAAGTAGCCTTCACTATGAATGTGAGTGTTATTTAAGTGTGACTTTGTAGAGTGTGTGTGGTTGATGGCTGCTCGTGGGAGACAATGCATCCTCGCCAGCTGTCTGCGGAGCAATAAACCCTTCAGAGAAATCGACAAAGCCTAAAAAAGAAGAGATACACACACAGTCAAACCCGGGCTGACACATACGCAGTCAAACAAAGGCAAACACACCAACACACTCCTGTTCAACTTAACAGCGCTGCAGGAAATAACAACAAAGCAGCCGCAGCTTTAAATGTCCAAAGCTCAAACACGCACATTCGCTGTGTGCCACATTCAGTCACAGATATCCTCTCCTGTCTATACTCCGCTCTATTCATCCTTTTGGCAGTGACAGGGTATTTTCATGCTCAGTCCTCCATTGTGATAGCAGTGCTGAGTCTCTAATGCGATGCGGGTGTGACCAGAGTTGCTGGTTCCACCCTGGGCTTCGCTGACTGAGGGATTCAGGGCAGCCATCCTCCCGTCGAGAAGGTGGTGACAAGCCGAATAAACGCAAGACGCCCCAAAGAAAGTGAGGAATAAAGCATCCCTCAGATTCTCTCTCCCTCTCTTTCAACTCTGATGTGAGTTGACGGGTAGCAGTGTTCTTCTGACACCAGGGAGAGAGCAGAGAGGATATTTCTGGTACAAGTGTTTCACGAGGTGGACAGAGCACATCCTTTTAGTGTGACAAGGATTTTGTCACCAGGAGTATTCGTTGACAGGAAGTTCTGGCATACGCATGTCAAATTATCCATTGTGTATTGTATGTGTGTGTGTGTGTGTTTGTGTGTGTTCACAATGCGTTGTGGTCAGTCTCTAAGGACTTAATGCAGGAGCCATTGCATTAGTGCTGTCTGCTTCCTGACATCCTCTTCCTAAATCATATTAGGACACTGAATCTTTCTGTCTCATCAGCCTCTACATTACACACCAAACAAATACACACGGTGCTTATTACTAAAAAAACAAGTAACTTAATATATTGTTTGATTATATACATTTACTGTTACGCTTGACACATTTTAATGTTTTAAGTGTTCATTACCGTGCATTGTCCCTGCCAAATAAACGATTAAATAAATAAAATACATTTGATAAGTTACTACAATAGGGTGAAGAATAGAAAAGATAGACGTTGGTGGTCAACTAAATCTACCAGGCAATAACAGAAACCTGGTTTATGTGTGGGGAATCTTTTAGATAGATATTTGCATACAGTAATACCCTTGTGTCTTTTGATAGAAAATGAAGATGCAGAAAGAATGAGAGTTCTGTTATGAGGAATGTTTAGTATTCATCTTTCTGTTTGTGTTTTCTGCTAATGAAAGGTCTCAGATAAAGGTGCCCTTTGTTCATGATATCTGCATATTGTAGCTGCTGTATGGAAACAGTGTCAGTTGTAAGCTGGCAATATATCTCACACATATCTATCTTAAAATATAAAATGACATATACTTTGATGGAAGATGTTATTCATGTCAGCGACCCTTAGTAAATGAATCCATCCGCCATCAACATCAAATGTATATGGTTCCAGTTTCTTAGTGTGTATATTTTTAGTTTTTCCTAACCTTCTATGATATTAAACTAAATAAATGTTGGTTTCCAGGTAAGACAGAACAAGATATTTGAACCAGTCACTCAGCTTTCTGACATTTTATTGAGTAAAACACTAATCGGATAACCAAGAAGATAAATCATTGTGTCAAATTGCAGTGGGTTTACTTGCTGTCATCAGCTCTACCGTGTCGCGCCTCACCTTATTAAAAGTGCAGGCTGTCTGTCTGACATGTGAGCATGGAGCTGCAGCTGGGTTTAAGCACATCGTAAAATACAGTTCCACAGGAAACTCTCTTGAACAAAAATACACCCAAACATTGCCACACATTATGGTCTGCCTTGGCTCATTGCTGGGTTTATGCAGCACGAGTGTGTGTGCAGCTCAGTCTGCATTTAGATTTTAGTATAGAGATTTCAAGCATACACAGGAAGCACAACAGACACTCCTGAAAGCTGTGGGTATTTGAAGTTTCATACTGCCACACAAACAACACACACGCTCATGCAGCGAACTGTGTTTTTTTCTTCAGGTGATTTTTTGACAGCCCTGTTTGCATACCATATGTGATGTGTGTGTTTTAGATTGTACCTCTCTTTATCTTTTAACTCTCAAAGCACCTCACACACGTTTAATCTCCTCCAGTGCAGCTCGTCACAGAGGAATACACACACACACACACACACACACACACACACACACACACACACACACACTCATCACTCTATGTTTTGAAGCCTAATCAGCAGTGCTAGAGGTGATGTGTTCTTTCAGTGTAACCTTGGTGAGGTCTCGACCTCCTTTCTGAGATAGTAAACTTCTCTCAACTAAGTCGCTTAAAGCTTCCTCATCTTCCCCTCTAAGCGGATAACGCTCTGACTTCTAAGCAGATAGGGCTGTGGTTAAGGAGATATAGTGGTGTGTGTGTGTGTTTAGTTATGTATGTTTGTGTTTGGGTCATCATTCAGAGCAGGGTTTAGAAGGTTTGGCGAGAGTGAAGACTTTTTAACTTCCTGCTAAATTATGCACAGAGGATTCTTGATCTATTAGTCATATTTTCATCTGTCTGTACACATGTCTGTGTTTCTAAGGCAGATAGTGTGTTGTTTATCCCTCGGTCTCTGTTATGGAATCTACTGTTACATAAGTGGTGCCAGTTTTAAATGGATTTTAACACACTCAGCTGCTCCAAACACACTCTCTGTCAATATCTTCTCTGTCTCAAACCTCTCAATTGACACACTAATCATGTGAGCATTCTTGGACTTTGAACCAACAACTGTTCAAATTATGTGTGCAGTATTTTTGCTCCGATATGCTCGTTAACCATGCATGTCACATATCAGATCCAATCTTCAAGGATCTAATTTCCTGTTGCGACATCCGATGGAGCGGATAGACTTAAGTGCACCTGTGCTTGTGGCTGGATGCACATTTGGGTTCACGTGTGTTTGTCCTGCCTTGTCCAGATGTGCAGGAATGGCTGTGTTTTGTAATGCTTCCTGTTTTGCAAACTGTCTTGAGGTCAGCAGAGGGCTGGATGCTACTCTGAGTGGAGAGAGAGGAAGGAATTAAGACTTAATAATCATGTAAAAAATGCAAAATAACCACCACTTTTGTAGGTCATGTTTACATTGTGACACGTGTATATCTGGCGCAAAACTTAGAAGAAATCCACAAAGGATTTTACTAGCATCTAGTTTGTTTGATTTTTAGGACTGCCATTGTAATTTAATGTGTCTATTTTAAAGATTTTAAGCTTCCCAGAATCAAATAAACATGATCGACAGTGATATTGGTGGTAAAAATGAATCATATCCTCATAGAAAACCTTACTGAATGTTGTAGCTGCAGTCTCAAATAGAAGGGAAGAATGTATAACACATGGCAGACAGGAAACACGTAAACGAGTGCATTTACGTAAAAAACAAACCTTAGTTTAAGTCTTATTTGATGCAAAGATTGTACATGAGCTGAAAATGTGGCGCAACACGGAGGTGAAAGCAGTGCTGAATTTATTCAAATGTAAAAAATATTATGTTCCTAAAATCAATAAATAATATGGATTTCAGTATTGTTAAATAAATTATCATGATTATAATTTCTGGCCATAATTGTGCAGCCCCATGGAGGTACAGTCTTTGTATGGTGCAGATCAGAAATGCTGAACCACACACATCTATCATGTGATGAGGGTACTGTAGCCCGAGGAGTGTTACGGTGACACTAACATATGTGCACACATGTGGACCGGACAGGGACAAATGAACTCCTGAGGAAAGGGAGGAAAGAATAGGGGCCATTACTCAAACGTATATTAATTCTACAAAACTGCACCTCTTGCTGGTGAAGACAAAGGCAGATGAATGAACTCTAAAATGTGTACAGTCACCACACAGAAACATGTCAAAGAAGGATTTCAGGTTCCCACACAAACACACATACACACACACTCTCTCTCACACACACACACACACACACACACACACACACACACACACACACACACACACACACACACACACACACACACACACACACACACACACACACACACACACACACACACACACACACACACACACACACACACCATGGCAGACTACTCCTGCAAGGACAGAGCCATTAGTGTGTCTTTGGGGAGGTTTTTTCTTCTTCTTTCTAATGGAGAGGCGAGTCAAGTGACCTAAGACAGGAAACCAAGTGGACAGCAGTTTTATTCCCTTATTTTTTAGTTTACTCATAAACTTCCTCTACTTTTGAGAGAGAAGACTGGCAGTATTTCATATGTTTATTTTCAACAAGTCCTAAAACCAAAACGTATCCCGCCAAGTATTGCCTGTGTAGCTAATGCCTGATATAGCTTCTTTCTCTGAGCCACAGATTTCCATTGTTGTCCAAAGACTATTAAAAACACAGCGATGAGTCACACTGTTGCACTGGGTGATATGTCGGATAAACATGGGCACTGTAGTTTTCTGTCAATGTAACATAACCCTCCTCCTGCTAAAAAATCAGAGAATCAGAATCAAATTGAGTGAGAGTCAAACTGAGAGTATTGCGTATTGCATGGTTGATTGTTATCTTATGCGATTTACATGAGACAAATCTGAGAATATTAAAAGAGTTTTTAGATTTAAATTGGACTTTCTATCTATTTTTCTTCTTTGAAGTCTCTCTGTTTCTTTGTTTTGAAATTAGACTTTCATTAAGATGCAGAGTATGTCCTGCTCATGCACTTACAATAACACTCTCACTCTAACTTGCTGACTCTAGTCCCAGTGCTCTGAGTGGGTCATTATGAACGGCTCCTCAGCTAGTTTCACAGCCTCTTCAGGTCCAGAGTGTGTGTTCACAAGTGAACCGAGAAGAGGCAGATGGAGTTCACCCATCCCAACACATAGACACAGAGACATACACACACACTTAGTTTAAACCAGATCAGTATAATTCATCTGCACCCCTCGGGAGCTGCCAGGTCTGACAGGGATATTTGCATCGCTAATTCCCCCCCCCCCCCCCCCCCTCCCAATGCCAGCTGGGACCACCACAACCAAAGCAGAGGCGGGACAGGAAGTCTTTTACAGACAATCACACAGGCCCATGCGTAATCATGCAGACCGTATCTAATCAATTTGACGCCGATGTTAAACAAAGCTCACGTTTAGGGTAATTAAAAATGCCCAATTAAATTGCGTGTGCGTGTGCGTGTGTGTGTGTGTGTGTGTGTGTGTGTGTGTGTGTGTGTGTGTGTGTGTGTGTGTGTGTGTGTGTGTGTGTGTGTGTGTGTGTGTGTGTGTGTGTGGTGTGTGTGTGTGTGTGTGTGTGTGTGTGTGTGTGTGTGTGTGTGTGTGTGTCTCATACTTTGGCTGTGCTTGCATTTTTAAGAGGTTCTTTGTCCTACTAAACCTTTGAATGAACAGAAAGTTGTACATTTAAAAGCTAAAATGCGGCTCTTTATATCTTGAATTTCCATACCCTGCATCACTACCATGAGAGCACCACCAGCAGAACAAAGGAAGTTCTATTTTAGAAACATGTTTTATTTTTTGGGTGTGAAAAATGTGTGAGTGTGAGTGCGCGGCAGAAGGTAGGCTCACAATGACTTCATCATCTCTCCTCTGAGCTGCCTGTCCCCAGGGCTGCCTAATCAATTGTCTATGTGGCCATTCCCTTTAGGAGAAATCAATCCAGCTTTATAAATCGGGCCTGTTGTAAGTGTTTCTCAGTGTGTTGGTGTGTTGGTGTGCATATACATATGTGTGTATGTGAGCACAGTGTTGAGTCTGCAGCTGTTGTGGAGATTGACACCTCTGGCAGCTCATGATTTTCCCTCCTCTCTCATTAGAAAGGTCTCTCCTCCTTCACCTCCTCACTAGCCAGCTGGACTGATTCATGGGAGGGAGGCTGTGGATGGAGTGTGTGTGTGGGAGGCGGGGTTTGAGTGTTTTTAAGGTCATATGTGTCACATATTCAGTATATAGAATAGGTTGTTGCGTGGGCTCAGTAAATTAAAGGGGGATTTATTTTAAATATTTAACAAGACAAAGAGTTTTAAGGATGTATTTTGGCACAGCTATGCTAAAAGCTAACTCTGGTATGCTAGCATGCTTCACAATGAAGAGAACACACATGGTTTCGAGCTATAATGGTTACCTTGTGAAACATCTTAGTTTGGAATCTAAACACGCTATAGTTTGCAGATGCACACAGTACACCAGAGGCTGATGGGAATGTCTATAGTTGTGCCATTGTTTGGTCACAAATTCAAATTGTTATCTAATGATTGCACTGCAGAGAAAATGAAAGGGAACACCACATTTCTTACAGTTCATCCTGAGGGGGACGTGAAGGCATTAATCAATTTGTATAGATCTTTCAAAAATCAAAAATATAAACCTCAGAGAAAGTCAGCGGGTCTCCAATGTCAGTAGGGTTCAACAGTTATTAGATACAGGATATAGTTTGGAAGGGATGTCCCTTTTAAAGAACACTATTTCAAAATATATGCATGTATTTAAAATATCCCATCTCTCAGTTATCGTAAATCTCTCTGCTGTGCTTATTTTGGAAGGCAGCTGGCATGATCTAATAGTCTATTGAACCGAACCTCAGGGGTGAACAGACTGTCTATATCTTACCACTATAAATCTTTTATCACCACCACCCCCCCAAACACACATAAATACACAGAGTAGGAGGGAAAGGGTCAAGGTCATGTGATGCAGTTTAGGTTTCCTCATTACTTTATGTGAGAATATATGTGATTTGTAGTATGTATGAGTATTTCACCTGGATCTCAGTGTCAGATCTAACCCCTGATTCGATATGATCATTCTATAATAGTACCACAAAAAGTAGGAGCAAGACCCCATATCAAGCTTTCAAATTGACATGTTATGAAATGAAAACTGTAAACTGAAACATGTTTGGTTTCTTGAGCTTGAATACAGGATGTCTGTATAACTAAGTGGTAAAAGCACTTTGGTTCTTATATTGCATCCATTTTCACAACCCACTGGGAGTTGGATACACACACACACACACATACACACACACACACACATACACACACACACACACACACACACGCACACGCACACGCACACGCACACACACACGAAGCAGCAGTCTGGCTTGATTGGCACAGCATGACTGTACAAAACCCAATCTGAGCAGATTACAGCATATTAGGAAGTGGTGAGACAAATTCCAATGCGTTGCCTGACCGGGTGGGTTTAACTGAGAAAGGATTTTGGTTTATTCTGAGAGCGAGGGTCAAAGGGGGCACAGTGCAGTGAGCGGGCACAAGTGCATTTTGGCTGAGGGTGGTTGTAGAGGAGGGAAAGACAGGCAGATGGCAGGTGATGTGACTGGCTGGTTACTATTGAAGTGTAAGAGCTGTCTGGTCCTAAAGGTCTCCTCTGTTGTTCTGTCTGTCTGACTGCCATGATATTTCATTTAGTTTGCTCCACTGCCGTCTGGGAAAAACAACTGTGGGCACACTCTGCCACTATTACCTCCATCACATCTTTACCTTGTGTGGTTTACTAGTGTCATCATGTTTACTTGTTTCCCTCTTGTAGAATTGAGTTTCAGCTTTGAATAGATGAATAGCTATAGGTATATTCCTATATTTTGGTGTGGGGACTGAAAGTTATTTGTATTGGTCTGATCATCATTTATCAAATCAAATCAAATCAAATCAAAGTTTATTTATAAAGCACATTTAAAAGCGATTTTTGGTCGGGCCAAAGTGCTGTACATGTAATAAATACTACAATCATAAAAACACATTACTACAATCACAATAAAAGACAATAAATTACAACAGATATGTAAAAAAAATAATAATAATAATATTTAGTCATATTTCTATTATTATAACTTCTTTCTCTATTTGCATTTGTGTGCTCTGTATATACTGTGGTTTGCAGGTAAAGTGTTTTGTGTTTTGTCATCCACCAATGATGTAACATGTATGTGTGTATGCACCCCTGCAGACCCAGAGTCCCAGAGGAAGAGGACAGTGCAGAATGTTCTGGACCTTCGACAGAACCTGGAGGAAACCATGACCAGCCTGAGGGGGGTGCAGCTCAGCCACAGGTCAGCCACACCTGCACGCACACGTACACACAAACACACACTCACACAGGGCTGCATAGTATTGTGCTAGAAAAGACAAGCAAAACAATTATGTAAAAGAGAAGAGCAGTTGAGATGTGCCGATGCATATTGACATTGCTAACTGTGTTGGGGTGTGGTGGTTAACTGCCTGTGGGCTCTCAGATCAATATCAGTATTCCTGATATCCAGTAGCCTGTCATTTTCCGCCTGTTCTGCTTTCCCTGTGCGTTTGTTAATACGGAACTGAAGCAGGATTAGCTCAAAGCTGACTTCAAAGCCGACCCTGTCAATGCACACTCACGACTCATGATCAGACACACAAGGAGACGTGCAATAATGCTGTGATTAAGTGTAAGTTGAGCATGCGTGTGTCCTCTGCCTGCTTCTGCTTCCTGACTTTCATTGACAGATTCTGATTGCTTTCAACAGGACTTTAGGTTTTGTCCTTGAGAGCTTCCTCTCTGCCTCCTGCTTGTATCCTCTCCCTGTCCCTTAGTGGGAGCTCCCTACAAGAAGAGCCAATCAGCAGATGGTTCCCTGCTGGAATACACGTCCATTTGCCATTCATACTTTTATCGTACGGGAATAACCTTGAATCGTTCGCTGCCGTCCCTTAAGACATATTCTGCCTTGAGGCCTACAGCCTGTTGGCGGAGGTTTCCCTTGCAAACAAGATGGCTAATTTCCTGTGAAAAACAAGTGTTTACAGTGTGAGATTTGCATGAATTAAACACATGGATTGGAGAGCAAGCAAATTGTTTTGTCTACACATACTTTCCCTGATACTGTATTCATAACATGCAGAAAGTCTGAGATAATCCATTCTCACATGACGGGTAGCATCCTCTCTCCACGTCCTGCCTCTCTGTTTTATGTTAGTGTTTAAGCATTTCCTGTGAAAAGTGTCTCCATTTATGGTTTTTGTGGAGAAGATTTGATATCCTGCTGACAAGATTCATTTTAATGTTGCGGGCAAACACACAGTAAGACAGTTTGAATGCCAGTCACTTTTAATATGTTAATGCTCATCATTCTTACCCACTAAGCGCTAAGCACAGATGTGAAGTGCAGCTTAAGCAGAGAGAATGCATGATATTGTAATGTTGTTTGTAGACTCACACAAATGTACGCTGGCATAAAATGACAATGCTTTGCAGGGCACAGAGGAACATAAAGGCATGTTTGCTGACAGGAAAACAGGAAACACATAATACTTGTGCATTTACAAATATACAAAGGCACACACATAGACAGACCCCTTGAAACCATATACTTCCTGAGCCTTTGTAAAGTATACTGCTCTATATACTGAGGTCCCTTTGAGAGAACAGGATGCAAGGTGGGGAGATGATTGGATGGAGGAAGCACATCCTAAGCTCTTCTGAGAGAAAGAGGAAATGGAAGATAGACATGCACTTCCTGTCTGTTAAAACTGCCCATGACCTTTTCAGCCCTTAAGGACAGCACATTGCTGTGAATATCTTAAGAAACCCTAAAACATATCCTCTTTTTCCTTCCATAGCCGTGTGGAGGGGACCATGTGCTACGACAGCGACGAGGCCGCTGCTTTCTCGATTTCCAGTCTATCAAATCGCTCCTCTCCGTTGTCATGGCGCCAGGGTCAAGCCAGCCCCCGTCTGCAGGCTGGTGAAGCTCCGTCCACGGTGAACACCCATTCAGACGTTCCCCTCCGAATCAGCCACAACGCTCGTATCCAACTAATCGAGGCTCTGGAAGACTCGGATGCATCCCTCCTGAAGGGGGATTACCTCAGCAACAGGGACATCAGCAGGAAGAGCCCAAACGTGGAAGACGATGATGATGACGATGATGACGATGATGACGATGATGATCTGGCGAATGGGTGAGTTTTTTGTCTTTTTTGTTAGAATGATTTCACTCATGCTTCATTAACCTAAGCAGCATTAAGGATATTTTATGACCTCCTGACTCCTCAGCCTGCAGGACCCAGAACACTTGTGTCTCATTACGGTCGTAGCATTGCTTGTGAGGTGAATCCCGCCACCTGCCAACTGTTACAACGCCACAGCTGCAGGCAGGCCTGTAGTTAGTGGTTTACCAGCACAACAAAGCCTTGATCGGCCTCTCTTTAATGCAACACAAGCCCCTTTTAATAGTGTCTGCCTTGACAGTGGCAGCTGTAGCCCCCCTGGTGCAGCTGGCTCTGCCTTAGTTAGAAAAAAAGTCCTCTGGCAGAGTAAGGGAATGATGTCACAATCATGGAGCCCCCTTGCAGAGATCATGCTGTCAAATTCAGCTGCGAGCCCGCCGGATTTGCCAGCAGGCCTCCATGTGGAGGACCCCTCGCATCGCTGGCTCACCAATGCCCCCTGGCAGGGCGAGAATGCAAAGTCTTGGAAACTAGTAACTCTTTCTGCCTCTAGCTAATGTGGGATCAGTCAGAGCTGTCAGGGTCATAATGAGTTTATTTATCTTAAACTAACCATATTTTACTTGGATTATAAGATGTAATATCGGAAACATCATGTGAACTACCCAGCTTAGTTCCTCCAAATGTTTACTGGCATGTTTGCTGTGGTGTGCAGGGGTTGTTACCTAAGCGGTGTATGTTCAAAGCTTTACTCCGAATGGAATATCTTTGATGGGATGTTTATACATACGTGTCTGTGCAGTTCACACAGAACAGCTGGCTGTCTCCACGTGGCATTTCGCATGAACGGGGTCTTTAACCTTCATTTGCTATCTGAAATGAACAAACTTGAGAGGAAAATCCCAATCATGTTAATGTGTCTTTTCTGGTTTTATTGATTGTGTATTTTGAAACTTTGTGAACATTTTTTTACGACAACCAGTCATGTCCTTAAAGAGAGAGCAAGCTGGTAGCTGCTGTTAAAGTTCAAATTCTTATTGCGGTCACAGACTCTGTGTCAGTGAGTTACCTCGTGACTGAATAAAGAGTTACATTGATTAATCAAGTTTAACATTCATCCACAAATAGAGGAAAATAATTGTAGAGAGTCTTATGAAGAATGACTTGAGTTGTGTTCCCTGGACTTCCTTGGTTAGTTTTGGAAAACTTGCATGAGAAGCTTGACACAACAATTATAACTCAGTTGCACAAACAGCATCATGTTTCACCAACCAACTCTAAGCCCAGCGAAGAAAAACACATTATCTCATTGTAAACAAGGGTTCTGGCAGTGTGTGAATGTGTGTGTGTAACATTGGGGAGCTAGTCCAACCAACAACAACAAAAAGTCCTCTGCTGGCCACAGCTTGACATCTCCATGGAAACCACAAAAATGCACCCCAGTCACCGGGAAATCAATTGCAACACAGTTCAGGTCCCTGTAGCATTGTTGCGTATTTGGTCATGGCCTGTAGTTGCTGGTTACACAAGTTTAAACTGTGCTTTGTGTGTGGAGGCAAAACAAAAGGCAACACTTTTTGGAAGGCCAAAGGGAAAATATTGAGAAAGAGAGATGTGACAGACAGGCAGGCAACATGGGCTTGCAGACAAGACAAGAAAAGAAAACGCATTATTTGTATCTTCTTAAGATTGAACTGTGACTGAATTAATCAAGATATTAAAGTGTATGTCATATCATGATGTCTATATCATCTTTAAAGACTATCTAGGCGAGGGTTTCACAAAGAGAGTGGAATAATCTGATGTAATCTAATAAAATATTCCTTCAACAAAGCTTTCCCTTGAGAGGATTGTAATTTTGTTAAGATTGTGTCAGAGAGCAGTCTTTCCCCTGCCTGCAACTAATGTTTGTTGTCATCATTGCCTAAACTGTTGAGTATTTATCCAATTAAAGTAATTGTTTATTCTATAAAACGTCCAAAAATAGTGAAATATGCCCCGTAAAATCAAATGTCAAAAGTGACATATTCAAGTTGTTGAATCTAACAACACTCAAAGATATTTAAATAACAATTATTTAAACAAGAAACACACAGAAAAGCAGCAAATACTAAATCTGAGAACAAGGGAAGGTTTTCCATTTTAGTGGGATGAATAACAAACTATTATCTGGAGTGAAATACATTTTCTGTGGATTGACTTATCTTTAAATCAACTTTTAATGTTCACATTCATTTATTATGGTCTTTTTATGGTAAGTTTATTTGGTGATTTGGAGTCTTGTGCCTGCTGCTGGATTAAACTAATATGTCTTTACCACTAGAGGGCGGGCTTGTGCTGTTGTTCCCTCTCTCCGTCAACCAAAATAGTTCCATGCTGGATTACTCTCAATCTCATTACTTATTGCACACATTTATCCATAATGCATAGAGGCACTTCCCCTGTCATACAGAGGTCAGACTACATTACCATATCTCATGCTAGCATTGATAATACATAGGATTTCCCCCAATAAATTATGCATCACAATCAAACACACACATGTTCTTTGTTTGGGTATGTAATCCTCATCTCTTTGTTCCTGTAAACTGACAGGAAGTAGGGTCTTAAAATAATACAATTCCGGACAAAAAAATATATGAGCAGTATTTGACTCATCACGGGTCTCACTGTGACTCACCCGAGTTCAACTGTCTAGGCATGACTCACATTCCCATGTAAAGGTAGGTTTACCGTGACTGTACCGTGACTGTACCGTGACCTGCCTGACACACAGACCCTATACTCTCTCTCTCACACACACACTGAGTCAAGACCCCTTAAGTCAGTTGTCCGTTTCCTGTGCTTTTCTAGCCCGGGCCTCTTCTTGTCTGACAAGTACCTCTGACATCTGGAACTAGAGCCTCTCAGTTTCCCCCCACTCTCTCCCTCACACGCGTCATTCTCACCAGGAAACAGTTTGAAGAGGGGCGATGAGGAGGTCATTCCCATGGGAGTGTGAACAGTAAAGAGGTGTGGTCCAGTGTAGTTTGTAGCTTTACACCTTGAAACTGTGACTTACTGTAAACCTGCATTTACAAGTTTTATTTAGTTATATTTGGAAAACGCATTATTGACAGCACTGTTTAATGTTAATGTTGGCAGTAATAAACCAATTACGAAGACTGAACTGCACTATTTATGGTGCATGATTCAGTTCAGTCTTGCTTCTCTCATGAACCCTTATTTCAGCAGCAGCAGGCAGTCATTTTCAGCCAACAAGCTCTGATAATGCTACCTGTGCAGCACCTAATGTTAGCTTAGGTTAGTTTAAAGCAGGTGAATGCAAAAGGCCCATATGTTTTTCTAAGGAGTTGGAGATAGAAACCAAAAAGACACGCTAGGCCATTCTTATAGGACTCCAGAAGCATGATGATAATGTTGCTTCATGTGCTAGATATGTAAAGTTGGAATTCTGCTTCTGCAGTCTTTTTGTAATATAATCCATTTCTTTTTAAGGCACTTTAACATTACAGATTTTCATAATTTATTCAGTTTACAACAACAATCCACATTATTTTACATTTGTGTCGTAAATGTAGGGGTTGGTTCTCACTGTCATTATGACCTCTAATAGTAACCAGCAGTAATTACAACTGTATCATCTCGCCTGTATCACAACCGCAAATTGACACCAAGAATAAACTCATATTTTCCTCAAAAAAACAAGTGAGCAGTCAACTGTTAAAAGAAAAGCTTACATCAAAAAGCAGTGAATTGCATTGTCATTAGATTTGTTTCTCTTGAGATCAACACTTATTAGTCTTTGTAGTAATGCTGAGTATGTAAGTGCATGAGGGAGTACATTTGCAGCATCTTGAAATTCTCATGAGCCAAAAATATTGTGCTCAGAATAGAAGATTAATGGCTCTACATTTATGTGTGTGTTATTTTATGGCAAACACAGAGTCTGAGCCTCTTCGGGGCTTGATGGCCAGTATTGATTTTCATTGTTGTCATTGGAGTGGTGATAATGGGCTCAACATGCACACACACACACGTGCAGACGATTGGATAAGTGTGTGGCTTGTTTTCTGCCCCACTGGGCGCGGACGCTCTTTGTTTCTGGATGAAAAGCTCCCATCCTCAGCAACCTCCCATCAGTAAACCCTCCGTCTCCATGGTTACGCTGTGGGACAAGCTGGTTCACTGCACTAAACGTCTGAATTATGGAAATATTTGTTTGAAGCAGGACAAACAGACACACACACACACACACACACACACACACACACACACACACACACACACACACACAAATAACACACACACATACACACTAACACTACGTCCCCATTAAGCTTTTCAGAGTCTACTGGTTAAAGTGTTTTGGTTTATTGTTGACTGCTTTCTAGAAAAGCAGAAGTGAGCTTGTTGCTCTCAGTGTAAATTGAGCACAGTACAGGGAAATGAAACCGAAAGAGGAACATTTTAATAGAGAAGTCATCTGTTTTGAACACAAGAGATGCCTGGGATACACTTTAATATCCTCAGTGGTTGCTTTAACCTCATGCCAGCCTTTAAATGTTTTGTGTTGTTCAAACACTGGAGGTCCTTAACTCGACCCTAACTGATGCCAACTGACCGTATCGCTGGTTAAACCCTTCTAATTAGGTGTAACTCCTGGACCATGTCATTGCTTAACTCTGTGTGTGTGTGTACATGTGTTTGTGTGTAATCTCTGTCAGTTCTCTTAGGTCAAACCTGCTGTACTCTATCCCCATCTACTGGCCAAAAAGTATTAACACAAACACAGACTGACAGATCTGATTAATGAATTCCTTTTACCACATCTGGATGTGGTTTTCACTGCAGGTGATGGATCCGCTCTCTCACTTACTTACTCAATCTCACTTTCTCTGACTCTCTCACACACACACACACACACACACACACACACACACACACACACACACACACACACACACACACACACACACACACACACACACACACACACACACACACACACACGCAAGTCCTTCTGATGTGAACCTCAGTGGACACACCCAGGGCTTCCCTCTTGTTAAGAACCAGATCTTACTGGTGACTCATACTGCGGTCCAGTTACAGACCCCCCCCCCCCCCTCCCCCCAAAAAATACAGAACAACTCTTCCCCAAGCACCTAAATCCTGTCAGAATATGGGCTGAGATCAGCATGTGCTTGTATGAAATGTATTAGGACAAGGGAAAAAAAGAATGTTTTAATGATTTGGGACTTAAAACTGGTAAACAGAGACTTTTATGTTATTGTCTTCCCACCTCATCTCAAAATATGGGAATATCTGGTTGTATTTAGATTGTGTATATTTTGCTGTAAGTATCCCTAGTATTTGTATCAAAGCACTTTGGGAAATGTACCTCTCTTCTATGTCACTTTTACCTGGCTTTATAGTGATTTTGCTCATTGAGTGAAGATACATTTAAAAAAAAAAATCTTCCAGTAATTGTTGAGCCCTTTTACTGAAAATCATTAAGTAAACCATGCTGGAGCATTTAACATTTTTGAATTTTTCCAAGCATATTTATGAAAATCTGTGAAATTTGCTTAATTAATTCATTGTAAAGTATGCATTCATTTTTGTGAAAGTTATGTTATTCTGGTGAAGTAATAGTGCAGGCGATTCAAAATCTATTTTTGCAAGTTTAATTGTCGGCTTGTTGATTTTTATACCATACAGAAATAAAATTAACATCAGATATTCTACAGTATGCGTTGGAATTGGTCAGCAGTGTTATAATTAACAGCAAGATCAGTTAAAGGTCCCATGTCATGGCCATTTCTACTGATCATATTTCCTTATTTCCTCATTATTGTTGAGGTATACTAGAATAGATTTAAATTGTGCAATTTTCCAAACTCACATTGGTTTCTCATACAGCATCTCTGTAAAGTATGTATTCACCAGGTATTCACTCTCTGTCCTAAACGGCTTGTTGGAGCTCCTGCCCCCCCCCTCCCTGTGAGCCCAGTGTGCTCTGATTGGTCGGGACGTTGCGAGGCTCGCACACACAAACACTCACAGCCGAAGTAAAAACAATAAGTGTGGCTTGATATTGAGTAAGAAAAAGGTTTATAACGCTGTGAGAACGGGTCTGCGGAGAGCATTTCTCCGCGATCCCAACTCGTCTATTACCACCGTTCAGGGAGCTCTATGCAAGTCAATGGGGACTCCCTGTTAGTTAGCCAAGGGATCCTGGTGTGTGAGGTGCTCCGCGGATTGGTCCATTTGGGCCAATCCGGTAATTTGTTGTTGATTTGGGTGTTCACACGTCAGAGAACCCAGGAAGAAAACAATGGAAAATGAGAAATCTCCAACGAGGCGTTCTGGGGCAGCATAGACTGTGTTAGAGTTTTACTCCCTACAGGGTGTACTTTGAGGGTTTTTAACTCTGCAGACCGTTTACATGCATAAAAACCTTCATAACACACAAGGGGACGGGTAATAACCGGAAAAGCATGACATGGGCCCTTTAAGTAACTTAAAGCCACACAAAATACTGGTATGATCCCTCAGATGAGGAGTTTTAAAAATACTTCAAAAAACTGTAGATATACATTCCTGCATCAAGACCTCCCCCTGTCTGAGCATGTTTTTCTCTCTGTCTGGATGACATTGTCTGTCAGTGACGGTGCGATTCACATGAAAAGTAGATGAGAGGCAGACTGAGGCGGGGGTTCAGAGGGCGATGGGGCTTGTGTTGTCCCTGTCATCCACTACCTGCTCCTCTCCGGGCCTCTCCGGCTCCGCGCGCTGCTCCTGTGTCTGCTCAGTGCTGCGTGTAATCGATTACTTTTACTGTCATTGTGGAGGGAACTCCGTTGAGCGGAGGAGTGCGTCCTTTCTTTGTTCCAGCACGTGTGGGCAAAGCACTAGGGAGAACACACACACACACACACACACACACACACACACACACACACACACACACACACACACACACACACACACACACACACACACACACACACACACACACACACACACACACTCACTATGATCACGTGAGCATGTAAGAGATCCATATGGAGATTAATTTGACATTCTCAATTGTAATCTACATGTGGTTTGAGAGGCTTTTCAGTTTGAGTTTTTGCAAACGAAGCGTGAAAACCATACTTACACCCTAAGATAACTACATTTAGTTCACTGGTGGTTGAGGTTGTTTTTAAATATATTATTTATCTGCCTGGCTTTGTCTTTAAGGGATGATGTAATCGTCTCCAGCTGTAACAGCCGGACGCTGCGGACAAACAATTATGACATTAATCTGTTAATGTGCAAAAGTGGCACAAATCCACTGACACACATATGCGCAGAGACGCATACACAAACACATTAAAAGATTTAACAGGGAGTAACATATGGGGCTTCTGGGGGATTTGTTGTCCTAGAAAGCCCCTGACACCTTCTATTTCACTGATAACAATATCCTCATGTACCTTTGTGTTCTCTTATGTTTGCTGCAGTTCTTTGGGCTACACAATTTCATTATTAACCTTGTTCATTCACTTCGTAGTTTACTTTCAGTCCACACAAAAAAGGCTTGATAAGTAAATAAACGTTCTTGTAATTGTCAAATCATTCGTGGCGACTTCCAGGGTTGGCAAAGAAAATATTTGCTTTACTTATTTATGTTACGTCACTCTTCCTTTGGATGTCTCGCTCTGTCTGTCCTCACACCTACAGTAGGTGTTAATGTCCATGCTTACTGCGGTCAATTGTGAAAGGCCTGCCTCCTGTCATTCTGCACGGATATGTTTAGTTTGACTACAGGCCCTTTTTATGATTGTGAAACATACTGGTGTTGAGCAACAAACACATGTTCTGGATCCAAGCATGGGAACCGCACTCAAATCCTTCAGACCGGTTTTACCACATTCTGCTTTGGAAGGAGAGAAAAGTTTAGAGTCATTAAAGTTAATATTTGCTCTGCCTCCTTGCTGTCCTTTCTATGAACTTCTACAAAATATACCTCCTGCTTCTATCCTCTCCCTCTTGAAGGCCGTGTCTTTCAATTTTACCAAACAACGCCAAAACCACTGCCACGGCTACTGTTGCCCTGGCGCCCTCCCCCCCACTACCCCCCAACCCCAGTCCCACAGAGGCGTGGTAAATCTCTATGGAGACGCTATGGCATAATCCCCACTAATCCCTGGCTTCCTCTTATGGCAGGGTTGAAAAAGAATAAGAGAACTCAAGGATATGGTCAGCAGTCTGCAAGGACAGAGATGGGGGGGGGGGGGGGGAGATGGTGGCCATAGTGTGTGTATGTGAAGACCCCCACGTAGTTCAGAGGGATGTGTTACCATGTCAACAATACTAGCTTGCAAAGGAAATAAACGGAGTGTGTGTGTGTGAGTGGATTCTTCTTAATTTACAGAGGTTAAAATGTCATGACTTCGGCCCGATGACCGATTTCACCCCATTTCCTTTAAGGAAAGAGTCCCAACCCTCTTCCTGGAGAACTTAACTGAATTCTCTTAAATTTGTTTTATTATGATATGATCACACCTGACCTATAGAGGACATGAAAAGGAGGAAATGACCTGAAAATAACAACTGGCGGTGAACATGATGCTAAACCAACAAGCATCGATATAACACATCAAGACTGACATCATTCAGTCAACAGACCTTTGCTTTTGAGACTTTGGAGGAAGGCTTCTGATTTAATTACAAACTGGAGTATAAACAAGAGAAATGTGGATATACAAAACATATGTGAACAATGCAATAAATGTAACATATTAAAAGTTGATCAACTAAATCTAATATATTTTACATCTTAAATCCTATTAGTTTTTTTGTAGAGACCACAGCAAGACAAAAGTATTAAAACTATAAGAAGTGGGCCTATAGTTAATATGTTTTGCCAAGCATTGCAGCAATAGGGATAGCAATGTTGGCTTTCAAATTTGACCTATTGAATGGATTTAGAAAAGAAAATACATTGTTACTTTTTTTTTACTGACGTAAAATGGATAGGGTTGTACCTTCTGAACATCTGCATGTTATCGCTGTGAACAGCTTCTCATTCTTCACATGTCCTTTTCTCCATTCCATTGTATGTGATTTTTCACTGTGAGCTCTATACATGTATTTTCACTCACCTCTTTTGTATTGAGGGAGCAAAAGCAATCTTAGAGTTAGACATCTCAGAACCTGGTGAAACACAAAAGACACTTCATGGATACCACCAGGGTGGGGAACCATTTGTTTTTCTTTGCAAACAAACCCTTTATTAAAAGTGCATTTTCAATGTTGAGAGTTTGAGGAAACGATCAGGTTCCTGACGGTTGGTTCCCACAGTAAATGACACACCCCCACCCCCACCCCCACACACACACACACACACACACACACACACACACACACACACACACACACACACACACACACACACACACACACAGTCCTCTCACCTTGCTCTCACTCAATCATGCCTGCCCTTTATATCCATACAACCTTTAAAGTACATGCTTAGTTCCTCTATAGGGGGTAAATGAAACTGCATGGTTAAGGAAAAGCTTTTGAATGGAAGCTGCATCAAATCTTTGCTACACACACACACACACACACACACACACACACACACACACACACACACACACACACACACACACACACACACACTAAAGCTTAGAGGGTTAACAGTGGGGTGTTACGGGGGTTTGCAATGCGCATAAGAATCAACTCTGCTTCCCTCCCGTTGACTCCCACCGTGTTATTCTCTTGAGTTGTTTAGACATTAGTCACAGACTTTTCTTTCTGCTCTCCCGCCATCGTTCTCCCTTCCTGTTCTCCTTATTACACCATCTCCTAATCTCATGCTTCCCTGTATGCACCAGTGCTCCCAACAGTGAACATATCCTCATTATTTCCCCGCAGACATAAATTAAGCTGGTTGTAGCACTTGTTGAACTATATTTGAACTGTTTCGTACATTTCTTTTGTCGTTCATTTCGTTCCTCTTGTTTTCTTTGAAGAAAAAGCATCTTTGAAGTCAAGTTTTCTGAGCAGTTCTACTTGCGATTGTCCACAGCAGAGCTTGAGAATAGCGTCCTCTCAGGACAGAGCCTAATTAGATGTTTTCGGTGGTCCAGACATGGAGGGTCCCCTCACCTAACCACAGGGGCACCTTTTCAGAAAGGGGACACACACTTTGATGTTCAACTTCGAATGTGTGTCCATGATGTCATGTGTTCAGCATTTGGTTTTTAAAACCTTGGTCTGTTGTTATGTTAGTGAGCTACGAGACTGAGCATGCAGGCATACATACTATGATTTGACTCTTCCTCTGGGGGAAGAGGCTGTTTGCCAGGAAATCACACAAAAGAATGTGTGTGTCTGTGTTTTGACAGATCCTTTCAATTCACATACCACATTTCAAACTGGTTTTTTAAATATAAACATACAAAAAAATTGTTTAAACAACCCTTAAAATAAAAGGAAAAAATACAATAGAACTCAAATACAGCAAGTAACGACTAAATGCAGCAAACAAGTAAACTATTTCACTTTAATGGTTAAACTTTTAAAGAAATAATAGCATTCATAGTCATAGAGTTCATAATAAAAAACAGAGAGAAAATAAAAAAAAATGTAATTCAGGAGAGACTATCCTTCTATCAGTTACTTCACATTTTGTACTGTGTGTGTGTGAGTGTGTGAGTGTGTGAGTGTGTGTGGACATGAAAAGAGTGAGGAAAGCAAGTGTTGTAGTGTGAAGGTTTTTGAATGATAAAACAAAAGAGAAAACATCCCTTGATGACATTTTTAGGTTGACTAATTATAGAAGTCCTTTTCTGTGTGTGATCATGAAGAAGTATTTCAGTCAGATAAATGAGTGTGAGGGGGTGTTTTGTTTACATACAGTTTGTATCTTTGTTGCATGTGCAAATGTGTGTCTGCGTGTGTGTTCCTGGTCTGATAAGGGGGATGAGTTTTCCCAGGTCTGTTGTCTCTTTCATGAGCAGACAAGTGACAGGTTCCCAGGGTCAAATGGATGACCCTGCATGTGTACTGTCATTAAACAGTTACATCACCACCTAATTATACTGGCCTGCTGCACCGACACAGGCATTGAACCCCAGCACTGTGGTCTGAGATACTAAGTGAAAAAGAGGGTCAAAAGGAGACGGTCTTTGATGAGAAGAAGCAAAAAAACAGACAGGGAGACTGAGGGCATGTCTGGGCATGAGTCAGTGGTCAAAGCAAAATCTGGCCAGACAGACTTGGAGCGCTGTCCAGCTACCCTTTCCAGAAACTCGGATGAGAGTTGACATAAATTAGAGCAAAGGCTCACAATGACTTAAGGGGGATTGTGTGTGTGTGTGTGGTGTGTGTGGGGGAGTGTTTGTGTGCACATAGACACTGTTTTTGTTTCTCTTTATTAGTAACGCTAGGCAACAACGATGGCAGTGGCTCCACACACCTGCAGTTCAGCATGCCAATGTGCCAATCAGACCCCAAAACACACACACACACACACACGCAATTTTTATTTTTTTATTTTTTTTATTTCCTCTTTAGCGTTATTATTTATTATTTCCTTTCTGTTCTGTTTTCCATGATGTGGAATGGAACAATGTGTGATGACTGCTTGGACAGGCTTTTGCACACACACACACACACACACACACACACACACACACACACACACACACACACACACACACACACACACACACACACACACACACACACACACACACACACACACACTGACTCTGTGCCCACCTGGCCCTGCATGGTACGGCTGAGCAGTGGCCTGAAGAATCCTGTCTTTGTTTCCTCTCTGCAGTTTAAAAGAGTGTCTTAAGATCTCTTTTTCTCCCTCTCTGTGGGTAATTGTTTTGGGCCCCGTCCACACGGACACGAAACGGGTTGTATCTGCTACAGTTCTCTATCGTATGGACGGTTCGTCCACACAAGGCCGTAACGGAACCGCGGAAACGGAGCCCTCAAACGGTAACGGGTCCCAAGGTGGGTAGATCTGCGGACGAAACGCTCTGGGGGGCCTAACGGCTCCGTGTGTACGTCCTATACGATCATTTCCTGATAACGATGACGCCATAGCCCCGCCTCTCCCCACCTCTTCTACAGATGTTAGAGCAAAAATCTACAGCTCCTCTACCACAACCATCAGCAACAAGTGGACATGGAGAACTACATGAACTACATGTTGCTAAATCCACCGCGGAGAATAAACAGAAGGGCAACCAGGCAACCATGGTTGGGGGGGTCTTCTTCGCTGCTTTTGGTGTATTTTGTGGCAGAAGTACAGCGCCACTTACAGGCCCGGCATATGTACTACAGCGTCTACAGCGGGTCGAGCGTTCTGGTGTGGACGGACACGTCTCTTGAGCCGATACCGTGTGGACGGAAGACTTTTTTGATATCGAATTCGGTTAGTTTTTGTTTTCGTCTCCGTGTAGAGGCAGCCTTAGGCGCCGTTTACACGAGGAGAAAACTGCTTGTATCTGCATAGTTTCGCGTGCGTATAGCCCTATTATTTACACGAGGCCGATAGAAACTGACCCCACAAACGATAACAGGTCCCAAGGTGGATAGATTTGCAAACGAAACGCTCTGGGGGGTCAACCGAGTCCGTGTAATCACCTCTATACGAATATTTCCTGAAAAAATAACGATAGCCCCACCTTTCCCCACCTCTCCTGCTCACTGCTGTAGCATGGCTGTGTTAATTAAACGCACAAGGGGTTCTTGAATGAAATAATATTATAAAAGGCAAACCAGAATTGTTAACGCCCAATATACTCCTTAAACAAAATAAACAGAGTCAGATTTCATGCATTGATCCATTATATTGACAAAGGAGGATCTCACCCGGTGTTTGTAGAGAATATCTCTCTGAGCGAGTCCTCTCCACGGAGACATGCTCCTCCTCCTGTCAGTAGCTACTGCTAGTGCTACTGCTACTGACCATGCTACAGATATTAGTGCAAAAATATACAGCTCCTCTACCACAACCATCAGCAACAAGTGGACATGGAGAATTACATGAACTACATGTTGCTAAATCCACGGCGGGGCGTAAACAGAAGGGTAGCCATGGCAACATTGCTGCGGGGCTGCTGCGGAGTCTTCTTCACTGCTTTTGGTGTATTTTGTGGCGGAAGTTACAGCGCCACTTACAGTCCCGGCATATGTACTACAGCGTTTCCAGCGGTCTCGTTTGAACAGACACGTTAAATGAAACAAATGCATGTGAACGGAAGACTTTTTTGAATACGCATACTGTGCATAAACGCAAACGGTCCCGTGTGAGCGGGGCCTGAATCTCTTAACTTTTGTCTCACTTTCTCGACCACTCACACCATTTTCTTCACTGAAAAGACAGCGTTAATTATCTCCATCTCACCCCCTCCATTGTCTGTCTGTCTCTCTTTTTCTCACCCTTCATTCATTTATTGAATAGGCCCAGCAGACAGGCAGATCTATTCACTGGGGTCCACTCAGTGCTTAAAGTGTTTAAACACCACTGGTTGTGAGGGGCAGAGCTCGGGGAGGGGGTAGTGGACACATGATACCCACTCTATTCCACTGCAAGTCTCCAATAGCCAATACACACTTTGTTACAATAGAAACACTAGAGTCCTTTACCCTCCCTGCTTCATTACATCCTGATGGAGGCTGATTGCCACTGTTGGTTTGGCTATAAGCCAGCATATCTCCAGACAGGGGGCAACTGTTGAAAGATATTTATGTGATAAACCAAAGGTGGTTATTTCAATGATATGTGTGGTTATGGTTTCCCCATAATTAAGCCCATAAAGGTTTGCTTTTTATCAGTTGGCAGAAGTTGAACGTTTTATGAACATTATTTATTTAAGTTTGACGGTGCTGTGCTTAAGTATATCCATATGCCACTTTGTACTTGTACCCTTTACATTTCTGGGGCATTCTTTACTTTTACTCGACTACAATAGATACATTGCAGATTAAGATTTAACATACAAAACATATGGCTCGACATATGATTAGTTGTTACAGATTAAAGTATCCAACCGTATGAAATAGTTCAAGTTAGCTCCATCTCCTCTCCTCTAGCTTCAGCATATGTCCCATCATTAATGATTTTCTAATTTTGCAATAAGCCAGGTCTGTAGTTGTAATAAATGCATATCAGACTGGACAATCTGCAGCCCTTCCAGAAGTAATATAAATGCTGTAAAGGAAAAGCAAGATATACTGAAGCAGGAAATATCCCAGCCAAAGGCATGTTTCAAAGTATGGCAACCAAACATTTGTTCTTACAAATGATACATTAATTATGATTGCTGAAGCATGAACACATTATTAACCACAATGAAATGAAAGCCTGTATTTATCAATAACAATACAATGATATGTTCTTATGGGCAATCCTAAAAAAAGAGTTCATGAACTGTTAGTGCTTTCAGTCCCGTTCGACTTTGTCAAATATTGAATGCAAGGTTTGTACTTGTATAGTAAACTATGTTCGCGTCATGGTGTTGATACTTGTACTTAATAAAGGGTCTATCTCCACTGTTAGCCTATATATTTGTAAGTTGGAATGAATGCGAGCCTTCACAGCGTTGGTATCAGGGGGTTAACTCAGAGGTGTCAGCGGGCTGTCCCTCTTGCTGATTAGAGTTTTAAGAGTGTGAAAATGTCTTTGAGGTGTCGCATCAGAGAATGTGATGACTGCGTTTTTTTTATCCTGCGGCTGAACGCGCGGTAAAGCCTTTTATGTGTTTTTTAGTAAAGGCACAGCTGGTCGCGATCAGCAAAACGGGGGCCGGAGGAGGAGGAATTTGGGGTGTTGCCTTTCTATCCATGCCTCCCTTCCATGCTCATCGCCTCCTCCCTCGCTCCCTCCCTCCCTGGCTGAGCGTGTGTGTGAGAGAGAGTGAGTGGAGGCACTGCGGGAGCAGGGCAGTCAGTTAACGCTGCTGACTCTCACAGGCGGTTCCCTTTTATCAGCGGCGGAAAGCACCGGGTGGATTTTTCTCTCTCTTCTCTCAGCGCCGGGATATGCCAAACGGAAACAAAGCGGTGTGAGAAGCTGGACAGTTGTAGAATGAGCGGGCGCGTGCTGAACGGGAAAATGCTGCAACTCCCGGCTCCGCAGCGCGCGGGGAGGACAATGCACTTTCTGTCAAGGTAATAGATGCGATCTCATGTGAGTGAGAATGCCGGGGGTGACGCTCATTGACACACTGGTGACATTGCTTTTGATTGTTTTGTATCGCTATACAAGAGTGAGGTCTGATAGTGGTGAATGTGTTGGAGAAGCTCAGTGCGTAAAAAGCCGCAGCATGTCTCATTGATAAAACTCTAACAGCTGCATAGTGGTGTAACATTATTGTAACCGGCACATTAGGCTGCTATAGGATACAGTCTCTCAGTCTAGACGCAGAGTATATGGTGAGCGTATAGATGGAGCTATAGTCTGCACAGCATAAAGGCACAGACCTCAATGCGCAAATGTTGAATCAGCACAGTCTTATAATTACGGTTAATGTATCCCATAAGAAGCAGCATTTAAAAAGCACTATGATGTGTCTTAGCCTAAAAGGACTGTCAAAGCAACGGGAACTGCATTACTGCAAATCATCTAATGACACTAGTAAAGTACTGATGGATTGGAATACTGCATGTGTACGCGCATAATGTGAGTGCGCGCCTTAAGTGTTTCTGTGATTTACGGTCGGCTGTCCATTGTTTAAAACTGCATGCGATGACAACTGATGTGCTGGGGTCTGGTGGGCGGCAGAGGCAGGTATGCATGTGAGTGGGTGGGTGTGTTCGCATTGATCCGCTGCGGGACCGAGCCGCATTCTGATCGGCTGACCTACATTTTGAAAGACGCCTTCTCCCGTATTTGTGCTGTGATTGGGTGAACAGCAGCAAGCCTCCTCAGTACCATCTTTGTGCCCACACATTGAAATTGTATAAATGTATATATATTTATGTGGGCTAATAGGCCTGCTGGTATGAGTGAGCTATTGGGGACTGAGGAGATGTACAGTATGAAAGACTTGTATTGTGACATAGCAAATAAGTAATATATTGAGAAGTATCTGTGAATGCATTAAGACAACATGGAAAGAGATGTTGTTATTGATTATGTGTGTGTGGCTGTGTGTGTAGGGGAAGGTTTGAGGGTTTGGTGGGGGTCAACTTTGCTCTTTTTGGTCGACTGACCCCTAGAGCATCCATCGACCCCTTTATGTAAACCCATTAGAGCAGAGTGGCCTGATATTGGGGCATTAGACACACAATCAAAGCACACAAACACTTTCATGAGTAATCCATCGACACACACTTATTTTCAGTTTTAGTCCCAGAGGCCCAGCCACACTGTTTTTATCTGTGTGTTTAAGTTGGTCATGTGTTCTTAAACGGACTGGCTGTCAAAAGGCTGATAAACAATGATGGAGAGCAGAGGTGGTATTAGTAAGAGTATGTGTCGCGGCACATGTAGTGTGGGTGTCAGAATGTATGCACATGCGTCTGTTTAACGAAACATTAAACATCCATCATTATCTAACAAGTTCCAGATCAACTGTATTAGTCATATTGAAAGCAAGCCAACATTAACTTGTCTGTCTTGTGTGTGTTGTCAACTGAACAATATACAAACAGCCTGCTCAGCAGGGCCCACCCCTATCTAGATCCACCGCAGATTACCAGCAGGAACTTGTTCCAAAAGGCTGATTTGCAACTTGATGACATCACTGATTTGTGTTTGTCACACCCAAATCCTCTTTGATTTTTAAAAAATTAAATAAAAATGGCACACTGGTCACTTTGATTCAAACCAGGCCTGTGTCATAGCTGATATCATGCAGCTGTTTATGGGAAGTGTTGGTCACTGTAGCTCTGATTTGTTGAATGCATTAACAGTTTCTTGCCATCACATCAGCTGCTTCATTTGAGACCCACTCTGGTAATTAGAGCTGAAGTCCGTAATGTTTTAAATTAGTATATCTTAATTATGTCCATCTGTTTGGTGGGGAGCAGTGAGACGGTACATTCACCACGCTATTGAAAAATGTAAACGGGTTAGTCAGATGGCACCTGTCAGCTGACAGCTCCAATGTTCTTTTGTAAATAAAGCTGTTTGTTATTTACGCACACAAACACACAAATGTGTTTGAGTAAAGGGCTCAGGGTCAAAAATAGATCAAGTTGTTTTGGAAACACACTTTGTTGACTCAGACAATTGATAAACTAGACTTGGGTCAACGGCCTGTTGGCGAAGTTGTCGCACCCTCGTGCTTCCTGAACAGGTTTTATTAATCCTTAGCGCACCTACATGTCCACCCACCGGCAGATACATCTTAAAAGATTAGACATTAAAAGCCTTCTATCAACACAGGCGTATGATTTAAAGAAAAAATATGTCTGTACACATTGAAACTGCAGAGTAATGTCAAAACTATTTAAATCTCTTCTACTGGGTGTGCAGACGCTTGATACAGCACCAGACCAACCACGCCAGTTTATGTCTAACCTTTTCACAAAGGCTTTACTTGACTTACTCCCCATTGAAAGCCTTTTCAGGTCCATTCACACACGGGTTCATTTTGGATGTCAAAACAGTTACGGTCAGTGCATGGAAGACCAATATGGAGAAGAACACATGACCACAAGTGTTCTGCGGCCTCTGACTCTTGTTGTTTTGTAATTAAGTGAACAACTTGACTTGCACTGCCTACAAGGTCATTAGGGAGACCTGGGAGCGAAACAACAGATGCTTGTTGTAACCTGTGCTTGTAAGACACATGCACCTACCATTTTTTATTGGACACACAGGAGCCTGTGTTCACAAACAGAGCTCATATTTTCATGAGGTGGTGTTCCTGTGGTTTAGTGAGTTTCTCTGTTACATCAAAGTCAGAGCAGGACCTACAGCCAGACAACAGTGCACCGTAACAGGCTAAGAGAGAAAGCTATACGCCTAACCTCAAAGACCATGGAAGGAAATAACCTCTGGATGTCATTTTCACCTGATATTGAAGTACTTTTAGGAAATGTAGAGTTAGTTAAAAGTGCACACAATGTCCTGTATTGAAACTTTCAGAGTTTTCTTTGAGTTAAATGGAATGTGAGACCATTGGCAACAAACTCAAGGCCGCAGCTTCTGGTTTTATGGAACCTCTGGACCGGTCACTATATTTTTGTGTGTGTCTGTGCACTTGTGTGATGGTATGCATATGTGCGTCTGCATATGTTGGAGGATTAGGGAGTGGGAACCCAGAATACACTCGCTGGAATGTGAAGTGTGTGTTTTGAGCGGCCCGAGGGCAAGGAATGTCTACAGAAACTCACTGTAACAACTTGAAGTGGCATGACCAGAGTGCGTGTGTTATGAGTGACAGCAGGTGATGGGTGCAGGCCCCCGCTGGCTGCGCCCCCAGGGCCGGTCAGTCGCCACCACATGTGTTCCAGAATGCGCGCAAAAAAAAACATACAGCGACCTGTCTGTCCACCCCACAGCATGGGAGTAATGTGTGTGTTTTAATAGTTGTCTGTTCTATCTCAGCCAGAAAACGTGAAAGAGTATCTCTGCTCCAGTCAATGGGCCTTTCATTCTTTTTTGTTCAGGTGTTGTTTGGACAACCTTTGGCAGGTGCTTACTAGCGCTCTACTCGGATCTGTAGCCTCTTTGTGTAGCATGATGTGATTTAAACATAACATACAATCATATTTAATTCAAATGTTCTCACTTTCTTTTTATTTATATCCAAACTTATCTTCTCTTAAAACCAACTTGAGAGATACAGCTTTGCGCCTTAAGTACCATCAGCCTACAATCCACTTATCCACGCCTGTCAGCACAAAATGTTACATCTCACAGCAAAAGGAAAACTGACTGCTGTTGTCTGTACTAATCTGCAGGATTAACACATAATCAAGTTGTGACAGTAGCTAATTAACTGTCGTCATTAGGAAATACAAAACTGATCATAACGTTATAGGCAGAGGAGGGAAAAATATGTCTTTGTGTTGGGAGAGGTTGCACCCTGACATGTTATTTACAGATTTGTAGCAGTTGTTGTGACTGAGGCATGTTGAGCCACTGCCCTTTTCCCAAGAATGGCTTAGATCATGCTGACTTCATAGCTCCCCCATCTGCTGTACTATATGTGCATGCATATGTGTGTGTGACAGTGTGAGCTGGAGGGAGATAGTTCCCTGTTGTGATGCATTTGATAATGCTTCAACCACAGTTTCCTCATTACTGTAAATGAACACCATCGTACAATTTTCTGTCAATATCAGTATTAAACTTGGCTCTGTGCAACATTGTCTCTTCCTAAAAACCGGGTTAGCTGTATTGCATTTCATTCTTTGTTGTCGTTGACATGTCTGGAGGGAGCCCAGAGGAAATTCTACCCCAGGATCCAGCCCCTGTCCCGGGCCTCTGCGTGCCGGGGTTCCCCTTGTTAGCCCCGCCCCAGTTCTTAGCCCTTGAGTTGAGGCTGGGAAGCGCTCCACACTGAACCCCAGACTGAACTACTTATGGAGGTGATTTAAAACACTGTTCCACCTTGTCCCGGGAGTGCTGTCCCTCTTCTGCTTCCTGCTCTCGTGTAGAGAAGAAAAGGACTTTGGAAGAAGCTCAGGGTACTTGTGGAGTCAAGGGTTATTGGGTCATATTTGAGCTCTGCTGGTCACCACATTCATAACACACTTAGAAATGTTAAAGTCTTGTGAAATCTAGCATGTGTGACCTTATTTCTTGTACTCTTTACACCAAAAATCACTGAGTGGAGCAAATGTTAAACTATTCTCTCTCATTCTTATTTAGAAGTTTTGCAGTTCATGCTAAAGTTCAAAGGGAATAGTTTATATTGTGGCTGCACATATAGCCCTGCATCAGCAGTGTTTAGACTGGGGGCAGTAACCTTTCAACTTTAACCTTGTTTCAGCTTAGTGAGAAATAGACAAGTACAACAAAGAGCAGTATGTGTCTGGTGCCTCTCAAAGAATCATCCCCACACCTCTCCTTGCTCCTTCTGTTTTTCCTTATTGGGGCTTACAATGTGAGAAGATCAAGCTGACCTAGTTGGCGTCAGCATGATCAACAGTCACACACGTTTTGGATCCAAGAGTATTTCACCACTCAAAGTTCCTTATATGAAGCGTGGAGCCTTCCACCGTTCCGTCTGTCCTGTTTCATTTCACGGGCAAGAAGAGCCAAGTGGACGTGTTGAACTCTGAGCAAACCTCGTCCCTCCACCCTGGGGAGGTCATGAAGAGGGAAGAGATTAAAAGATAGATTTGCTGTCTGGGGAGAATTTTGCTGAAGCAATTTCTTCTTTTCCTAAGCTGTACAGTTTTAACCAATCTATTTCCACCTCCCCCACACTCAGTTTACTGACCAGGAGCCCTGATGCGTCTTAGTGCCTTTTCAGTGCAGTGACTTTCCATCAAAAAGCCCCAAGCATTTGCAGAATGTGTCCCCATCCCTGGAAGGAAACCTTGGAATAATAATGTTCCTCCACACACAGACACACACCTTAAAGCCAATAATACACAATATAGAGTAACCCTCAGTGGAGCAGTGACCTGAGCATAGCTGCCGTTTCCAGCATCTACTAACATCACACACTTCTGACAGCTAATTCAAGCTTCTCTCCAAGGGACAATGTCAATTTAGTGCATTCGGATGTGTATGCGTTTGTGAGTGTGTATGTGTGTGTGTTTGTGTCGGATGTCTCTGCGCTTGTGAGTGTGTATGTGCGTGTGTGTTTGTGTCGGATGTCTCTGCGCTTGTGAGTGTATATGTGTGTGTGTTTGTGTCAGATGTCTCTGCGTTTGTGAGTGTGTATGTGTATGTGTGTGTGTTTGTGTCCTAAACCCCCAGGCCATTGCTGGATCTGCCTGTCAAAAGCACAACAGGGTTTCTCCTCTGTGATGGCCATTTAGGGATGTGGCCTCGTATTTCCCTCCACACACACACACACACACACACACACACACATACATATATATATATATATATACACTTACAGGACCACTAGCCGCGGACCCTGGTCTGCTCTGATCCTGTTGGCAGATGGAATTAACAGTAATTACGAGCTCATTAACTCCAGCCCTTTCTGTAATCCTCTATAATGCCCAAATACTGCTGTGTGTGTGTGTGTGTGTGTGTGTGTGTGTGTGTGTGTGTGTGTGTGTGTGTGTGTGTGTGTGTGTGTGTGTGTGTGTGTGTGTGTGTGTGTGTGTGTGTGTGTGTGTGTGTGTGTGTGTGTGTGTGTGTGTGTGTGTGTGTGTGTGTGTGTGTGTGTGTGCGTGTGTGTCCGTGTGTCCGTGTGTCCGTCCAAGCAGTCATCACACATTGTTCCATTCCACATCATGGAAAACGGAACAGAAAGGAAATAATAAATAATAACGCTAAAGAGGAAATTAATTTCTCGTTTTATTATGTACTAAACGGCCAGCTGCTTGCACAATGTCGTTTTTAAGTCAGTCTTGTCAATGATTTACTGTTAGTGTTTAACAATACAACTCAGTAGAGAATCTCCATTGGGTTGCTAATTAAAAGCCATTTTCTTACAGCTGATTAGTCATACTCTAAGTTCCCAAGTGCCCAGACAACCGCATGTCATAATAAAAAAAAAGGCAATTTACTGCTGCTAAAAGTTAGCACAGCGTGTATAGCAGTGTGTCTTTTCTGAGAACTTACTGTGACTGCACTGCAGCAGATGGATGATACTTTATTAGAATAAGGAACTGAAATGACATTTGTAATCATCTGCCTGCATCTGAAGTCTGCATCCCAGACAGGAAATGTACACCATGATCACCATAGACACAATATTACAGTCTGCAGTGGCTGTCTTTACTTTACCTCCTGTGTCAGACTTTGAGGCTTTCAAGATATAAGAAGGGCTTGGCCTGCAGATGGATTTTTTCATAGCCGTATATGCTGCCGCAGTGAAGGATAACTAAAATATATTTGACCTACAGATAGTTTGAAAAGCTTATCCAGCCACACATAATAAATCTATAACATCCCAACTTCTCCTATGTCTTCTTACCAAAATCATTTTGTTAGAATAGTCTGCTATATGCTTGAGTACATTTTTATATCATTTATTTTATCTCAAAGGAGACAATTTACTCCACGTTCAAAATTAGCATAAAGGCAGTCCTTGTCTGGTGTTGTCAGGCATCCCACAATAATAATTATAATGATTATAATAATTATAATAATACAACTGAATGTACAATAGTTAAATATATAATACACTGTGGTCAAAGCATATAGAGTGAAAAGCTAGTCATAAGCCACCAAGGTGAATCACAAATCTGAGGTGTGTGTTTTTGTGTGAGTGTGTGTACAGTAATTGTGTGTGTGTTGGCTTCCTGACGATAAGCTGCTGTAGTGGTCCAGGGACCCATATTGTTAGCCATCTGTGCACACAGGCCACATATTCTCTCTCTTCCAATCTCATCAGGTGAATGCCCACCCACAGAAATTAGATTTTAAGATCACACACAAAATCAGCAGGATTTATACTATAACCATTGTGAGGTTTAATTTGACAGTACAGCATTTTTAAATACTTTTCCAGTTGGTCAGTGCATCCACAACTGTGTTAATAGAGAATAAGCGTCACATGATGGCGGGTGTGGCTCCTTCCCGTGCAAATTGGTCATTTGATCCTTTGAGTGTGTGTGTGGATGTGTGTTACAACAGGGTCATTGTATGTATTTGTGAAAACATCCCTGTTGCATCCACTTTTATGCCTCCAGACTGAATCCAGACAAATATCCAGAAAGGAAATCCTGCTGGAAATGTTGCTGTTAAATATCAAATGTTCCTCTTAAGTTGACCACTTAGTTGATCTCTTCCATTGAGATTGTGTTTGTCAAATGTTGTAAAGATGATTAATTAATTATTTATTAACCTTTACAGCTGCTGTGAAGTAAAACGTTGTATTTTTGTGTTAAAAGTTGGATCTTGTATTTAAGTTGGTTGGTTTTTGTGTATAGGCAGATTTGTCCTCTCTATGTCCCTCACGTGACACAGAGGCCATGTCTCCTGCTGTTTTCTGCCTCTTCAAACAGATGTGAGATCTCTCTGCGTTGTACAGACAATGCAACCTCTAGCACCAGTCTCACATATTTAGTCTTAAGAGATCTAATGATTTCAGCAGGCCTTTCATGTGTGCCCCCCTCCGGTTTGTGAGCCGACTGCCCAGTGCCAGCCTGGCAGTGCCCTACTTTCCATTTGCCTGAAAAGGCATCACTAGCACCAGGAACTCGTCTGATATAGCCATTTTGGGTTCTGCCATGTGACACTGGGGATTTTAATAGGAATGGAAAGTTCCTGTCTATTGTAGGACTGCAGAAACACTTTCCATGCTTTTACGAAACCGAGACAGACGGTGTCAAAATATCATCCCAAATAGAATGTGTTTAACCCCATGAGGGTAGAAAGAGTTGAACCCCTTTACTCATCTCACCATTACATTTGAACTGCTTCATTCACTAGATCTTAGCCTTTAGGTTCTGTTTATGTAATATTGCTATCATGTGCGTTAAAGGGTTTTCTGGTTAACAAGAATGTTATGTTTACATTCATTACCACTGTAAGCGTTGTATGACCCCGTAAGGCCTAATAAACGTCTCATAAAATGTTTGCAAAGCCCTCACAAACGTGTATTTTATATCTAGTTTGAGGTCTTATTCTTCACTTCCTTTGTCAGTGCATGGCAGCATTTCCCGTTACCACCACTTGTTGACCACTGGAACAATGTGATATTGGTAGGACCGTGTACTGCGTCATGCACAAGATAAATGATCCGCTCAAAGCAAAAAACCTCTACCAGAGGTCTAACACTCCACAGGGAGCCTTGAAGGGGACAGTACTGAACATTTATAATCATTTCACCTTGCTGGTCCGGTTAAATATTTGGCTTTTGTTTCTAAGTGAGCTATAATTAGATAGCAAGATTGATAATGACATTTTGCTTCTCCTTGGTATTGATCTGTCATTTACTGGCAGGCTTTGCATAAGTGCACTAACATTCTCTATAATGTGCTTTGACTATTGATCAGGTAATTACTTTGTTGTTTGTTTTGTTATTCCTTTCTTTGTTTGACAGGAAGACTGTCTCCTTCCATTATCACTACCCATCTCGTAACCATGCAGCAAAGTCAAGCATTACTTCGTTGTATCCATTTTGATTCCACTTGTCACAACAAAGCGGAGTATCACATTCCTTTAAATTGCCTCCATGCAGTTTTAACAAATCTTTGTTTAGACGGAACAGCTTATCAACCAATACTGTTAAGTCTGCTCCCTGGGCCTGGCAAGACTCCAACTCCCAGCAATCACTGCTCCCACAAACCGCAGGCTAAGCTGCTTTGTCAGTAGCTTTTTCTCCCTCCTGGTGTAGTGTATTTCTTTCTTTTACCCATCCCTCACCCTCAGAGAGGTCAGGAGAGAAGAGGAGACAGAGCGAGAAGGGAGGCAGAGCTCTCATAATGAGCAGCAAAAAAAGGCCATTCACATTGAGACCGGAGCAATTAGCTCCATCGTCTGAATAGTGGAGGAATACAGAGAGAAGCTTGTTAATAAAAGCTGACTATTAAGCTCAGCAGTAGCTATTCAGCGATTCTCTTGATATTTTCTGAGGCTCAGTGTTTGTGTGGGTGTGCGGGCTCTCTGCAGACGTCGAGGGACAAAGAAATCATGTCTCTGTGAAAGAAGGATGTTGTTGGTAATGACCACCATGACCTTTATCAAATCAAGAACATTTAAATAAAATATTCAAAGCATTTGAAATATTCTGCTGCTTGCGTTATATATTGTTACTTTCTGAGTGATGACGTATTCTAAGTTTGCTCTGGAATCATTGTGGCTTTTAGAGTAGGAAAGCACTTGTGTCCCGCTGGCTCGGGGTTAGGGATGACAGTATTCAGTGTGTCCATGTGGCATATCCTCAGCTCAGAGGGATGATGCATTTTGCACATGGTGCAGAGACGGAAATCTTCAGTCAGGTGAAGGTGAAGAATGACTTTAATCAAGCTCTTCTCAAGATGAATTGACACTTATTGCAGCCTAAATCGAATCAAGATTGATATTCATTTTGATCATGGGATTATAGTCACAGGTTCCCATTTTTCAATGACCTGCTCCTCTCCCTCCAGCTGTGCTCGAAAGCTTGTGATCTGGTTTAAAGTCACAATAGCCCAATGAAATGTAACATCCAGAAGGGCATTCGAATGTGGTTTATGGCCATGATTTACGCTCTGTCCTTTAATAAATCACACAATAATATATATGTGTTTCAAATCTGTAGCTGCTGGGTGATATTTTGAGTCTTGAATGAAGATATAATTTAAGGCTGGCTTTTTAAAATGAATACAAATGTGACAGGGAAGTGTAGCTTTAAAATGGTGCTGGCTGTAAGACATAAGCTTATCTATGGAAGGGGTGATGTAGATGAATTGGGTGCTAATATTATCCCCCAGTCTCTGCAGCTGCTCCTAAAGAAAGAAAAAAGATAAGGTGGAGCAAGGAGAGATTATAACAGGAGTTTTTTTTTTAAAGCTGCTGGTGGAAGTTTTTAGGGAGAGTTGAGAGACCTCTTGAAAGAGTTCCTCATCTCCTGAGATTTTGAGGATGTTTTCTATGTCTTCAACAGCACTTCTCTTTCCACTTTAGCTCTCTCCTTTCTCCTCCCTCACACGCCACTTCAGCCTCTACTCTTGAGTACCTCGTGGTTCATCGCCCTCTTTTCAAGCTTCCTTTTATCCTTCCTAGTAGAGTTGATGGAGGACTATAGATGGCAAACAAGAGCTGGAAGACATGCTGGTGGATTTGGTGCAGCCGTATTTTGTCGAAAGCCGATGGAGGATATCAGGTTTTGGCCTCGAAACGAGAAAGTGCTTTTTGGCCAACTACTTTAAGACTGACTGGGAAAGTGTGCATTTGCATTAGGCCTAAAACCTTCAGCAGATCTTTTCTGAGATCTTTTGGAACTTGAGCAAAGGATTCCGACTCACAAAGACCCGTGGTCCATTGAAGTCTGATTGAACATCATTTCTGCAGATTGAAGCTGAAGTCATTGCCAAGACAGTCCGACTGAAATTCACACACATAAACAAACTGTATGATTCCTTATGTTGCTCTTGGCAGTCACATTGTCTCAACCCGCTTTGATTAAGGTCCGTTTATTAAAAGTGAAATAAAATACTTTTATAAAAATACATTCATAAAAAAATGATAATTTTTTTTTTCCCTTCTTTTTTTTAACTTATAAAACCACACTCCAATGGAAACCCAATCTTTTGCAACTCAAATGCCATAACATCCGTAGTGCACATATGCAGATACAAAAGATTAAAAATACGAATTTATTTCAACGCATCGTCTCAACCCTTACTCTTTCTCTTTACTTTCCGAGAGTATTTCACCCTTTAAGCTGGTGCTGTCTGTGATGTTTGACCCCTGACCTCGTCCCTCTCCTCTGCGGGTTCCTCTTTTTACATCTGTCGTCTGAGTGACACCTGTTTTTGTTCTGTTTCCTATCAGATCTGAATTATATATCATCGTCATCCTTCAAAAAACCTCTGGTGGACACCAAAATAGCTTTGAAGTGAATAACAGGATATTCATAAAGGTGTAAACCACAGCTGTGTTGAGGACGATTATCTCAAATAAATAAGTTGAGGAATGAATCACATCCACTCCAGATAACAGCAAAGTTTATAAGTTCCTTAGCACATTTCTGTACTTGGGAGTAATAGAAACATCATATAAAACAGGAATCTCACATCCGCTTTATACAATTACATCATTTTTACACGGTTGTTAAATCTCTAATTGAGTCTTAAAATGACATATTTTGTTATAAAACGAATTGTTAGATCATCTGTCGGTTGATAAGATAATTCAACTTTTTCAGCGCATATCTTTCTGAGTTTTAAGTCAAATATTCAGCAACAAACAATTATATGAGCTTACTATAGTTCTATAAAGAACTTGTAAACTTTTATTTGAAAACAAAACATGTGGAGCTTTATGACGTTTACATGTTCAGGAAGTGTAAGTCTGCTCTCGGATGTGTCTATTCCAATCTTACATTTGCCCTTTAACCTACTCTGGCATATAGACAACGCAGCGTGACAGCCACTTCAGACGTAAAATCTCGTCTGCTCTTTTTTTGTGTCTACATATCCACAGGCCAGATAGGGAGGGCTTTCCCTTCGCCCCTCTCCCCCTGATCCCCTTCCTCAAGTCCCCCAGGGTACAGAGTGACCCACACAGGCACGCATCCGGAAGGCCCACTCGCTTTCTCTCCCCGGTGCCACAGTATACATGACCTCATTAGCAAGGCCCCACCCTCTTAACGTGTTTTACACTACAGTACGAATATCAGTCTAACCTATTGACCCTAATAAGATACAAAACCCCAACCCCCTAACTTCCTTAGCATGACCTACATAATCTATACGAGCACATGTGGATGTATACCACATACCCAAACATCAGATGTGTCTTTTTCTCCCCCACTCATTCCTAAAAGTCTTTGTGTTGAACCAGATGAGACATATGTTCCAATTATAATATGCTTGATAGGTCATATTACTGTAGATATAGAATGTCATATATGTTATCACCGCACAGGAAATGGTCAATCAATCACAATTGATTTGTCAAAGCAGAAATCCAAACTGAATTGCTTGAACTGTGCAGTCCTACAGGAGATGAAGAAGTCTATTAAAGATGTAGAAAGGCCAACTTCTCCACTGACCATAAACAAAATCTAAAAAAATATAATGCAGTCATTAGATATATTAGCTTTATTTCATGGGTTTAAAATAAGAGAACTGTCAGACAAAACAATAAGTACAACAAACTCAAATATATGCATGGCAAATCAGCAAAATAACAATGAAATTACACAAAAAACTAGTTGGTGTTGTTGTTCAGATCCTGGCAGCAATTTCGCAAATGTTTATGGTTTCTTGGTATATGGCACAACAGTAGTTGACCATAGTGACACATTAGCGTATTATTAAATATATCGATATTGACCGAACTAGAAAAGGTTTAGTTGAATGTTGAAGAGAAATGGGTACATAAAATGTTCAACATTGGCTCCTGAAATAGTTCCTGAAATGCATCAAACATCTGACCTTCTGGGTGCTATTTTTCTTCAATTACATCAATACTTTTGTTTTTAAATATACATAAGTAAGCTCTTTAGAACAGACTCAAGCTGCAACCTGTGCATGTCAGGATTTTAAGAACAATTAATATTGTGGGTGAAGAGAAAAGCAGCTAAGCAGAGCAGATGTATTCCAAGGGAACAGACTTCACAGTCCTGGCACGGACTCCTCTCCTTCAAGCCCTTGTGGGCGCATGCATCAGTGTATGTTCTCCAGTGCTATTTTTGTATGTGTGTGTGGGCTGAGATCATTTCAAGAGCGCTCCAAACTTCAGTTTGCTAGTGTGAAAGTTAAGTATATAGAGCAGGCGGCGTTCTAAATGAGGTCTATGAATATTTAATCAAAAGACAAACGGGAAGACATGGAGCCAAGTGAGCCAACCGCTGATGTAACTGAGCCGGTGGAGCTGCGAGAGTTCATGCAGTGTATAACCTCAAGGCAATATCCAGTTAATTGTAACTGATTGTTTTGTTTTTGTCAGATATTCTTGAGCATAAGAGCATTTGGTGGAATGTGATACTCGATCGATCTTAACAGGGAAACAGAATTAGCTTCTGTCCGCCCTTGGAGTTGGAAAATATCTGTTGTCTTGATCAAGGACACTTCAGAAAGGTGGATGCTTGATGGCATTGGGAATTAAACTCCTGTTTCCCAACCGGTGACTTCTACCCAACCACTCGGCCAAATTTGTACACCCTAAAAATAGGAGCACATCTCCACCGTCCGTCTGGATTGAACCTGCAGTACACTAACAGTCTCGCATTCAGCACAGATGCACTGTTGTAAGGATGATGAAACAACATTGTTGATCACAGAGAATAGCAAATAGCTCCTAACTACAAGATAAGGCCCATTAATTCAGTGGTTACCAAACATTTTTAAGACCTACACCTTCATTAAGTATGCATTACCTATCTATTGTAACCATTGATCTAGTCTTTGTTTTAGCTAAATGTTTGAGAAATAGTTACTTTTAGATTATTATCTGAAATCACTAATTACTTATTTTTTTCAAATGAGTTGAGCTACTCCACAATATTTCCATCTACCCTTTGAAATGTTTTTATCTATGTATATATTCTCTGACACATTTTCTTTCTCATTGTTTCTTTTAGTTGGGACGAGAGCAGTTCCATCAGCAGCGGTTTGAGTGACGGCTCAGACAACCTCAGCTCTGAAGAGTTCAACACGAGTCCCACTCTCAACTCCCTTCCTACCACTCCCATTGGTTCTCGCAGAAACTCAGCCATCGTGGTAAGTCACACACACAGATGGACATCCACCTACCATCATGTTATACAGATAGATAGTGTGTGTTGGTTACACAAGCATTGATTCAGCTGTTAATCCAGTGAGGTGTTGATGAGGTGCTGAATGATGTGTCATACACACTGTCAGTATAGAAAGGACACACGTTTACACAACAGGCAGCAGGACACTGGCATCAGAGACAAAGCCTGATTAAGTATTCTACACACACCCATTATATTTATCACGTCTGCAGCAATCAATGTTCGCCGCAGCGCACATACATACACACATGATGCTGCGATGTTTAAAAAGGCTCCCTTTTGTTCCATGTGTTTTTTTAACTGCATTAAAAGCTCTTTTTTGCTATAGTAATTAGGGTTATTATTAAGGTTTTGGAGTGGATCATCTGAAAATGATCAACTAGTGTGACCGTAGACATAGTTGTTGGTCATTCATGTAGAATAATCCATTCAAAAAACATAATACCATGTTATTGCTGCTTGAAGGGATTACCAGTTCAGGTTCACACATTTCTTTAAAGGATTTAAACCACCTGATTCAGCTGATCTGGACGTCTTTTGCCCAGTTCAATCGTATAATAAGCCCATTGAAACCACTGCTTGATATCTTTATGTTAAAAGTACCTTGAAGTGTACTTGCATACACTATGTGAGCTGTAGTCTTAAAAGATTGCTGTGGAGCCTGGAGGTCTTGGGACTCATGACCTTAATGCTTATAAAACAATCTCCTTGAGGTTCTTTAAGGCTCATTTGGAGCTGTAAAGGTTCCAGACAGTGTGTGTGCTTGTGAGTGTCTGATGTAGGTCACACCTCCGCAATGTGGCGGATGTAGTGGGATATAAGAGAAAGAGAGACAACCAGAAATGGAGGGAAATGGATAGAGAGTAAGCCAGAGGGAATCAGTGTAACCATGGCAACTGAAGTACAGGGATGCTGAGCTTGCTGGTCTTTGTCTCCTCCTGTATTTTGAAGGACAGGTCTAGAACGGCCATCTGCACACACACACACACGCGCACACACACACACACACACACACACACACACACACACACACACACACACACACACACACACACACACACACACACACACACACACACACACACACACACACACACACACACACACACACACACACGGGGCCATCTGCAGTCCTGCATCCGGGCCAGCGAGCCGCAAGAACCGGGTTGCCTCCCTCCACGCCTGGTTGCAGTAGTCATAGCAACCCCATAACCCCCCCCTATGGCATCATTACCATGGCAACCAAGCATCACCTCATCATGCACCCCACATTGTCTAATACACATGGCTCAATGCTCTCTCGCCATTCTCAGCTCACGGCTTTTTCTTTATCGGTTTCTCTTCAGCTTTGTGTCCCAAAGTCATTCTTTTGTCTACATTTCCTCCTCCTTATCACGCCTCCTTTTCCCTTTTTGCTCCTGTTGATTTTAATTCCCTCAAAGGCAGCTCTGGCTTTACATCCATTCCTCATCTCTCCCACATATTGCATAATGCGCTCAAAAAAGGATATGAGGGGGGGTGAAAGACAGGAGCTCTAAGAAGAAAGGTTTGAAGGAGAGAGTGAAAGCCATAGATTTGTGTGTGTAGGTGGTACAAAAGCTGAGATTTCCTCATTTTGCACATGTAGGTGGATCAAGTAATCAAGTTAACATACCTTGTTTTCCCAGTACCTCTTTTGTGTGTGTGTGCCTATCTGCCTATAAGTTTATATTATCATCGTGTTATTCCACGGCTGGACAGATGTCTATCTCGTCCCTGCCTGTTTCAATAATCAGGGAATGTGTGTGAGGAAATGACAGTGTTTTATCAACAAGGTCTGGTCAGACACACACACACACACACACACACACACACACACACACACACACACACACACACACACACACACACACACACACACACACACACACACACTCCCTTACTCAACTCTGTTCCTCAAGTGATGTGAACCTGCCCATGGGGTCTATTGGTTTTAATAAAAAAGGAATTCAGCATATGAGTCCTCATGAGAACGGCTGGGTGCAAGATCCTGAACTTGCGTGCACGCACACACACCTCATGAGGCATTGTTCAACTTTCAGTCTCCTACAGGGGGGAGAATAATCTACCTCTGTAGTCATATCTGTCCCTCCTATCAATCCTCACACACTTAAACAGGGATTGTGTATTTTGTATTTTTTTACGAATCTAAACTGACTGAATGCTACCCAAAATTAGTTTTTACTCTCTCAAATCCTTTGTCGTTAATTTCAGATGTATTCACAACTTACACACACAGAAGACCTTGACTCAATAATGTCCACACAAAAGAGTTTCTTGGTTCACTCGGTTGGACATGCTTTTCTGCTTAGAAAGCATCAAGATGATAAATTAAATACACAATGTTTTGCATACATTTTCCAATGAGTTGTTCCATTGCCTCATTCTTTCCAGTCTCCTAAACTAACATTGATTGTGTCAGAGAATGAGTCAGAAACATCCAAGAGAAGCCAGATTTTTTAGTTACTAAAAAACGTTTACTATAGAGGTGGGGTTTGGAGTACTACACTTAAAGATGGATATTGTTTTATTATATTCTTACCAGTGGCACACAAAACATTTCATTGCTTACCTGTAATATACTGTTCCTGAATAGAAGATATATAAAACACAATAATGGCTCTTTGTTCTCTGTGTACAGAAGTCAGATCTCACAGACTCACCTCTATATATAATGTTATAACATAATATAATATTTTCTTGTCCCAGTCTGTCTCTAAGCATCTGTCTGTATTTGTCATTCAAGATGCGTACAGATGCAGAGAAGAGATCACTGGTGGAGAGTGGTTTGTCCTGGGACGCTGACGATACCAAACCCGGCCGCAAGAGCCACGGCAGCAGCGTCTACGATACTGGAAGTCTCAAATCTGAATCAGCCAATAAATGGAAAAAGACACGGACGCCGGGAGAGGGGCTGGAAGGAGGGAAGGGCGAACTGAAGAAACCTCACACCCTGGGTCACGGAAATATGTTGAAGAAAGGAAGAAACCCACCTGTGGGAGTCACCTCGCCGATCACACACACCTCTCAGAGCGGGCTGAAAGTGGCAGGTGAGAGGAGAAACACACATGCACACACAGACACAGTGAGGTGTAATATATATAGCGCGCTGAGACAATAGCTAAAGGCAGGAGGACCTATAGGTATAGTTTCATAACTTGAGCACACTGACACATTGGCTGTCTTTTAATATTCCCCTTACTCTGGCAGTCTCACACCCCCGCACAGACACACTCTCTGTCTTTGTCCCACACATTCATCCACAGCTGCAGCCCACCCTCCAGGCCTTTAGAAAGTGGTGCCATGTATCAAACGCCCATCACCACCCACTCCCTTCCTGCCAACTCACCACACACACACACACACACACTCACATTGCACACACTGACCATCAGTGTGTTTTTTTTCGTCCTATTGGTCCAGCCTTTCCTTTATTTTTGTACCGGACAGAGTGAATTTATAGCACTTAAATAAAGGCCTTGTACCCAAAACAACTGGACCAGAGACAGTGTGTGTGTTCATAACAGGCTGTGTGTGTGTAAGTGCAGACCCATTTGAGATTGTGCCAGCCTTAAAGAGTGTCACCCATCGCACTTAACACACACACACACTCTCAATCACACGCACAAAGAGCACAATAGTGCCGATTGTGCAGCTGCTTTTTAAGCACACCATCTGGGTGCTGTTTACGTTAACACACACACACACACACACACACACACACACACACACACACACACACACACACACACACACACACACACACACACACACACACACACACACACACACACACACACACACACACACACACACACACACACACACACACACACACACGTACACACATAATAGACAACAACAGGATATGAGTTGTGCCAGTCTAGATACATTGTGTCTGTGTAAACTGCCCTCTCTCAGTGGGACTGTCCTGTGTTTGCACTGCCAGCTGTTGAACTGACAGATATGCCAAACAAGTGTGTTGAACCAACCTGTGATCTGTGTGCCCGCCTGTTGTTGTTATTAATGCGAACAGTATGAATCTGCCACCAAGGCTATTAATTCTTTCTGCCACAGAGTTTCAGACTCTAATTAATCAGATGATGAAAACAAGTGAAAGCGCACTCAAAGGTTGATCAGTGTGGAGCAGCAGCAGACATTCTTAGATAGTTGGAGACAGTCTCTACAGCTCATACTGGAGATCAGTTTATTGCTGAGGTTTTGCTGGATTCTGTGTAAATATGTGTGTGTCTGCATTTCTGTGGCATTGTAGGAGACATAGTGTGAAAAGAAGACACTACATTTCTAGGGATAGATAAACACTTACTGTATACTACTTCTATAGTACATTGTTTGCACTATATACAGTACTAACCATATGGTTTACTTTATTTGCATTAGTTTGGTTTATTTTATGTAGAGCTGTCAGTGCTGATGCATCAAGTATCTTTCTGTTTCCTCTCTTTCACATGCTCTCACACTGACACCTGTAGGTACATTCAGCTATGTTTCTCCAATAAATGTTTACATACCTCTTACATAGACACAAATAAACTGTATCTTAACAACCACAAATACAAGTACACACATGTTTATGGTGTTGATGGAAGATAATGTGGAGTCTAGAGCTAAAACTATCCCTGGGAAACTGCTGTGAATCATTTACAGGAATATGAGTGTTTGTGTGTACCGGCACATCATTTCATACTGCTCTCCCTTCTACCACAGTGGCCTTAAATAGAAGAAGACTTAGAAAGGTGAATATAAATGAGCCAGACAGCAGTGTTAGAAATGTTATGCAAAGGATTTCTCTATCTGTCTTCAGTTGTCTATCTCCTCAGACATGCAGGCCCCTTGCGTTGAGACGTGTGGCGAATCATGGTGTCATCTTAACACCATGCTGACTGTGTCAATCTGCGAGCTTCTCCATCTCCACAGCCAGTGTCAGTAAATCAGGCTTCATTTATGTCAAACTTAATTTCTACGCCTGGATTCTGTCACTTTGTGTGCTAGCTTCTCATTGCCCTTTTGGCAGTGTGTGTTTCAGCAGCTAATGTTCTTGGAACGTGCAATGTTGCGGTTATACGAGGGATTGAGTTTATTACTTGACATGTAAATTCAATTTTCACATTTACAAAAGAACTCCAAGTGCAGTGTTGTCAGTGTTACATTCCTATAAGATCCAATCACAGAGCTGAGTGTGTGTGGTATATATGTCTGGCCCTTTGCGTGTATATTTTGCGGGCTTTTTCAATACCCTTAAGTGACTCCAGATGTCCCAAGGCAGCACGCTGGTGGGTCCCATTCAACAGCAGTTCTTTGACTCTGTTAATGCCTTGTATGTAAACCTCTCATAACAACTCCCATTAGATACAAATTAAGAGCGTGGGTAGTGAAGGCTCGCAGTTGGGTGGGCGGTGCATACAGCGCACATCTGTCTAATATTTTTTTTTCTCATAATAACTTCCAAACAAGTCCAGTAAGTTAGCCAACTGGGAAATGTACAGATGGGAACAAAATCACATTATTTTCCTTCAACCTCCTTTCCACAAAGTTATCACGCACTCCGCCCTTTTCCCCAAAAGACATCTCAAGAGTGGAGAAACTCAGTTATACTGGGTGTTTCATGCACTTTTGTGCCCGCAGACACGCTTCATGAATGTGAACATCAGTTTTCCACAGCCGTGCTACTCATGATAATCTCGGCCCTCTGCAGCTGTGACACACAGACGTGCACTTACTGGAGAGCCAGAGAAAACAGTTTTAGTTCATCAGGATGGAAAAGAGGAGTAACCACATGATAACAGTGTGTGATGGTGAAACTGCCTGAAAGTCCTGCCTACTCACTGTCTGTCTGCTCGGACAGGGATGTGTTTTTATCAGCAGACAGTCAGACCCTGTAGGTGGGTAGATAAGATATCACTTCCTAATATGGCTTGGTTAGTCACACTCACCAACAGAGTCTGCTCTGGTTTTAAACTTTTCAAGCTACTCATCAGTTTTTTTTCTAATGTTTTTTCCTTCTCTACCTCTTTAGGTACCGTAAAGTCAGATGGGAAGCCAATGGATAAGTCTCGGTTAGCAGTGAAGACCTCTGGCCTTCAGCGCTCCTCTTCTGATGCCGGTAAAGAGCAACAAAATGGCAGCGGTGCTGGTGAGCAACGTAAACCTCCATCCGGCCTCCTCCGGCCCTCAACTGGTGGAAGCTTTGGCTTCAAGAAGCCTGCCACAGCAACTAATAATGGCACAAACAATACTAGTATGTGTGCCTCTGCAACTGTGGGGAAGATTCCCAAAACGTCGGGTATTCCTGTCAAACCAGTGGCAGTCGGGGGTGGTGGTGGAGGACGTAAGACGAGCCTAGATGTTTCAAACAACGACCATAGTGGTTTTCTGTCTGCAAATGCCAGGACGTCTCTCCAGTACCGCTCTCTGCCTCGTCCAGCAAAGACAAGCACCCTGACTCTGACTCGGCCCAGCTCAGCTCGCCCAATGAGCACCACCATGGACACCAGCACGTCGCTGACCAAACCACCCCATGGCTCCCGGCTCAAAGAGCCCGCCTCTGGGATTGGTTCAGGGTTGAGTAAGGCAGGTGGTCGTGGGATCCATAGTCACGGTCCTGTCAATCAGACAGACAGAGAGAAAGAGAAAGAAAGGGCCAAAGCCAAAGCTGTAGTGTCTGACTCTGAGTGTGGAGGCGGGTCTCTGAAGGGCAGCCCTACTCAGACCCCCTCAGAGAACGGAGGGAAGCTACAGGGCCTGAGACCTCCCAGCAGTGGGAAGGGCCTGGATCTGCCCTCACCCAACACACACAGGTAAAGCTTTTCATGTGTTAACACAGAATACACAGTCTGTGGTGCAATATATGAGTATTATTCAACACAATTTCACATATGGATGTGCAATGCTTTACATTGTCTGTTTTTGTCTTTAGATTATCTGGGATTCGCAGCCTGGCAAAGCCTCCATCAATGGCCCAGCTTGACAAGCTGAACTCAAATAGTCTCGAGATGGGAATCCAAGACTCCCTTCCACCCAAGATCCCTCCGTACTCTAAGCTCCAGGACCTGGCCAGCTCAGGAGGCAGCTCCACGGGCCCCTGCCTGACCCCCAGCCCTGCGCCTTTACTCAATGTGAACTCTTCAGCCTGCTTCTCAGGCTCAGGGACTGGGTTGGGGCCCCGGCAGGTCTCCTCTCTCGGGGTTCAAGGGGGCGGAGGGAGCACCTCTCCGCTGCTCTACCCTCGTCTGTCTGGGCTGCATCGCAGCATGGAGTCACTGCCGCTCCAGATGAGTCTAGTCCCAGAGCGCCAGGGGAGGGAGAAGAAGGGGGAGAGGGAGAGTTTGGTGAGGGGCTACACCACATTAGAGTCCCGGCACAAAGATAGACATGAAGACAGAGGCCCTCCGGCCAGCTGGAGCTCTGGAAGTAAAGTCTCATTGTGTCTCACGGACAGGTGAGTTTCAATAGTCTGCACCCTCAAACACATTACTTTTACTATATACGAACTGTACATGCAAAGCAGATGTTTTGTTGTTCCTTTTTGTAATGCTGCTATGTACTTCCACCTACTGGTCAGCTGAGGAACTGCACCCACATTATTAACTGTTCAGGGAGGCAGCAGTGATCAGAGCAGCTCTTTGATATCTTATTAATTGTAATTTATGCAACAATCATGCACATTCCCCCCCTCATTCAGTGGGAACGTGGAAAGGCTATTTGTTTGGCATCATCACTCATCATGAGATGATAAATATTGGCCAAAAGATAGAATACGGTTTAATTAGAAGGATTAAAATCATATTTACATTATGAACGTACACAACAAGTTAAGGCAAACACAAACACACACACACACACACACACACACACACACACACACACACACACACACACACACACAAACACACTCTAAGGGGTTTGTCGGCTATTATTACTACAGGGCTATTATCAGTGTTGTACAGGCCCCAATGACTTAAGTCATAATTACGGGCTGACACCAGCTGTCTGCCAGTTGTGCGGAGCGTCTTTGTGCCTGCTGCCTGTTTTTGAGAGTTTAATAACTCCCTGCAGCAGTCGTTAAATAATGTCATTGTTTAATCTCCACAGTTCTCAAAGAGACAGAAACACACTGCCAAAGAAAAGTTTAAGGTAAGAGGACACACACACAAACTCTTATACACCGCACTGTCATGAACTAATAGTTTGAAGCAATTTTGGCACAGTTTCTTAATTGCACACAGAAAGAGAAACAATGGATCCTCAGTTAATGACAGATTGTGTTAATCCTCATCATTCCTGTCACTTAAAACAAATAATCTTCAAACCTTTCAAAATGGTATCTCTTTGTGCCCCAGTGGAAACACATTGTCTTTCCACAAATGTATACATACTGTTACTGACTCAAGTATATGAAGGCAGTATATAAAATGTAATAAATATAAAGATATAAAAGATATATGAACAATAACTTGAACTCCTACGTATTCATACATGGATCTAAGCTTTTAACATGATGTGCCAAATTCCAGTACAAGACGAGAGATCTTAAATTAAGTGTATTTATTGACTAGGAGGGACACTGACTTTCCTCTTTATCTGTGCACTCTCAGCGTTGAGGAGGAAGGGAAGGAGAAAGGAGAGAGGAGACACTCTCATACTATTCTGGGTATGACCGACTCGCTCACTCTTCCACTTCTGTCCTCACCCACCTCCCTGCCCCGCACCTCCAAGACCAGTATGGGTGAGTCTAATCATATGCTCTGACACATTTACCAACTAAAATAGCATTACACTAGTAATCTATTACATGTTTAACATTGCTAACTGTCTTCCCTTCGCCCCTCTGCTCTCTCACTAGTACCCAGCCCTGTTGGCGGACCTCCGAGGATGACCCGCTCCAACAGCATCCCCACACACGATGCCTCTCTGGAGCTGTATGGAGCCTCTCCACTCGGCAGCACCATGTCGCTCGCTGAACGCCCCCGCAGCATGGGAATGGTTCGCTCCGGATCCTTCAGAGACAAGGAGTCAGACGAGGGTGAGCCCACTGAATTATTTTGAAGTCTGTTTATGTTCAATATTATTGTGCCACTCAGTTTCCAACTGGTTAATTTTTTTGTTCTTAATTGTATCTTTTTTAGTTCATGGGTCTGTACTCTCACTGGCATCAAACGCCTCATCATGCTACTCCTCGGTGAGTGTGGGCAGCATGCAGAATCAGGTAGCTAACCCTCAGTATGTTTGAGGTGTATTTATGTGTTTGTATATGTGGATGCTTGTGTACAGTGATGATTTCCTCTCGTTTCACACTTTAAAGGGTGACAAAGACGTCCTCTTCTTCTCTCCTCTCTTCTCTTCTCCTCTCCTTTTGTCTAATCTAACATATTTTTATTCCCACTGCTTTCGAAGGCTGAGGAAAGGATTCAGGGAGAGGTAAGCGTGTTCTCTCCAGCTCTTTCTTCTTCTTCTCTCTCCTCCTCATCCATCACTCTCATCTCTGTTGTCTGTTGGAGAACAAGTCTGTCCTTAATCTCATAAACAACATCCACTCATGTCACTTGAGTAATGTCAGCCACAGTAAGCGTCAGTAACCTTCTTTTCTTGATAATTTAACTTACCCGTTTTTTCCTCACAGCAAATCCGTAAACTGAGGAGGGAGCTGGAATCGTCGCAGGAGAAAGTGTCTAACCTGACGACACAGCTGTCAGCAAACGTACGTAATGTTGGTCAACTTTATTAAACAATGGCAGTTTTCACATGCATTCATCACCCGAAGAACTTTGTTTCCCTTTGTATTGGTCCCTAGTTTTCATCTAAAAGATGTCAAAATGTAACTTAACATCTTTAGGAAATTATATTTATTTTGGAAACCTTTTTTTAATCCATGGGGGCCTGGATAATGCTAACCTCCTTCAGAACCCACTTATATCATCACACACACACACACACACACACACACACACACACACACACACACACACACACACACACACACACACACACACAAAAGGTGCCTTGCCCCTTTTCTCCACTCGACAAGGTTGTTTCTTTACGACCACCCTGTCAGCATTTTCATTGGTCCAAGTTCAGCAATACAGCGCAGCCATTATGTGCTGCTTCATGCAGCACACATCAATCAAGTGTATGTGTGTGTGTGTGTGTTTCTGTGTGTGTGCAGTTTGACCTCATTATGCGAGGCCATTGAATAGGCAAAGCAGATGCTCGGATCTCACTATGATTATGTTCTGGATTAATGACTTGGCTGTATGCATATTTTACTGTATTAATACACTCTATAAAGGGGAGGAAAAAGTCATTTTCCTTTCCTCTGGTGTGTGTGTGTCAGAGAGAGATTAGGGAGGAGGAAAATGTTCCACGGGAGACATCCTGTTCAGTCTTTGTGTTTTATTTAGTCATTCAGCACCTCATATAAGTGGGATAGAGGGCAGAGGAAATCTATTGAATCTGTCAATTTCTATTTTAGTCTTCCTATACTTTATCCATTTATTAATGTAAATGATGCTTTCAAAAATTAAACATTTGGTGAAAACATCAAATTATAATGTTTGCCTTTCCTGTTTCCCAAACAGGCAAATCTTGTGGCCGCCTTTGAGCAAAGTTTGCATACGATGACAACCCGGCTGCAGAGTCTGTCAATAACCCAGGAACAGAAGGTAACGTCATCCACACTTTTAGACATAAACCTGAATTCCAGCTGCATTCCACCCCTGTGCCCGTCTCATGAGCACTCAGCTAAGAGCAGGCAGCGTGGGGCTAACATGGAGCGAGATGACTTTGATCACAGCCCACGGAGAGGAGCTGAATGTGGGTTAGAGGCCCAGGCTGCAGTCCCACAGGCTGACTTAGTGTGAAAGGAGGACAGAGGATCAATGAAAAACAACCTTCCCTTTAGGCTAAATGAAAAGGGCAAACAGCTAGCACATGCACTCACACCAAACATCACATTCCTGCACTCTTCAGCCTTTGTATCTGTTTTGCAATGAATAAATTGATTAGCGCCCGAGGCAGTGTTTAGTGTGTGCATAAGTGTGAGGAGTCTCTCTCAGGGCTTCATGCCTTGCTGCTCCCACTGAAAGACCAGTCTAGACCATTCCAGAACAAGTCTTTGTTGTTTGTGCCAGCTGTGCACTGACCTGAGCAGCTCAGCCTGGAGCACAGGCTCTTTAACCTTGAGGAGATGGGCCGGGCGCCTCTATTTAGGGTGGAGTGGGATCGACTATAGCACACATTAGCAGCACAGAGAGGCTCTGTTGTTCTGGGCTCTTTGTCCTTTTGAACTGTTCACATTGTTACAGGGATCTAGCCGACCAGGTGTATGAGCTCATACTGTAGGTTTGAGTTTTAGTGCATAACAGAAACATCCAAAAACATGAATCGTCCTCAAAATATAGGATCAGTTTTCCTCTTAAAATAATCCATTCATATGTTTAAATCAAAAACAAAATTAATGTGTATCACACTTGTTATTATACAAATACATTGTGTGGGGAAATGCTACATTGCCATTGCCAGTCTGCATTAACATTTAAAACCTGTGTAAAAGAGCAATTTAGATTACTGGATTAATTTCTTAAGGATAATAAGTACATCCTCAGGTCTATTTAAAATACAGTGCAGTGAAGAGAAAAAACTACACATTTTTCATAATGAAAAGCAAAAATCTATTCTGCTTTATTCAAAAGAAAAGTGGTAAAGCTGTTTTTTGCAAACAGATGCATGCATGACTTCTCAAAGTCACAATCATTGACATTGATTACATTTGTTTGTGTAGGACTCAGAGCTGTCGGATCTGAGGGACACCATCGAGGCTCTGAAAGACAGGAACGATGAAGCCCAGGCTGTCATTCATGGAGCCTTAAACACAGCAGATAATATGACAGGTTTGAAGATGAAACAATTGATCTTTCTCTTTTCTTCTGTCTTTATGGACACCTGACTTTGTCTCTGTCTTATATATACAGTCCATGGTCTCTGCACATTTGGCTCTTTTAATGTTGAGTTTTTCTTGCTTACCAGAAATGCGGATTCAACGTCAAAACTCATGTGAGAGCCTCTCCAGTCTCAACAGCCTGACCAGTATGTCGAGCGTGGGCAGCTTCAAGGATCAAGAAGCAAAAAAGAAGAAGAAAAAGAGCTGGGTAAGAACGCACGCTGCAAATAAGGCAGTGGTTTACTCTCACAGCCTTGTGTTTGTCGAGGCTCAGTTCATTCTCCGTAGTGATAATGACATAGTAGTAAGTGTGACCAGCTTCTCCTCTGTGTCGTGTTATTTTCTGTTGTAGGTCTTTGAGGTGAGTGCAGTCATTGTGTCGCTATAAAACCTCTTTCCTCTCATAAAGCATTATGGACCATCTAAAATTGAAACACAATCCTCCATAGCCCTCCATCTCTGCTCATTGACTGCCTAAACAACTGATTGGCTGCGTGTTGTGTGAATATGAATATGAATGGGTGGCTGTAATTCAGTTAAAGTGGCAATCAGCAGACATGACGTTCCATAAAAAGAGCTTCGGTTTAATCATTAAATGTATTAATTGCCATCGTCAATATATGTATGTCTTTGTTTACACCATGATTTATTGTGTATTTTGTCTTTTATTCATATTTTTTACAACCATAACCCTACTGACCCCAAAGCTGGGTGCTAAATCGGCAAAAACATACACCTAATATAACCTGACTGTAGAACTATTAAGTGAAATGTATATTTTCTCATTTTGGGCATTACATTTATTTGTTTACTTCCAAATAGTTGATATACCACTGTCTTGTCTGTCCTTTAAATATGAAGTCAGTTAGCTTAGCTTAGCATAAAGACTACAAGCAGGGGGAAACAGCTAGCTTGGCTAAGTCAAAAGGTAACAGAATCACCTGACCACACATTTGTTTAATCAGAAATCAAAATGAAAAAATGTAGATGTGATTCTGCTGGACATTTTTTTTGTGCAGGCTAGCTGTTTCCTCCTGCTTCCTGGAATTATGCTAAGCTAAGCTAATTGCCTTTTGCTTCAGCTACATATTTAATAAACGCAATGCACTCATCTCCTTCAGAGCAAGAAAGTAAATAAGTGTTTCCCAAGATGACAACATTGCTTTAATGTTTACCATGTGTGATTAACAAACATCTATATATTTGTTTACCTCTTAGTAAGTTGCACTAATTAACTGAATATTAGTCAAATGTTCTCCCTGCTTATCTCCACGTGTGTAGCTGAGGAGCTCCTTCAACAAGGCCTTCAGCATTAAGAAAGGCGCCAAAACATACTCAGACATTGAGGAAATCGCCACTCCCGACTCCTCAGCTCCGAACTCTCCAAAGATGCTCCATGAGGGGGGAGAACAAGAAGAAATTGAGCACTCACCATTCAAAACCTCACTCTCTGCCACCTCGTGTGTGTAAGTACACAAACGTTACTCATAGCTCAATAGTGAGTTAGACAGTTTAGCTTCATGTGTGTCTGACCCTGATGAATGCATTGTGTCCCCTTCAGGATCATGGAGACTACAGACGAAGGAGACAATGAGGAAGCGGCGGTGTCAGATCTACGCTCAGAACTCTGGGGGAAAGAGAGAGAACTGACAGACATCCGACTGGAGGCCTTGAGCTCTGCCCATCAACTGGAGCAGCTCCGGGAAGCCATGAACAACATGCAGGTTTGTAAAGGCTCTATGTGCATGTTATATTAAGTGTTTTCCATATAAATGATAGTTTAATTTGTGTGTTTATACAACTTGAAATTCATGTTTTGGCCTTCTGACGTCCTAGTCAACGGTGGAAAACCTAAAGGCGGAGAATGATCATTTAAAGACAGGCTCTGGTCCCACTTCCTCCACCTCGCAGCCTTCAGGCCTGGCCTCTCTCCTGGGGCCCTCGCTGAGGCAGCCGATGAGCATGTCCCTCACCAAGTCCTTCAGCCTCAGTCTGAATGATTGTAAAGATCCAGGTAAGAGACACAAATTACGACCTACTTCAGCTCACGCACAACTTTTTAAAAAGTTGTATTATTATACTCCTTTCATCACTTTTTCACCTCACTCTTTCAGATGTTTCTCCTGCCGACACATTAAGCGTGTCCTCACTGCGGGATGAGGTGTGTGCGCGAGTGCTTGTTTGCATAAGAGATCAAGCAGAGGTAAACAGAATTGTTTTCTTACATTATATACAATATTAACCGCAGCTTTATATGGAACAGCATGGAGGCTTCACTCTTTCCCTCTCTCTGCCTCTGCAGGACAGTAAGCAGCAGCAGAACTTCTACCTGGGCTCAGTGCCGGTCAATGCGAGGACTGACTGGTCCTGTCTCGACTCCCTTATAGTTAAGACCTTCAAGGTAAGTGAATGCTTGTCCTCTCTCACTGTTTCAACATGAATGGTTCTAACAAATAGAGTTGCTGTGATTTAAGAAATCATTCCTTACTTATTTTCTTTGTTTGTTTTTTGTTGCCAGGACTACCTAACTCAAGTGGACCCCACTTCTAGCCTGGGTCTGTCCTGTGATTCGCTGCACATGTACCAGCTGACCCAGGGAGTGCAGAGGTTGATGGGAGGGGACAAACCTCAGGCCTCACCTTATCGTTGTCTCAGCAATGGTTCAGCTCAAATTCTTGTCTCTTTGAAAGGTAAGTGATTGTCTCCGACTGATAGTGGAAACCCTTTCTGCCCTAAATTGTGTTTTACTTTGAATTGATCTCCTACATTCAGCGACTGGTGTTGAAAAGTCAGTTGTGATAGTGTATATAACCTACAAACCTATAAATGTAGTTGAAAGTATGCATGGTTAAGAATGTTCGGACAAACAATAATCAAAAATGGACATTGTGGTCAAAACATACTCTGTTGATTGTAAGAGTTCCTATGAGTGCAACAATAAGTTACGTTTTATAAACAGCTCCTGCTAACCATTGTGATGTCCTGTAATATGTATGTTATGAAATGTTTCACATTCAGGTGACTAAACAGTGATACAATGGGGGGGGAAGCCTATTTAAAAAATAGTGATACAAACAAGTCTGTCTAGATGTAGGCAATTCAAAAACAGACATTATGGTTTTAATATGAAAGTGCACATAATCTTTAAATAAAGGGCTAAAATATGAAAATGCATGTTTTTTTACAATTTGAAATCCAACTGTTTCTCCTTTCTTGTCCCTTGTGTCTGCCTCTCTCTAGGTCTCAGAGAGAAATGTGTTGACTCACTGGTTTTCGAGACTATGATTCCTAAACCGATGATGTCGCACTACATCAGTTTGCTGCTGAAGCACAGGCGTCTGGTTCTGTCGGGGCCCAGCGGGACAGGGAAGACCTACCTGGCTCAGCGCCTGGCCCACTACCTCCTGCAGCGCAGCCGCACAGACCTGTCTGAGGCCGACCACGAGACCTGCCTCCTCGGGAGCAGCGCTGCCGTCACCTTCAACATGCATCGTCAGTCACAGAAGGTAGCACCTTACTCAGGATTGTTTGATGTTATCTTGCTGTCTTTTTTTCTAAACAAATGTGGATTTGTACTCACAGGAAATGTAAATGTATTGTCGTTGCTATCACAGGAGTTGCAGTTGTATCTGTCAGAGCTTGCCAATCAGATCGACAGAGAGACTGTAGGAGAACTGCCGCTGGTTGTTATTATAGATGACATCAGTGATCCAGCTAGCCTCACTGAGCTTGTCAACGGGGCACTCACCTGCAAGTATCACAAATGGTGAGTAAGATCAGACAGTTATAGAATGTCTTTTAAAGAGTTGAAATAAAATGTAATGAAACTACATAATTTCCTTTGTTGATGTTTCAGTCCTTACATCATTGGGACAACCAATCAGCCTGCCAAGATGACCTCTAACCACAGTCTGCACCTCAGCTTCAGGTGAGCACAAAGGCAGAACATTTTTTAACCTTACTTTGATACACTTTAAAATACAAAATGAAGCTACCATATGAAGTAAAAAATAAACTGTCTTGCATATGACCACAGGATGGTCATTTTCTCCAACAATGTGGAACCTGCTAACGGCTTCCTGGTGAGATACCTGCACCGTAAAGCTGTGGAAGCGTACCAGGAGAAGGAGCAGGACTCCGCACGCCACCAGGCTCTCCTCCGCGTACTGGACTGGATCCCTCAGCTCTGGTACCACCTCCACACCTTCCTGGAGAAACATAGCACTTCAGACTTCCTCATAGGTGAGAAACAGTGGACACAGGGTCGGTTAAAGGTATCATATATAATATTTCTGCATTTGATTCTAAAAAATGCATCATCAATGGCCAAAAAAAACCTATGTGATATATCTTGGTGTTGTGTACTTACCAAAATATTTTTTTAAACTACTAACAAATTGAGAAATTCGTACTTTTGACAAAATAATTATTTGGTAACACATCTCAGCATTGTGGTTTTAAGAATGTGCCAGCATTATACTTTTCATCAAGTTTAATAATGCAACACCCTGCTTTGTTATACCTTTATTTGAGAGAGCCCTATTCTCAGATAACAACCTATTGTGAATAAAAAAGAACACATTTAACATGAAATCACTGACCATGAAATGCTGCCTCCCCCAGGTCCCTGTTTCTTCCTGTCATGCCCAGTGTCAGTGTCAGAGTTCAGGCAGTGGTTCATTGACCTGTGGAACCACTCCATCATACCGTACCTGCAGGAGGGATCCAAAGATGGCATCAAGGTGAGCACACATACAGAAACTGTCTCCTCCAAAGTGTAACATTAGTGCTAACAACCAGCAGTTCCTTCCTGTGCCTCTCTACATGTTGTCTTACGATGTATTTCTGTCTCAGGTGCACGGGCATAAGGCAGTATGGGAGGATCCAGTGGAGTGGGTGAGGGGGACTCTCCCTTGGCCCAATGCACAGCAAGACCAGTCCAAGCTCTTTCACCTACCTCCCCCCAGCATCGGTCCAGCCAGTGAGGAGAAGAAGACCCCCAAAGATACACCTCCACCCAGCACCCTGGAGTCAGACCCACTGGTAATATATTAGGTTTCTGTTGAGAGGGGGGACTAGTTAGAGCAGAGGAGGCATAGGTATGAGGTGTCTGATGTCAGATGTCAGTCAACGAGTCTATCAGCAGCAAACTATTTAGGAAAAATGTGTGATGACAGACTGCACTGAGCAGCGCTTAATGAAAAGCAGATCAACTACGGCTTAGCTCATTTGCATTGGCAGTATAATGCCCTGCTAAATTGCAAAAATTGGCTGTTATCATCCCCCAAAATGTGAGGATTTATCCCTTTTTGTGTGTTTCTATCAGTTTTAATTCATATTGGTTTTGTCGTTTGGACAATAAAACCAGTTTAAGCTGTCCCAGACAATTATGATGGGCGTAAAAATAACAAGCCAAACAGTTCCCTCAAAATAAAATAATGTTTTTAATGGTTTCTTATTTGGCATAATGACTAAGATGCATTCAAAGAAATAGTTCATCTATGCCAGGCTAAATCTCTGTAAAAACCAAACTAATAATGAGTCTGTTTCCTCCTGCTATCCAGATGGCCATGCTGCTGAAGCTCCAGGAGTCTGCAAACTACATCGAGTCTCCAGAGCGGGAAGGCTGTCTGGATCCCAGTCTGCAGACGACACTCTGAGGATAAAAAGCGACTGTCAAAATCTAAAGAACTATGGACGTTATTACGACACATCGGGTGCGATCCCGATGAGACTTTAAAGACTCAATAAGTAACTTAATAGTTTGCTCAGTGAGCAGCTTCAACAATAAATGTAAAGGATCTATAGAGAGAGAGATTATGGACGAAGGGTTTGCTCTGCCCTGCTATCAGAAAGACAATTCAACTGCTTTTATAGGAAGCTGTGATGATCATGAGAGGGAAAGACATTGATTTGTCTTTTCTCTGCCCTCAATTTGTTCCCGATGGGATGTTGTTGACTCTGCAAGTGCATGGTAACCGGAATAGTATGATGCAAAATATGACCTATAATCCCATTAATCAGGACCCATTATTTTTATTTTATTGCTATTTTGCCACAACTTTCACCACAAACTATTGGTGCTTACTGTTACTGGTTTTCTTTGAAGTCTTTACAAAGAAATTCACCTCATAAGTAACTCTGATTTCTTCCAAAAGTAGGATCATCACTCGACCACAGCCAAAAATGCACTTTATTTTCTACTTGTGGTAATTGGATTTTAGGAGGCTGTGTCAGTGACCGTGTATTAAACAGGAATCATGCAGTTCAGTAGTAAATCCTCTAGGTGGCAGCCTCTACTCCTGCCTCAGTGCTTTCCTGGTGTGCTTTCTGACTTAACAAAGGTGCTTGGTATAATTTAACACATATTCTTTTCAGTTCAGCCATTCTGTCATTTATGGATGTAATATCAAAACCGTGAAGCTGTAAGAGTAACATGCATGAGTGAATAATTAATAGAAATGATGAATTGGTTTTAGGGTCAGTCTGTAAAGGAAAAAACATCAGTAGCCAATGGTTTTCTACCGTGGCCCTACTCAACAAACTGTATTTTTAACTCACAGAAAAAAACTGCTTGTTTATCTAGTGTACGGCCAACCATTTCTGGCTACGTTTGCGTATACTCTGTATTTAGAGATTGGTTTTGAAACAAAAACTTCTCTTGTGACAGATGAGGATACAGCTTTGAAAATCTTGATTTTGTAGGATTTTATACTGACTCATCTTCCACTATCATCTGTATACAGCAACTATCACCTGCGTTATCGGTGTTACACTCATTGTGACACTGTTTTTGTTAATTCATCACCAAGGGGAAATGGAGAACATCATTAAAAAAAAACTGCCATCAGCTGAAAGGAATCTAAAAGAAATGTCCTCATTCGGTTTCCTCTTTATACTTTTATAACATTTTGAAGACCTTCCTTTTTATGCATTGTTTGAAGAGTTATTGTAAGAGTAAGGGCTGGGGGAAAGAAAGGTTGAAACTCATTTTTAAGTTGCTTCCTCCTGTTGCTTTCCTTTGTTTGTTTGCACATAATATATGTTAGAGTACTAGATTACAGAGAGTATTTATTGCTCACATCTTGACTGTTCTTGTGATAAAGGAAGAAAGCATAAGAAAATGTTTAAGAGGAGGAAACTGTATGTATTATAGATATTCCTAAACCTCTCAGCCCTCTGCCCCTTTCACTCTGAAGTACCTCAGACTGCCATATTATGTCCAGATGTTCCTCTACTCTCCAAACAGGGTGCTGGTGGAAAGTTGAGACATGATGCCTAGTCTATCTGTGCCTGAAACACTATTTGGCCTCAAGCTGCTTTCGAGCAGCTTTAATCTACCACACAGAGGCCTCGATTTAGAGGAAACATCACCACTTCCTCTCATCTACTCTGATGTCACTTTAATGCCCACATTTTGATGGAAAATGGGTCATCGATTTTGACCTTTGGCTGGTAGTAACAGTGAAAGCTGTTTGTTAAGATGATATCTGTGTTGTTTGCAATAGATGAGAATGTGTATCATGACTGGACTGCTTTTGTGCGATTTGACACCATTTTAAATGGGTGACATCTTTGTGGAGTTGCCTGAGAGTTAGAAGCAGTGTAAGAACAGATATAACCCTGGGGAGGTAATGTTGAGCATGTATCCCTGTTGTTATCCCAAAGTATTGTTTCATTGGACCTACCTACACTTACCCTATCCTGGGAGGGATTTTTATTAACTGGATTGCTTCCTCTTTCCACATTATTTTTAAGAGCAGATTTGTTTTTCTTATGCAAATATTTGTAAATGTTTCTCCTTCTTTTATACATGACATCACATTGTAAACACTGTAAATAGTCAGTGCATCTGCGACAACAATCACTGAAACGTGTAGATCTAAGAGAAGGCATGGCCCCTGTATGCAGAAAACGAGAATCCTGTTTTATTGTCTTCCTTTAGGGGGAAGGAGCACTTGGCTAAAGAGGGGGCCTAACTGTGGTTGTTTGGCATGTCTCTATAAACACATCAAAATCCCATATGTCTAACATTGAGCAATGGACACAATAAATTCATGCCATTCTTCACATCACTACCAGTCTTCGCTGTGTTTATCCACCATGTTATCCACCAGGGGATGCTATAATCCTGTGTGTGATCATTTAATTGGGCTGTATGAGCATTGTATAGTGAAACAATGAGCATGTGGTCATTTTTATTATAGCAAAATGTAATTTGACAGTAGTTAAATGTACATTTTATTCTGAATAAACTCGAAACGCGTTGATTTTTTAAACAGGGTTTGTCCTGGCTGCGTAGGTCATGGAGTCCCTAACAGAGATGAGGATTTGACTCAAGTAGGGAGGGGGTATTAAAAGTCAGAGGATGGGTGGAGTTGTCTACAAGCCCCCCAACCCTGACGCTATATATATTAGTGAAGATCCCCCTAGTCCCTTTAATACAGAGGACTATCCATCAGCACGATGTCAAGCAAACCTGCACCCATGAAGAAGTCCCCGGCTAAGAAGGCGGCCGAAAAGGCACCTGAGCCCGCCCCGGAGCCTGCCCCGGCCCCCGCAGAGGCTCCACCTGTGGACGCTGCCCCGGCTGAAGCTGCTCCGGCAGCCGAGGGAGAGGCAGCAGCCCCCGCCGCAGAGACCCCCGCTGCTGAAGGAGGCGCTCCAGGTACCCTGCTGGGACCGTAAACACTATGCTAACTGCAGAAATCCCACCTGACATAGGATGCTTGGTGCTAAACTAACTTTAATTTGACTAATATAAGATAGGAAACGCGAGCTCACAGCATACAAGCGTTAATCGACTGTGGGTAATATTATGTATCTACTAGTTACTGAATTACTTGTTTGCAATTTAAAGTTTACGAGCACAGATGATAAAGCTAATACTTGTTTATGTTAACGAATAAAAAGTCAGATAATATAATACAGTTCAGTATCAAAACAACCGAGCAAGGGAAAGGGACAAACAGAAAGGTATTAACAAGACAAACGTAAAGAGAAATTAATTAACGTAAAGTACATATTGGGCTTTCAGAATTTCACATTTAACTTCATGTTCTTGTATAGTAGGCTTATGAACCTATCTCTGTGAGATATTCAGCAAATATACGAGTAGTTTGAAAATAAACTTGATGAAAAAACAGAAGGTGCTAGTTTTTTTTGCAAGAAAAAAGACAGTCTATGATGTTAATGTCTGAGTTACAAGAAATAGTCTACAAATATTGAATTCCAAGATTCTGTGTAAACAGCCATCCCGAAGGTCAATCACTGGATTTTTTTTTATTGAACTTCTTTAGCAATTTTAGTGGAACTGATCATCTGGATGAATGCATTGTGCAAACCCATGGTGACTACTTTCCTCATAACAAATCTCTAGTCCTTTGACTCCTGATAATCATCTCCAGACTGTAACTCACTGCCCACGCAGCAATGTGGTGAGACACTAGTCACAACTCTAGAGATAGGGGGGTGCTGCAGCTCTCATCACTCTTAACCCTAGACTGGTACTTGTTGAAATGTAGCCATCGTTCAAGGGGCATCTTGAATATTCTCAAATGTCTTGCATCCCTAAGTAGGCATACAGATGGCTGTCTCTTAATGCTGGTTATCAGTGATTGATGCTTTGCAAATGAGGACAATATTTGACCTGTAGAAAACTGGAATGAAACACTTTCCCAAAACTTTGAAGAGAGAAAAATACCAATGACGACATTAGTGAATTGTCCTCCCGGATCTCTTGTACATTTATTTACCGACCAACATAACATCTAATAAACTTGTGTTATTAATGACCCTTTTCTGCCCATTCATTTCAAGGAACAGCACAAATTGCATGAGACATACATCAGTGGTGGATGTTGTCGAGTGACTGGTATTGCTGGTTGCTTGCTAACCTTAACATGTAACCCCTAACTTCAGCTGATGCCATAGCCACTGAGGAAGGAGCTGACTCGACGATTCCTACTGAGGGTAAACATACACAAGCTGTAGTGCATGATGTGTGTGATGGTGTCCCACTGTGCACTTCACATGGTGTGTATGTTTCTTACTTATGATCGTTATGTTTACCTGGTATTTCTGTCTGTCAACTTTGTCATGTGTAAGTGTTCCTATTTGAAATGTGTGTCCTTTTAACCTACGCAACCTGCAAGGTTTCTCTAGTCTCTACTAGACGTGGATGTGAGGATTTTCTGTTTGTGTCTCAGTTTTTGGTACATAAAACCTTCTGTTCTTGTCATTGAATAGCTTCAGCCTCACTGCTTTGTCCTACTGCTTGCGTCAGTGGAGTGTATCTTGATCTTTTCAGATTGACGTGAGACTGATTGATTTCCTTCATGAGTAATGTCATAATGTAAGGCACTAATTGGCTTTTTAATGGCATTTTAACGCTAGCTACTGAAGAAGGTGCCATTGCTGCTGATGCTCCCGCTGCAGACGCTCCTGCTGCAGATGTTACAGCTGCAGATGTTCCAGCTGCAGACGCTACCGCTGTAGATTCTCTTGCTGCAGATTCCCCTGCTGCAGATTCTCTTGCTGCAGATTCTCTTGCTGCAGATTCCCCTGCTGCAGATTCTCTTGCTGCAGATTCTCCTGCTGCAGATGCTACCACAGATGGTAAACATAAACCACCAAAGAGACAATAACACTACTACTCAACCACAAAATACACTGCTTTATTGAGATCTGTGCTATCCCTCATGCTTTGCACATCTGTGATGCCCAGTGGATTATTAACAAAACTTTTCATTTCCTGATGTATTGTTCTGTCAAAGTCTGCATTTGCAGGTTGAATTCTTACTATATGGGAAATATGCTCTGGATATTTATCTTTATTTCTTGTCTTTGTCTCTAAAACAAAATTCTGCTCATTTGATGTTAGCTGCTCCAGCTGAAGTCGCTGTAGTTGTGGAGCCGCCAAAGGCCCCGACACCCCCGCCTCCTGCAGGTAACACCAACATTTACACAACTTTTTGTTGCAAAAAGGCCACAAAATTAATTGGTTTCAGCAATTGTGCAAACGATCAACTGATTATTTCTTAGGTTTGTTGGCAAAACAATACATTTGAAGACCTTGTGTTTTAGGAAATTATTGATGGAAAATTGCCCTAAATGATAAATCTCTTAATCGAGACAATAATCTGCAGATTATTGATAATATAAATAATCAGAAGTTGCAGCCCTATGCATAATCATGCTGTAGAATGAAGCATGTTTGAGCATTTTTTTTTATGTTATCCTTTTAATCTTACTGTCCACTTCAATCTATAATTATTCTCCACTGTTTCAAACCTCTTTCAGTCCCCACCAGTGCTCCTCTTAACGTATCTGTGGAAGATGTGAACGAAACCAACCTCACCATTAAATGGAACGAGCCACAGACCATCGGAGACTCTGGCCTGGACGGATACACCATCGAGTACTGCAAGGATGGAAGTACGTCTTATTATCTGTGTGTATGTCTGTGAGGCTGCACCTGTCCCCAGAGTGTCAGAGGGCAGATAGACTCATAGCCGTGTCCAGACCGTATACGGCAGGCAGCATTTCACCGGCTGTCACAGTATCTCCTCACACCGCTTTTAGAAGCGCTCGTTTGCTCAGATGACAACATCCCTTCTGAGATTTCCTCACGGATGCCAAAGTGTACTTCTTATGGGCAGGTTGTTTGTAAACTTGTGTCACCAGGCGATAAACCAATTAACATGCGCCATTAAAGGATGTTTTACAGTTTGAGATTGTAGGTAAAAGTAAAAGAATATATGTATACTTCAACGATCAAACTGAACTGAAAACAAACTTAAACAATAACTGTGTTTCCCTGCAGCAACAGACTGGGTTGTAGCTCAGAAGGAGCTGACCGTCGCTAACAGCTTCTGCATCCATAACCTGACAACGGGTGATCTGCTGCATGTGCGCGTGGTGGCTGTCAACCCCGCCGGCCGCAGTGAACCTGGAACACTCGCTCAGCCTGTGCCCATCCATGAGATTGGTGGTAAGTAGCAACCAATGTTTCACAACTGCACAGCAGACCACTTATAAGTGTCTACTTAAAAGAGTATTCCAAACAGCCCCAACAAATATTCTATGTGTGGGGCTCAACATAGGTGTACCTGTGTCAAAAGCACTCAAAATGTCCAAAAATGTTTTTGATCACGCTACTAAATTGGCTCTGAAATTCCTTACAGAATCTCCCTCCCCGATAGTTTTTCACATTTTCCCATTCACTGATGTAAACACAATTTGTTAGATGTCTGTCCCGAACCTCTTTATCACATGCTCCCTGGTGTTTGTAACTTATGACCCATCCACAAAGTGCTCATGTGGCAGGCGACGGGGTAGAAGTGGTATTAACTGCCAGAGCCTAAGATGGACTGCACAGACGTATGCACATAAATCCCACAGGTGCAGACAAGCCCTATCATTAGCTTTAAATCATGCTTGCACTTAACACGCATCTTCAGTCATATGTTTGACACCACAAATAAGAAGGTCAAGTACTCAAAGTTTCGACACACTTTCCTTTAAAGAAAATCAATAGCAACAGTCTATCAAGGATAATACATAATGGTAAAGTTTATATAAATAGCACTTGTGTTTCATAAGAATAAGATAAGATGGAATAACTAAACATGGAAACATTTGAATCAAATAGCAAGAGCAATATGAGGAAATACCAATAAACATTTATATATAAATATTTATTCACCAGTATAAATGTAAACTTTGTTTTAGCACTGCATGTTGGATAGCAGAACCATCAGTTATATTTTGTATGACAGTATTAGCATTAATTGACAGGTTAATGTTTAAATGCAGAACATTTATGTACATATTAGGTACACACAATAAAACTTGACCAAAGAAAATAACTTGATCCAGACCAGGATAAAAAGCATTTCATCTTCTATAGTCAGGATATGTTGCACTAAAATGGTTCTGCTGCATCTGTATTCAAGATGATTTAATGGAAGACTGAGTCAGGGAAGGAAAACGTTTGGCTAATGAGCCATCTGGCAGCCATATTTTCTTTTTACGTCAACCCTGTCAGTGTGACCCCACTGTCACTTTTTCACCTAAATTTATAGCGGTAGCTCTAGCTGTCGCGTGGTCTCTTTTATGTCTTGCAATAAAAAAAGATTCTTAAGTTCTCATTATGCCCTTTTAAAAATTCACTTCAAAGTCACTGTGTTGAGATGAGAGATATTTGCCAATCTCTCTATACCGGTATATGTTAAGAAGCGCAGCTAATGGCTTCAAAACCCACATGGAGTCTCCTGTAAAGTCATCTCTCCTTTACTTTCTGTCATTGAGGGTAAAACCTTCCAAAAAATAACTGAAGTGACCCCCGTCGACCTCGTCTTTCCTCGTTAAAGCTGAAGTTACTGTAGTTTTGTTACTGGAGCCATATATTTCCATCAGCGCTAACAGACATAGTAACATTGACGTAGTGCAGCGGACCTGATCTCACATGCTCTAGTTATCCACTTTCAGAAGGGCAGCTTGGTCCCTGAGGGTATTTCCTGGTTGTGGTTCAAACTGCTGAGGACAAACAGGAAACTTAAGTGGAGAAATGCGGTTATGGCATCTGAACTGCTGGTCAACTGAGGGGAGCGACACATGAGCCTAATTAATGGATTCAGGGTGGCTTGTTGGGGGGGTTCATTCAGCTGTGTGTCACAGACAGACTGTCCTGAACAGGCCCCCATCTCCATGTACAAGCCTCTTATAAAGACACGCTGTCCTGCATGTGCTGAAAGCCCCCCGCAAAGACACTTTATCCAGAGACAAAGACAGATTACAGATTGTTTGCAGGAGCCCTTGCTGTCCGCTGGATGCTGTAATTCCAGCAACACTTCCAGGCATTGCTGGGAAGTGTGTTGATTAGCAGGGATTACTGTTTGAGCCAAATCTGGAGGCTGACCTGATCCTTGTTGGGAGCAGAGGGTTCCAGGAGCCGGATCTCAGCCCCTGCAGTAATGATATGGTGACAAATGTTGAGACGAGGAAGATGAAACACAGTAGGCAAGAAACCTCGTTAGAAGGGGCCTAGAAAGATGCATAGGCATATGAGGACATTCTTTGTGGATGAGGAGGAACAGAAGCCAGAGCGGGGTGAGCGAGTTAATGGAGGTCAGCCGCTTGGTTTTATGTACCCAGTAAGCCCATAGAGCTTTCCAGACATTTGCTGCTTAAGCAGAAACATGCATCTCGACGTCCCTGATACTTAGCACCCTGCCATCCAGAATACTGGAAATATAAGTGACTCCAGTCCCAACAACGGTGCCATTGCATCCATTTCATTTTATCCACAGTATAGCTATGGTAACCAGCAGTTTCCACAAATAAGTTGGTTGTTTACAGTTTCCAATCTGTTGTACTTAAGTGTTTTTAAATGTGACACTCCAATCAGTTTGAAAGTGATGACATATTCCTGCTGCTTCTTTGTGCAGGACACGGGGGAACACATGTGGGGGTTTATCTGAGTTTCTCGTCACCTAAGCTATTTTAAGAGCTGCTGGGTCTTCCTCTTTTGCCCCTCTCTGCCCAGATACTGTACTTTTTCCTGTCACACTCCATTTTTACAGCTAGCACTCAAAATCATCAATAAGACTTGGACATTCATTTATTTTGGATTGGAAATAACCACACAGATGTGGATTCTTGGATGAAGTGTTGTCATTTAGTCTCGAAAATGTTAATAACTAGTGGGAACTTGTCCTTCAGAGTTGAAAGATATTTAATTCACTATGTTATTTGCATACAAGCTTAAACCAGAGAATGTTGAGCACTTTAGCTTTAAAATGTACTGATGAATTGAACATCGAAAAGCTGAGTATTCATTTACTGTTTATTGATAAACTGATCATTGAAATTCCCCCAAAATGTCAAAATCAAAACAATTCAAATAGATTTTTATATAAGTTTTTAACCTGTATGAACTCATGAGGTTAATTTGAGCTCTTTTAGTCATGTTCTCTTGTCAGCTTCGCCTCGTAGTGTCTGGTCTATTTATGTCTTGTTGACCTGTTTTACGTGACCTCACTTTGAAGACACAAAATTGAAGTGGACATATCACATGTTGTACATTGCCTGCTGGTAATGCTAGCTTAGGTGGTTAAGTGGATGATTTATGTATGTAGGTGTCCTAATTATGTCAATATCAAAAGTTAGGCAAAACTGATGATGGACGATGCAGTGGATAAACATATCTTGTTTTTCAGAACGTCCCAAGGTCCGCATGCCACGCGCTCTCAGAGCCTGCTGTGTCAGGAAGGTTGGAGAGCAGATCAACATGGTCATCCCCTTTCTTGTAAGCAAGCATGTATAAACCATCAAAAAAATGCACGGAAAACTCCACAGATTTTACAGGTCTTCTCTTTTTTTCAAACTCCTCAGGGAAAGCCCAAACCTGTGGTGTCCTGGCTTAAAGACGGTAAGCCGTTGGACACAAAGAGGGTCAACATCAGGAACAGTGACAAGGACAGCATCATTTTTATCCGCACGGCAGAGAGGGACGACTCTGGTGTTTACGAGATGTCGGTCAAAGTGGACAGCTTTGAAGACAGATCCACCATCGTCCTTCAGATTGTGGGTTAGTCTTTAGATTTGAGTTTACACTCAAACACACATGGAGGCACATGTGAGTGCTTTGGACAGGTGTAAATGTGGAATTATTTCAGACCTCCTCGTTGAATCTACTCAGCAGTTCATGCTGCTAGCTTGTTGAAGACCTGTGACTCGCTCAAAGAAATTTTAAGCACATCACACCTCTAACAATTATGTCCTTCGACACGGCTGTAAGCTGCTACTGTTTAAATGTCTGGCCCCACGTTAGAGGCATTAGCGTACAAACATATGGTTTAATTTTGATCTGGGGAGCAAACACCTTTCGTGCTTCGAGGAACACACTGGTTATTATTTCATCTTTTCTAAGTACTTTCGTGTCTCCTCAGAGCGGCCCGGCAATCCTACCAGCGTGAAGCTGGTGGACGCCTGGGGCTTCAACGCAGCACTGGAATGGACCCCCCCCAAGGACAATGGCAACACAGAGATCACGGGATACACCGTCCAGAAGTCTGACAGGAAGACCGGGGTATGGCCGATCTGAACATACATTTTACAGGTTGCAGAAATAAATTAGATGTATATTAGACACAAAGAGTTTAACAGGAGTCCCACGATAGATACCTGGCCTAAGTGTTGATGTAACATGTTGTAAATTCTTTCATTCACTGAATATAGGGCTATTCCATGCATTCATTTTATAGAACTGTTTTGATCTTCCCACTACTGCTGGTGACTGACTTAATCATTAAACACTGTTTGAGTGACAGTAACTTCAAGATGTTATTATAAAGATTATTTGTATTATTAATTATATTAGTCCATCATTTTGTATATGTGTCTTGGGTACTTCTCTCCCTTTCTTATTAATGTGGTGCCCCAGTCACTGCTGTTTTGTTTTTGCACCAAAAAACAAATCTGAAATCAAGGGAAATAATATTCTATCTAAAGATGTCAGGCTAATGATTGGTTAATTGATAGCTTAATGATGATAACCGATCCAATGAGGATGCATTAAAGTTACATGTTCGGTTCGTGCTGTGTTAAAATGGACGTCTGTTTTGTCTCGACCTGCAGGAATGGTTCTCGGTGCTGGAGCACTACCACAGGCTTACTGCCACCGTGTCAGACCTCATCATGGGCAACTCGTACATCTTCAGAGTGTTCGCTGAGAACCAAGTGGGCATCAGTGAGATGAGCGTTGTCACAAAGGGGGTTGCCACAATCCACAAGACAGGTGATCTTCTTCTTCAATCCTTAATTCTTCTTAGGGAAACGTGTCGACATGATGGATAATTTAGTGACAAGGCTGCAGTACAAGTGGGGACTTGAAGGAGCTGCAGTGAGTGTGAGAGAGTCTAGAGTGTGTGTGTTTAAAGTGAAGACTTGAGGAGTGGAAATGACCTTGGCACTGCTTCAATCGTGTGGGTAGGTCTCTTGGCTAGTGTCCAGCAACTACTGAAATAACTTTTAAGAGGCTCTGACAACATTAAGACAGCTGGCGGAGCAAATGTTACTCTTCCTGTGTGTGTCCTCGCTCTCTCACTTTTGATAATTGAGCCACTACTTGTGTCACTTTTCATGTAAACAACTGAGTTCGACACCATGAAGGCTTGCTAGGTCTGAAAATGTGTGCTGTTATCCCTGCATTTGTATGATTATTCCTTCCCCCCATCTTTATGAATGCATGCCTACCTTCTTCCAAAGTAGGCATTTGGTATTTTCCCTATGAACACATTCAAAGTATGATAAAGAGACAGGGATAGACATAAAAAACAGTATTGAGAGACTGGCTCGAGGAACGTGGATTTGAAAGATAATTGGCTTAACCCTTAGTGCACGAGTGACTGGACCCTACACTCTTCCATAAGTGGGTCAAAAAGGACCCGTGTTAGAATAATATGTGTTTTTATGCCATTTTGTTCATTTTGGTTAAGAAAAATTACTTGTATAATATTTAGTATTATATTTTGGTTCACACTAGAAATATTTTATATTTAACTTTTCACTATTTATAATTTTATAATTTTTTTTTACATTTTGAAAAAAACCTTTTGAACATATTGATGCAAAGATCTCCGCTATTCTGAGACCCTCACAGTATTCCAGTCCCTTTTCAAAACTCATCTCTTCTCCTCTTGTCTACTCATCATAGCCCATCAATCCATGCCGGTTGATCAAGTTTGATAGTCCTATACTGCCCACCCTAACCTTCCCTTATATTGTAAAGCGATTTTGAGTCCTTGAAAAGCCCTATACAAATATAATGTATTATTATTATTATTATTATTATTATTATTATTATTATTATTATTATTATTATTATTATTATTATTATTATTATTATTATTATTATTATTATTATTATTATTATTATTATTATTATTATTATTATTATTATTATTATTATTATTATTATTATTATTATTATTATACTGACAGGTATCAGATCTTGCTGTGTAAAATAATCTTCCTGAGAGGTGTCACTTCTGATGTAGTCTGTGTGGTCTACAGTGAATGTATTCCTGACAGCCACAGGTGATAAGAATCAAAGGTTCCCATAGGATTCCATAGAAAATGCATGCGGGTTATTTTTGACCCACTTATAGCTTGGGGTAGTAATACAAAAACTACAATTTCTTAAAATGTATAAAATTTAAATCAAAAATTTGAATGGCATGATATCCAAAACATGTTTTTTGAGGAATAGCTGGAATATGAAATGATAAAAAAATGTAATTACAAAGATACTTCAAGAAAACCACCTCACCGGGTCACCACCCACTTATGCATCTAAGGGTTAATAGCGATGTCAGAATTGGGAATTTTAAGGAGTTTTGACAGCGTGGGTAAGCGGAAGTGATTAGAGCGAGAAAACAGCAGAAATTCGAAAACAAAACCACTGTTAGCCTCTTGAGGTTAAAACGACTTGCGTGCCACATGGCTGCAGCTGCTGCAGAGTCAAAACTGTCCCATGCCAATCATTCTCTTTTTGAATTACTTGCAATTGTTATATTAGGGCATAGTCGTCAGTCATACAGTTGACACAGATGACATACAGTATAATAAAGTCTATTTAAAACATCCCTCCCTGCCCAACCCGGAAACAAGAGGGTTGACCTGCAAAATGTTATGAACAATACATATAAAGCTAGTGCCAATGAGTCATACCATTTTGAAATAAATAAATACAAATTAAACAAAAGGAAATAATACAAAATACCTAAATACAATAAAATCAATCGTATTGTTGGTCCATTTGTTCACAGGTATTGCCTACACGCCTCCCGAGTACCAGGAGCGCGACTACAGTGAGGCCCCGAAGTTCACCACCCCCCTCAGTAACCGCAGTGCCACGGTGGGATACACCACCAAGCTGCTGTGCTCCGTCCGTGGAAGCCCCAGGGTCAGACACTCACACACACACTGCTTGTACACACACTGCATGTTTCCCAGAAGCCCATTGATCCCTCTGCATCATTCCAATGACTCTTACTGTACCCTTTCCAGGTTGCAGTTCATGTTTCCACCACCTATAGTATATCTTATTAGTGTATCATGTCTTTGAACACAGTGACATTCCTGGTATTCCTGACTGATAACTAATGCCAACAGATAGCATTTTAACATAGAGAGGAGGCGGCTGAAGAAACATCTGGAAGAATCATGTATTGTTGGTATTTTTCTTGTTTTATATTTTGTACGAAGTTGCCTTATTTTTACCTGATACAACATTAGGTATTTCATATTTACCTTTTCGAAGGTTGTTTGGGGATCCTCGATCATTAAAGCATGAGAAACCTCACATGAGTTATTAATGTCGCTCCACTGTAGATGTGGGTTAAGGCTTGCACTGGTATGTCTGTGTGAAGCTTCAGTATGTCTCTAACTGTCTTGGCGGCTGCCGCTCTGGTTAAACTTATCTTTACAGTTGTCTGCCTGACGCAGACGGCTTAGGTTGCCAGCCGTGGTGCGTCCTCGCTGTCCTTGACTTCTCAGCAAGGACAGCAACGGTTCCTTGCAAATGTATTTGAGACAAATCAAACACAACCTGATATAGAGTCATGCCACTCAGCTGTGGAATCTGAAATGTAAAGGACTGTGGGTCGAGTCCTAGTTTGACTTGGAGATTATTGCATGTAGCAGCTTGGTTCTGGTACTAAAGCTTTGCATGAGTTGGTTGGTTTGTGAAACTGGACCTGTACAAAAGCCTAGAGGCAGAGACTTCGTTTTTTTAAGTAGTTTGTACTTCTTCATCACCACTGACTAAATCACTGTCACGTCAAATGTTGATTATGGATAAAAGAAGAACAACTTTCTCTGTCAACATAGCATACAGTACACTGAGGAGTTGATTACGTAGATTGACTAATTGAGCCATCAACACTAAGTGGACATCTAATATATAGGTGTCAAATATCTCCTCTTAGTGTCTGTTCTTGTGAACTAGCAGTTAACTGAGTCGTGGCAGCTGTGTAAAAACACACTGATCATATTTAGGGGCCCATTAGAAGAGAGGCATCCAATACCTCTTTAATACAAGAGAGCAACATATACACATGTTTGAACCTATACATTTAAATCCTGTGACAAGTTGATCCCTCATGTTACCACTCACAAACATGTATCTGTTGTTCCCCTCATGTCACTAAGCCATCTAATTATACATAATTACAACAATTTGAATCACATAATTCAGTCAAACTTTTTCTCTTTCAAAATCTGTCCCTATCACTTGTTTCAATTCCCTAGATAAGTAATTGTACACGGCCTGGTAACCATCAGCTTAATACTATGTACATTCAATTATTTCACATTTTGAGCACTTACACGTGTTATAACGTGCGTGTTTATGAGCTCTGGCTGAAAGTGAGAGCCCATAAGGGCAGCAGAGGCAGGTCCAGCAGAAAGGCATTTATAGTGATAAGTGGCCTTGCTGTGTCTGGTAAAGAGCTGCCTGTCACATTCAAAGGCAGAGACAACATGTGAAGCTGATAATGGAGAGAGGACAGATACACAGGGAGGACAAAGAAGAGACAATGATAAGAGGCGTGTTGTTCTGTAATGGCTAAGTAGAGATGTCGCTGTATCACAGAAGCTACTATTCCTGCCATCCATCCAGACTGCAGCGCTGTTATCAGTATGAATGACTCTCCCTTTACCCACACACAAGGATGCCCAAAGATAGAAATATGATGGCACAGGAAAGAGATAAAGGAAGATGTAATAGTAGGAGATAGGAGTGGATGGATTGGCTTGTCTGTACCTCTATTTTTCGTATTGGTTCCAAAGCAAAGTAACCCATGCAGCTGGTATTTTTATTAGGAATCATCTTCTGGGGACCTTTAATATTTGTGCCAAAGTTGTATTTTGGTCTGATGGACAGACGGCAGACACAACTGACCTATATTACGATCCACAGAGAAGCGCCGCTAGCTGGGATAAAAATGCATTACATCAAAATCCTCTCCATAAATCATCATGCCTTTGCACGCTGATGCCTGATTCCATGTGTTGATGCATTGATGCACGTATCTAAACTATGATCTCATTTCATCATATATTTTAGAGTTAAACCCCCAACGGTTGACCTCATGTAGAACATGCAGCTCTGCCAAGATAAACAGCAGTAGCAGCATTACCATGTGTTTGAGGTATTGGTTTGCAACAACATCAGAAACATCAGCTTCTCCCCGCTGCCAAAAGCTCAAATATATAGTACATGGTGTGATGCCAAGATGTCAATCATTTTCATCACCGTCCACCTTATCCACCAGAGAGGGCAATGGAGATGGAGAAATCACCAGACGACCCTAATTTTCCCTTGACATTGTTTGCCCAGCTTAGTTTAATCAAAACTAAGTTATACTTAAAGGTCCCCTTTTATACTGTTTTTCATCAATATATTATAGGTCTCAGATATATACAAAACATGTCTCTGAAGTGTTTGGCTCGAAATACCAAACAGATCGTGCATTGTAGCATCCCATAATCCCCTCTGTTTCAGCCCTGTTTCAAAAGTGCTGATTCTCTGTCTGTTACTTTAGATGAAAATAAGGAGCCACTCCCCACGCCCCTCTGCGAGATATTTGGTTAAAAAGAACACAATGGTGCTCTAGGAGGAGATTCAAGTGATAAGGTGGGCGGGGGGGTTACCTTGGTTGGTTATTGGCTAATGGTTACACAAGCCAACAAAACATTATGACATCATAAAGTGGTCAAAATCTGATCAGCTCATTTTCAGACAGGTTTTTATATAAATGGATCAGGATCTTCAGGATCTTTTATCCTGAAACTTTCAGAATCTCTTTACACAGAGGGGACACATGTTTATGTATAAAAGACATGAACAAGTGGATTTTGCATAATAGGTGACCTTTAATAAAATATAAGTTCAACAGCTTTAAAATCTACATCCTGGTACTTCCCTGAATAAGTTCAAACTTGCCTATTAATTTTAAAGACGTAAATTCAATTTAGTATTACACTTTGGATTTGAAAAATCAGCTAAAAGTTATTACTCCATCAGAGAATAATCTACTTAGTCCGAGACTGTTTGACCTTCTTTACCTATCTAAATGTATATGTGAGTTAACAAATATTCTTTAAGTAGAGGAAATGGTGTCGTCAGCAGCAACGAAGAACTAAATTTGTTTTGCACATCGTTGAGGAAGGAATGATACAAACCCTTCTGAATGCATCGGCTGACCTGAAATCTAATAGGCAGAGTCACCTTGCATGAGGCCGGACCGTGAGGAAATCCATGCAAGGACTGTCACTGAAGCCCAGAGAGGCACATACTTGAGGAGACTTGTATTACTCCAATATTACTACCAAACTGTCCCACTCAGCACATACTGTCTGAGCTGGCTGGAAGACATGTTGACAACAGACTGAAAGACCTGTTTACTCCATGTTAAAGTATGACAAAGCAGTTCTGATAAACAGGTCTGAAAACTGTACAATGGCATCAATAGCCAAGATAAAGAATAAACCAAAAAGAATCCTGCATGCATTTATTTCAGCTTAATACTGTATACTGTAGTTGATAAATGTCTCCCCTCATCTTCTCAGCCTCAGATCGAGTGGTCGAAAAATCAGATGATCATCGGTAACGACCCCAAGTATCGTAAGCTCACTAACGAGGGAATCTGCTGCCTGGAGATCCGTAAGCCTGGCAACTTTGATGGCGGCATATACACCTGCAGAGCCATCAACCCCCAGGGTGAGGCCCTCGTCTCCTGCAAGCTGGAGGTCAAACGTACGTATCTGCACACACATGAAGGACACTGTTTTAAGTGTATACAGGCCAAATCTATTCAGCTTTCTCTTTAAAGGAATGATTCAACATATAAGGAAATACACTAATTTAATTCCCTGCCAACAGTTAGCAGAAGATACCACTGTGATGTGCGCTCATTTTAAATCTGAAACCAGCAGCTGTTTAGCTTTGCTTTAGGACAATTGGTGTCAAGAGTTCACTAAGTGACAAAATGTCAGACAGTCTCTAGAATTTGGCTCATTTGGAGAATCTATTATTGGTACTAGTTGATGATTCCAGCTTCCACACATCCAGATTATAACTGCAATAACAACCACAACTTAATTCAATTAAAAAACATGAATAAACTGTATACTCCTGTCCCTACAGAAATTATTCAGGCAGAGTCTGGAAAGTAGAAGGGGAAATAAACCAAAACCTCCAGAGGTAAGCAACAAAGAGAAATATCCACTCCTGTGCAAGAGTGTGACAATATTTGCCATATGTCACTAGTTGAAGCACATTCAATAATTATATATCTTTCTCAAATGTTCTTTAATAATTAATTACACATATCATTGTAATCGTGTGTTACTATTGCTAGTGCTCATTTCTGTTTTCACGCATGTATGACCTTTCTGATTTGCATTGTCTTAAACTCGTAGTATATAATCAAAACTACTTGCGATTCATTTGTCCTTCCCTCCTGCCCTCTGTATTTTGACTGTGTGTGAGCCCTCTTGTCCTCCCTCCTCTCTACCTTCCTCCTCTGTAAATCTTGTTCTGGATGTTGTGCCACCTACTTTTGGATGTGGTAATGTGGCAGAGATTATTATCAGTGATAGAGAAATTCCAAATTTGCTGATTTTACAGCGTTAACATTTCTATTTATACAGTCACTCATAGACAGCCACATTTGGGTTTTGGTATTGGCCCTTTGATTTAAGCTGTTGAAATGCTCCTGTGGTGTAGCCTTTCACTGAGGCTTTGCTCACAGTGTCATTTCAACTGCTGGCAAGAGAAGCCTTATTAAAGTGTGAAAAACACATGAAGTGGTGGGAAAGGATGGCAAGAGGTAAAAAGACAAAGAGAAGGAACAAGGGAGGAAGTATTTGAGCAGGAAAGGGATGAGACAGATAACATGTTGGTAAAAGATGCCTGGATAGTTGAAGGTTGTTAAAGAGTGAAGGATAATGGTTTTATCTTAGTGTAAAGGACATACCACAGGTTCTTTTTACGGCTCTGTGAAACACTATCTCTTTCCATGCCTGTTGTACATTGAAAACATGTCAGCAAGAGGCCAATTAAATTATATAATGTTTTAGATTGCTCATATCGTTCCTCTGTCTTCCCCTCTTCTCTGTGTGTCTCCTCTCCACCTAGCGACCAACATTTAAGTATAAATTGGTCCTGACTACAATGGAAGTCGGCCTTCACTACAATAAATGCATATAAGTTCAAAGCAGGCAATGAGCTACATTAACTCCCTTATTTAATGTACTCTTTAAGCTGCTTTAGTGTGATTAGTCCTTGACGATAGTGTCCACGTCATTTAGTCATTATTTTTATTTCTACTTTACTTTCTTTATATTTGTTCTTTCTAAATAATTTTTCATTTACAAATTGCGAGCTGTATATTTTCATACAAACCTGTCCATAATAAATAAGTGACGAGGCCTTTAAAGAACCTTTTGGAGAAGGATGCGGTGTTAGGCACTGTGTTTTTTCTTTAAGTAGGTATGAGTTTAAACTGTTGTTTGTTTACAGAATAAACAGTCACCTTTATAAGAGATGTTTGGTTTACATTTCATTGAATATTAGAATCAGTTTGAATGTTTTGATAGATAAGGCTGGTGATATTCTGTCAGATTTGGAGGGTTAATTATTTCACTGCAGCTTGATGGAATGACTTTCAGAAAACTACATTTTTCTGTACAAAAACCCCAAATGGCATATATTATACAACGGAATAAGATGTATCATGCTTTACGTCACAGACAATGGCTCAATTAATTCTTTATTTGTTTTTTGGTCTTTTTGTGGGATCTGGAGACGATTATAAAAATATAAATATCACCAGACTCAAACTTGAGTTCCTGTAAACACACACTATTGCTGAAAGTGTACATCCAGATTGTGTGTATATTTAGTTGACAGTTTCAGAGCAAAAAAACTATATATAAATAAAATATAGCATTTCATTTTGGGAATTAACCTCAAATATAGGGTCTCAACTCCTTCTCTCGATATCAGCAAATAAACCGATGAAGTTGTTATGCTACATGCCAACTACAACGATGACCTTCAGTACGGTCAGGGACACTTGTGTTCTCACACTATACGTCTAATGGGGTCACATGCCTGCCTGACCACCCCCCAACGCTGCTCAAGTGATCAGATCTCAATACATGGTTGATGTGGATGGATGCATTCACACCTGTATTTACAGCTGTCCACTTCTGATCACGTTACCGAAGACACACTTTCATGCTAAGTGTAAACTGCGGCGTATACATGACAAGATCACGTTTGTGAGTGTCAGTCCCATTAGGCACAGCCGTACATGGGGGGGGCCCCTCAAGGGGAAAACGAGAGGTAACGCAGCGTGCGCCCTTGGGTGGGGGTGAGGGGTGATGTCAGCCAGCACTCCGCAGCTTCTAAAAGTTACTCCAGATGATTTGGCACACAGCCAAACTCCTCACATTACTGCAAGTCAACAGCAAGTGTGGAGTGATGTGAGAAGAAGGGAGAACGGGCTAAGAGGGCAGAAACCAAGCCAGATAATCTTCAATGGAAAATATACATTGGATCTTTCTGTCTCTCTTTCTCACTCATACACACACACACACACACACACACACACAAACACACGCACGCACACACACATCCACACAACACACACACTCACACAAACACCCATTCCTGTCTGAAGTGATTTGTACACCCCATGACCCCATTTAACTCTCTTCTCGCCTTAATTATGTTTCCACCAGTGTGTTTAAAGGACCAGCAGAAGTCCAGGTCTTATGTGTTATGGTGAGTGTACATTTCTATATGCGTTGTGTGTGTGTGTGTGTGTGTGTGTGTGTGTGTGTGTGTGTGTGTGTGTGTGTGTGTGTGTGTGTGTGTGTGTGTGTGTGTGTGTGTGTGTGTGTGTGTGTGTGTGTGTGTGTGTGTGTGTGTGTGTATCCCTCTAACCCTTTCTGTGTGTTTCTCTTATCTTGTTCAGATTGTTTGAGGATGTGATAGAGAGCCGTGGCTGCCTCTGCAGCAGTGTGTACATACTGAAGAAAGGGACAGAACAACATACCAACATCTACATATCTATTTCCACCCCAACCCATCCCGACTCACCCACTCCTCCCAGTATTTGGGGAAGACCCACATTGCACAACCCATCCCAGTTTGCCAATTGTTGTATGTTATTTAAGTTGGTGACATGTGTGTAAGGCTATATTTAAAACCTTCTGTTCTGCCTGTGTCCATCTGCTGTTTGTTACAGTATATATATATATAGATATATATTTACTACTCAATAAAACAGTGAATCCTTAGACATACTACTGCAATGACTGTATGGATGTTTAATACAAAAATAAAATTGTATTTTACTACATGTGTGCATTTCTACCAACATTTCACACAGTGCTACACTTACTTTTAGGATGGATAAATGTTGCTAAGCATTGGATTTTGGGCTTTCAAGGGGTGTCAAGGTGCCATTTTGATTGTGTGGAAAAATCCGGTGTCTGTGAGTGGAATGATAAGTGTTTTCTTTCTTCTCAAATCATTGCCACATTAGAAAAACTGCAACATCTGTGCCATTACACTAAAGGAATAATAGAGGGAGTCCAAATATATTTGATATCTCTCAATCTCTGTACATTTTAGCCTATACAAAATTGATAAGCATGCCTTATTGCCACCAGTGTTATGTGGTGTTTTTTGTGCAATATGGGTAAACTGATCCTTTAAATGAATACTCTATGGTTTCACCCACCATTCTTTGCTGCCGGTGTCTTTACACGCCACAGATTTGTTCATTTTCTTACACAAAACTTGTGTCTGTAGCAGTTTTGTGTTTTATGTTTGAGCTGAAAATGAAGGCTTCAGTTATATAGTAACATTTTCAGATCAGGTATGGGTTTATATACTCCTATTAATAGTGAGCTTGACTCAACATATGTGTAACCATGTGTCAGAGAACTACAGAAGTGGTTTTTACTTCTCCCATTAGAATAAATTGCAATCTAAATATGTTATTGCATATTATGATAATGCTACTGCTTTATTGTAGATGTATATTGGTTTGTAAAAAAGTTTTAAAAAAGTGTGCAGGACACAGTATTCAAAAATACTCTGAATATTATGACATCAGGGTAAGAAACTTTATATTCAGCATTTTGTTCTGCCAGAGATCCCGTATACAGGGTCAGTGTCTGATGATCATTTTCTGTGTTATACTGACACCTTATGGTGATTCAAAAACAAAGCAGGAACAGTGAGGTGTTTAATCTTGACACACATCTCAGCCTAACAGGAAGTTATACTTTACCACAAAGCGCATTGAAACTTCAGCACTTACTTTTATGCTGAATCATAAACACATTTAAATGACTTTAAAATGTTTACATACCATATATATATATATATATATATATATTATGGTCTTCAGCATTAAGTTCATCCTATTTGCATGTCTAGCAACTGACTTTGAGCTGAAGTCTCTGCACTGTTTGCGGTTAATAGGCTGGCTTTACGGAAGTGAAAAAACCCACCCAAAACCCTGTAGCTTCCTCTCATGTTCCCAAAATCATATCACACCTACAGGGTACAAAATATCTACCCTTTAGCTGCACTAAGATACAAAGCAACTTCAGAAGAAGCTATGGTTTTGGTTCAGCATTCTATTCTGTCTAAGCAGCTAAACAAAATAATGATTATATCTTGACTTGAATTAAACCATTCTTTTTATTTTCTTAACAATATTACTTTTGCAATAAATATTTTTACATAATCTTGACTTTCTTAGACAAATAAACTCTCTTTTTGGTAGGCTATACAACACAATGGGTCTTGTCAACACATTGGGTCTTGAACTTTGTTTCATTTCTCGAAAAACCCTCCTTGTCCCTTTTCAGCATAAATCGGTTATTTAAAATTCATATCGAGCACACAAACATCTGAGTGTGGTTGACCCACACATTTCCTGTTTCTTTTACCAAAAAAAAGCAGATGTCAGAGACAGGAAAGCTGCTGTCCTGAGGTGAGTTTAGAAACGAAGTTGTCGCATACGCCCATCTCTGTGCAGTGCATTTCCTTTACTGCACGGCACTGAAATGACTCAACCCAGCAGCACAGCCTCTACATGTGCAACTCGGTGGAAAATGTGGCTGTTCAAGATTTTAAGTGTCATATGTAAGTTTTTTAAGAATATCAGACTTATTTTTTGTGTTTTATCTAATTATACTAAGAATATGTTCATGTTCTTAACATGTGATTCATACTGAACAAGAATCTTAATTTGTTTTTACAGGTTTCACTGCTGTTTGTGCAGCTCAGGATCCTGAGGATGGTAAGGAAGAGTTTAAACAAACATTTTGTTGAATTGAACTGTAAACCAATGTACCTGTTATTAAATGTTCATGTTGCCTGTACTGCAGTAGACATAAACAATCTTTAGGAAGTCAAACTCGATGAAAGTTACCATGAGGAACATGAAGTAGTTAGTTGTCACAAGTCTAGCACTTCCTACAATTACTCAGCTGCCAGGGCAAGTTTGTATTTCAGTTTTCTGCAGATCCGCATGTTTTTCAGTTGACATTGTCTTCCCGCTCATGTCCTGCTCTTGATATGATATGATATGGATAATATATGTACTGATATATATAAAATATCCCAGTGGTATTTTAACTCTGAGATAGCAGTTTATGTTGTATAACTTGCATTTTACTATAAGGGGTTCTTGTTATTTTCTCTTGCCCCTCTTTTGTGTAGTATAACATTAAAATGTTAATGGTAGTGTCAAAATGATATGATGTTTGATTTAACTTAGTTTAAGAGTCTATCTTGATGGCAGTTTATTGCAGGACCAACGCATTTCATCTATGACCTAAACTTTCCGTTGATTTCATTATTTAGTAAGAGAGAGAGAGTAGAGCATAAATGCTGTCTGATTTGATCTTCATTCTGTTGTCCTCTCCTATCATCCAGCAGTCACCTCCTCCTTTGTTGATACGACCATTCCAATAGAGACCACAATTCCCTACGGTGAGACTTTAAACTCAGTTATGCTCTAAAGGTATATCTAAAATGGTGAGCATGATCATCCTGTAGATTGAATGAGGATATGACTTCCTGACTGGTCACCATAACATTTTGTAAAATACACATAATCAATATATGTACTTGCATTGATTTTGGATAATAATATCTAGAGACACAGAATCACGAGAAAGCAGAGCTAAAAAACAAAACAAAAATTACATTGACGGTAAATCTTCTTAACTGTGAAACAGCAGATAACACCTGTGAAATCATCGCGGGCGTTGACAAAGGTTTTAGCACTTATGTCATTTTTTCCATCTGTGGTGGTTTGCATCTAACTGACAGAACACCACAATCGGTCTCTCTGTCTTTTATAAGAAACCGGCCTTTAAATCTGCAAAACAAAAACGGCTAAACTGCTGCTGAAATAATATGTTATATAATAAAAATTCTACTTTACTTATATTGTTAAGCAAGTGGTCTCAAATACATTAAACTGCAGTCTGTAAAGAAATGTATTTTATTTAATAACTTGTTTTTACAACATGGCATCAATTGTATTTACTTTTTATTATGTAGTTCATGGATGGATATGTCAGCAATGGGTTGTGTCTCTAGTTGAATGATTATAATGGATCATATATTTTAACACGTTTCCAGAGCCTCCTGTACCGACTGTTCAGCGTCTGTCATCCTGGTTGGACGTGTTCCCTTCTGAGAAAGTGGAGTTTGGTTGTAATGTCAATGGCAGCTCTGACTGGACGATCACCTGGTACAGAGATGCAGAGCAACTACAAGATACAGATCCCAATGTGTCTGCATCGGGATCAAAGCTCACGATCACTGCAACCACAACAACAACTGGAAGATATTCCTGTAAAGGTCATCACAAAACAAAGCTAGATGTTACCACGGAAAATAGTGCACCAGTCCAACTCACAGTTTATGGTAAGTTTCATTATATTCCTTCACCAATATTTAGACGAAAGGGCAAGAAATTATTTAAATTGTATTTATTTTTCCTTTCTCATTAGCAAACCCCCCCAAACCCACTTTGACCCGGAGTTCAAAGTTTAACACGATGTTCCCCGGAGAGTCTGTCACCTTCACATGCAAGGTCAATGTGTCTTCTGGGTGGAGTTATCTTTGGTACCATAATAACACAGAAATCCAAACTTCTGATGCTTTTCGAGTTGACATAAATCATTCTAAAAGTGGACAGTACCACTGCAAAGCCAAAAGAGGCAAAAGCCCATTCTTCACAGAAGTGAGTGAAGCAACAACTCTACAGGTCTCTGGTAAGTTGTTTACATTTGAACTCACTTCACCAACAATAAGGAAACATTCATTTCTACATACATGGGAATGTAAACACATGACTATTACTATCATCATAACAACAAATAACTAGTGATGTACTCAACATTTCCATGTTCCTTTCTCCTTTTCTTTTCTGATGCAGTAAATCACTTGAATTAAGTTTTAACTTTCATTTCAGACACACCCAAACCGTTTCTAAAGCTGCTGAGTCCCTGGATGGAAGTGTTTGAAAATGAGACGGTGGAGTTTAGCTGTGAAGCGGAAAGCGATGACTGGACGATCACCTGGTACAGAAATGAAAAGGAGGTTCAGGATGATCTACACGTGGAAACAATGGACTCCTCTCTCAACATCACCTCGGTCACTCAAGCCTATCAAGGACGCTACTCTTGCAAAGCTGAACTCGAATCCAGGAAAGTCAGGTCTGAATTCAGCAACACGGCTGATCTGAGAGTTTATGGTGAGCTTTCATACCTCTGTGTAGCATTAATATAAACTATATTACACCCTCAACTATATTACACCCGATATGAGATCATAACCTTATCAGAATGTCATGTCTGCACGCTAAAAATATATATAGCCCTGCTCTGCCCAAAAGGTAACGAAGCCTGCTTATCTAGCATGCTATATTTTGTTTGTTAAAACAAGTGTGATTGACTAATCCACAAAAACAACTGTAACAGCTGAGATGTTATTTCTTGGCATAAAGCAGTGATTAACTGAAAGTTGTCAGGTTTGTGGATTGTGTTACACTTGAACAAAGATTAGCTGTTTCCCTATCGATGTATTATGATGTCTTATATTGCATCCCCCCTGTTTTAGTCTCAAGTCTCAAGTGCTATGTTGAGAATGATTAATGTAACTACATTAGCATGTAACTTCTCTTTGTGGTCAAATGTTAATGCATACATGTCATTTATCAGGTTTTGTGGTACTGTGTAGCAATAATAAGATGTGCTGTGATATGCCTTTCTGTTTTAGGAAACACACCAAAACCAACCGCGAGCAAGGGTCCTACTCTTAACCCGATGTATGTTGGAGAAACAGTGAACTTCACCTGCAAAGTTACTGTGTCCTCTGGCTGGGAGTATCAATGGTACAGAAATGGAGTACAAACCACTACCGGGGAAACCATCAGCATCCCTCTCAGTCTTTCTAACCAGGGGAAGTACTGGTGCATGGCCTACAGAGGGGATACAACCCAAACAGAGTTCAGTGACGAAATACAACAAGATGTACTTGGTAGGTCAAAATAGTAATATTATTTATAGCAATGTGTTTAGAGGATGTGCAATTGTTTGATGTAAATGTCTGAAATGCTGTCATTACTGGCTTAAAAACCTCCAGGATGCTCTTCAAATAAGCAAAACAGCATTTCAAGAGCTTCCGTTATTTTATGTATTTTCTGTTGAAACAGGATGTTGTGGTATAGCATGATGCAGAATGGATAGTTCAGAGGTGTGTCTCTGAACAAACAGTAAGGAATATAACCTAAAAAGAAAAGAAGGGTTTGTGTAGAGGAGTTACTCCTTTTAGCAGTTCACTTATGCCTCCTATGCATTTTAAACGTATCAATGTTTAGAGCACATCAACTATCAACTGATCTCTGTTATATTTTAAGGCTTTTTCGTTTAGCAACTTATGGGATATGTGCCTTTTCCTTCTTGGTAATACTTGATTTAATCAGTGCTTTTTACAGTTGTTTTATTCCAAACTGTGTGCATTGTGGAATATTGTGGTTGGTTTGACAACATTACCATCATTCCTAAGATTCTTAGGTTTTCTTGCCACATTCATTTCTACATACATGGGAATGTAAACACATGACTATTACTATCATCATAACAACAAATAACTAGTGATGTACTCAACATTTCCATGTTCCTTTCTCCTTTTCTTTTCTAATGCAGTAAATCACTTGAATTAAGTTTTAACTTTCATTTCAGACCCACCCAAACCGTCTCTAAAGCTGCTGAGTCCCTGGATGGAAGTGTTTGAAAATGAGACGGTGGAGTTTAGCTGTGAAGCGGAAAGCGATGACTGGACGATCACCTGGTACAGAAATGAAAAGGAGGTTCAGTTTGAGGTTGATCTAATCGAGGAACCAATGGACTCCTATCTCAACATCACCTCGGTCACTCAAGCCTATCAAGGACGCTACTCTTGCAAAGCTGAACTCGAATCCAGGAAAGTCAGGTCTGAATTCAGCAACACGACTGATCTGAGAGTTTATGGTGAGCTTTCATACCTCTGTGTAGCATTAATATAAACTATATTACACCCTCAACTATATTACACCCGATATGAGATCATAACCTTATCAGAATGTCATGTCTGCACGCTAAAAATATATAGCCCTGCTCTGCCCAAAAGGTAACGAAGCCTGCTTATCTAACATGCTATATTTTATTTGTTAAAACAAGTGTGATTGACTAATCCACAAAAACAACTGTAACAGCTGAGATGTTATTTCTTGGCATAAAGCAGTGATTAACTGAAAGTTGTCAGGTTTGTGGATTGTGTTACACTTGAACAAAGATTAGCTGTTTCCCTATCGATGTATTATGATGTCTTATATTGCATCCCCCCTGTTTTAGTCTGCGTGTTGAGAATGACTAATGTAACTACATTAGCATGTAACTTCTCTTTGTGGTCAAATGTTAATGCATAAATGTCATTTATCAGGTTTTGTGGTACTGTGTAGCAATAATAAGATGTGCTGTGATATACCTTTCTGTTTTAGGAAACACACCAAAACCAACCGCGAGCAAGGGTCCTACTCTTAACCCGATGTATGTTGGAGAAACAGTGAACTTCACCTGCAAAGTTACTGTGTCCTCTGGCTGGGAGTATCAATGGTACAGAAATGGAGTACAAACCACTACCGGGGAAACCATCAGCATCCCTCTCAGTCTTTCTAACCAGGGGAAGTACTGGTGCATGGCCTACAGAGGGGATACAACCCAAACAGAGTTCAGTGACGAAATACAACAAGATGTACTTGGTAGGTCAAAATAGTCATATTATGTAAAGCAATGTGTTTAAGAGGATGTGCAATTGTTTGATGTAAATGTCTGAAATGCTGTCATTACTGGCTTAAAAACCTCCAGGATGCTCTTCAAATAAGCAAAACAGCATTTCAAGAGCTTCCGTTATTTTATGTATTTTCTGTTGAAACAGGATGTTGTGGTATAGCATGATGCAGAATGGATAGTTCAGAGGTGTGTCTCTGAACAAACAGTAAGGAATATAACCTAAAAAGAAAAGAAGGGTTTGTGTAGAGGAGTTACTCCTTTTAGCAGTTCACTTATGCCTCCTATGCATTTTAAACGTATCAATGTTTAGAGCACATCAACTATCAACTGATCTCTGTTATATTTTAAGGCTTTTTCGTTTAGCAACTTATGGGATATGTGCCTTTTCCTTCTTGGTAATACTTGATTTAATCAGTGCTTTTTACAGTTGTTTTATTCCAAACTGTGTGCATTGTGGAATATTGTGGTTGGTTTGACAACATTACCATCATTCCTAAGATTCTTAGGTTTTCTTGCCACATTGTAGAGTTGATCATCTGTCATTAGATATTTGATCTACAGCGCCTTTCCTTCTTTCCTTCAGTCTTTAAAGGTAATATTTGGTATTGGGGTCATGAGACAAATTCAATGAGGATCTATTTTAAACCAGCAGGAATCTGCAATTGCTGTATTGTTGTATTATAATGCATCTACAAGAGCATGTTTTCCACACAGAACCTCACAATCTGCTGAGTGCAATGACCTGAAAAAGTGGTTCATGAGTAATAAATGGGTGTGACTTAATCATAAGTGTCAGGGCTAACCAGCACCATTGAAAAAGGAACTCTTATGAACATCTTAAGATTTTAAGAGGTTTGATATAAAGCTTAAGACTTAACCTCCTCTTTTATTTAAGAGTCATTTAAGGCTTTTGCTTGTACATTCTTATGGTTTACTGTGTGGTCAAATTAAACGTAATTACATAATTAGAGTATAGATGTTTATGCCTCTCTTGTCTCTCCTTCTCTCTTTAGAAATCCCTGTCCCAACTTTGAAGCGGATCACACCGTGGCTGGATGTGTTCCCCACTGAAGGTGTGAAGTTGAGCTGTGGGATGAATGACAGCTCTGACTGGATTTACAAGTGGTCCAAAGATGGAAATGAGGTTCAAGCTGACAAGTCTCCATCTTTTGACTTGAAAGGAGCAACCCTTTCCATCAGCTCGGCTTCAGCTGCACACACGGGACATTATACCTGCAAGGGACAGCTGGGCCAAAGGTCTGTCAGCAGCCGCTTTAGTTCTACACTTAATCTCACAGTATATGGTAAGGGTTTTTGTTATAATTGGGATGTGGGGGTATTATAGCACGATTCATTTTTCTTCATTTTAGGTACAATTACACATTTTGGGGGAACATGTGATATGCTTGGGGTGGGATAAATAACTCCATACTGATAGCAATGGCATGTTTTCTGACCCTCAGATAAGAAACCCACAGTCCTACTGCAGCAGGATCCAGAGTACAACGTGATGTTCCCCGGAGAGTCAGTCTCCTTTAGCTGTCACATTGATGTCTCCACTGGATGGGAGTACCTGTTTTACCAAAATAGGAAACCCCTTAATGCATCTGGAAACAAGTATCCAATCAGCTCTGTTGACATAACACATTTGGGATCCTATACATGTGAAGCAAAGAGGGGCAGTGGCCAAAACTATTTCACCATCATCAGTCAGGCTATTGGCCTTAAAGTTGAAGGTATGACTTCTTCTCAAAATGTATTTATACTTTTGTTTCAGGCGTTGGAAGAATTTTCCAGTTGTGATACTGCAGTGGTCGCTCCTGGCTAGTCAGATGTTTTATTAGATGTTTACTGTAATTATTTCTTCTTTGTGTTTTCAGGGAACAAGCCTAAGCCATCGATGACTCAACAGCCAGATGTTGACAAGGTGTACACTGGAGAATCAGTGTCCTTCGAATGTACAGTTGAAGCCTCGACTGGCTGGGTGTATCACTGGTTCAAAGATGGAACACCACTCCCAATCAAAAACCGTACTTTCAGCATCAATGATGCCAATTTGTCGAACAGTGGGAGTTATAGTTGCATGGCCACAAGAGACAAGACTAAGTATAATACACAGCACAGTGAAAGAAGGTCCTTACGCGTGTCTGGTAAGCCAAAGAAAATTACTTTTGTTGAGGAAAAATGTTGCCTTTGTCTGTTTTTTAAATCGATTTCATGTTATAAAATGTTACGGTAAAACTCACTTGTACAAAATAGAAAGAGGGTAAATGTAAGAATATTTGAAATTGGCCTAATACGTCTGTTTTTCTCCAGAAATCCCTGTTCCATCTTTGAAGCCGATCACACAGTGGCAGGATGTGTTCCCCACTGAAGGTGTGAAGTTGAGCTGTGGGATGGACGGCTCCTCTGACTGGAAATACACATGGTTCAGAAACGGACAGCTGGTCAGGAAGGAAGATGAAGTTCTGTATTTTGGCTCCGATGCAGCTACTCTCTCCATCAGTTCTGCTTCAGCCTCTCAGCGTGGACAGTACAGCTGCTCGGCACAACTCAAGAGCCGCTCGGTCAGCAGCAACTCCAGCTCTGAGACAACACTGGAGGTTTATGGTGAGAATTTATTTTTTATTTTTTGATACAGTACTTAAACAGATTTGTTTTTTAAATTTCGATTTACATGTTTTTTCAACATACATTAATATGACCTTTTCAAGCAATATTATACTATGACCTTTTTTCAACATACATTAATATTACCTTTTCAAGCAATATTATACTATGACCTTTTTTCAACATACTATACCATGACATTTTTTTCAAATGTTTTTCGACATACTTGACTTCTTTTTTTTAATTTCGACTTACTTTACTATGGACTACAGTATTTTCCGATTTACTTTACTGTGACTTTTTTCGACATACTAAACACTATTTTTTTAATTCTTTTCTTTACAACATGCTATATTAGGACTTTATTTCAAAATACTATATTAGTCTTTATATTACGTTTTCAAATTTTTCGACATACTAAATATGACTTTTCTTTAAAAATGTTCGACATATGACCTTTTTTCAAGTTACAATACTATGACTTTTCTTTGTTCGACATACTATGATTTTTTAACAATCTTTTTGACATACTATACTAAAAACCTCTTTTTCAACAAACTTATTATGACTTTCTTTTTTTTAAATCGACATAGTACACCATGCCTGTTTTTCATATTTTGTGTACATACTATATGTCCACAGTATAACTTCATATCCTATGACCTTTTTTTAACTTACGACTATGACTTTTTTTTCCAAAAATGTCCACACACATGTTTTGGCCTTCTTTCACATTTTTGATCTACCATATTATGACTTTTTTAAACTTGTTTACCATATTACGACTTACTATTACATTTTAATGACGTGGCTGTGACAGCTGAGGAGAGAAACAAATACAGACCTGAAGACAGACAGTAAAGTGAAGACCCTTTAATAATGACAAAATAGACTTACAAGCATGAAAAGCATGCAGTAGAAAACAGAAATGTAATGGAACTGTTATTAAGCACATAGAGATAGTGGGAGATGACCAAGTGATCTGACAAGAAACATGTGATTATGACAGGTTCATATAGAGGCTTTGGTAATGAAGAAACTGGGTAAATGTACTGATTTTATAGTTTTGTATTAACCTTGCATTGGGTTAGTCACATAATTAATTCTCCAATCCTCCCAACCCGTCAATCTGAATTATGTTGCAGTGATCCAGTGATCCAAGGAGTCATCACAAACTTAATAGAATCTTACAGACAATATATACTAATGGCAGCTATCCCACAATCAATACTTATTGCAAGTTGAAGTGATGTTACCGGTCAGAACTTGGCAAGGTCTTAAAATGTATGGAGAGGGGCTAAAAAGGTATTAAATGTAACAATTTCTTCTTTGAGTAAACAAAAAACAGGTTTTCTTTGGGAAAATGTCAGCATATCACCAAACAGCCATTTTAGGCATTTAGTTACAGGCTTCTCCTTACTGTGGGTTGTGCAATGTGATATACATTGAAAGGCTATAATACTAATAGCACTGGCTTTGTTATCTCTCCTCAGATACAAAACCCAGAGTCACACTGATGCAGAATCCCAAACACAATGTGATGCATACCGGAGATGCAGTCACCTTTAGCTGTCACGTTAATGTGTCTTCTGGATGGGAGTACTGGTGGCTCAAAGATGGCCGTTCATTCACCTCTAAATACAATCACACCATCAGCTCTGTTGTGACAACAAACACATCATATCAATGCCAAGTTAGGAGAGGAACAAATACAGCCTTCCGCTCAGACCTGAGCCAGGCTGTGGGACTCGAGGTTAAGGGTACGTTTTTGTTCAAGTTTCAAGTCTCAAGACTTTTATTGTCATGTGTGCATAGCTACAGTGTATTTATGACACTTTCAATTCAAAACCTTTATTTATCCAGGTGAAATCCCATTGAGATCATTGATCTATTTTTCAAGGGAGACCTGCATCAGTAGGTTCCACATGAAGACATAAAAACTAGGGCTGTCAAGTTAACGCGCCCACACACGCCCTCCCTCTCCACACACACACACACACACACACACACACACACACACACACACACACACACACACACACACACACACACACACACACACACACACACACACACACACACACACACACACACACACACACACACACACACACACACACACAGTATTGTATGAGAGAGGTTCTAGGTTGAATTGAGGCGAATATTTGTAATGTTCAGAGGTTGTTGTGTTTAATATTCATGAGAATATTTGTCATTGTTCAAATGATAATAAACAAACATATAAAGCATAGTTGTCCACTCATATGTTGATAAGAGTATTAAAAACTTGAAAAATATCCCTCTAAGGTACATTTAGAACAGATAAAAAATGTGCGATTAATTTGCGATTAATCGCGATTAACTATGGACAATCATGCGATTAATCGCGATTAAATATTTTAATCGACTGACAGCCCTAATAAAAACATAAACAACAGAACAACAAAAGGACATAAATGAAAATGAAAATCTTAGGTCACAGGCTTCCTTCTAACATTTTTTTGAATGTGTGAAATTAGTTCAGAACAGTTTTGATTGTATTTCTACAGAGCGCCCAACGGCTAATATAATCCTGTTAACTGGCTGGTCGGAAGTCTTCTCCACTGACAGCTTGGTGCTCCAATGTGAGATGCCAAAAAGCCAGGACATATGGAACTACACATGGTACTAGACATACAAATAACTAGTTACAATAATGCTTTGGAGGAATGTTTACGAAAGTCATTCACGTGTATGTTGTGGATTCGCACCTTCTCACAGGTTCAAAGAGAGACGTCCAATCAATCTGATCTCTGAGAAGCACACAGTCACACCCCAGAATAACCCTGAGCAGAGCCTGTACACCTGCCAGGGAACTCGCAGTGGTAGACCAACTTATTCAAAATTCAGTGAATCTTTCACAACCAAGAACCTACGTGAGTAACTGAGGTCGGAATAAATGTAATTTTTACTTTGAAAATGTTCTGTCCCCCTTTCATTCTGTTTTACATGTTTTATCTGCAGTTTTGAAGAGAAGGGTGCTTCTCTCCATCTCTGGCCTTATCTTCTTTGGCATCATCGCTGTCCTCCTTGGATGCATTGTCCTCAGAGTCTTCCGGAAACCAGGTTTTGATTTAGTTTTGAAAACTCTTTAGGTGCATGGATTGTCAAAATCGAAATTATGAAAAAGCCATATTCAATATTATCATAGTAACACGTTGAATTTATATTTGCAATGACCAGTTAAAGAGTCAGATATTTCCCTCAGGAGATAATTGAACCCAAAACAGACTAAAAAGGAATTAATGTAAAGGTTGTTTTTGCATCTTGTTTCTGCTGAGTGTTATTGCAAGTATAAATGTGACCGCTTCATGTCATCTCAAATGAACAAGTCACAAGAAGGTGATCTATTTTTGTTTTTACCACGTAGATGATGGTGACGAGAAGCTAGAAGAAACAGAGCTGTTTCTCACCATGGCTCAGCTTAAGGAGCGTGATGGTATGTTGGCAGCATCTCTCGTGGGTTTGTGATTTTGGTTGCGGTTCCTGCAGAGCCCCACCAGTGATTTATTTGTGAAACTGCCTACCGACAGTTTCAAGTTACAATCTGACCATCAAGGTTTGCCTTTAGCCTTTGTTATTTTGAAAGTTCCTTCCTCCCTACTGCAGATGCACCCTGTCCAATGGTTCAATACATCACTGATGCGGAACTGAATTCTTCACCTAAGGGTAAGAAAACTACAGATGAGTTAAGCTGTATTACTATGCAAGTGTTTTGAAAGTTCTCTAGGTTTTATCCCTAATTGACATATTATGTGTTTTATTTATTTTTTAAACAATCTGACTTGCAGAAGGGGAAGAGAATGGAACAGCCTGCAGTGAGACACCATTACCAATAACCTCACACGAGGATCAAGGTAAGGAAGTTTCCAAATTACACTTTTCTGATTTAAATATTATCCCTCTGATACATGTTTTTTATTATCCTTATGTTTTTTTTTTGTATTACCTACTTTGCAACTTATTTTTTATTGTTTATGTTCGCACCACCAGATACCAAAGCAAATTCCTTGTATGTGTAAACGTACCTGGCAATAAACTTGATTCTGATGACAGGTGCTGGACCCACTGACCTTCTTTCTTTATAACTAAAATGTCCTCATACCTTCATGTCTTTCTAGCCGTGACGATTGAGAGCAGCGGTACAACAGAAAGCAATGGTGGGCTGGTTTCCTTTAAACAATAACTCAACATACAACACCGGATTGAGTACAAAAACCTCCTGCTCACATACAAAGCCCTCCACAACCCGACCCCCACCTATCAGGCCGATGGGTGGGGGTCCTTCAGCACAATAATGAATCATGGACCAATATATTGGCTGGCATTGCCATAGAGATGTGTACACATTTTTTCTGCACAGAAAATTGTTTGGTTGAATTAGAATTGTACATATTTTATTTCACATCATTAAACTGTTAAAGGGAATACAAAAAAAAAAGTATTATTTATGTAATAAATGAATGTTTATGTTTAACTGCTGACAATTATTCAATTCACTGTAAATATGTGTTAACTGAAGGAGAATTAAGTACGTTTTCAATTCTTAGAGCTACCACCTGTGGCCAGATGCATAGTAGACATGTCAGACAAACCTTTTCTCATAAATTGGTCTTTTTAAAGGAAAATGTGTGTAAATTGCTTCAGATGAGACGTACTCTATGAACTTATCGTAAAACCTAATTTGTTTGCCTATTTAAATGATTGTATGATTATTTCTGCAGCCCACACAGCTTTATGTAGTTGGTTTCAATGAGAACTTAAATAATTCATTAAAGATCTTTCTAACGTGGATGTCATACATAATGTAACTTTGTATTAAAAATAGACTGCATACTATACTATGACTTCATTTGAGTAAGTATTGATACATTAAAAGGTAGATTTATATTTCGGACATAAATAATTGTCTGTCTTTGTGTGAACACATCGGTTAGTCGTGAATGTTATGCATCTTGCCCCAGAGGTACGTGAATGTAAGTTAGTCTTCTCCAAAGCTTTCAGCAATGAGTGTTATTTTTTTCTTATTTTTATCTAAAGTGTGCAATAACAATGTCATACAAGCAATTTTGTCTTCCTATGAAATAATCAAAATAAAAAATACAAAATGTTGCAATGAGTGTTCTTTCAAACTAAAATATCTGATATAACTGCAAAAAAAACACATTCAACCAGTGTGGGTTTAGCAAGTCAAGTCCAAGTGTGACTCAGTGGTGATGTCCTGTCCATCATGTGCACCTGTAATGAAAGACACAAGGGAAATAAATCATTAAGGATATTATTTTACTCAAAAGAAGCAAATGGGCCATGTGTAAACATTCAAGATACCTACTGACTCACATCTACTTGAGGATATCAGCCAGTTTCTCCACATAATATTCATAGTTCTCCTGACAATCCTCCCAGGGTTCAAAGATCTCTTCCTCCTTCTCCACATACGTTTCCCAGAGATGTACAAAGTCAGACGGCTTCATCATCCGCAGTTTGCAGCCGGCACTAGCCAGAGCTCGGAGCCCTTCTACTATCTCCGGCTCTTCCCACTCAAAGAGACGGGAGATGAACATGCTGAGATGGACTTTCTTACGTTGCTGGAGTACGATGGCCAACTTAGCTGTACAAGCCACACAAGGACTGGATGATACATACCATGTGACATCATACTCTTGGGAAGGGTCAGGGAGCACCTGAAAAGAAAAAAGGTTGACGATTTTGAAAAGCAAGGACAAAAAACATTAAAGGTCCCCAATTATACTGTTTTTCATCAATATATTATAGGTCTCAGATATATACAAAACATGTCTCTGAAGTGTTTGGCTCGAAATACCAAACATCATTCCCATAAACCCCCTCTGTTTCAGCCCTGTTTCAAAAGTGCTGATTCTCTGTCTTTTACTTTAGATGAAAATAAGGAGCCACTCCCCACGCCCCTCTGAGAGATATTTGGTTAAAAAGAACACAATGGTGCTCTAGGAGGAGATTCAGGGGATAAGGTGGGGGGGGGGGGGTTACCTTGGATGGTTATTGGCTAATGGTTACACAAGCCAAAAAATCGTTATGTCATCAAAAAAATCTAAAAGTGAGCGAATCTTTTCCCCTGAAACTTTCAGAATCTCTTGAGGGACACATGTTAATGTGTAAAAGACATGAAAACGTGGATTTTGCATAATAGGTGACCTTTAACACAGGAGTACATTTTTCCAAATGTAAGATTATAATCAAATACCCCAGGGGGTTCCAACTGTGTTTTATGATACTACAGCAACACAAGAGCATCATTACCTGATGAAAGAAGGCCTCTTCAGCATGAGCTGTGGCATGCTCATCCTCCATATAACCTCTCAGAGGCTCTGTGCTGCCTCCTGGTGTATCCACTCTGAAACACAGCAGGGTCTTGTTCCTCCCCGAGGAGTATTCAACGTTCCTGAACTGAAACTTGAAGTAGAACGGGCTCATCTGTTCCCTGGTGGAGAGGAACAGTTTTGTTTACAGAGAATACCAAACCAAACAATTCATAACAAACAGCACGAGATGTCTTTACTTTCACTTCTGTTACCTAGCTGCTATCACACTACTTTTTGTTGTCCACCTGGATGTGTATTTTTGTAAATTGTAATATGTGTCAATTCCATTTGTATCTTTAATATTTTTATGAATGCCTCTTAATTCATATGTTGCTATTTTTGGCTCTTCACTTCTGCTGTAACAATGTCAATTTCCCCTCTGTTGGACGAATAAAGTTATTCTGATTCTGATTATTGGGGCTTTTTAGGGCATGAATGTTGAATGAGTCAAAAGAAAATAGCACGTTGTATATATCAGCTTTCAAAGTTATCCGTCACCTTTAATTGTGGTGCATGACAGTAACTGGCATTCACTTCATCTCCTAAAACAGAGCATGAGTCTCTCATTTTGTGTTGAATTTGTCAGCAATCCAAGCCACAAAAAGAGTGATGGTAGTCCATGAAATGGTGACACAGTGATTCGAATATTAATGAGGCTACCGCTGAGTAAACTGATCTTTCTATAAATATTTTTATAGCTATCACATCCTCCCATGACCTGAAGATGTGCATGATTCAGCAGAACAACAAATTACCCCTACTTTCTTTCTTTATGAACCTATTGTTATGCTGTTTATGAATAGCCAGATTGGGTTCACAGATAGATCTCTTATATCAAACAGTTAATACTCAAAGGACAGAGAGTGGGGAACAGATGCTAGGCGGATGATATATCAGGGGCCTGCTTCTGTGTCTGCTGTGACTCATCCCTATTCTTGTGCTGGGTTAGTGAGGATGGTATGTGCAAGTCATTATTTTCCTTCCACATTGAAATCATAGAACATACATTTGATACAATATGCCTTACAAAAAAACATCAAAACTACTACATATAAAAACAAAACGCCAAATAACCAACACGTGGATGTGTTAAAGAGAATAACAGTTGTGTATGTCAGACTGACTCTGAACTCTTGTTGTGTTAATTTGACTCACCCTGTGACAATCTCAAATGGTGGCAGTTCTATGGGCTGATACTCTCCATTTTCTTCACTGACGTTTGCCTCAGGCTCAGCTCCCGTTGCCCCTTCACTTTCCCCATTCGTCTTCTCTTCCTCCACCTTGGGCTGCTCAGGAGTCGTCTCTTCCTTTTTCACAGGTTTCACAGGTTTCACAGGTTTCACAGTTTTGTCCGGCTTTTTCACCACTTTCTCCTTCCCCTTCCCCTTCTCCTTTTCTTTGTCCTTCTCATCCTTGGCTTTGTTTTCTACCTTCTTCTCTTTCCTCTTAACAGTGACCCGGCTGTTACTGTCCGCCATGATTTTGAGCAAGTGGGTTAGAGTGTTAGATAAAGAGAGGGAGGGAAAGGGAACGAGAAATAGCTCAGGGTAAGTACTGAGATAACCCTAGTGCATTTACAGAAATAGATCCTATTGTGTGGTTAGATTCACAACATGTGTCAGGGACAAGTTGACCCACTCCCTCTTAACATGCCCTGGTTGTTGGAAGTCCAAAACATAGGTCCTGAGTGAGTCCCGATTAACTTAAGAGACTGGACTGTCTTAGCAAATGTAATACAGCTGCCAATCTAAGAAAGGAAACTACCATATTCTGTGTATGAATATAAAAACTTTAAACAAAACTAGCGGCAGCTCTTTAATCCATCAGGCTTTGACTGTCAACAGGCCAGCAGCAGGCAGGTTATTTATACCGATGTTTGGCTGTGCGTGTCTGTGTGTATAAGGTAACCAGGGGTCTCTTGATACTTTTGTTTGTGCCAAATTCATCGGCCTGCATACCGTAGACCTTAGCAATACACAAAGGTCAGGGAGCGGGCGCCCTGGATAAAGGGCAGTGCGGTACAAGACAAACACACACACACACACACACACACAAACACCAATCTAAGAGAATATTTCCCTGCTAGAGCTCAGTGTTACCCAGTGCCAATAAACGCTCAATCTATGAAATCACCCAGCATCAATATGGTCCTCTGCTGGGGCCATTTTATGGGGGAGGGAAAACATTGCTCTATAAGTGTGTGTATTTTGGTGTCAGTCTAAATGTGTATGTGCAGACATAAAATGGCTCTCTGCACTGCAGATGTAATAACTTGAGGCATAAGGGAGCTGGTGGGAGGGAGGGAGGGAGGGAGGGAGGGGGCAGTTCAATTACAATTTCATTTCCTCCCTCATTCTCACTCTCTGCCAAGTAATTCATTTCAGAGGCAATTACCAATAGGACCGCAGCCCAGCCTGCTCCACTAACTCGAATGGATGAGCTGTCACAGACGAGGGGAGGGGGGGCGAGAAACTTCAAGCTGCTCCACACACACACTCACAAACAACACACCCCTGGGGATGAACAAAAACACTTTTCAGAGCTGAACCCGCAGACAGATTCACAGATATCTAGCAAAACATGTAAATCCACAGAGGCATCCTGCGGTGATAATCATTAAGGAAACAGCAGTCTTTGATTATTATGATCTATGATGGAAATCTAATTATTTCACCCAGATTAACACACTTCCTCTGAAGTGGTTTTCATCTAAGCTGATTTGCTTTTTGTTGAAACGAGATGTAATCCTTTTGACAGTCCTTAAAATACCCATTGCAATTCCTTCACAGCCATCATCTTCAGATTGGTTGATGCCATTGTTCATTATTTATCACATATCAAACGGTTTAGTGACAACAGTATGCCGTCTGTTGTAGCATTAGACAAGAGAACAGTAGCTACATATAGTTTCCTGCCATCAAAGTACATTAGTAAGAAGGCTTTGTGAGCAGGGCTGGCTATGAGGAGAAGACATGGTAGGATGTGACTGCTGACTGCCTGCTGACTCTAATTTAACTGTAATGGAATTACTTCCATTACCCTGCCTCCCCACTGGCCTAGACAAAGATAACATTGCCCTGAATGAAGGCAAACACACACTACAGCGTTAACACTTTCTCCTTTAAAGCGGTGCCCTGCAAAGTGGTATCAAGATATATGAGTTAGGTCAGCCACTGTTGTGCCACATGCACTCATCCTCTGCTAGTTTTCTAGGGCAGATGCCGGGTCAAACCAATTACTATTCCTGAAAGTTGCAATGTAGAATTGGACATAGCAAAAAGTGCAGATAAAGAAAATGAAATTGAATTGACCTCTACTATAACAAAGCACACAACAAGTTAGAAAGGACTTGCAAAGGGAAATACAAATGAATTAGGGTAAAAATATTAGGTATATGAAATGCCAAATTCTGCAAAAGAAAAGCTGTGTGACGCACATGTATGGGTGCACTCACATCTGCAAAATGCATACACGCTGCGGTAGGAATCAAAACCTGTTTATTATGTCCCAGTGACGAGGCATACATAAAGAGAGAGAAACAAATAAGTGGATGGTGCATTGATATATTGTTTGGCAGTCTTCCTTCAAGAACTACTCAAAATTAATTAGTGAAAAATGATGCTACGGTATGCAATAATTTATATTTGGGTATCGTTGGTATGTCAAAAACACAAGCTTTGTATGCGAATGGGAAAGTAGAGTCTTTGTGGTCTTGCGGATGTCTGAAGATCCAGACCAGGCTAAATCATTTCAAAGTAAATGGTTTAGTATTGATCTGCTTCTAGTCCCCTCTGCCCACAGAATGTGGTATGGTAGTCTGTATGCTGACTATGTGCTGAACAGACAATGATCCACACTTAGTCCAGTCTGGAAAAGAAAACTGAGCCTCAGCCGTGAAATGATAGGTAATTATTCCATCTCACGTCAAATGATGTGTAGTATGATGACTATGTTATGTCGCTAGCTCAGTTCACTCACAGAGAAACAATGGTTAGTATCCAAGAATAAACTTAACTGCAGGTATAACACCTCAAGGTTGCTATTTAGGTTAAAGAAATGCTGGACTCATAGCTTTAAGTCCATAATAATCTGTAGTTCGCTTTGAGGTAAATGAGTGTCTCCAGGTTCTTTGGTAAAACGCGGCCCGTCTCTGGCCGCAGACAGCGCCCAGCAGAAGTGAAAATATTTTCGACTACAGTGCCACAAGCAGGTACGGTTAACGCCCTCTTGGCCACGTTGGCAAGCAGAGGAAAGTCAATAGCTTTACGCCGCCAGTAATGCAAAGCCTCCTCATCTGTGGGTTCCTCTCGTAGGTAGACGGCCAGCTCCTGCTCCAGGCTCTTGGCCTGCGTTGTGGGTCTCTGCTTGATGAAAGAGAACAGCTTACAGGGCCGGGAAAGCGAGGAGGCCGGCGATGGAGCTGGGGTAGGAGGGGTCTGGGATTGAGGATGTAGGACTGTGTTGGGTTCTATGGGGCTTGAGGCTGTTGAATGTTTGGACAACTCCTCTATGAGGACTTGTCTGTGCCAGTCGGGGTTGCTGCTCCAAGTGAGCTTGAACTGGGGGTCCAGAGTAGTGGCAGTGATGTAGAGAGGGTCCTCCAGGACAGGGGCCAGCCGGCGCTCTACAGACTGGCTGAGGCCCAGCAGGAGAGAGGGGCAGTGTGGGGTCGACGACTCAGAGAGATGCTTACGAAGGCCCAGAACACACGGCAGGGCCAGACTGATGGACACATGTCTGTCTGTCATTCTGTCTGCCTGCCTGTCCCCTTGCACCATGTCCCCTTGCACCCTGTCCCCTTGCACCATGTCCCAGGCCTCAGTGAAGGGCTCCAAAGTGTCAGTGAGCTCCCTCAGCAGCACTCTCTCTGAAACCCCTGGCACCAGCTCCTCCGGACCGCTCACCTCCTCCAGGAACTCCATGGAGTCCAGCAGCCGCCGAAGCACCTGCATCAAACAGAAATAATATTTTTTATAAACTATACGGTTAAAACTATGGTCACACACACTTTTTATTTTGTCATTACAGAAAAGCATTTATCAGTATCGAAATATTAACAGCTTAAACATCTTCATAATCAGGACATTAGTGTTATAATGGATCATACTGCTTTCTGGTAACACTTAAAGGTCCCATGTCATGCTTTTCCGGTTATTACCCGTCCCCTTGTGTGTTATGAAGGTTTTTATGCATGTAAACGGTCTGCAGAGTCACAAACCCTCAAAGTACACCCTGTAGCGAGTAAAACTCTAACACAGAAAAGACCCGTCTATGCTGCCCCAGAACGCCCCGTTGGAGATTTTTCTTTTTCCATTTTTTTCTTCCTGAGTAAAGTGACGTGAACGGGCATAGTGACGTAACAGCTCCTCACACACACACACTCACTCAGCCTTATCTTTTCTCAGCTGCGGCTCAGCCTGAACTCAGCCTGAGACAGCGAGACACCGCGAAACTCAAAAAAAGGTGAGTTTTGCGGTGTCTCGCTGTCTCGCAGACCCCACGCAGCAACCAGGAAACGACCCCAGTAATCCAGCTCACACTGTGCGCAGCAGCGAGCCCCGCAACGTCCCGCCAACACGGCACCCAGACCCCACGCAGCATTCTCATCTGTTTGTCATTAGTGGTGTCATTTCCTGGTTGCTAACAAACACCATTGTAACACATAATCACTGATGTTCCGCTGTAACGGTGGTGGACTCATCAGAACATAGTGGGCGAGCTGACCAATCAGAGCACAGTGGGCTCATAGGGAGGGGGGGGGGCAGGATCTCCAACAAGCCGTTTAGGACAGAGAGTGAATACACATACTATACAGAGATGCTGTATGAGAAACCAATGTGAGTTTGGAACATTGAACGATGTAAATCTATTTTAGTAGACCTCAACAATGGAATTATGATCAGTAGAAATGGCCATGACATGGGACCTTTAATATTAACCTCCCTATCAAGCATTTATAAGCAGTATATTAACAGCTTAAATCTGGCTTTTAACACACTATTATGTAGTTGCAAGCCGATATTGGGACCTTTTCAAATGTTATTCAATGTTTTTGTTTCTACAACTCCTCACTTAAGACCTTTAATTAATGTTGCAACTGGTGATTGAAAATACAAGAATATATAGCTGTAAAACATTTGATTATGAAATGATTCACATGCATTTACACAAACTTAAAAGTGTGTTTATAATAACATCATGGTGTAAGAAGGTATTAAGTGATATACTATAAATGCTTAGCAGGGGGAGTGAAGGTAAAGGGCTGCTTGTATACTATTAATACCTTGAGTTGAGCAGCCCAGTCTCTTGCTGCAGGAGGGGGAGTTCCCGGCCCCCCCATGCTCAGCCCAGGACCATCAAACACCTGGCTCAGTTTTTCAGGAGGGACCGCCGAGGTAATGTAGTTGTAGAAACAGGCAGCCTTTGCCAGTGTGGAGGTGATCTGTGGACAGGAGTGTAACCCCTCTCTCACACACTGTTCAAGTGAGCGGGAGAAACAGTCCACTCGACCAACACCCAGACCCTGCTCCCACGAGTCCTTCCCCTCTCCTCCATCAGCATGGCCATTCTTTATCCCTTCCTCCTCATTGTTACTATTGTCCTCCTCTTCTCCATCAACTACGTCTTGCCCCGTAGCGGGAGCAGGTGAAAGCAGGAAACCGGGAAGAAAACATGGCTTTACTGTTGTTGTTGCCAGGAAAGGATCTGCAACCACACGAAATGCTCTCCCTGACACGCCATGAGAGTGACATACTTCATCAAAATCTGAAAGCACACGATTCCCAGAGAATCTTCCAGTCAGAGGAAGGCACGCCAGGAGAGCCGAATGCATCTGCCAATCAGATGTGAGAAAGTGGCAGGTGACACCAAGGTACCTACAGAGAGAGAGAGAGAGAGAGAGAGAGAGAGAGAGAGAGAGAGAGAGAGAGAGAGAGAGAGAGAGAGAGAGAAGTGGACTCATCAGTGAGGTAATCAAACGAAGAGGGATTCATGTTGTTTTTTTGTTGATTTTACCTCCTTACCCTGAAGTGGCTCCAGTTAAGCACCTCCAGAGATCCAGGCTGAGGCTAAGGGCGTGCACGGAGGCCAGGGCCTGGCGGGTTGCTACCTGGGCCTGGTAGGTGTAGGCTGGGAGGAGCTGGCTCTGGACGTAGTGCTGGGGCTCGGGGGTGTAGCGTGGCTCAAGGAGCTGAAGCAGCTCTCTGAAGCCTTGATTTTCCACTATAGACACTGGCTGCAGATCACGCACAATCATCTTAGCTATAGCCTCAGAGATCAGAACCTGTGGTGACAACACAAATAAATAACCCTTTTTATAGCAAATTAAATGAAAACCACTTGTTTTGATTTCATAAATAGTAGCTCAGTTACTTTCATCTAAAGTGATGCTGAATAACACACACCTGACGTGGGTCATGTCTATCAAACTTGGTCAACCCTCCCCCAGAGCCTCCTCCTACTCCTCCCTCAAGGGTTGCCATTCCTCCAACACCTCCTCCTCCTCCCACTCGAGTACTGATGGGGTGAGCGAAGCGGGTATTTCCTCCATTTGTGGTGAAACTGTGCAGGAAACCAGAGGAGTAACCCTCTCTCTTCAAATCCTTCCTTTTCACAAAGTCATCATACATAGCCTGGTGCTTCCGCTGAATGGGAGAGAGGAACAGCATGTTAGTGGTGGTGGATCAGTGATTTGACGTCTCACCATACTGCCCTGTATTGACATATCTGTGAAGGAGGATACGGTGTAAGAGCAGCAATACACAGACGAGTTTATATATAGCTGTCACTGTGTGGTATAGATTAAAACTGCTGGGAGGACAGCTGTTTCGGCCGGTGCAGAAATAAATACAAGACTGAGAATTAAAAATATATATTTATAGTTAACATTATTACCTTGAGATGCGTTACGAAGTTGGACGTGACACTCCGCTTCGCCTGGATCCTGGTACCACAAGCCTTGCAGTTGGACTCGATTTTGCCATTTTCACCTTCAAACACAATATTAAAGTAATCCAAAATAGACACCTTCGAAACTGACGCCATTGGAGCCCACAGTTCAAGTTGGGTAAAATCAACTTGCGATCAAGGACAATCTGAGCGTGAGGTATCAATCTCTCACAGCGACTCTAAACATGAGCACAGGCCAGTGTGTTTACTTCTCTATCCCTCATCATGCATTAAAGGTTGCCAGCTGCGCAGACAAAAGGAAATGTAATTCAAAGCGGGAGTTGCGTCGTCATAAATCGGCCACAATCTGACGGGCTGCTGCGGAAACACCAACAATAATAGTGAAGCTACATCCGTTGTTTCTGCGCTCCCAACAGTCTATAGGACGCAAGTGAAGGGGAGGCAGAGCGCCGTTTCATGGAGGCATATCAATTTATAATTGGACCAGGAAGTACACAATAAACGGGAGTGTCGTTTTCCTTTTCGGCAGTTCCCGGAAATGTTCGGCTGTCCCCAGTCCAGAGGAGGCAGAACATCCTCTGGTAGCCTATAATACTTCTGATAATATAATGTAATAACACCGAATTTCTGTCTAGATGATCAAATAAAAAATACTTACTTTATTAAACATCACATTTATTTATTTTTTGCATGAAACATTATTTAATCATTTAGAAGAAATAAGACAGAATCGAACATTTATATAATTTGGTACCACTTTTCAAAAAGGCCGCCTTTATAATGGGGTTAAAACGTTGTAAATAATGGCTCTATTAATGGTTAATAAGTGGACAGGTTGTGGAAACACCCACACTGTATAATAATCTTTATTTACAGTATTTTTCAAACCAAAAGTGTTCTCGACAAAACAAAGACCACATTGTGCGATCAACATGTGGAAATGAGTACACAAAAACCTTAATATATAATAAATCAAATAATTGATATGCAAATCATGTTTTACCGTTTTCTTTTCTAAATGGTTGCAGAGAATCAATATAACTGCATTACAACCAAATATAATACATTTAACACTAGTCAAAGGCATTGTTCACAACCTGGCAACCTACAATAGGTTAGTTTCAACCGCTTATAATGATCTATTAACTATAAGTAAATGCTTATTTTTTATTATTATGTCTTATAAATCATGTATAAATTGTGCATTATCGAGAAATGGTACCATCCATTTATTGAAAGATTCTAAAAAGTGATCTTGTCTACAACACAGAAATACTAAAACAGCATTCACAAACACATTGTCAAAAAACACACAAGTTCAAACTGTATCTAATATTATTTACTCATTCATTCAAACAGGATAATCTGTAATCTCTCGTTCAAAAATCCACCCAGAGGATCCATGTTGAGTTCAATTGGCCCTGAAGAAATAGACTGACTCCAACCTGTCACTCTCTTTAGCCAGAGAGTCTTCTCAGGTCATCTTCAGGTTAAACTCAACAGTTATTTAGTCTGTCAGCTTTTCCAACAGAGTTGCTGAGACTTCTTGGAGAATGGGTTTGTCCTTCCTGCATTGCTTCAGCTCCTGCCTGCTGTTCAAAATGGCAGTCTGAAGGGTTGCAATCTCAGCTGACAGCTCAATTACTGTAATACGACAGAGAAAAAGGAGAGAAGATGAGGGATGATGAAAATGATTTACCGATAGTATGCTGAGAACTCCGTCAGTTTTCATCTTGTACACATGCATAACGATACCAGTGACCAATACAACAACCTGGTTATTTCTCTAAGCCTTATGAGTGTAATTTCTTATGCAGAATTGTTATTTTTGCCGGTTTAAAATTAATTTTACATGAATTAATTTGAGGTAGCAAGACAATCAGTTATTTTTCCTTTTCTCCAAGTTAATTTATCTATCCATCCATAAACATCTATAACCATATAGCTATTGTTGTAAGTATACACATGCAGCTATATACACACACTCTATAAGATTCCTACATATATACAAGAACCTAATGTGAACTTGAGAGCTTAAACCATAGCAACTAAAGAATTGAAATTGACAAAATATAAGCAACATCTGATAACACTTAATATATCATGTGGCATAACAAAAGACCCTGCATATATAGGCTAGGTAATGTATTGCCGGTAATGCTACATGTTTTTAAATTGCAGATTGTGTATCACAAATTGCCAGTGTATTATTTTATTGCATTGTTTTGTGAATGATCAATAGGTTATGTTGAATTACGGAAGCATTTGTTTTTTAGGTTGTTATAAGTTGAGTTCTAAGGACAACCTCAAGAATCTCAGGGTAAAGCATATTGTTATATTGGATGAACTGTGTATAACTGTTATTGGATGGTTGTTTTGGTACATTGTGGAAGGAAAGATAACAATAACTATTCATAGCAGAATTAAGTATGTAAGTATTGAATTAAAATGACCATGGCTATATCCTTAGGTTAATTACGTATCAGCAGATCAAATGTTTGAGTGATTTAAATCCGAATCTTTTGGAGATGTAACATTACATTACATGTTACTTGTTAGACGCTTTTATCCAAAGCGACTTACATACTCAATACTGTGGGCAATCCCCACAGGAGCAATTTGGGGTGAAGTGTCTTGCCCAGGGACACAACGACATGCTGACTGCAGTGGGACTCGAACTTGCTATCCTCTGATTCGAAGATCAGCGCATTATCCCACTGCGCCACACGTCTCCCTAACATCATACCTTGCGTGAATGACGATTGTGCTTGTTTTAGAGTTTGTGGCACCAGAATCCCAAACCATTTCAGTGGATCTTGCTGCGGATTCTGGTCACTTTTTCTTATTGGAGTTACTTCAGGAGCTTTCTCACTGCTGGCTTCTTCACCTTCCTTTTTTTCTGGGATATTATTTTTCGGTTTGTTTCTTCTCCTGACACCTATAAAACCACATGATTTAATACATCAAAAATGGATTTATTTTAGGTTAATTTAAACAACATTATTTGTATCACCACATGTACGGTAGCAGACTCACCTTCTTCCTGAGGTCCAATATCCTCTATTGACATGGCTTCTTTTCCTGCCTCATCTCTAGCCTTTTGTTTGGACCTTTCGGTGCAGAAATCCACCTCACCATTGTCCAGTGTTCTATAATGCATCAATTCAAGACATCACAATTAACAATCATTCTAAATCAACACAGATTAAGCTTGAAGCAAACATTACTTCAAAACACAACATCTAATACCTCACCTTGCATGAACACAGACCAGAGGCTCTATCTCACTTGCATACTGAAGTGCAGAGACGCGCTTGTTTCCCATGGAATATCGTGCCTTGGCCATGGAAAACCATCCCTGTGGGGAACAAGAAATTGAAACTAAATTGTTGGCGGGAGTAGAGGAAACAGGATAACATAAAGGCCTTCAAATATATATATTTTTTAAAAGATAAAAAAGTAAATGTTAGATGTATATGCACTTACATCTGAGACATATATCTTGTCAAATTCAACATGTATATTTTCTATTTCAACATGTATATTTTCTATTTTATTTTATTTATTTTCTTGTTTATTTATTTCTAGTTTTGTTTTATTGTAAAATGCCTTGTCTTTTATGCTGCTGCAACAAAAACAATTTCCCAAATTGGGATCAATAAAGTACCATCTTATCTTATCTTATCTTATTTGAAAAATAACATAGGCACAATAGATGTTTGTAATTGAAGAATAAGAATAATACAAATAGTAGTTAAATACAAAATAATAGTACACAAAAACAGCAAATCCTTTGTAGCAAACATTTATTGAATGATCAAACATTTCAGCTCGATTTTAAAATGGTTTCCACTACAAAAACGTTTTGTGCAGATTTATCTCATCCATTAAAAAACACATTTTAAACATAGATAGATGACAGTGATCAAGTTAACTCTAAATTGTTTTCTGTGTGCTACCTGCTCAATGAGAGAGTTGAGAGCGGCTCGTTTCTCCTCCAGTAACTCCAGCTGGTCCATGAACCGGAGCAGCTTTTCGTCCAGTAACAGAGAAGATTCTTCCAATTCTAAAACAACCATGTCGATTTTTTCAGCGTTACCAACTCGAGTGCTTTCTCATACAATCTTACCCGGCGTAGTTTTTACTAAAAAAACATCCGTTCAAGATTTAAACCAGGTTTTAACGCACTACATTGACCTATACGATTTTAAAAGACGTTACTACTTCCGTGTATGGGAAGCATCATGTGACAAATGCCGTCACGTGATCAACATCACATGTCTTCTTCTTCTTCTGCTTCTTCTTCTTCTTCTTCTTGGCGAGTCGCAACCACTTGGAGCATTATCGCCACCTACTGTTGACTTATTGAATCTTCAAGTTAAATCTTTGTCCTCAGACCTTTATATATACAGTCTATGCCCCAGACCAGTGTTTTTGAGAAACTTGAAGATCAGTTTGTGAACTTCTTCATTTCTTGAGTTACTTGCGAATATTGACTTGAAATTCATGTCCTTAATGTTATGTTGTTCCATTGCAGTTTTCAGAATGAGTCTTTGCCTTGCCGGGCAGCTAAAAAATACATGATTTATTGTCTCTGATTGTTGGCATTGCAACCATCACAATTGCCAGTTGGATGTTTTCCAATCAGATGCAGTGATGAGTTGAATCCGGAGTAAAGTTTTAACCTAACCTCCTCACCTATCTTTTTTCTCGTAAAAAATAAAGTTTCAGATTTTTCTACCGACAATCTAAACCCCCATGTCAGAGACCAGCTTTCAATTTCCGTAATTGCTTCCTGAATCTTACCTACAATATAATTTACATTTCTACCCCTTTTCCAAATAGCTCCATAATCTGCAAAAAGTGTACCAATATCGGATCCTGTTTATCATTTATCATAATAGAGAACATAAGAGGACTAATTACGCTCCGCTGCGGGGTTCCATTCAAACAAAAAATCCATAATCCAATATACGTTACCTCCCAAACCCATAATGTCCAGTTTTATTAATAATCCTTCCTTCCACATCATATCGTAGGCTTTTTCCACATCAAAGAATACAGCTACAACATCCTTATTCGCTTGAGCTTTCCTGATTTCAGATTCCAGGCACAGCAGTGGATCTAAAGTACTCCGCCCCCTTCTAAACCCACTCTGATATGGAGTCATTAATTCATTTTATTCTACATATACGTCAGCCTTTCTGTTATCATTCTTTCCATAAAACATCAAATGTCCCGGATTGTACCAATAGATAAAAGGGGATGAATTACATCCATTGCCATTTAAAGAAGAACTTTTTGTACTGGGTGTAACTGTAACGTATATCCTTCACAAGTATTGCTGAAAATCAGTTAATGTTAATATTTTACTTATCTTGGAACTATACACAATAAAGGACAAAAGAGGTAGTTCCCATACCGGGAGTCGAACCCGGGCCGCCTGGGTGAAAACCAGGAATCCTAACCGCTAGACCATATGGGACCGATACATTGCTTGCGATAGACTTAGCTTTTTATTCCAGTTGGATGGGTCATTTGTGCATACGAAAGATTAAAAGTGTTGATTAAAATCTACAAATGTGGCTGAAGCAGAAGTTGAAAATACCTTGAAACAATATTTCATATTTGCAAATACGTTGTACCTCATCCGACCGAATAGATAGTTAGCTTTTCTAACATTAAATTAAACTTTTCGGTCAACGTTACGTTATCTAATGTAAGGTCAAATGTAACTCGGGTACCGTAAAATATGATGGAAAGCCTCCCTGGCGTTGACTATATTGAATACGACCAAAAGCAAAGTAAGTAAAAGAAAACGACAGCTCTCAACCTCTCTCAAATAGAAAACTCTGCTAACCTCTGATGTATGCTAGCAGACAAGTTAGCTTGCTAACTATCTCTACCGTATTTGCCGTTGATATAAGAGCCATATATACACAGTACACATATAAGACACTATATATTTATATACATATGGTTAGAGGTCTTGAGGAATAAAGAATGTCTGCTTTTTCGCGGACATATGAAGTACCCCAAAACACAGTTGATACCCCAAAAGCATCCGCCCAGGACTACTTTATAAAGCTAACTGAAGTCGATGGTCGCATCACTCCCAGTAGCGCGCCGTGATCGTATAGTGGTTAGTACTCTGCGTTGTGGCCGCAGCAACCCCGGTTCGAATCCGGGTCACGGCAGGGTTAAATCCCTGACACGGCTTGGGAGGACAACTTTTTTTCTTTTCTTTTAATAGTCTTGCAATGGGGCGGAGGTATTGGTATCATCATTATTTGTCAAAGAGAAATCCTATACAAATTCTAAACAAAGTTGGCCAGGGACGGCCCTGTATCATATACATCAATATAAAACTATACACCAAACTATATACACAAAAATGTGTCATTAATACAATAAATGTATAACAAGTTATTTAAATTACTGTTGACAGTCTTAATTAAGTTAACGTTTATGTAACATTGAAACGTTACCGTTAGCCATGCTGGCTTGCTAACTTTATGCAGACTAAAGTTGCTGTATATCAGTGTTGTTGCTTACTTTGAACAGCTCTGATGCGCCTCGCGACAGGTCCACTGTCAGACAACAACAGGGTGAGGGGGGCGGGTTCGGAGCGAAGCCGTCCCGTGAGTGGCTATGTCCATTGTGAACTCGTGGAGTGATTGGCTTAGGTCCAGTCTGGGCAGCCAGCATAAGAACTATTAAATGTAAATGTCAAAAAGAACATCTGCATAACTTAATTAATCATTATAGCAACACACTAATAATCATTGTTTAATCATCTGTCTGTGTATTTTGGTTCGCGGATTAGTTGGACATACGTTTTATAGGCTTGTTGTGCAAAATATCACATGTTTTCTTTCAAGATAAGATTTTGTAATCTTCAGAAATCTAATAGATGTTATTTGAGATATTAGTGCTCAGTAGTCTCATACGATCACCTCAAAGTGAAAGATCTTTGCTAGAAATCATTGTGCAATATCTTCCCTTAGAGTAGCCTACTGATATTCACCCTTCACCGACTAATGAAATGTGTAATAACTTGTCAATGAGAAGAGGGGACTATACTTTGGGTTAGGCGACACGCTTTTATTGGTTGTTGCCAACGACCACATCTATGATCCGAGATGATGAGCCAATCAGCGGGCCAGCAGACCGTATGTGCTTTATGCATACTATCTTCTGATTGGTCTTTGACACCACAAGTTACCGCCCCATGCTCTGGTCAGTTCCGTGTGTGAGTTTTTACTCACTGATATGGCATGCAATTAGACAGCTCTGGACTGTTGGATCTCCACGATACTTCATTTTTGAATTAATCTAATAGGATACTCTTGTGGTAATACACGTTGAACATTTGCAGCTGGAATCGCGTTTTTTTAAGCATTACTGGTAAGGACAAAAAACGCATGCATTAGCCTATTGCTTATGTCTGCTATATGGAGTATATCAATACAACCTTTCTTTACTTGGTGTAAACATGTGTGACAAATAGCTAATGTTAAAAACGTAGTGCAGTACATTGCAGAGAGCCCTTATTCATCAATTAAACATATGCTCAATTATTCTTAAGCCGGGACAGTCTACAGGCAAAAACATATATGTTTTTTAAAAATCCTTTGCTGTAGTAACATGACTTCTTTTAGACTAGTGGAGAAATAAAATACATCAAGGTGTTACTTGAACTACACTTTATCTATTTGTACTATTATGGAGCAATGCAAAGATACAGTGTATTGAAAAGGCTTTGTAAAAACCTTTGACTTTTAATGTCAAAAAAGAGATACAAGATTTTTTAACATAACTTTATCCAATGTTCAGATTTCTGTGTATGCACATTAGCACACAATTAAAAAGAGAATGCACCATTTACATATTTAAACCTAACATTTCTAAAAAGCTTTGTTAATAGGTAATCAGTGTACCCTTTTCACCTGCACTGTCTCCCTTTAACATTACATGATTAAAGTCAACACATTTTAAGCTTACTGTGGATGAAGATTGTTGACCATCTTTTCTTGAAACAGACAATGGATGCCACATCAGCAACTGGAGTTCTGCATCCCTATTGGCCACGGGACCTTTTGATTCCCACGTATGTGGCCAATGACAGATCCATGTCAGAGATTCTGGTGTTCCTGTTTTCTGTGTCTGGGCTCTTTCTGCTTGTGACCTGGCTGATCACTGGTCAGAAAGGGAAAACTGGCAGGCTGGGGACATGGAGGCGTCTGGCTGTGTGCTGGTTTGCTGTCTGTGGTTTCATCCATTGCGTCATAGAGGGATGGTTCTCACTGTATTATGATATTATTCCAGCAGACCAGAGCTTCCTGTCACAGCTGTGTGAGTAACCAAGTAAACAAGAAAAACATGTTTAGAAAAGTGTATAAACTGTGATTAAATGAGATTAAATATGTTTAATTTTCTTCTCTCAGGGAAAGAGTACTCTAAAGGGGACAGTCGATATGTGATGTGAGTTCATCTTTTCTCAGAGCTACGTTCATTTTTTGCATTAAAAATAAGTTGAGAAACTGTCACTAATTGTACCCTGCACATTTCTAGAGCGGATAACTTCACTGTCTGCATGGAGACTGTGACTGCATGGTTATGGGGACCTTTCAGCTTCTGGGCTGTGTTTGCCTTCCTAACCAACAAGCCCTACAGATTTGTTCTGCAACTCATTATTTCACTCGGTAAGATGGCGTAATTACTACCCCAATTTTCAAAGTTGTTGTCATATTTATATGATGGTTTTATGACATAATCTCATTTCAGGTCAGCTGTATGGAGCAGTGCTTTACTTCTACACAGAGCACAGAGATGGTTATTCTCATAGTGAGTTGGGGCATCCAATTTACTTCTGGTTTTACTTTGTGTTCATGAACGTGCTATGGATCATCATACCGCTAGTGCTCATTGTGGATGCCTGGAGACAGTTGTCCGCTGCACAGACACAGACTGACAACAAAAAGTCTAAGAGGAACTGACAACAGGAAAATCTGACTGGGTCTACGAGACAATTTCTACAGGAGGGACAAGAGAAAAGACAACCGGGAAGAGCATACACTTTGTGCTATGAAATACATTCAATGGGACAAAATAAATGATTAATTGTTTGGATTCTGACAGAGCTAGAGCTGAAACTACCGATTATGTTCATTATCTACTAATGTGCAGATTATTTTTCTAGATTAATTGATTATTTTTTTGTCTATAAACATTTAAAAAAATTGAACAAAAAATGTTCATCCTATTTTCTCAAAGCCCAAGATTATTATATTCAAGGTCTTTTGTCTTGTCCAAAACCCAAAGATATTGAGTTTAATATGTTATTTTATTGTAAAAGAAGAGAAAAGCATATTTGATATGCTGACAAAAGTCATTTCTGCCATTCTGCATGAAAAATTACTTTAACAATGGATTGTTATCAAAGCAGTTACAGATTATTTTTCTGTTGAAGAGGCATGCATCTTTAGGCATATCTCATGTATGGTGTGTCATATTGCACCGGTCATCAAATAACTTAATTGAGTATGAGTATGTTCTTTTATGCATACAACAATACATTTACTTTTTGTTCAGCTTTGTGGGGCTTTTGGGAGAGTAGCAAAATAAATATTCAGTTTTTTTAATATCTTCATTTTGTTTACATGTTACTTTATAAATGGACAAAATATTAAAGTAATTTAAAGTGCTTCTTTAACCACCCTGGTATTCTTCTCTATTTTTGAGTTCTGTTTCAATGAATACAAACAATTTATTTACATTACATTTTACATTTGACTTGTTTGCTTTTATCCAAAGCGACTTACATACTCAATACTGACTGCATTGGGGTTTGAACCTGTGAACCCTATCCCAACACCAAGGCTCTATCCACTGCGCCACACGCCTCCCATTAGATACCGAGGTCGTCGATTTTTCTGCATGTATTTACGCACCCTGTACAATTGGGCCTTCTGATGCCGAAATAGCTCAGTTGGGAGAGCGTTAGACTGAAGATCTAAAGGTCCCTGGTTCGATCCAGAGTTTCAGCATGTTTTCTCATCAAGACAGACCCGTGTTCATACGTTAAAGGTCCCATGTCATGCTTTTCCGGTTATTACCCGTCCCCTTGGGTGTTATGAAGGTTTTTATGCATGTCAACGGTCTGCAGAGTCACAAACCCTCAAAGTACACCCTGTAGCGAGTAAAACTCTAACACAGAAAATACCTGTCTATGCTGCCCCAGAACGCCTCGTTGGAGATTTCTCTTTTTCTTCCTGGGTACAGTGACGTGACCATACCCAAATGGACCCAGTGGTCCAAATGGATCAATCCGTGGAGCTCCTCACACACACACACACACACACACTCTCTCAGCAGCAAAACTGTGACGCGCTTACACTGCAGGTGCGCCGCGTTTGGGGGTGCGGGTGCTAGTGGAGCCTCGCAGATGGGGGTGCTGCAGCCCCTTCAGCCCCCCCCCTCCCCCTCCCGCGTCCATTCGCGATGTCTCGCTGTCTCGCAGACCCCACGCAGCAAGCAGGAAATGAACCCAGCTCACACTGTCCGCTCCTCGCAGCAGCGAGCCGCACAACGTCCCGCCAACACGGCACCCAGACCCCACGCAGCATTCTCATCTGTTTGTCATTGCTGGTGTCATTTTCTGGTTGCTGACAAACGCCATTGTAACACATAATCACTGATGTTCCGCTGTAACGGTGGTGGACTCATCAGAACATAGTGGGCGAGCTGACCAATCAGAGCACAGTGGGCTCACAGGGAGGGGGGGGGTAGGAGCTCCAACAAGCCGTGTAGGACAGAGCGTGAATACACATACTATACAGAGATGCTGTATGAGAAACCAATGTGAGTTTGGAAAATTGCACAATATAAATCTATTCTAGTAGACCTCAACAATGGAATTATGATCAGTAGAAATGGCCATGACATGGGACCTTTAACAACCCACCGGCTGTGGGACTAGGAGACAAAGCCTGCCACCTTGTGGTCGACTAGGAGCACAATAACCTTTGTATTTTAACAGATACACATTTATTGGACACACTGAAAAAATCTTATGCACCCCTTAATCTAGGTAGTTAGTACGTTCATCCAAATAAATGTAAGGCATGCTGCTTTGTACTACGGATTTATAATCTGAAATGTAATCATAAAGTAGTGAGACAAACATGCATTCAGTCAGTGGCTGTACCAATTTAATGCTAATTCATAAGAAGATACATACTGTTCCACAGATAACATCTGATAATAACTGGATACGATTCACTGTTCAGCTGAACATTTTGCTGAGTCTAAGTCCCAATTGAGCATTGTTCTCTTTCTCTATACTTGCAATGTCTTTAAGTGCCTTCAGAGCAGCAGGTGATTCTGGCTGCAGCTCCAGCAGTTTCCTAAAAGCCTTCCTGGCCTCCTCCAGCTCATTCAACATCTGGCAGGCTTGGCCCATGCGGTACCAGGCTTTAGCTCCACCTGGTTCCAGCAGAGTAGCTTTGGTTGCACTGGCCTTAGCTCGTTCGGGTTGGTTCACTTTAAGCTGGCACAAGGACATGTTTGAGTGGAGTTCTGCTTTGATGGATTTGACTTCATTAGCTGAAGGATGTTGATGTGTTTTATCACCAGTGTCTGTGTCTCTCTGTTCTTCTGCTTCCTGCTCTTTTTCCTCCTCCTCTCTACCATGAACACGGAGAGTGATGAGAAGTTTGAGCGCTCGACTGTAGCTGTCTGCTGCTCCCCACACATCCCCACTCCTGAATCTCACTCCACCCCGCTCTTTGTGTGACTTCACCCACTGCCACTTTTCATCAGGACTCATCTCCCAGGATTCCTTGCCTGGTGTGCAAGATTTGAGTTCAACTGTGGCACATAAAGGCAGTTTTGCTTTAACAGGAGCAGAGACGTCTTGTCCATTTTCCACTCGAGATATCAGTATCTGAGAACAACAAACAAGTCATCAGACAATATCTACAGAAAATATTATGTGTAACGTATAATCCTGGAATCCAAATTCAACTGTTGTGGCTATAATATAAAAAATTAAGAGACCACTGCAGCATTATCAGTTTCTCTGGTTTTACTATTTAGAGGTATGTCTTTGAGATAAATTAAAAACATTTGTATTGTATTCTTAAAACTACTGACAACATGTCAACACTGGAATGGAATGGCTGCCATACAGTACATGTAGAAATTGAGATTTAAGACACATTTTGAGTTTTCTTGTGCTGTATGTCAGGGCTCACTGGCACACAACTGGGACACAATTGAGATTTGAAACAATACCAAAGTTGGGTTCACACTTTTTGTAAGACACACTCCTACTAAGCCTTCTGTATCTGGTCCACACCACAACCTTTACCGTTTGCTGGTTAACTGACATTCTCACAATTTGTTTTTGTTGCAATAGTCTTTAATCTTCTTGGACAATTTGTTTTATTAATAAACAAGCGACATATAAAGTTAGTATCAAATTAGCTTTTGTCCCACCTGATCATTATATTGGGTTTCCAACTTTTCATTTTCAGATGCAAAGAGACTTGAGAGCATGTACTTTTCAAAGGAAAAACACTCTTACTCCAGTCCTGTCAATATACTGTATGTCAGGGTATTGCAAATACATTATATAATCTTAAAATATATTAAACGAAAACCATAATATTCATAGCCTTGGCGTTTTTTCAGGTTTTTTTACTTACTTTCATCTGTACAACCAATGACATTAAATTACTATCCCAGTATCCTCTTCTCTCTTACCTCAGTTTTCTGTCCCGCTCTCATCCTTTCCACACATGCTTCAGTGATGTCGCACTGACCCTCTCCGAGCCTCAGTGTTATCCAGTCACCCAGCGGGACCTGCAGCACAGCGTCCTGACACCTCGGGAAGGGTGTGGCCTCTGTCATCTCAGCCACTGATTGGTCTGACAGCTTCTCATTTCCCATTTCAGATACTAAACTCTCTGCTCCATCCATGTTAGCTTTAAGCCGCACCCGGACCCGACATAGAGACCCCAACCTTGGACAGTCACTGGATGAACATGCTAGAAGATACAAAGAGACATTAAGTGAGATAGATTACTAGATGAATAATACATTTATATTCCGCAAATATGGACTCAAATTGATAATTCGAGGGAGAACATAATAGAAAAGCATCATACCTGCATCATCTCCAGAATAAGAAACTATCTCCTGACTCTCTTCATGTGTTTGCTTTCGCTGGACTTTCCAGAGACCTCCGGGACACACTGACACCCAGGAGGTGACGTCAACGCCATCATGATCACCGTTGCTGTGCATTGTTTCAAAAGGGTAACCGGGATGTGTCCCTGTGGGTTCATAAAAACATTCCCAAAAAAAAGATGATCATAACCGTCATGACACATATTTGAATACATTTTCTGCGTGTCTCGTGAATGGCGATATAACACTATATTAAATATAATATTTAAAATATAAAAATAATAACAAAAAGAAGTGCTGAAGTAGCTTACCCGAAGAACTCAGAATTTAGATACAATCATGTATTTACCTTTTCAAGTTAAAAGTATAAACAGGGAATGTACGTAAAGTATTAAAAAATGAAAATATTAAATGCAGAAAAATGTATCTTGTGACTAATAAAGTATTACAATTAAACAATTAGATTATTAAAAGGTCTGGCAATATTCATCACATATACCCAGTGCCAAAAATTAGTGGAGTAGAAGCAGAAAGCATCATGAAAAGAAAATACTCAAGTAATGCACTTTTATCTAAAAATGGTACATCCTACCTCTGACTTTTTTGTGCATCGACTTACCTGACGCTAGCCTGATACAGCAATGATAAATACAAAGCTTTAGCGAGCATCAGATACATTTAGACAGCATTATGGCGGAGCGGGCAATCCAAAGCGACTGAATTCATTACTCTACATTTGATCAATTCTAACGATAACGTAGTTAAGCGCTATCCAAAACTAAAACGCATGTATCTTACCTTGTACACAATTCTGATATGAAGCACTAGCGACCCTTACAATATAAACTAAAAACTGTCAGAATAAACACACTTTTCTTCTTTTATTTTCAATTTCCGCCCTCCTCTTCTTCTTCGTGTGTGGTAACGACGGTTGCGAAGCCAGCGAGTAGCACCAGCGCCACCCATCGTACCGGAGTGTGAACGCAGCCTCTTGTACTGTAAATGAAACGTGTTGGGCTGATCCAACATGGGTGATGGCTTAATGACTAGAGTGAAGGGTTAACTTTCACCACAAAATGGGTTTTCATTATGTTCATGTTTTCTTATGAGTAAAACATGTGAAAATGTTATCCAAATACATTGTTAATAAAATAACAAGGTAATGTTAAGAAAAGCAAATCTAAACACTTTAAATAATAACTACATTTGTAGAGTCAAAGAAGAGAAAACATTTGACTTATTTTTATAAGAAGTTATAATAATAGCAATATATTTATTCAAAACATTTTTACTGTTTTTTTTGGTTGTTATAAAAAGCCCATTACAACAGGAGAAGAAGAACATGAGAAAGCGATCAAAGAGAAAGGTGCCTACTTGTATGTAAATATTCGACAGAACACAGTTAGTAAGTAGTTAAGTAATCATCAATTAAAAACATTACATTTTTACATTACATGTTACTTGTTAGACGCTTTTATCCAAAGCGACTGACATACTCAATACTGTGGACAATCCCCACAGGAGCAATTTGGGGTAAAGTGTCTTGCCCAGGGACACAACGACATGCTGACTGCAGTGGGGTTTGAACCTGTGACCCTCTGATCCCAACACCAAGGCTCTATCCACTGCGCCACACGCCTCCTCAAACACCAACAATACACACAAAAACAGAGACAAGCACAGTTTACATCTCTCTCTGGGTATTGACCTTTGACTTGTTCCACTCGTGTTTAAGGCCGGTGTGTTAATCTGTCCTGTCAGTATGAGTTAGGGCTCTATCTTTTAAACACTAGAGACCATTTGGTCTATCACAGGAATACCAACAAGTGTGTGTGTGTGTATGTGTGTGTGTGTGTGTGTGTGTGTGTGTGTGTGTGTGTGTGTGTGTGTGTGTGTGTGTGTGTGTGTGTGTGTGTGTGTGTGTGCGAGAGAGACAGATAAAGGGGTAGAGTAAGAGAGAGACAAAGACAGAAAGGAAGAAGGTCATCTGAGATGTAATCTGTCCTCTTATATTGGGCCTGTGTGATCCTTGTTGAGGTAGTAACTTTCTACACTAAGATGATATCACTGTACATGTTTTAGTTGTATAAAAGGTTTAACATTAGTTCATTTAATGGTTCATAAAGTGAATGCATAAATGGTCAAACAGAGGATAAATATTCTTCTTTACGATGAAAAATACAATGATCAATATCTCATCAGGAAAAAATATATGCAAGTAAAATGTCTGACAGGATTCACTAGCTCTGTAGGACAGTTGGGTTGTTGTCCAATATTGCAGATATACAAGTATTGATCTACGAGTCACTAGATACATTAGTTTGAATTATGGTGTAGATGATGTTCTGTTGTTCTATTATGCGTCAGGAGGTGGCAGTATTTAACTGTGATTTGAAGATGCTGTGCTGAATCATGAAGCAAACTGTTGCTGAAATGTAACAACATGGGTTATATACTATGATGGTATCAGCTTACTACATTATATTAAACAAAGTTTGTTCTATGAACTGTATATTTATTTTGCAGTAGTTAACTAGCAACTGTGTTCCAGCATAATCCAGTGTGTATATATGGATATCAGCATCAGCCTCAGAAATCCACTATTGGCTATATGACAGAGTAGTGAGAAAATATAAATCCTTTCTCTTAAACTGCTCCTTCTTCTGGATTATGCTTTTACTGCCATTAGGCATCAAGGCCTGCTGTCAGGCAGTTCAGTTTTGACATGCAACCTAACTTGACGCGGGTACAATATGTGTAATGGAATCAGTATTACTGGGTGATAAAACCCAGTATTTCAGTCCATTTTGAAATGTTCATAAACTCTAGCCGATTTGTAATGTGTCACAATACGTATAGCAGACAGCTACTCCAAGACGTACTGCGCACTAAGCTCCAGCCAAATATGGACAAAAAAGGTGTAAAACATTTGTTTCAATGACTGAATAAGTGAGGATATAAGGCTTGCCTTTTCAACTGAGGTTTATTGCTCTGGGGTTCATTTTTAGAGATAACATTGAATATAAATTATTTTTGAACCTATGATAATTCAAGATTTGGGAAAAAACATGTGAGAGAAAGCAAAACAAATAAATAATAGATTAGTTGAATAACTGCTAAGATGGGACAGCCCTAGAAATGATGATTGGTGAGTGTGGCCGGTTAAACTGCAAGCTCCCACATTTGAAAAGCACAAGTGTTTATTTAATACAGGTGCACTAGGAAGGTCAATTTAAGGATAAACTTCATGAAAATAAATAGTTTTAGTATTAAAGGCAAGATATGTAGTCTGCTTGAGGTACTTCAAGACCAAATAGTCATACAATAATTGTCAATTATTGAAATTCAAACGTTCGAAGTGCTTATATCTTGTCTAATCGTGCTCCATTTCCAGTTTTCTATGAGAACAAAGGGAAACAAATAGTGTGTATGTAAGCATCTCATCCTTCTCCTTAGAGGCTTCCCACCATTTCTCTCCAACACTTTTCTCACGCACAAACCAGTACTTCATTTCTTTAATCCTCCTCCACATGTTACCCATATTCATCTCTTTCTCCTCTGCTTCATCCTATCTACCCTCTCCTCCGACCTCCTTCACCTTCCTCTTGGCTCCCTTGGACTACCCAGCTGGCCTCTTGTGAAACATCCCAGTGGGTAAGTTCAGCAGCATGTATCCCAGGGCTCGTGGACCAGTAGTTGGGTCCAACATGCGTCATTCAGGGAAAAGGTGGAGTATGACAGGGGAACAAAAAAGATAAATGTTCTAGATAAAAGAAGATGAAATAAAAGATCAGAACAAAGGAAACAATGTTTTATAGATCGATAGACGGATGGATGGATGTGGATTTGGGTGGAGACTTTTCCCACGAGGATAAAGATGGACCGACCACCAGCAGGATCACACAGCGGAACTAACCGAGAATGTCAATCCCACCACAGACACTATCAACACAAGTTACTGGCTGAGAGGGAGGACAAGAGAGAATGGTAAATGTACATTTACATAGCGCTTCCCCGTGTTTGGGACCCCTTTACTGATAGACTTTGCTTTTAATCTACGATATATGGGGGCCATTTTTCTAATGAGTAAAGCAGGCTACTTTGAGGGAAATAAACGTTAAACACAGAGGCTTGTCTTACATTCTGTGTTTGTGTTTGTTTTTTCCTCATAAAAGCAGCGGCCAGCTCTCCTGTAATCCCTCCATCACACATTCCCTAACACTCTCATACACACACACACACACACAACCTCCACGACCCTGGCCGGCCAGAGGCTAACTCGTAAACAGATCGGACCACACGACAGGGTGTTTATCCCTCACAGCGAGAGGGAAAGCTACACATACTGTCGTTCGTGCATGTAGGTGTGAGTGTGTCGAACACTTTAACTGTAGCAAGTTCCTTCGGCTGTTTGTTGTTTATAGTGGGAGACACTGACAACAGGCTCCGACTTCACTGCGTAAACTCAGTGTGGAGGCAGAGGCTTTATTCTAAGTGGTTCCCACACTCAGCATTGATAGATTAGACAAACTAGATAAACTAAAGGAGCATCATAGAAATACTACAACGAACTGTATGAAATGTCAAATCTGAGCCAAGAAGTTAAAACCGAAACCTCAAACAAAAGCGATCGACATCTGATTTCTCCACCATTTCCTGATGTATTGTGAGGTATTTAGGGTGAACACTGTACTGTACCAATGGGATGCCAGTCCAGGGGAGTTTGATTTATTGAGGTTTCCAGGTCAAGTGGGGATCATGGCTGATCCTGAGACTGATTAGAGCCACCGAAAAAGATAGGGTCAAGAGAAACATACAGTATCTAAGGAGGGTGAAAGTTATCCCTGTACCATTTGTTGAACCAACAAATATGACTTAATATATATAACTGTTCTGTGAGTCTTGCAATCAATTAAAAAGAACAATTCCTGTCTTGGTGCAAGGTCTCGAAATTGAGAGTGATCTGCCAGGAGAGTTGCACAAGCAGTGAAGTATGACTTCTCTCTTCCATTAGCAGTGATGGAGCAGAGTGTGCTAGATCAGGGCCATTCATCTGCATTATAATGTCATGATGAGATTGCACTTTTACAAGGGGAAAAAAAAGGCTTTCAGTTTAACTCTGAGGGTAACAAGACATCATAGTATTGCATCCTTATGTGGCAGATGCAGTGCAACATGCACAAAGACTGGGAATTTAAGTCAAGCTCAAGTGAAACTGTTAAGCCCATGATGAACTGTGACCTGTGACGACTTCAGAAACTATATGATTGAACCTTTTCCACGACAGAGAGAGAGCCTTAATGATGTTGCTCCTCACACATCAATGCTCAATATAACATTGAAAATGAACGAATGACAAAAAAAGGCATCATGTGGGTTTTAGATGTTGATACAAGAGTAGCATTTTCACAAAGAAACTGTGGTCTCTGATCTTGCACTGTACATTACAACAAAAGAGAATAGTTTACTTATGTTTCAGTTAAACCAATCAGACTACCACAAGAATAATCTTTACTGTGGCCAATATTAAGTGAAGTCTCTGCCACAGACACACGTGTACACAAAGTGTGCCACTCTTTTAAAATGACTGAAGACATTTAAAACACAGCATGCTAATATGTATGTGCCCACCAGCAATATGGGGAATCTGGCATTAAGTAAAATGTGGTAAATGGGTAAATGTGTTTTATCTGGAGCATTAACAGAGTCCTTAACTCCATTATGTTGTTTCCCTGGGGGCCAGTTATACAGTCGGACCTGCGCAGCCTGAGTAGGATCCCACTGAGGGGAGGAGATCGCTATCAGGAGCCACAGGGCAGATGGGAGGACTGTTTTATCGATGCACGTGCTGTAATGGGGTCTTCCTGTGAGGGGGCCTGAGGAGTTTCTTTTGACAGACCTTTCATGTGTTATTTTGCTGTGTTGTGTGTGTTGTGTGATCAGAGAAAGTCACTGTGGGCCATTAGGCCTCCGCACGCATGCATACGAGCACACATCTGGATATGTTTCTCCTCGACCAGTCATACCTACAGCCTGGCAGTCCATGTGACCTTCTAATAACATCCAAGCACTTTTAGATAAGGCCAGTTAGACCCTTAACTGGTATATACCACAACGTGAGTGACTGCCATATGAACACACACACACACACACACACACACACACACACACACACACACACACACACACACACACACACACACACACACACACACACACACACACACACACACACACACACACACACACACACACACACACACACACACACACACACCTGTTAATGTCATGTCACACTGCTTGCATGCTATTACGTCCACGATTTCCCATAGATGATAAATCTATATAGTAATCTCTTTTTAGCTGACCTACGATCAGCCGAGGCAGCCTTTCAGCGGGTTTGATGTTAAAGTTTGGTTGACATATCTATAAAGATTTTACAGCTGTGTTTAGTAGAGACCTTGTCTGTGAGGCCTGGAGGCTCAACCTAGAGATATATCAGCTGCTCAGTCTTAACTCTTCACAGGTGAGACACACCTTTTCCCGCATCTCGTCTTTAAAAGCACGTCGAACAGAAGGAGAGATCGGGAGGAGGCTCAAGACATAGGCTAAGTTGGCCAGTGAAAAGAAACAAATGTCACGACACTACAATCACCTGGCCGGTTGTGATTTATCCAGGAGTTAGCTTCTTTTCATCAGGGTCTGAGGTCCACTCAGGGGGCGAGGGGCTGTAACTCAGACCAGCCTCCAGTCAAAGTAGCAGTTAGCAGTTCCGCGGTCTGTTAGCTGTCATGTGTGTCTGTCAGTTGCACTTGGTGGTTTCATGCAGCAATCCCAACAAGCTGTCTGTGTGGGGGAGCCGCGTCCATCGGACATGGTCTGTGTCTGGGTGGCGGTAAGTTGCTCACTGTCCAGTGGCTCAAGGAAAAGGCATACCACCACTGGAGTGTACTGAATATAGTATGACAGGATCCTGGCTTTATTTATATAATATGGAGATTGGTTTATGTTGTTCACAATATAATGAAGGAGCTATTAAGCAAAGCATTGGAGGAAGCATGCATGGTGAGATGTCCAGAAATGCACCCAGAAAACTGTATACACTTTAAAGATAAAACAGATGTTGACAAACTGCACATAAAAAAAAAAGTAATAACCTCTAAGAATCCACCATTTTCTTAGTATGATTCTGGACAATTGGTGCTGTTTCAGAATAATATTCTCAAGGGAATCATCCTCAAATATATTCTATCATTTCAGTTTCTGTTTACACAGAGTTGTCTTACCGAAGCTATAGGGCAGTGTGAGGAGAGGGCTGAGGCAGAAAAGGGCAGCCCACCCATTGCAGTGCAACATGCGGAGGGCAGATGTACAGCAGGCGCACAGTTCTTCTCTACAAAAGGTTGCTCTAAATAGGACCCAGCTGATGTTGCTGTTTCGCTCTCTGGTCCTCTATCCCTTACTCACCTTTGTGCGCCCCTTTTACTAATCTTCTTGCACCGCTGGACCTTTGACTTGGTGCCCATACTTTTTCATATCTCTCCCCCCTCTTTTGTTCTGCTCAGAGCAATAGTATGTGTGGCAGGTCTCAGGGGAGCAGGTAAAGTATAAATCTATAGTAGTTCTGACATCTCACAGTCTCTGGTTCCCATTTGGTCTGATGCCCTGCAATCAGTCACTCCTGTGCTCTCCTCCTCGCCTTTCTGCGCTGTTCATTTTTCTCACTTTGGAGACGTCTACAAAAACGTGTTGAAATTCCTCATCCTGAAAACTGAATTCATATCATGTGCTTCCAAATCAATGACATCTTCTCTGATTGTCTCGAAACAGTATTTTGCCTCGTAAGCAGCAGAAATAAATGTACAGTTTTAATGGTAACATAAGAAAAGTATGTAAGTATTGTTGCTGACAGTTGCAGCAGCACGAGGAGGGGGGTCGGGGGGACAGGGTGATTCCCGCTCTGTTCTTTCATCTCCAGTCATATCAGCTTGATCAGTGAACCAGCCTAATGTGGACATGTGTTTCCCCTGCTAATAGTCTGCTACAGGGCACAAATGCACACATACACACAGCGCGAGCAAGCAAGCGTCTGGTTTAAATCCCACGGAGCGCAGGCCGATAAGGCAGTCTGCGGGATTCACAAGAACCAACGCCACGCCACGTTAATTATTTTACAGTCTGTCATTTGGGCTCTCTTCAAGTGCAAAACCCCCTCGTAATAAAAAGTCCAACACATTACCCGACACAAGACTACAACTCATCCTGTTAAACTTCTTGTAAACGTCTCTTTCATTTTGTATGCTAATTAAATGTTTGGGTCTGGGTAATTGTGATGTGCATTCTTCACTATTCTTTGCCTTTACTGACAAACCAAATATGAATCATCAAAAGAATCAATAATACAAATAACAGTTTAATGCAGCCTTATACTGTAGCTGTTTCCCTGCTTCCTGATGAACAAGCTACTTGGCCCACGTGTTGTGTACTACATCAGTCAATTACACTAAATGTAGAACTGAAGTGTTCTGCAGAATAAGACACTATTGTAAATGGAATCTACTCATTAAAGCTCTTTATGTTATATCTAGGTGTAATAGGAAAGAGGTTACATGTGGTCAGGTGCAATGGGGGGGCTGGCCTGGAGCTGGGTAAACAGGTATACTTTTGGATAGTGTTAGGGTTAAGTGACGAAGGATCCTCAAGCAATCTGAGAGAGAGCTGTAGGAAAATGGAAAGACACAAGACCACCAAAGAGGACCTTGGATTTGGATTAGAAGCACATGGTGAGATGTCCAGGCATTGCAACATTTCTGTGTGAGGATCAGGGTTGGTGGGGAAGGTCAGCCATGCTTTAGGAGACTCCCAGGGAGGAGTGGCTTAGATATCTGCAGCAGAAATCACAGAGTTTGCATTTTTATATAGGGGTAATTTAACCTGTGAGCGTTCTTATGTACCTAAGTACAATTTTAAGGTACTTTTTTTAACATTTGTGTTACATTATACGACAGAGGGAGATTGCACTTTGGACTTCAATAAGTAGTTCCTAGTTACATATGAAAATATTTTTAAATATGCACTGTAATTATAAATTGGAAAAGCCAATACAATATAATATAATTTGTCATTTAAAATTGCATTGTCCTATCATCTGCCCCCATTTCAGATCTCTGTAAGTTGTAAGCAGTTCCACAAAAGAGGGAAGTTCTAAGATGGCTTAACCTTAATTATCTTTCGAGGCATTGAAAGGATGAATTATCCAACATTTCCTAAAACAGTAAAGAATAGATAACATGTGGAAAAATGCAATGTAATGGTTGAGTTTTTCTTCTAGTCTCCCCCATGAATCATGCAATCCATCATATTTATCTTGTGAACCTTGGGAATCACTGGACTCTTTAACAGAATATATAATAGTTAAAATAGCTAAACTTCCACCAGCTACAACAGTTAAACTATCCTTAATTTGCAATAATGAACAAGTATAAACAATATTAATGTAATATACAGTATACTCATACATCCATTTTCTGCTAATTTACTTCAAATGTTTCACAAAGAGCTGATAACACTTTTACTGTAGTTGGAGTTTAAATGCATGACTTTTACTTTAACATGAACATATTTCTATTTTTTCTTAAGGGATTTGAGTACTTCTTCCACAGCTGCAACAAAGTGAAAGAAGGCCTAAAACTCTCTGATCCTCACCACACCAATCTGGCAGCAACAAGTCAGCGGAGGCTTCCAGGCCCTTTAAGCAGGCCAGCGGCTGATCTCAGCGTTAGCGTATCTCGGCCTGTATTTGATCCGCGAGAGGGCCCGTCCATCACAGTCAGAGATAGTAGAGTTTACCGAGAGCTGACATAGGGCAACATTTCACTCTGACAGTCCAGGACAAGTGCCAGCCTGCTGCCAAGTGTATGCCAGCTTTTACTTCAGCCGGCAACAACACAACTATTGTTAAAATATGGCGTGAAATCTGGTATGCTTCACCAAGAAAATGTTTTTATTTGGATGCCGAAAGTCTCTTGCAGCTCCTTGACATGTTTTTGGCAATAACACTTTCATATGGAGCTGGTGAACTCGTGTCATTGTTTCAAGCAGTGCAGTGTGTGCACCAAATGCTATAGATGGTGCCAGTGCTCAGACATTCAACACAGGTGTGCATACTTCTGATATAACTGACATTATATGCTAATAGCAGTAAAAAAAAAAGTGCTTTCAATCCCACCCAAGCTGAAATGAAGACGGCTCATCTGACAGGGGTTTAACATGACAGGAAATGAAAGGCCAGAGACAGACTCACAGGGCTGCAGAGTCTATCAGACATGCCTGCTGGGCTCTGAGGAACACACAGGATGAGCTGGCTTTGACCTCAGTGACATTTAGATACAACCAGAAGTTGGTCGATAAATTACCTTTCACTTCTGTCTTTAATGATGTAAAATGTCTTCTAGCCCTAGAAATGAACTTATTTTGCTTGCCTGAACACCACAAACAGTTTGTTCCGAACGATGTTGCTTTACTAATTACACTCTGATTACTCAGACACCAGAGCACATGCTTCAAGTGTGTGTCAGCAATCTCACCATCAACAACTACAACGATGAAGATGTTCAATTAATGAATCACAATCACAATTTCATTGCAAACCGATGTGTCACAGAGTGTAAGCAGATAAGTTCAGACATCTGCGGTGTCGAGCATTAGTCTTGTGAGTTTGGCTATGAGTATGTGTTTATGCTGTATAAACTCTTACATCCTGTTGATAAAATCATAGCATCCACATTTTGTTAAACTTAAAAATTCTACTTAAACTCAATACAAAGATTAGCATGGCAGCCTTATGCAACCCATTGAGACCATGTAGAAGTACAGCTTTACTGTAAACAGCGCTTTGAAATGTTATTCATCTAAAAAGTTCCTACTTCATTTTCAGCAGTAGTTTTATTATAGTTAAGGATATAATAATCAATGTTATTTTATATATACATTTGTTTTTATAGCTCTACAAGAGTCACACTATACATGTGCCCAAAATTAAATGAATGAGGAAAAACAATTGATAATGATCCACTCTACAGGCTTAACTTCACATGTATTTTGTTGTGGTTATTTTTCCAGTTTTGTATGAATACAGTAAGCAGACAAAACAATGATTGAGACATTTTTATAACCCTTTCCATTATTGACACCCCCCGCTCTCACTCAGACATATTAGCAGAGGCCCAGCAGACAGGTAACCACAGGGTTTAATATTTTGTAAAGAGGCTGTGTATGGATTGTTGTTACTGTTTGTGCCAGGAGTTCTAGTCCCTGTCTGAGCCCCCTGATGTCTGCTGAGTTCACTACGGCTGGTTCTAGAGAGACTGGACCTGGTGGGGGTGACCACCATGCTGGAGTCCTACCTCCCAGTGTGTGTGTGTGTGTGTGTGTGTGTGTGTGTGTGTGTGTGTGTGTGTGTGTGTGTGTGTGTGTGTGTGTGTGTGTGTGTGTGTGTGTGTGTGTGTGTGTGTGTAGTACAGAATGCCTGGGACTAAACCACATTTGATTTTTATACGCTTGTGGCTAACAGAAGCCAGATGTAGCTGCCTCCAGGGAGCTTACCATCGAAACAGCCATTTATTTCTCTTTTTCACTCTGTTTAATGAGATGTGTGCTTGCTAACATACATACTTGTGTGTATGATCAAATAAAAAATAAATGTTAGCGTTTTTAATATTACTCCTTTAGGTAATAAAACTGGTATGACTTAGCTTGCTCGTGAGCAGTGTCCTGTTTAGAGCATTAAAGTGAAGAGATCCCTGATTTCATCACTTGAAGATAAATCAGAAACAATAGATCAGCATGTCAAAGCTCTGAGGACTCGCAGTTCTCTGGACACTCAACTTGGCCCTGAGACACAAGGAAGATTCATGAAGCCTCAGCCAGAGGTGAAGTAAGAATTGAGCGCACGATCAGACAAACACATAATTAACAGGCATTAGATGGTCAGAACAGTCATTAACCAATATAAAATGACTGCACTACAATTTTCAGACAGTGAAGGAGATAGTAGATTAGTATTGGGAGCGGTCGGGAAAGAGGGGAGAGTGTTAATTGAAAACGAATGTGTCTGTGTTGGCTGCTGGTCAGAGATGGGCCGGGGTCCCAGTTGGCTTCTACTTCAAAGGCCCTGCCCGCCTGTCTTAGCGCACCTGCAGCTGGTTAAACCCTGCTCTCATCACTCAGGGCGTGGAGGGACCTCTCCACAACTTAGAGCGCTCACCACGAAGCCTGTTGCCAAAGGGCCGTAATGGCACACACTGAAGAATTCAAACCAAAAACACGAGGTAGCCCATACAACTTTCACTTCAGAAATCAATGTCAGTCACACAGAGTGATTGAGAACATGGACATAAGATATCCTGCAGCACCAACCACCTCCGTCAAAGGTCACTCAAGGCTCACATAACCACTACTATACAGTCTGATATGAGGGTTTCATTGACCTGCAAATATATACAAATTAGTCGACCAGTTAAGAATATGTTTTTGCTGTATTCTTGTCTGTTTGATTACCAAATGTTATATAACTACAATCGAAGAATGTGGACAAACATTTTAAGGGGGAAATGTATGGGTTATAGATTAGTGGGAGACACCACACACATCACTTGGTTTGTCTACAGTTTCTTCCATATTCCATAATAGTAAGCCAAGCGGGACCATGCAAAATCCAACACAATATCAGCAATTGAGTCCTCCTGTGACAAAATGCCTCTCTGTTTTTCCCCCTCAGACACAATCCAAACCATTTCTCCCTGATGTGTTGAATATACTGCAATGCTTCAAAAAGGAATGTATTCAATACCTTTGCTAAACCTGCATTTGCTGATTTTCTGACCAGGCAAAGCAATAAGCTCTCAACACAGCATCTCATATCACATAACATATAATAAAAACACTTTTTTTGCTATTCAATTATTCTGATTTCGAAGGGGAACGTTGTGGAAGGGAAAAGCCAGTGGAACAGTTTTTTGACTGTATTGCATTATAAAAGTATTTCGCTGACTGTAATGATTACAAGAAACTCTGACAAAAATAACTCAATTTTTGCTTGCATATGCACACACTCATAAACACAGTGGCGCACACACATCATCACACCACGTCTCAATCCTAAAATAAATGCGTAAACTTGTGGGGATTCGCTTTTTGACCCCAAATGGGTGCCTCAAAATGAGAAACATACCTGGCATGTACTAATTATAATGCTTTCATTACACTTTTCTCTCAGCTCCTGCGCAAATAAATGAAAAACACAAGCTCTCGCGGATAAAAACATAGGTAGCTGTTCTACCAATTATTTCAGTCTTAGTTTACATGGTGACTCACACCTTAGGCAGTGTAATGAGAAGGAAGACAGAATGAAAAGTGACTGTTTCAGAGTATGATTTAAAGATTTACTGTTAACTATGTTACCTCAGCTAGCCACCATGTGACCAGCTGCCCATGACCTGCAGCGTACGTCATGCAGACAGTTCCCTAATAAAACAGGAAACCACTCAGCACAAACTCAGTTCCACTATGAGGAGTGCTGTAAAAATAACCAGCATCCATAAAGGTACATTTTCAACATTGTATTCTTTAAAATGTAAATGTTGTAAGAGGAAAGGGAGATCAAAGCAGTCGGATCTAAGTGTTTACTAGTCTATCTTTAGTTTATTTATTTTATTTTAAACCTTTTATGCTCTTAACATTTTATTTTTATATTACCATATTTTATTCAATATGCTCCTTAGATATCTTTTTATTTTATTTGTTTTATTATTTTCTCCTTATAGCTTTGTGAAGCACCTTGAGATGACGTTGTTTTTAAAGTGTGCTATATAAATCAAATGTATTATTATTATTATTATCTGATCTAATATTAATCATGTATGCAGGACTATTTCTGTCTGTGTGACTGTTTCTCTTTGTATCATTGTCCCAGTCTATGTATTGCCAGTGGAGAATGTCTGTTATTTGTCCTAAGAAGTGTCTGAGATGTGTTAAACGTCAGAGAGGCCATGATGCCCAGGATATCCCCTTGATGTCATCAGTGTCACCTGCTCTACAGCCATAGTCTGTGCATGAGTCAATGTGTGTGACTTCATGTGTTAGCACACTCCCAATTTGTCCAGCATGACGGCATCCTCCAGCGACCTGGCAAAAATACTATTATAGAGTTATCACCATCACATCTATGTTCACAGGAGCTATAAAATCTATTAATGACAGACTACCCTGGGGATAAAGAAGGATGGGGTCACAGGTATGCACAGCTTAGCCCTGTTGAGGCTAACCATAATGGGTACATAATACAACAGTAGTTATGTGTGGTGATTTATTTGCATCTGTGTAAGCAAACTCTTTCTCTCAATGTGCATGCCTTTCATTGCACCATTTGCATCAGGGGAAAATGGTTGACAACAGATCCCAACACCTTCTCTGTGAGCTAGCCAAATGCTTCAGAAGCTTCTGGAGCTCCAGCAACGCTGTGTTTGTTCAAGGCAGTTTATCTCCGTCAACAGATCTAAATTTACAGGACAATAAATTATCGCAGACCTGGATCTCTGGCTTGCATGCATGCATGTGCGCATACTCGTGAACACACACATTGTGGCTCATCTATCCCTGAAGAACAGTGTATTTTTAGGCTCTGTGTGGTATTATGACCTTCCATTAGCTTTATAGATAATGCTACTGGATTCTCAGTTGATTATTATCAAAACAGCCACTCAGGCCTGGTGCTTTTATCCTCACAGCTAATAAACACGTGGAAATGATATATAGATACATTTATTATTGAGAAAATAACCCTGTCCTTGTCTGAAAAATAGCAGCATTAGTGATGTATTCAATACTTAAAATCATAGCTGTTTTATGCCGAATATCAAGACCCACTGAGGTACCGTTAGCTCAACCAATGCTAAGTTACCAGTTTATTATTACATTACATTACATGTCACTTGTTAGATGCTTTTATCCAAAGCGACTTACATACATTCAGTACTGTGGACAATCCCCACAGGAGCAATTTGGGGTGAAGTGTCTTGCCGAGGGACACAACGACATGCTGACTGCAGTGGGACTCGAACTTGCTATCCTCTGATTCAAAGTTCAGCGCACAATCCCACTGAGCCACAGCTTCCCCATGATAGAACTATCTTGGTTAGTGAGGTGAATCTTTAATTCAACTGTGATTGCAGCTTGGTGACCATGCGAGAAATGACAGTTGAGAAGAAAAAGTGGAGGAAGCATTAATTGTAAGTACTGCAAAGCCTCATTAGAAGGAAGTTCAGTTGAATGCCTAAATAAGTCAAGAAATGTCCAACTTTTACACTGTCCTCACCCTGCCTTTCCCACCATCAGTCAATCCTTGTTTAAGTAACAGATTGTGTTCAAAAGCTTATTAGTAATGCAATGGTGAATGAGGGTTTTTATAATTTAGGCTGGAGCACTTACTATAAGATATTAGTCAAGTCAACTTTATATATATGGCCAAACATCAGATATCACACATTTGGGTACCACTTTACAATAAGACTACCCTTATAAAGGATTCATAAAGGGTTTATAATTAGGTTATTAATTAGGTTGTAAACACTTTATGAATCATTAAGAACCATTTATAAACCAGTTCTATACATCAACACAGGCTCACTATTTGGCAAGATGACTAAGCCTTATATTGGCTACTTAGTGAGAATCAACTCAGTGAACAACAGACACCAAGGATGCTGGCTGATGAAGAAGATGAAGTATAGATAGCCAATATAAGACTTAGCAGTACAGATAAATGTTGGCTCACTATTTGGCAAGCAACCGGTCACAGTTGCCCTGTTTATCTCATGTCTTATAAAAGCTTATTAATGATTTATAAAGTGTTCACAACCTAATTAATAAATGAATTACAAACTATTTGTAAACCCTTTATAAGGGTAGTCTTATTGTAAAGTGGTACCCACATTTGCTTAAAGGAGCTTTGCAATCTGTAAAGCATACGACACAATATGGAGATTATTTTGGACACAGTAGCACCCTCCATCCTTCCCTAACTTGCTTAATTCGATCTCCTTTTGGTCTTTATCATTCTCCCACCTGTCGCTTGTTCACGTTCCATTAACATGGTGTTCAATGTGTGTCCAATCGTGACTCTGCCTTGTTTGATGACAGGCTGTCCTCCCTGCTCCGTCCTACCAGGCGATGGGAATACTTGCTGAGCTCATCCCTGGACTGCTGACTGCATGGTGACAGCCCACAGCATAATCCCCACGAGGGACACATTACTGGACCATTAGTCCAACTCTTCCACCTACAGAGCATGCTTCCGACTTGCCTTTGGTTCATTCAGCCAATTCCCCTTTTCCCCTGTAACTTCCCTATCAGAAATAATCCTGAGTGATTATAATGTATCAAGACAGAAATCAATTGGATTAGTCAAAAACCCACCGCCTCTGTAAATCTCACCTTTATCCCTCCTTCACCCCAGGGTTTAAACATAGCAACCGCCTTCAGTACTTTTCCTCTGAGGAGATGGTTGCCAGATTGGACCTCGTACATCAGGGCAAACTTTTCTTCCAACTGACAACAAGGCGTTTGACTGTTATTGTTTATGAGGAGAAAGCTGGGGTCAAGTTCACAGGCTAGGAGAGAGAGAGAAAGTCTGTTCCAGCTCTGGCCCCGTGAGAGAGAGCATAACTCAGCCATGTTTGTGCTTCCCTAATTCCTTTTGATTTAGCAGAAAATTGTGAGCTAAGCCGCCGGGCACAAATATTCACCAGATCTGAGCTTCTTTGCCTCACTTCGCGGCCTCTCACAAACCTGTGCCACTCTAGTCTTGCTGTTTTTGAATGTCTGTGTCTGAAAACGTTTAAGTGTGTGTGTGTGTGTGTGTGTGTGTGTGTGTGTGTGTGTGTGTGTGTGTGTGTGTGTGTGTGTGTGTGTGTGTGTGTGTGTGTGTTTCTCCGATTCTGACAGCAGCCAGCCTGCCTGCCGAGTTTTAAGCAGAAATACAAATGTCTCTAAAAGGAGCTTAGCTTTAACAGCAGCTTTGGCATAAACACAAGAGCTTTTTTCTCAAGCTTTTGATGAAATAGCAGTTTGCGACATTCTATTAGTTTCAATTCCAACAAGGATTTTCCTGATTTGTTTACTTGTTTGTAGCATTGCTGGGTCAGCTGAATCAACTGTGGCATTCTAAATCCAATATCACAAACTAGCCGGAGAAGTTCAAGTCTGGGCTGATACAAATCTGTGTGAATGTGTGTCTGGTAACATTTTTAAAGTTTGGGATCGATCTTTGGATACTCAAAGTTGGTTTGTTTTGTCAAGGGTCATTTAAGGACAAAGAGAAATATCAGAGATTTGATGATGGATGACAGCTCCCTGCCAAGCCGACAGACGACCTGAAGATGCACACACACGCATGGGAAAAACGTAAGGATGGTCGCTCTCCAGGGACATTGTACTGTATGTGTGTGTGCTATATTCCAGCGCTGTCTTAGCACTCTCTGTCTTACACATGTGGTTCATATTTAGGCCATAGTGCTGTTCCACTGGACTATTTGGCTCTGTTCTCCCTGTCCCACATTCCCTTCCCATTCTTTTTTCTCTTAGTTTTATTTCTGCTGGGCTTGAGGTGGTGCATGGCTTCATGCATAACCAAAATTTAAATACGCATTTTGTAATAATAATTATAACTTCAAGGAGACTCCAAAAGCACAGACGTCCACTAAGGCTGCATGTGCCCAGATCTCGCAATCGTAACAAAGGTAAAAAAATGATTTGTAAATCTGCCCTGTGATTTTGATCCGCTCCAAAATGTAATGGGTTCTCCATGCTACACTATTCCAAGAAGTTTAAGGAAATGGGCCAGTAGTTCTCCTTTAATCTGGCAACCCAAACTAAAAAAACAATACCCCTGATTTCATAATAATTTAAACAATGTCAGGGATTTACTTACTTTATTGATATCTTAATAAAGGCACAGCACACATTTCTTAATATTTATGTGATAACAATGTACATTTCCCCTCTGTGGGACTAATAAAGGTATTCTGATTCTGATTCTGATATAACTGTGCCAGATTCAGCTAAAAGGAAGAAAGAATCTATCCGCAGCTGCTTGGCACATTGTGTTAACATTACCGTATATGTTACGCAGTAAAAGTGAACCGATTAGAGTTATGTCTGGAACAGCATGAGGATTACAATTACAATCAAATACATGCCCAGTAAATATGATTATGTTGGTTGTAATTAGGAATGGTTGACAATAACACTAGATGTTTAATATATCTGAAAATATATGCACTATAACATATCTGTTTTGGACATTTGGTATTTTTCTGCATCTATATCTTTTATAAAAAAGGGGAAAAAATCATTGGTAATTTGAATTTTTCCCCTGTGGTTTAATTATCCGGTTTTACTAGGTTGTAAAATGAAGGCGCCAACATTAATCAAAAGTAATTTTGACTGTGTGTATGGATGAACTCCTCACATTTCCAACATCTCAACCCCAACAGCATCATCACCTATCAACTGACACCTATCAACAACACACACACACACACACACACACACACACACACACACACACACACACACACACACACACACACACACACACACACACACACACACACACACACACACACACACACACACACACACACACACACACACACACACACACACACACACACACACACACACACACACACACACACACACACACACACACACACACACCTCCATACATCCCTATTTCATATTAGTCAAACTCTTTAACCCCTGCATCTGCCCAATGGGCGAGAGGAGCCGTCAGCGGCGAGCCCTCCCTCATCTCTCTCTCCCCCTCTCTCTCTCTCTCTCAGCTCTGACTGTCCACAGCGCACTGATAAAGGAAAGGTCCGATGCAAGCATCCGACCCAGCACAGAGTCACACAGCCGACAGAACTGCAGCAAGTCCCGCATCTGCCAACATTTGGCTCGAGCTTTGATTCGGAACATATCATTTTCTCTGAACTAAGCCAAAACTAAGGATAAGTGTTTGGGGGGCTGACTGGAGAAGTGTCATAACCGACATTAGTTGCTCGTCTCTTCTCAGGTGAAACTCCTGTCGGCAGCCACAAGTGCTCAGTGGAGAGTCTGGTGCGCACATGGCACCGACAACGCGCTCCTCACACTCCTGACAGTTGCGCTATTAATATGGAGCCACACACTGGATAATGAGGCCTACCTTCTGAATGGGTGCTTAACCTACTTCACATTAAATCTCGTCTTTTAAAGCCGGTCTTTGCCCTCCTCAAATCTTTTATTTTTCGGACATTTTTGTTGGTTAAAAAAAGAGCAGAACCATGTTGGGTTTAAACAGGATTCTGAGCCTCCGGGCTTCCCGGATTCGGAGCTGTGGTTCGCCCGTAGCCAAGCTCTCCCCCCGGTCTTCTTCATGTCAAAACTCCGGTGCCAGTTCGAGGATTTACTGTGCGTGTCTGCTGCTCATGCTGCTGGTGACGCCTCGGGTGGACTCTTCGTGGTGGTGAGTACTGTCTGCACACATCACACCTACAGGCCTACCTGAGATTTAACCTGGCCGAAATGTACTGTATTTGAATATTATTTGAAATAAACAATAACAAAGAAACAATTAACATTAATATTATTAGGCCTATTATTATTATCGATCTTAATCATTTGAAACGGAGCTGGGATTTTTGACAAGCATTCATTTTTTCGTTAAGATTTTAAAATGCCATTATTTATTTTCCAACAGCAGACAGACAAGGCCAGTATTACGTTTGAGGATCGTTAATTTATTATCGCAGACTCACTGTGTATGCGATTAAGTAATTGTTACTTTTAGTATTTATTTAAGCTATTCATTTTTTTGTGCATTTTTGCGGCAAAAAAAATCCAAATGCAATTGGTTTCATTGGCAATTATTAGTCATGAAAGTATTGCCCTATTAATTTTATTGGGAAATAACAGCAAAGAGAAACAATGAATGTGCTTTTTCTGTCAACACTTCATTTAATTAAAAATGACATGCGCCTGGAAAAAAGAGCTAAAACACGATGAAGCATTACAAGTGTAAAATCTAAATTATGATTTTGTAAACTAGAGTCAATCTTCTTTAGGATTGTGTTTCTAGAAGCATTTTCTTTTTGTGTCAGATTGTTGGCCTGCCACATTGAGCAATAATAATAAAGCGATAAATGTAATTTATTTCGGCGCTGTTGGCTGAGGCGTTTTCAACTCAGCTGGGGCCTGCGTCCAACAAGGCAGAGCATGCAGTCATTAATTCACCAGGTACCACACACACATGCACACGCACAGACCCGCGCACAAACTTCACTAAAATACCCCAAAACCAGCCATCTAGAGCATAGGTGAGGGGTGAAAAAATATCTCATTGCCTGCACAATAACATAGTGAAAATGTCCATGTGTGTGAGTGTGTTTATAGGAGAAGTGTCTGTGTGTGGGCGGGTATGGGGGTGATGGAATGCCTAATAGTTTGTGTAGATTAAAAGCAGTTATGGGGAGTAGTGGGAGAGAGTGTGTGTCATGGCTTTGGCGGGGCATTATTGGCTTTGAGGGGAATTTAGTGCAGGAGATACTGTATCTAACTGTTTATCAAAGTTCTGTTGGTGTGCAGTAAGTGATGATATGGATAGATCGGGGCCTTTAACACCACAGAGGGGGTCGCAAAGATTATTGCGGCATGTCACAAATTGACAAATGTTGGAAAAAAGCATGTATTATGTCATTCAAATACATCATAGCAGATGCTCATTGCAAACATGAATTAAGATTTCTTGTGAAATATAAAGAGAACCCACAGTTTGTATTAGGTGTCTGAACGAAAAGCGTTGTGCATGTCTTGGCCAGGAAGTTGCAAGTAACAGAAAAGCAAACTGACTTGTCTGTTGTATCTTAAGAACATTTGACAGGAAATCCCAAGACTAAATTGAAATAATTTGTACTTTTAATGACTTTTGCTACAAAAGTGTTTCTTGTGTGATCCAATAAGGCTTGAGAGGACGACAGGGCAACAATACGCCAATGTAATATCAGCTGCGTCATAGAAGCCTTTTCAATTTGTGTCCTACTTGTCTCTCTTCTATGATTCACAGTATAGTCCCAAGGCTTTACAGCATGTTGTTTTAGACCTGGGGATAATGATTTACCATCCTATAAAATCCACAAGTCCTCTTGACTCTCAGAGCGAAAGAGAGAAAATTAAGTGTGAATTGCTGCTCTGGCCCTTTCCTTTGATGAGCACTCTGTTCCTATTCCTCTTCTCTAATCCCTCTCTGGGGAGCAGAGAGCCTCCAGTCTCCATCCTCTTGCCCAGCCTCGTAAAACTCGACCACACAGCTACACGCTCCCTGACCTCCACCAGCTGACCCGCCAAAGCCCCGCAGCCACCGAGATGCACACAATGAGATCTAGAGTATATTTTGGGTAAGCTTGAGGGAGCATTTATATTGTTAGGATACTGTAAGTCTGTTTTATTAGGGCAGGAAGAAAGATTGGAAGAGACACACAAGAGAACTGTGAGTTAGATAAGCATTAGTGGGAAAAGGCAGAAGACAATACAAATAGTAAATGGGGTCTTAGCTTGACAGGGTTATTGGAGGACCCAGACTTTGTGCTCTGATTTGTGACGACACGATTTCAACTATCCCATTGGGAAACATTTAAACACACATGCAAGTCTTGTGGGAAGAGGTTAAGTGCTTATTTATTTGAAGAGCGGAGTAAATGGTTTCCACTCCCCTCCTGCTCGCAAACCTTAAACTGTTAAGTGTAGTGAACTCTGACTCACAGAGGACTGTTACCGCAGCTCTCCTTCAAGCCACTCACCACCTTTGAGTGTGTGTGTATCCACATGTGTACACACCTACTATATGAGGGCACCTATCTGTGCTAATTTATTGCAATATACCATCAATCACTCCTGCACCACATATTCCACAAGTCTTGAGTGAAGATGGCGATTTAGTTCCAAACCCCCTAGTAGTTTCTTGTGTGTTTTGCCTCCTCAGGTACATCGGTGCTCTCGGGGCCCGTGTGATCTGCGACAACATCCCAGGTTTGGTGAACAAGCAGCGGCATCTCTGCCAGCGGCATCCAGACATCATGCAGGCCATCGGCGAGGGCACCAAAGAGTGGATCAGAGAATGCCAGCACCAGTTCAGACACCACCGCTGGAACTGCAGCACGCTGGACCGCGACCACACCGTGTTTGGACGTGTCTTGCTACGGAGTAAGTCCATGGGTGTGTCTACACGTCTTCCTGTCTGATTACTGACTGTTTAGCCAAAGAGTAGAGATACTGAACCTGAGCCCCATCTGCTAAAATCTCACCCCTCATTCTCATCCCTTTTCTTCACTTTCGCTGCCTTATCTCTCCCTTTTCCTTTCCACCCTTCTCCCCTTGCTCTGTTCTTTCTCCAATCGTTCCTTCTCATGCTGACGTACGCTGGTGCTCCGTGTTTATAATCGCTAATGGACTGTTGTAATGCCGTATGCCTCGTCAATAAACACACAGGCTTCGAAACGCGGGCTTGTTGTCATTTTGTTTTTCCACTTCTGCCAGACCTCTCTGCTCTGCAATAGATTCATGCCTACACACATATGCACACAGTCAAACATGCATTTACCAAAATACGTATTTTCCTAGTTGCTTCTGCAAGTACAGCCATCTAACAACACAGTGTGAGTCATAGCTGAGGAACATGGCCTCTTCATCGAAACACCTGATAGCCTAGATGTCAGCTGGTTATTTTGCAACAACAAAAAAATGTATGACTGTTTTATAAGTGGTCTAATCTTATTACAGCAGTTTATTGTAGTTGATTTGGTTCTAGGGTGCACAAAATAAGGGGATTGTGTCAAAGACTTAGCATCTGAGATGTTATTGTTTCTCATCCATCCATTCTCAGCATGGACGGGGGTCCACGATGTATGAAGGAAATAGCAGATATAGAGATACAGGCTGCAAGTGTGTGTGTGTGTGTGTGTGTGTGTGTGTGTGTGTGTGTGTGTGTGTGTGTGTGTGTGTGTGTGTGTGTGTGTGTGTGTGTGTGTGTGTGTGTGTGTGTGTGTGTGTGTGTGTGTGTGCGCGGTGGAAAGAATAAACATTAATGTAGATGTAAATATTTAGAGAGATATTCCCACTGTCAGACAAACGGCGCAGGTTTGAATGATGACAAGCAATGCCCTCCTCCGTCCTCCCCCACATACGCCCCCCCAGCAGCATCCACTACCCCCTTCTCCTCACCCACGGAGATGGAATGGGACATTCCAGGGAATACAGAGCGAGCAGGTTGGATCACACAGACTCCTCTGGCCCCGGCTAGTTCAGATAGGTCTGCAGACTGAACCTTGCTTTCCGATACAAAGTGCCCCGCCCTAAGTCATGTCTAAATATTACTATCAGATAGTTTTGTGATGTTGGCTTGAAGTGCTGGTACTTGAGTGTAAGTCTTTTAAATGAACGTACAAAATCTTGCTTTTCTCGTGTATTAAGAGGTTGATTTGTCGGATGAAAACATGATTCGTAAATCTGATGTGTTGATAGTATATATACTGTATAGCATGAGGATTATGGGACGTTTGCTACAGCATTTAAATTCTTCGACTTGAGGTTCTGATCAGACTAAAACTAAAACTTTCCATGTAGACAGGGGTTAAACATTCTATTATTAATGTTAGCCTGAAGGCGGGGCTAAGAAATATTTAAGTAGGGTCCAAAATAGAAAGAGTTCATCATCTGGGGAGCATGAATGTGATTTTTTCAGTAAATGAAAATGTTGCTTTTTGCTTGCATTTCAAAAAACAAGCCAACTCAACTGCAAGAGCATGGTGCAGCACACAGACAATGGACATCACACACATTTTGCAATCTTCATGTCTTGAATAAGATTCGCAAAATGAAAGTACATTTTTTCGTGGAAAATTTGTAACCCATCTCCAAGTGACTACGTCATGTTAGTCGTGTGGAGCTCTAACAAACAAGATCAGCTAACAATTCACTCAAATAACAACACATGAGCTTTTAGCGTTCTGTAGGATTCCCAAAGATTCCAACCCCTGCGAGACATGTTTACTTTTACTTTACAAGGTGCACAGATCATACAAAAGAGCAATTTACTCATTGGGGAAACACAAATGTCACTTTAGGTGCATTCCTTTCTTCTATCTGAAATAGCATTTGAGTTGCTTTAGCTTTTATGTTGTGTAAGAGTACAGAGGAGCCAAGTGAACACCATATGTCTGTTAGGCTGTGACTAAAGGTGGACAAGTTCTTCTGTCTCTGGCTGTTGTCTTTTGCGAAATCCACTCCCACGAGTGCTGCAAAAACTGTGACTAACTACTATATCTAATTCTCTATGTGTCTTTGGCCACACAATAGATGAGTCATATTGTAAGGAACTAAAGAGACCCGAAAAGCACAGCAATGGTAGAAAATGCTGTCATGACATCATCCTGGCGCTGATTAATGGGGTATCACTGTGTCTGTATTTAAACAATTTATGTGAGCAGAGAAGAGCCCCGCAGCTGGGATTATTTCCATGATAATATTTAAACAGAGCTGTCCTATACTCCACATCAGGCCTGATATGCCCCCGTCAGCTGCACCTTCATGTCCTGATGGCTCAGGCCCAGACCGGGTTATAGCATTATGTGTATCTGTGAATGCATGTTAACATGTGGGATGTGCAATTTTAAGTCTTTAGATCATAGAGAATCTATTGTATAGCAAAATATGAATTATTGCAATTTCCTGGCTGTGGTTTTTTAACCTACTTCAGTCTAAACTCTTGGTTTCTTTTGTGCTTTCTGTTACTTTCTCAGGTAGTCGTGAAGCAGCATTCGTCTACGCCATCTCCTCAGCAGGAGTGGTGTATGCGCTCACTCGCGCCTGCAGCCAGGGGGAGCTGAAGACGTGTAACTGCGACCCTCACAAGCGTGGACGGGACAGCGATGACAGAGGAGATTTTGACTGGGGTGGCTGTAGTGATAACATCAACTATGGGATAAAGTTTGCCAAAGCCTTTATAGATGCCAAAGAAAGGACTGTCCGAGATGCACGGGCGCTCATGAACCTACACAACAACCGCTGTGGCAGAACAGTAAGTGTTCGATTACAACAACAAAAACACTTTCTCACTTCAATCTTGTGGTATATCTATGCAGATTTTGGCTCTTTTGCTTGCCAGAGATAAGATACATCTGCATCATGAACATCATTTCTACCTGGCTTTAAAATGAAATCTATGTCTGGCATTGATATGTGGCAAAGGAGAAAGTATACCTGTTTTTAAATGCAGTTACAAATTGCAGTGCATTCTGAGTGCATTTTAGATTTGTCACTTTTAAATAATCAATCCGTAATAACCTCCTCAGTTACTTAATTGTCAGTGTATACAGTAGGTGGGGTTTCCTATAAATCACTGATAGGAACCAGGTGGGATGCATTTGAAAAGAACCAGATTTTTGGTGAAACTGACAGCTCTTGGGCATTTACACCTTGTGTAAAACAGTTGTTTTGTAGGCGTTAATCCGGCTAGTGCTTATTGAGAAACAGCTTACAGTAACTGATCAAATGTTAGTTCTAAGTATATAATTGGGCCCATTGTAGGTAAACCTTTTGTTTGTGATGGTCACAGCTATAAAAAAGAACATTATGCCAGAAGCGCTTCTGCATTTTGAGAACCAAATGTCATGATGCTTAAAACCACATGTCCCTCATCTCTCTATGTTTTTAGGCTGTAAAGCGATTCATGAAGCTGGAGTGTAAATGCCACGGTGTGAGTGGCTCTTGCACGCTGCGGACATGTTGGATGGCCATGTCAGACTTCAGGAAGACCGGGGACTACCTGAGGAGAAAATACAACGGGGCCATCGAGGTGACAATGAATCAGGACGGGACAGGCTTTGCCGTAGCTAACAAAGCTTTCAGGAAGGCCACCAAGAACGACCTGGTCTACTTTGAGAACTCTCCGGATTACTGCCTACAAGACAAAACAGCAGGTATGACTAAACGGAGAGAAGACGAAGAGGGTGGACTGGGCTGAAAGACACAGAGAGGCAGTTTCTCATGGGTGTTGATGGATTACCCCGACTGTGTTATGTTTTAGGGGTGTTATGTGTATATTGTGTGTATGTTCATGCATGACTAGTGTGTTTGTGTGTGTGAATGTCAGTGTGTGTGTGTAATGGTAGTCGGATAACACATCAGGTCTCCTGTGTGATGTCGGTGGAAGCTAATATCCTTGTACCCTGGGGACATGGTCGTTCTGTGACCACCTGACCTCTATCAGTCTCTGTCAACACACACAGACACACACACATACCTTCATGGACTGAGTTGATCAGCCTTTACACAATGCACCATAGTTAGTTATGATTGTTTTTGATTGGCTGGTTACTGGTTTAAACACCCGGACAAACTCTTACGATATTTAGCATTACCACCTACATCAATCAGAAGCTCCGTGTAGTTAGTCCTCGTCCTTTGTCTGCCTCTCTCTTCGTCCATCCACCCCCTCTTTCTCACCTTCCCAGTGGAATCCACAGCCTAGGGACACAAGCAGCTAATTTAAAAAAAAAAATTGCTTCTTTCTGTCTGTCACAGTCTCTCCCTCTCTGTCTGTCTGAACTAAGCGTAGCTGGAGGGCAGAGTGGGCCTCAGAGTGTGAGAGCCTGTCTGTCTGTCACGCTCCACTGTCCATTTAACACACACACACACACACACACACACACACACACACACACACACACACACACACACACACACACACACACACACCACACCACACACACACACACTACACACACACACACACACACACACACACACACACACACACACACACACACACACACACACACACACACACACACACACACACACACACACACACACACACACACACACACACACACCGTGGCTTCAAAGGGAGCAGTGGCTTGGGAAAGGCAGTGTAACTATAGGCCACTCTACCAACACCGCATAGTTGTGTGTGTGGGTCTGTTGTTCTATGGGCAGCTTGTTGTGATAGGTAGCAGTTCAAACAGGGACCTTCTCACACAAAACACCAGAACTAATCTCTGTGGGGATGACATTCACATAAGACACAGACTATATGCCACTGCATTAGGTAATAGCCAGAATGTGAAACACTACCATACACTCGACTGACATGCTACTGAAGATCCAACATCCAACCAAATGAAAATCTAAAGGTAAACTACAACTGTTATATTGTATTGATGCAAATAACCAGAAGCCCATTCCCAGAACCTAAACTTGTTAACAGTATATTGAGGTCAACACCATTTCTCTAGGCAGAGATGGTTATGTTTTAGCTGCCCTAAGCCAAAGATTGTCATCATGGGTTAATTTTGTCATCTTTCAAGTAGCTGGGCAAACCATTAAAGTCAGCGTCCACACTGTACATTTGGGTCAAAATTATTGGAAATTGTTGACGATTACAATGTCTCTTTCTTGGTGAAAACAACTACAGAAGGACCATCAAAAAGCTGCACAGTCACAATTGCTGGTAGTAACATCTACAAGTCCAATATTACACTAATTGAATCTATTCAGCTCATCAAACAATTTATCGAATATCAGAAGTGTTGCTAATATATTGTCTTTTTGATTGACTATTTGATGCATCCAAACATTATATGAGGACAATAGAAAATGATTCGCCAGTTGTTGTTTTCTTAAGAATAACGGGCAGGGAAGTAAAACATAGCAGGCCAGAAACTTGCTTTAGTTAACTTTTAGTTTTTAATATCCAACCTCTTTTGTGCTCTATGCAGGCTCCCTGGGAACGGCTGGTCGAGTCTGCAATAAGACATCACGCGGCACAGATGGCTGTGAGGTCATGTGCTGTGGGCGGGGCTACGACACCACGAGAGTCAAGCAAATCACCAAGTGTGAGTGCAAGTTCAAATGGTGCTGCGCCGTGGAGTGTAAGGACTGTGAGGAAGCTGTGGACATACACACGTGCAAAGCTCCCAAACGAGCTGAATGGTTGGAACAGACCTGAGGACACGCCCCGCTGCCCCCTGTAATACAACCCCGCCCCTTTTCCCTTTACTACAGGACATCCTGTGGAACATGGCATTCTGGGAAAGATTGTATAAAAGTGCTCTGCGTCTCCGCCCTCCCCTGCCCCCATCTTGGTTCATCATTGCATGGCTTTTCAACCTGTCTCTGTGAAAGCACTAGAATTCAGTACCCATCAATATGAATGAACACCCAGAAGCCCCGGTTCGTGAATGGCCCTGTGACTGAACTGCTGGGATCAGAGGATGAACGGTGAAACCAGTGAAAACTTTGGGGTTTGGGTGAATTGGGCTTTTATTGAAGAATTAGTCCAGATGGCCTTTTCTCTAGCGTGTGGCTCTGGGTTAAGAATGGTTTGCTGCTTTCATGATGCTTTAAAGACACATTTTTATATTAACTGAGCCTTCAAACGTATTCAGTATTAATACAACAACATCATATACTCGCATAATTGTTTCTCTTTTTAGGGGGAAATACACTCTTTTCTACCCAAAACGAACACTTGGTTGGACTTTGGGAAGTAGCTTGACAAGTGCACTTTGAGAAGTGATAATCTAGGCATGAGTTTGACTCTGTGTGGACAAGCAGAAGTCCAGGCTATGGACTACAAGAAGACAAGGAGATGGACACTAGATGAATAAATGGACAGATGCATCATTGGGACTTTGAATGCAGCTGTATAACAAGAGAGGAAAAAAATGCTTTTTAAAGAGATTTATTTAAATTGTTAAGTGTTGTTTCATTTCTCATCTGCGGATGAGACTGCACTACATTGGCTGACAAGAGGAGAGAGAAGAGCACTCCCATTATTATGATTATACAGTGTACTCTAGTTTCAGTGTGTGAGACGACGAACTGCCGCTGAGGAGAAAAAAGAAGAAAAAGGAGATGGCCTGGATGGTCATTGAGTCACACATAACTACAACATCAGACTGTTTTCCCTTCTCTGCTCTTCAGCTTGCCTGTATAACTGTGTATATTGCCTTGTTCATATGAAATATATGGTGCATTAGTACGACACTGAAATCTTTGTTTTTTGTTCGGACAGACAAACAAAAAGATTGAAGGCAAAAAAAGAGACTAGGTGCAGACAGAGCAGAACTAATCAGTGTGACCGCGCAGGATAGTGAGCAAGTTTCCGTTGTATTGCTGTAATAACCTGCCATGTTATTCCCATCATACACACATACACATATATACACACCATCGCTGCTACTCACCAGCATGAGTTGAGAGACACTGGGGCAGTAATAATACAATCTGTGCCGGTAACAAAGGCTGATTCTGTGTGAGTTGGGGTGGGGTGCGTTATATCAGTCAAGGGGAGGGAAGTGTTTGATTAAAGGCCCAACCTAAACCCCAACCCCTGCTGGCCTCATCCCACCCCTCGCTATGTGGAATTCCAGGTGGGTCCCAGGCTAATGACTAGATGGCTGTAATTACTCTGGGCTGTTGATAGCTGGTGATTGGACATGGTCGTGCCACAGAGGACCTAGTGTGGGCTCCTGCTGGGACCACATTTAATCAAAGGCTTCTTGGCCGGCTTATCAAAGGGAATACTTTCCAGCAATCTTCTCTGCCTCAGCCCCCTCTGCTCCCCAGACTCTCAGTCCAGTTCAATCTCTGTTACATTAGAGCCCAGAGAATCCTGATAACATGAATTCAAAGGAATATTGCACACACACACAATGGCAATCTTAAGACGTGCAACAGAACTGCATAGATGCCTTAAGCATTTATTCGTTACCTTTTTACTCAGCAAACGTTTTCTTCTGTAAAGCTCTAACCCTGTATGCCGTGTTGGGCAATGTGTGCCAGTGATAAGATAATCTCTCCATGCCCAGGATTGGGACAGGATGCATTCATGTTCAGGACTGATTGGACAAACTAATTCCATGACACAGGAAATGCAAGGATCTGCCCTGCAGGTACCTTGATACAGGAAGCAGAAACACACTCGGATATAGAAAAACAGGCGAAGGACATTGAAAATACAAAATTGAGTCCCTTCAATCAATACAACCTCTTTTTATGTGATACTGCTTTACAATCAAAGTTTTATTGGACTAATATCATTATTTACTTTCAGTCAACCAACCGCCCCAAAAAGAGCCCTCAACATCTTAGAAGAGGTCTTTTAATAGTCACAGGAGGCCCATATCGTTAGATAAGATAAGCTTTATTGTGCCTCAGGGTAATATTATCAAGCAATTCTAGTCATTGGGACTATTCTAGTGCCAGCCTTCTGTGGCAGAGTCTATCTGTGTCCTGGATGCCAGAATGAGAACATTCCTGCTGCAGGGTTTCACAGACAAACCATTAGTCTTCACAGCTGGCAGGCAGTGCTGTAGGCCAGAGAGATTGCACTTGCTGAGGGCACAGACATGGCTTTGAGCCACATAGGAGATCTTCAACTTGAATACGTTTTGAATTTCTATCATATATGATGACATGCCTGCTATTTTTAAGAGACTAAGATTATTATTTATAGTGTAAGGCAAAATTGCTTTCTGAACTTTGAAAAAAAACAATTGACAACAAAGTTATACATAGATGTAAATGTACTTAGGTATTATTAATGAAAATAGAGTTTTCAGATACCAGATCAGCCGATTGTCATGGTACCCGGTCCAGCTCTTTGAGTGCGTAGTGCGTACCTGACCTTTATATGAAATCAGTATTGGTGCATGTCTGACTATTATGGGCATTGTGAGTGGGCTCACTTGGGATTTTAAGTGGTTTAGAAAAGTGGTAGTAAAATATTTACAATGAATGTCTTGCATGTATGGTTCCATTGTAGCAATGTCATCCCTGGTTTCAGATCGCAGAAACGTACTTGGTAGCTAAGACTCAAGATCCAAGTTGGAAATAACCAGAATTATCCTTTAATTCCACAGCAAGGCCAAGTTATCTGACTGGGACCAAATCACAGTCACAATTCCTCCAGCTCAAACTTTGGTTCAGTTAAATTTAAATTCTCTAACATTAATAGCCCATATTGTTTAACATCTTATATGCTTCTGTCCTATAAACATTTGCTCCATCATCCATTCAACGGAAGAAGCCTGTAAGATGATCACACTTGAATGTTTCTCAACATTGACCAAATGTATGTGCTTGGTTGGCCAATAGAAGCAGTGCTGAACAAGGTTTGGAGTTGTAGAAGATGTTATCATGTGTACACTCTCGTACACTATTTTATTATGTGGTTACCCTGATCAATATTTCCTTTTTCATAACCATTACATCACCCCCTTTTCCGGGACACAGCACGAGGCAAAATTGTCAAACGGAAACGTTATGTGGCCATACCTTTATACTGACAGACACATTTCTGCAGTATCTTTAGACTGTTAGGCAGCTCAATTATTTATATAATATCAACACAGTTATTCTCAACTGTGTCATCTTTACGTCTGTTCTCTCTCACTATCATCCACATCTGTCTCAGTACTGACAGTTATGTAGATTTATCAACTATATGTCCTAAGCTCTGGTTGCCAAATGACAACAACCCTGAGAATAGAAGACACACAACACTCTGATTACATACACAAACATGCATACAAACACACTCACACACACACATGCATAGCCTGGAGGTACATGGACATGGCAGACCACCACCACCTACACTGTATCAGTTGACTAAAACATCTCAAATCCGTCTTGAACTCAGCGATAGAAAAAAACAAGAGGTTTCACACAATAAGAAGGAGGAGTCACATGGATGGATGAAGGGGAGAGAGAAATGTATAGGGTTACCTAGAGACCTGACAGGCATGTTTATCAGCAGATCCTAATCTGGGCAGAAAGACCCGTGTTCCCCACAATTCATCATCATTACTCGTCCCACCTGCCACATCCCTCTGACCGCCTCCCTCCAACTTCTTGCCTCTGATACAGGCTTCTGTCTGAGGGAATCTAGCCGTAGACCTCACGCACAATTTTTTCCAATAACATTCACCTTGGGGTGGTCCGGGTGTCAGCCATGCGATCTGTTTCGTACACACATTCACACGTACATACCTGCAGGCTACGATAGGACCCCCTCAGTTCCCCCTGAGCTCACCTATCACCTGTCTGGTAGAACCGTGAGTATGTTAGCCAGCTCTTCTACTCTGTCACTCACAGTTTTGGACCAGAAAGTGTGGTGGGATGAGTTTACCCCTGAGGCACAGTAGAACCTGGGTCATTTTTGTCCCGAGTCTGGTGGAGGTCAGGGGTCAGAAAGTGTAGGTGCATCAACAGGGAACATTCAGCACTATGAGCAACCCCCACTGATCCGTCGCCTGATGACACCTCCTAAACATTAACGGCTTGCTCATGTAGCTATGCTCTTCTCTGGCTGGCCAGCAAATGGTTGAATTTATTATATAAAGACCACCTGCTCCGCTGGATTAAATGCAGGCCTTCAGTGTAGCTGCCTACAGTGTCAACCATTCAATTCATCTTTTATCCTTTGGCTCTGTCTCTATCTGATGGGAAGGGTGTCAGCCATTAGGTACTTGATTGTGCAGCTTTGTCGGGAACAGGTTTGAGTTGGGAGGCTGTGGGAGCAGTAGGAGGTGGAGATTTATTAGGGAGCTCAGACTAATATTTACGTGACCTGCCAGGACCCGAGGGGTGTAGAGACAGAGAGGGAGAGAAAGTATGGATTGCTACGTCTGCATTGAGGGAATAAGGGGATCATGACACAAAACACTTATCTCCAAAAACGTACAGAAAAAACTGCAAGCTTTGCTCTGTCATTTCCAAAAAGGGGTAACATGTAAAACATTTCGAGTGCTTCTATAATTGCTCCAATGACTGACACATACGACCGCATGCAGGTTGACCTCAATGGTTTTTCCATGTCATCCCCAATGTATCTGTGATATGACTCCCTCACTGTTAGGCCAGAAGTCAAGCTTAGTGTTGGATAGCAGAATACATTTTGCAGGTTCGGCTCACAGACAGCCGCCATTAGGGTTAAAGGACATTTGAGACAGACATTTAAGACAGTTAGTCGCGGTGAATTCTTCACCTTACAAGGTGTGGGCTGCAATGTGACGAGGCTTGTATATGCTTGTGACAGTGTGAGTGTGTTTATCTCCCTCCCTGTGTGGGAATTTACAGACACACCTCGCAAGGCACAAACAACGGTGACCTGGAAAAATAGTCGAAATTCCACCAACATGCCGGGGAATTTGGGGGTTTGTACTGACAATACACACGAACACACACACACACACACACACACACACACACACACACACACACACACACACACACACACACACACACACACACACACACACACACACACACACACACACACACACACACACACACACACACACACACACACACACACACACACACACACACACACACACACACACACACACACACACACACACACACACACACACACACACACACACACACACACACACACACCGAGAGACAGAGGTGTGGGAAACAGGAGAGATACAGGGTCAGGGTCAAATTGTGTAGGCCTCACAGACATAGATACCAGTGAGGGATACCAGCTGACACACACTGATGCTGACACTAACAGTGATACCATGGCTACCTGAATGACAATGATAGATAGTGCTGAGCCATCCCAGCATGCACAAAAAATCAAACCAAATCTTAGCTCATCCCTGTGACTTTTACTCAGCATTAGCTGCTCAAATGGGTAGGACTCCCTGTCTCCGTAAACCTCAACTATACAAAATTTAACAAAAAATATCGTCCTTAGCTTATTAAGACGGATATGGGTGAAAGGTGAACACATTTAGTAGTGTCTACCTGTACTCAAACATTTTCACAACTGAGTGTTTATTGTTGCTTATAGTGGAGAAGATGTGTTTACCACATCACTGGAGCCAACTTCTCACTCCCAGTCTGCTAGACTCCTGACCTTTAAATCACAAACCACTAAAGATACACACATATTCATTTGTACAACAAATCCCAAACGCACACCACACAAACAAACACTCTTATGTGGAATGTGCAAAACTGTCTTGTTTGGGTTTTGAGTTGCAGATTTCACCAATATTCATCTTCTTGCACCCCCCCCCCCCCACACACACACACACACACACACTACCCCCGACTGGGCTTCACCTACTACCAGCACTGAGACAGCTGATAGAGAGCAAGGACACAGTACAGTAGCCTCAGTCGCTCAGTAAACAGTGGTAAACAGAGCAAGCGCTCGGCATGAAATGGAGGGATACTGCGCACAAAACATTTACACAGAGCTGCCACGGGAACAATATCATTTCAGTTTTACAATAAAGTGCTGGAGTAACAAAAACAACAGAAGGAAACTCATCTGTCCCTTTCTCCTCTCAGAGTGACTTGTTTATGCTTCGGCCTCCCACTCTCTGTAAGGAGATAATTCAATCAAGTATAATAGAGCTTTCACACAAGCTTAACAAAGCTTTGATACTAATGCTACAACACCTAAATCTGGAGCCTGATGTCATGTATCTAGAATTGCTTTCTATTATAGATTAGAGGTTGTACTGTTCCTTGTTAACACAGATATGAGATATGAGGAAGATTTCAACTTGCTACTTCAAGTGAGAGAAATACAACATTAAATTCAGGTAAATAGGTAAGACTCATTTGTTCGTTTTCAATTTCAAAGTTATTTTTCTTTTTTAAAAGGGAAAGTTTACTGAATGCTCTGTAACAGGCCATAACGAATTATAATAGGATAGAAAACATTACACAATCAAGAAACTGGACTTTGTAGCGTATGTAACATAACTAAAAGCTATACAACGGAAGGAAAGCAATCACAACACTTGGTGTACCTTAATAAATGGTGCTATTTTTTATTCTACCCACAATCAGACAGAGATGCTGGGACGCACCCCACCTTGTTTTAGCAATATCATACTGTGTCCACATCCTCCTCCAGTAACTAAAGACGATTCCTGAACACATTTTGATTCAACAAAAACTGGAAAACTGTTCCTCTCGTGCAGAGACTGTGGGGGCAGGCAGCAAACTCCCTGTACCATGTGTATATTATAGATCATAGATCCAGCACAAGAACATATATGAAATGATATACGCACGCATGTGCACCATACATGCAAACCCTCCCTTACACAGCCATTACACATATACACACAGGGTGTAAATGCATAAATAACTCTTATATTCTGCATGCTCTCACGAAACCCCTTGAGCAGGGAAAAGCTTTGCCACTATGCACATACTTATACTGTATACAAACAGTAAAACTATCTCATCAAATGTGTTTGTGTGTGTGTGTGTGTGTGTGTGTGTATGTGTATTCTCACTAGCCACAGTAATATAACGAAGCTCAGATCTTCAATATTGGCTTGAAGCTCCGTCTCCATCAAGTGTTTGAACCGAGATAGTTTAAGGGAAAGTAAACAACAGTCTAATGTGTTTATCAGACACTAAAGCACACACACCAACAGCTGTTTACCACAGAGAGCCAAGCCACATACAACAACAACAGGACGAGGAACATGTAATCTGATGGAGTAATAAGCAGTAAGGGAAGGTGAGGTTGAAGGTGGTCTGTCTTGGATTGTTTGGTTAAATCTGACAATATCTCTGACGTAAATACAACACACTTGCTCACCCTATAGTGTAGACTCAAAGATGGAGAGTAAGAGAGAAAGAGTGAAAGCAGTGTATGCTTGAAAAGCTTCCTACTACAGGTAAGCAAATCACAGCAGAATTAATCTCCGAAACCATCCCAATGTGTTAAATTTAACTTATTTAACAACTTTGTGGTGACACCAAGGCTCCATGTAAAAACATATAACACATCTTTTTATACTGATTTAACAAACAGGGTTAGCATAGAAGACAATTTCAGGTGCTATTTAATCTTGTTTGTTTAATCTGATGTGCTACTTTAAGCATTTGTATATATTATGTGTGTGTCTATAGTGGAGCTGAACAGTTGGAATATTTCAAACATCTAATTGTGTTTGTCCCATGGGCAGACCTCACGCAGTGCCGCTCTCCAATTTATATTTTTCAATGTTATTTTTAACCTTGTCTAAAATGTCAAGAATATCATTATGCAATTAAACTTTTATTAGTTTTTTATATTGATTTAAATAATTTAAAATGTGTGTAGTGTGTGCTTTTGGGAAGTAATGGACATAAGACTGGATCAAACGACTTGAGATATAACTCACAAGGGTGACTTTGTAAACAGAAGCCATTAACATAGTGGCATCTCTGGTATCATTTCATCTCTTCAGTATTGAAATGAAGAAAAAATGTAATGTGTGTGGAAAGTGATTAAATGTGTACAGTATTTTAAAATTGGTTGCTATAGCAGCAAGTGTTTCTTCTTGATTACAACTTCACTGTCCACTCAGTATTAGCAGCACCAAGATCTGTCAACATCATCATCATCATCACCAAGATCATTACCTTGAGTATCATGCAGCACTCTGCCAACTGTAAGGAGGATGTGTGGCTGAGGGGGTCTGAGTGTGGGACCGAGTCCAGAAGAGAGGCCTCTCTGGTGTGAGGAGGGCAGGATGAGTGTGGCGCTCAGCCCTGTCTGGATCCAGTGAAGAGCGAGATGCGAGCAGGGATGGTAGGAGATAAGTCACTTGAGGAAACTCAATAGGACACTTGAGTAAAGGCCAGCTTTCACCCTGAGAACTGTCTGTCTGCCTGTCAGAACAGAGAGAGAAATAGACTTTAAAATAAATTCAACTTGGATCAAAACTCTTAATTTGATTACAATTAAGTCCAAGTGAAAAACTGACTGTAGTTAGTCAAATTTAGTTATTTTTGGGTCCGGCCAGTACAAAATGCACAGTAACTTGGTGGTGATGCGATATCAGCATCTGAGAAAGGTAACGTCACTGAGGCCAGTATATCAATGTGAGTGTGCTCAGGCTGCATGCACAGCGACAGAGACAGATTGGGTGTCTGAGAGGGACAGATAGCCTTACAGTCAACCTCCACTCACTCATTGAGTGAGATAAAAAGGAACACACACACAAACTCCTCCAATGGTATTCACCCAATCATGTTGAGAAATAACTCAACCCTTAACATGGACAAAAAGGTGTGGATAAGGCCTGCGTTGGGTCTGCTGAAAATTGCCGATTCATCACAAATTTCAAACAAACAGATTAGATGAAGACTGTTGTGGTATTCAAATGGACTTATAGGATTTACGAGTGTATACACTCTGCCGTGCTGTGTGAGATTCACGAGGCTGTGCGAGTACTAGAGTGTGTGAGGGTGCCAAAATCAGTGACAGGCCATTCTTCTGCAAACAGGTTTTCAACAATCTCTTATCTAGTATTTGCTCTCTCCTCATCTATTCTCTTGTTTATTCCCCTCCTGGAAAAAAATGCCCCTTGATTACATTTCCATCCACTTGCTACATTTTTCAGAGAGGCAGCGTTTTAATAAGTAACCAGCTGTTACAGTGCATCACCAGAACAACTGGACACAGTTATGGGCTTATGTGGATAATGAGTGATATACGTTTGTGTGTGTGTGTGTGTGTGTGTGTGTGTGTGTGTGTGTGTGTGTGTGTGTGTGTGTGTGTGTGGGGTGGTTCTGTGTTTCCGATGTGACCTCAGTGGCCCAGGCTGCCTGTCTATTAGAGCAGGGGCTATTAGACCATCAGAAAGTGGGAGCATCCCCTCTCGCCATGGTGATAAGATCAAGGCATTCCGACGGCCAGAGCGGTCATTACCCTGCTCTCTAGCCCATAATGTCCCTCCATTAAAACACCCAGTTGCCATAGAAATGCAGCTGCGGCCGTTTAAGTCATTTCTTGGCTCTGCTGTCTCTCTGGGTCATTGACACACAAACACACAACGCATTGACATGTTGTCAGATAAACAGTTACACATGCACACTGCTATCAGTGGCACTATCTCACACACACACACACACACACACACACACACACACACACACACACACACACACACACACACACACACACACACACACACACACACACACACACACACACACACACACACACACACACACACACACACACACACACACACACACACACACACACACACACACACACACACACACACACACACACACACACACACACACACACACACACACACAGCATCTCTGCTTTCTGTGGGGTCGTAGCCTCCAGGACAGCGAGGTGATCACTGAGTCACTTTAGCGCAGCAGGGCTGAGAGAGAGACATGATGGTACAGTAAGACAGTCTGGACAGCTGAGTCATCTTACAGTCTGACAGCATCCAGCTTCAAACACAAACATGGGTACGCAGACAGATAGGAGGCTGACAGAAACACACAGACAAACAGACACATGCACAGCACTAACACAGGATAAACAAACACCTCGACTTGTTCTGAAGATTTTGTGTCAAACAAACGTGACCCCTTGTTTCTCCAATCCTCTTTAGGCCGTTTCCAAATGTTCTTCATTGTTATAGACACCTCCTACTCTCAGATACACACACAAATAACACACATGCACACATACTAACCATTAACCCTGAAACTCACAACCAGCAACACAACTTACAGAATCCTCTATTGTAAATCCTTAGAAACTATTGTAATGTATAACATAATTGTACCTGTATGTTGATCTGAAAAAATATATATATTTGTATTATATGCGATTATTAATAGACACTGTATCAAGATACTGAGTTTAATTGCACTTGCAATGACAGTAAGTATTGAACATTTAAAATATTGATTGATATCATAATACATAATGATGTTATTTATAATACTGTCCCCTATTTCATGTGGGGTGTGTCTTATTTACTACTGTAGAAAAATGATATCCTGATCCATATAACAAGCCTGACACAAGAATAAATGCAAGTAATTACAACACATATGACAGTGCTGCCATTAATGTTGTGACAGTCACTGAAAGCTCACAAAGCATCGCAGACACACCATACAGTAAACAGATGCGTTACTGTGTCTGAGTGAAGAGACAACATTTAATCAAATCAAATTAATCTTAATTTATATATCACTTTTCAAGTCTTTAATAATAATAATACATGTAATTTATATAGCGCTTTTCCTGGTGCTCAAAGCACAAATGAGAGACAAAATAAATTATTTAAAAGATAATAGCCAGTTATTGTCACGTAGAGCTTGTTTAAATGTTAGACCTTTCACTGAAGAAATGCAGCAAAAGGTTCTGCTGTAACACACTGAGCAAAGATTAGTCTGCATTGCCCTCTAGTGGCCACAGTTTAAATGTTGAAACATATCTAACAGGCCCTGGAGGAGAAACCCCTTGTCGGTTGGGAGGCTCCCCGGTGTAGGGCAGCATCAGAACAAACCCACAATCCCTATCCCCTTTTAAATCTTAATTTTGCCCATTTTAATAATCTAAAAGACTGAAAATAGCAAAAGTCACACACAAATATAACACCTATGTCATATTTCAGCATCAATCAAAACCAAATCAACCACAGTTACCAAAATGAAACTACAGCTTAACCTTAGCATGGTTTCAGCTTGATATCAAATTTGAAATTCCAATGATCAACTACTATCAGCCTTTTCCAAGGAAGGGTATTCTTACCTTAATTTTTAAGAGTAATACACGTATTTAAATATTTTAACTATCACTTACAGTATACTGATGCCTTCGGATGTTGGAGCTGAAAACAGAATGATAGTACACACTTCACTCTTCCTGTGCACACTGTTCTTGCATCATTTGGCTTCCCTGCGGTCTCAATGTGTCTTCACTAAGATATCACATAACTAACGTGTATTGGCCATTTATTAAAAACAATAATTTTCATCTTTAATATTTAAAATAATGTGTTAGTGTCCCTTACCTGATAGTCATGTACATATCTGTATATATAATGTACTGTGTTCAATGTATTGTGTTTTATAGATAGGTGGCACACCTAATCATACATTATGATTTGCAAATATAAATATCACAATTTTCTCAAAAAATAAAGAAACAAATCAATTACTTACAAGGTAACATTGGAACGCACCCCCATTTAGTAATATGTTTAGGAGCTAATATAATATATATTTCTACAACTTGAGTATACTTAGAGCAAAATGTGTGATTCTATGTTGATATTGACCTGGGCCAGTAACCAGGAATATGTTGTGCACCCAACCACGCATGCGCACTGCGCAGAACAATTAGGCCATGACGTTAATTGGCACATAACTCCAGGTGATAATGTTTCCACATCGATTTGTGATTCTCTTCAGCAAAATTATCTCAATAGTGCCTAATCAGACGCATTTGTGACTCCTAACCATAACCTGATTTAAATAATTTCCAGGGGTAAAACCTTTATACAGTATATGGGTAAAACACACCTCTGTACACTTGTTGACATTTTAAAATCTGCATCACTTGCAGTTGCTATCGGTTACTGGGATTCTGTTTATCTTTAAATCTAAACCTTACTTTATATTCAGTTTCTCTCCGGTGTCCCCTGCTGACAACATGTTGCCCTCCGATAAAGTACGTTTTTATAACTTTCTTATGTTTGCTAAAGAGTACATTATGTTGCTGTGATATCAAAGTTAGCTAATGTTAGTGCTGTTTCAAAGCTAGCTAGCTAGCAGAGTTATTCATTTATTTTACAGTTTTAACTATTAATCATACAATTAAAATGTTTAAAGTAAATCACCAATTTGCCAGGCACTTAGTGTTATACTTACCTATAAATACAGTTATAAACGTTGTTCATTAACGCTAGTCAGTCTTGTGTCAAGCTGATCCGTTTATGCTAGTTAAGCTAACGTTAGCTTTCCTCCTGGTGTTTCACTAAGCGGATTCATGAAGCATACTATGTCTTTGGCATGGAAGCTACACCTAGCTAACTAACCATTGATTATCACTGTATTTCCTCGTCCAATACCATAAAAAAAAGTCAGGCACAGGAGTACCTTCAGTGCAATACTCATTCGTTCCACCAAGACAGGTGCACTTGGACAGACTGTGTTTAACGCGCACAACAGAGCGCCTGTTGCCATCAGAGTGTTTAACTTGTACTCTTCCCAATAGACTGACTCTGGACTCACTTCACCATCAGAAGCTAATACCGTTTTAAATTGTGCTATTCAGACTTTTCTATATTTAGTAACTTGTAGTAGGCCTATGTTAACTGGCTGCCATCAGAGGTGGAAGAAGTACTCAAATTGTGTAAAAGTAGAACTACCAGAGTGTAGGAATACTCTGATACATGTTAAAGTCCTGCAATCAAAAATGTTAATCAAGTAACAAAGTACAAAAGTATTAGAATCAAAAGATACTTAAAGTACCAAAATTAAAAGTATTCATTATGCAGACTGGCCCATTTTAGAATATGCATCATATGTTTTGATTATAAATATTAATGCATTAGATTGTTATCAAAGCTGGTAAAGGTGCAGTTTAACTACTTGATATACTGCAGGGTAGCCTGTGAATTTTACTCCAGGTCTTAAAAGGTGTTACATAAATGTTGTGGAGTAAAAGTACACTATACATTCTGATTTGTAGTTGAGTAGAAGTACAAAGTAGCAACACATTGAAATACTTAAGTAAATTAGAAGTACCTCAGAATTGTACTTTAACTACAGTACTTGAGTACATCTACTTACTTTACCCCACTGGCTGTCATGGAGGTTATGTGAACTGAAAAACAACATTTCTTTGGAGGAATAAATGCTTGTTATATATTGAGTTCCGGCATTATGTTTTGTGGTGTTCTAGGTTTGAGGCTGCCTGAAAAATTAAGCATTGCATTTAACACAAGCAAGAACTCACAACAGATATCATGGTGTAATGGACATAGGTCTACGGGATTCATCTATAATGACAACTCATTGTATAGTCATACTGCAGCCAGTGGGTTAATTATCTTTCTGTTTTTTCAGTGTCATCAGGACCAAATGAGCTTACTTGAACAGGAGAGACTGCAGCCGCAGATGTTGCCTGCAGTGCAGTCAGCCCAGTATACACTACTGAGAAAATATGGTGACCTGAATGCGCCACAACATGTATCCGATGTGGAAGCAAAGACGGCTCAGCAGGCCCGCAAAAAGATTGCAGCTCGTCTAACAATCGCAAAGTTATTTCATCGATACAGGTTAGAAAGCATTGAATTTGAATTTTAAAGCTCAAGCTAGTTAGAAGGTTGTGATTACTGTTATTCAAAGGTACTGTACTACCCAGGTCACATGACCATTTTGACTAGGTTAGGTTTAGTTTATTATTTAGTTATAGGGCATTCTATTATAGTTTACTCAAACGTATTCTTTATGTTTTTACATTGTGTATTGTGTGTTCTTTAGATATGCTATAGATGTATATATTTATGTTTTTAATAAGCATATATTAACTGATTTTAATTGCATTATGTGTCATGCCTTTTTTGCTCCCGCTGTAAAAAGCATTTCCAGATTTGGTAACAAAAAAACCATACTTTATCTAATGTTATCTAATAAGGCTACAGCGAAAGCTAACTTAATCCCAAGGTTTTTATTAGTGAACCTACCATCAGACAGAAGAGGATTTGAGAGATTAAGCAGAATCTTAGCACTTGACATCTGGTTTTCAACTATACTCAATACAGTGCACTTTATTGACTATTTAAACATGTTCTGGGATTGTAGACATCAAAACAGTGCTAATGGAAATAAGGAGTTTTTCTCAAAACCATCTGCTCTGTCTACCAAGGACAAGAGACAGGAGGAAGCAATGCAATGATAAGGAATTCACAACATGATATAAACCTTGAAAGGGAGCTACCTCAGCCCTCAACTGAAGAGTTTAACCCCTCCTCCACAGCATCTGTCTCCCAAGCATGATAAAAACACAGCACGTTTAGTTGGGACAACTGCAATTATTTAAACCAACAGCAAACTCTCACTGATATATAATGAGTCTAAGGACATGCCAGGAACCAGTGTGCCAGAAGCTGTGTCTATTCCTGTCTGGGTAATATAAGCACTAGAAAGTGATGTAGTCTGCTACAAATCTGGCTTATCAGTTACAAATGCCATGCCATGTTCAGTTTGCTCCCATCAGACACAATACTTGTACAAAGGTAGCTCTGCATAATAATTCATGTCCATGGGATTTGTAATTAATGGTCTTCTTACTCACTACCTACTAATTGTATATTACACTTGATAATAGCAGTGCAGCAATTCCAATTGAGCCATTTATGAACATATCTTGACCTGAGAGGAAAGGTTGTGATATTGCTTCTATATTTAAAGACAAGCACACTTCAAATCCCACTCTTAACTACTTTCAGACCTCTGAGGTCTTGTCAAAAACCAAACTACTCACTGTTATCTCAACACATTTTGACAATCTCTTCTTATCCTCTTAACTATTACTTATTATCCTACAACACAGGGCTCAGCTGATCTACAATAAACATAATGTCACCGTCACCTCAGATACTCCGACAAAGGGAGAGAAGATCTGCCTCACTGTGTATGAAAACAATGTGAGTATATGATGATTAATAAGACATGCTTTTTGATGATTAAGCTAAAGAATAAGTGCAAATATAAATAAAGTATGAGTAAAGCAAAAGCCGATCGTTTGTTGCTCATTCCTTTAAAGAAAAGAGTATTCTGACTTTATATAATTACCTAATGTATTGTGTGAGCCCACACATCTCTGTTATCCTACAAGGGCCTAGTGTTCTTATATGAATACACTATGACTAAATACACTTGATGGCATTAAGTCTTACCTGGTACAATTCCTAAAGCAGTCTCCAAGAATGTGCACATGACGGCGGATGTGGGTAGTAAGGGGTCATACTAACAATTTGCATCATACATTTCCTTCCCAACAGATAATGGTGCCCCTCACTGTGAAAAACTCTGAAGTCGAAATGGTCTATTTATCTTTTTGGGCTTCTGAACTCGTAAAGGACATTTTCACTGTCAGTGACTGTCATGGAAATATTATCAAGACGCTAACGCAACACCCTCTTAGACCAGGTATGACAAAGACTCTTACAATCAAGAGACAGGTCTCATACGCCTTATGCGAAGTACTCCAGAAAGTCTTGTGTTAGATTAGGCTCAGCACTGGGGACAGTTAAAACTCAGTGGTTTAACAATGAGGATGCTGAATTCATACTGTAACACAAAATATATAGCTATAGCTATTTCATGTGGTGTATCATAAATGTATTATTTTATGATAAATCCAGCCTTGAAATATCTACTATCTTCAGTTTAGTCTTTATAAATTAACATTAATGAATATTGTATAAGCCTAATTTTCTTCAGCTGTTTTCCTCCCATGCACTTTCTAGGAGAGGCATATCAAATCCAGGTCCATTTCAACTCAGAGCATGCAGGCTTCTATGAACAGCTACTGGTCTTTAAGTTTGAAACACGACTGCAGTCTACAGATACATTTGAGGTTATGCGCCTCCTGGAAATCATCCAACGAACATCTTTTGATGAAGAGCCCCTCACTACAGTCCCAGACTCATTGTGCGACATCGAAACTGTGAAATGGATCCCTGTTGAAGGGTAATAAACAAGTTAATATAATGCGATATAAATGTTGTTTAAGTATATGTGTTGATTTGAAATCGTCCAATACAGACACATTTTATGTTTTCACAACTGATCTAATAATCCTAATACATCTCTCATGGCCTTTTTCAGACTTGAACCAAATGTACAGAAAGTTTAAATGTGTAAAGTTTTACATTTTCTTCTGCTTCCTCTCGGACAGTCTTAAATCAAATGGAACACTGTAATTGTTGTTCCCAATAAAGCAGATTGCAGATGTTTTGGACAGTACTATTGTTAATCATTAATGTCTTGTGTTCTTTCTTGTTTTCCTCTCCAGTTTCAATTATTCGTTGCTTCCCATGGTGGTGTCTTTGAAGGGTTACGAGATGCCAGACAGTATAAAAGATCTCAAGCAAACCACAATGTATGTATTTCAAAGTACACAAACACACACATATACACTAAATGAGAAAGTAATAATAGTACATAATCTGTACTAGAATGTATTCATCATAATAAGGTAGTGGTTACCAAATGTTGTGGTATATTTTAAATACTGAGCTTCATTATCAATAAAACAGGTCAGGGCAAAATGTAATAAGTAAAAGAAAATGACTAGCATTGAATAATGACTCTTGGAAATAGTCTCACTCCACCCTGAGCAAAGAGCTGTTGACATTACATAACACATCAAACCAGTTCTCTGCATTTTTATTCCACACAATTTATATTGTTTTAGAAAATGTTTTGCAATAGAAAGGGTCGGTTTGTAGAGGCAAGAATACAAAATAAAGTTTCAAATTGGAGGATCCTTGGCTAAACTGTAGTGAGTGAAATGCCACTATGAGCCATACACTTCCAATAGAGGGAACATGCCTGCTAAGCCTGTTACAGTGATCCAATTTGATTAAGCGTGTTGTTTTAGGGAGCTGGAGAAGATGCCTCTGAACTGGGAAAACTATCCGACGAAGTTTCACCTGCTGCTGTATCTCGAGGAGCTCCAGCAAAAGACAGAAATTGAGAAATACAACCAGGATGCGCCCCTGTTCAGACACAAAGACAACAGAGACCTTCTCATTCTGAAGGTAGTACACAAACACACATCTCACATCTAAGAATAAAACCGTAAACTCACATTAACATTTTGTTTTCTCAGATTGCATGTGCTGCTAAGAACTCCCATTCGAGGCTGGTCGGGAACAAACTGCGGGTGTGTCCTTTAAACCCGTTAGGAGGCCTTAATGAGACATCTTATGAAGCCTGGGTCTGTCATATGGATCTGGAAAATATGTGGCTGCAATGTAGTAAAGGGTAAGACAATTGTTTAAAAACAAGATGTGGACAAATGGGATTAAATTATGAATCCCTTGAGGTGTTGACACAAAGAATATTTGATTGTCTGGTGGTGTATTTGCCCAATATAATTAAATCTATATACGCACCCTCTTTCTTTTACTGCTGCAGATTAAAATCAATAAGAGATTGAGCTATAAAACAGCATTTTGCTCCAAGTGCTAACCAAATAATCAACTTCAAATTGTTTCTGAAACAGGGGTTTCAACACTTTTCATTAATAAACAGAGCTAAGAAGACAGAGGAATCCGATTTTCTGCATTTAGTTTGTTTCACAGCTGGTATTGCTCTAATCTAAAGTTGAATGTACTTTCCTGCAACAACCTCAGGGCTTGAAATGAAATAAGTACATACAACAACATACTAATAATCACTGCACTTCTTCAAAGGTGTCCTAGGGGAGGATGGTGGGTAGTTCTTTTTATTTAGTACTGTAGACGTGGCACTAGAAATACATATTTTCTAAAGTGTTTTATTGTTTGTTTACTGCTATGTTGAATGTGTTAAGTTGTTCACTCTTTAGTGCTGCTCTTATAAATATAAACACAGGTTCCTGAGCTGTTTCAGGGATGGCATGAGGTTCCGTTTCTTCTTCTTTATCAACCGCATGCCATTGCGTAACCAGCACAGAGCAGTTGAGCTGGTGCAAACTCACAGACTGATGGAGGTGCTGTTCCCTACTGGAAAGTTTTCTTCCCACCATTCACGACTAGACAGGTCAGAATTCCTCAAGGTGTAGAAGCCAGGGAAAACATTATGATACGAACAAGGTCATACTTCAGTGCTATCTTATTAACCTACTGACTTACTGTTTGTCATGCTGCTACTCATTTTTTACCCATGTATGAGTACTTGTTTTTTATTAGACATCTGCTTTTTCTCTATATTTAACATGTTAGCAGATAAAAGACAAGCAATAGTTAAATAGCTATGTCACTTTTGATGTAACGCTACAATAATACATCACATCGACCCTTGCTTTTTTCCGAAGCAACTTACATATACCATGGATGCTTGACATGTTGGCTGCAGTGGGAGAGGGGGGGGAGGGGTCAAACCTTTAACCTTCTTTTGCACCTCTATCGCTCTGTCATTAGGCTGATAGAGCTTGAAAGCAACCCTGAGCAGTGCAACGCCGTTCTACATATTGTAGCTGCTTCAGCTAAACCTTCCCCATACCTGGTATTTGGTCCACCTGGCACAGGTACAGTATATGCATGTGGGTTAAAGGTCTCCTATCATGCCAAATGCACTTTTGAATGTCTTTTATACATAAATATGTATCCCCGGTGTGTCAGGGAACTCACAAATACCCCTTTCACACCAACGGTGTTTCAGGGCCGGTTCGGTGCTGGTGCTTGAAAAGCACCGGGTTTTCCTGTTCACACCGCAGCGGAGCAGCGTCATAGCTCCGGAATCCGGTTCGTTTCGAGCACCAAAAAGTTGTCCGTCTAGAAGCAAGAACCGCATACGTCACGCTTACGTCGGAGGGGGGCGAGATTAACCTGAGCTAACACTTAAGGCGAGTACGGCAAATAAAAGTTGTAACAAGCAGTAGTGCTGAGCAAAGTGACTAGAACGCAACCACACACTTGTTAAAAAAAACACACTTTATAAAGTCAGGCAACACTAACCAGGCTTCGTGTGATTCTGTTTATTTGTACCTTACTTTGACCATCCGTTCGGTGTTATTGATCATTGTGGAGAGCAGGCAGACGTTTTGTTTGTTATTATAGCAGCTATCGGATGGAATCAATACATGGGCTGCACAGGTTGTCATGTCCGACTATCACAAGTAGAATCATAATGAAAAATACGTTGGTAAAAAGTGCCTGTAGAAAACTGCTTAGCAAGTAGTCAGTTTAGCTTCGGTTGCTATGCTAACATCACCCATGTTATACCAGAGAAACTTTCATAACAGCGTTGTGATGCCAAACAGCGTCAATTCAGACTGACACCAAACAGCGTCAATTCAGACTGACACACATTCACTTAAGGGGAACTGGGGATATGTATCAGCTGCTTGTGTGACAGTCAGACAGTGAATACTTTAGAGCCGTGTGAGCTAACCCGGAGCTAACGGGAGAATACACTCGTGGAAGAGCAGCCGGCCAGCACTGCAGCGGTCGGTAAATGCCACTGAAACACATTAATAAACAATGAACCACGGCACTCTGGAGAAAAGTATAAGGTTGGAGAAGTCGTTATTTAATTTAATCTGGCTTCGTATGATTAAAAGCAACGCAGTCCCCGGCCCGTTGTTATTGTGAGGTGAGCTCCGGCGTTGGGGAGAAACTCAGCGACGTAAACTGTGACGTCATGACGCAGCAGCGGCAGCACCAGTCGGGCTCTGAGCGGTGTGAAAAGAGCCGGCGCTAAACCGAAGAACCGGTTCTGAACCAGAAAAGCTCTAGCACGGAGCTTGAACCGGAGTTGCGTTGGTGTGAAAGGGGCAAAAGTGTCAGAAAACAAAGCCCTCTCTCTTTTCCTCCTTACCCAAATCTCTAAAAACGGGGGTACAACAGAGCTGATCCAGATTTGCGTCCAATATGACGTAATATCGGAAATGTGGACCCACGGCCCTATCGGAAACAATGCTATCAGAAATGCCCGACGTGTTTTGGACGTAATGTGGTCTTTGTTTACATTAGCAAGCATCGCTAACACTCAGAGATAACCTGTACTGGAGAGCGTATGTGTAAAAAAGCAGGAAATAAAAAAAGGAACTCACCTTGTGGTAAACCTGCAAGAGAAAAAGCATTTGAGCTCCATACTGTTTCAGAAATAATCCTTGATGTGGTTTGGAACATGATATGGCGTTTAATCACGGCAGCATTTAGCTGTATCTCGTAGAATTCTGAGCAGGCACAAGCTCCCCCTCCTCTTCAAGCTAAGGACCCAGAATCAGCCCTTCTCTAACAGGCCTGAAATAGATGGATATGAGGGATGTCTAAAATGCATGATCTGTTTGTATTTTGAGCAACACACATCATAGACATGTTTTTTATATATTTGTATATATCTGAGACCCATAATATATGCCTAAAAATAGCATAGGAGACCTTTAATGCCTCGTGATGCTTACGTTTTGAATTGTATTTCCATTTAAAATAACCTATTTTACATGTTTTTGTCAGGAAAAACTGTGACTTTGGTGGAAGCCATCAAGCAGATAGTGAAAAGGCAGCCCTGCTGTCACATCCTGGCGTGTGCCCCTTCCAACAGTGCAGCTGACAATCTATGTGAGAAGATTCGGGCAGAAAGCATACCCACATCCATGGTGTATCGCTTGTATTCCCTAAGCTACCCTGTGGCAAATATCCCCCCAAAGAGCTTGGTAATACCAATACATAGAGTGTTGCTGCTTCACCTCTATCAAATATCATCATTCATTCTCTGAGACCATTGTTTTAACTTGTGTTGCTGTTGTGTCTATATGTACAAATGTGGGCTTTTGTTTTGTTTTGTATAGTGCAACCTGGAAGAAAAGACAAAAACACTCTCGATTCCCCATAAAGAAATTCTGATGTGGCAAAGGATCTTGGTTACCACCCTGCAAACAGCCGGAAGGTACATTACGTTGTTACATTCTTTTTTAATAGCCAATAAGGATTTTAACCGAACATATGATCATTTTTGACATTTCACAACAGGAAAAGAACAGGAGAAATAATAGTAGGCTACAATGAATGGCTGAATTTCATTTAGGTGTATCAGTTCCAAGTAGTGTGGTCGTGTGCATGCTCGCTCAATAGCATGGTTTACTGGGAAAAGCCATAACTAATGTAACTAGGTACATCTCTGATTCATCAGCAAGTGTCAGCAACAAGACACTTGCTAAACATTCAACAAACATCTCAGCCATAGCAGCAGCATTACTCACATATATATAAAAAAGAGGCACATAATCCACTGTGTGTTACTAGTACTAAACAGCAACTGCTTTATCTTAAATATCTAAATATTTTTGATTTGCTCTCTCTCCTGCAGGCTAGTGTCAGGAGGGATTCCTCCAGGTCATTTCACCTATCTATTTGTGGATGAAGCAGGCCAGGCTACAGAAACAGAGTGTATCATCCCTTTAGCAGGTGAATAGCAAGCAGAGCTTTAACATCAGTATTTTAAATTCTGCATGAGGTGTGACCTTCATTTGTGTTTGTTCCAAAGGTTTACTGGATCCACAAACATGCCAGTTAGTGCTGGCTGGAGACCCTAAACAGTTGGGCCCGATCCTCTCATCCATAGTAGCAGAGAAACATGGCCTAGGTGAGAACTGTCTTTTCCTTTTGAACATATTGGTCAGGTGTTTGATGTCTGTTTATTATTGCCTGTACCTAAAGCAATACAAACAAATATTTAAAATAATTACTCTGTGCAGGTGTGTCAATGTTGGAGCGTCTGATGAACAACATTGTCCTTTACAAGTCACATGAGACGCATGGGTTCAACAACCGCTTTGTATCCAAACTACTGAGGAACTACAGGTGCAGTTGTCATGATGCCCTAATGAGTCACTTTGTCCTTTCACAATGTCACTTTTTAAACCACGGGCAACCATCCCATGCTTTGTCTGAACATGTCCATAATTCACAATAGCCTTTTTTTCCTCTTTACTCTCTCTCAGGTCACATCCTGCAATTCTGAAGATTCCCAATGAGCTCTTTTATGCTGGACAACTTCAGCCTTATGCTGATAAAGCGACATATAGTGCATACTGCGATTGGGAGTGCCTGCCCAGAAAAGTAATGTCCACATGTGCACACACACAAAGTCTCTCTCTCTTTCTACCCCTTACCCTATTCTCACGTCTTTGTCTTTTTCTCAGGGTTTCCCTTTGATCTTCCATGGAGTGGCAGGTACTGATGAACGGGACCATAACAGTCCCTCTGTTTGCAACATGGCGGAGGTGGAGGTGTTGAAGGATTACTTAAAAGCCCTTGTTCGGCATTTTCACAAAAAGGGTGTGACCAAAATTGAACCAAATGAAATTGGCGTCATTACCCCGTACATAAAACAGGTGAATATGTTATCACAATAATCTGGATGTATTAATAGACTTGGATGTAATACAATATTTCTGGAAATACAAAATTAGCTTCTACTTCTTCTAAGGTGCCGAGAACTAAACAACACAAAAATAATCCCCTATGAATCGCAGTACACGTTCCTGTAGACCGCCATTATTAAAACACACCTGTAAAACCGGTGACATGACCTTTATATACACAGTCTATGGACATGACACCTCAAAATCAAACAAGGTCAATATTTATGAATTGCTACTCTTGTACTTTTAATATTTGTAAGAGTTTTTCAGATTCTAGAAAAGCTGTTTTTATGTGCCTAATATCTATCTAAATAGATAGATAGATAGATAGATAGATAGATAGATAGATAGATAGATATCTGTCTAAAATCTACAAAACATGCTGTACAGTATGTTGTGTGAAAATGTAATGTAATGTGATTTAATAGGTTTCTTCTTTGAGCCAGTATGTGTCGTATCCAATATTGCTTAAGTGAAAGTTGCGCATAAGTTTGCATTTGAACAAGCATTAAAGTGACCACAACCACATCTAGTTAGAGTAATCCTGTTAATATCATCCTGTGTTTGTGTTCTGAAAGGTGGAGAAAATTAAAAAAGCCCTTCAGACGGACAAAGATCTCAGGCAGGAAAACTTAGAAAACATAATGGTATGGAGATAGAAAGTTATTGTGTGTTTGTTACAAAACATGGTTAATAAAAGACATTTTGGAACAGCACTAACAATTTGCATTTCTTTTTTCATAGGTCGGTTCAGTGGAGAAGTTTCAGGGTAAAGAGTGCAGCGTTATTCTGGTGTCTACAGTGCGCAGTTATCCCAAACTGACTGCACACAAGCAACAAGTTACTATAGGCTTTGTTGATAATGAGAAGGTGAGAAGCATTGCAAAGACACACAATAACTGAAAGGCAATATTTGTACAAGATGTCCGTTGTATTTTACATGCTCCTTTTAGAATGTTGAGTCCCTTTCATGCCTGCACAACAATCCAAAGACACTCATTAATACATGCACCCTGACAAAAACTCTCTCCTCAGAGGTTCAACGTAGCATTGACCCGAGCACAAGCCTTACTGATTGTGGTCGGAGACCCGAGAGTCTTGAAAACTGAACCAATCTGGAACAAGTAAGGCCTCATTGGTCTAATTCTCTTTCAAGTTTTGTTCGGACAAATAAATATCTAATTCCAACATGCCTCATAAAATAACTTCTCTTTGTAGATTCATCCATTACTGCTCTGAAGAAGGGGGTTACCGTGGCATTGCAGTGTCTGATGGAGAGGAAGAGGAAGAGGAAGATGCACTGCCAAATGTACACTCAGAGTGACTCTGGTAATAAGCACATTCACCAGAACTCCCACACATTTTGCAATGTTTGTCTTTCCATTGTCCTAAAAATCATCTTGATGACTAAGGAATGTTTGGTTTCTCTTTCCGCATTTGATCTACACCCCACAGTGAAGAGTGATTCAGAAACAGCTGCAACCATGTTGAAGGAGCAACACCCCTCACACAGACTGAATATTTAACAAAACAAAAGCAAGAATAAAGAACTGGTTGAGAAACTAAGCTTGAGTGTGCAGTTCACTCAGAAAAGACGCAGGGCAAAACTGCATATCTGAAAAATTATCATTTGTTAACCACATTTGTACATACAATGCATAGAATTGGAGTCATTACTTTCCTATTAGATTGACTTTTTGTGTATTTCCTATCTAAAAAATCTGACAATCATTATTAGGTTATGTAAAACTGTCTGTAGAAATAACAACTTATTTTTTTATATTTAGACTAATGTGAACAAGATGTTTAAGGAAATTGAAGTGGAAATAGATTCGCAATTTAATCTGATTATCGGGCTATTTCAAAAAGAAGAGCTATGTTTCCATGGTTACAATCAGTAACATCTGCTGACAACTGACACATATAGAAAAACATTGACTTACTTTGTGGTTTGCTAATTCTTGTGAAACAAGAAATGCTAGGGGAATGCGTAGGTATGCATATGTATTTCTCAGTTGACATTGAGATGACTCATCAAGTTGTTGAGTAAACATATATTTTAATATCTGTAGTATTTTTATCTTTTTTTTGTATCTCATAACCAAATAATTGTTGTAATAATCACAAAAAGAAGTCATCATCAAGTGTACCAATTACTGTTATGATAAGCCTCCTGTGTGTTTAATGTGTGCAATTTAAGTTTCTAGCATCACCCTTTTTTACAAGTTGAGTACTTAAGAAGCTTTATTTTGAGCCAACACTAATTTCATCTGTAAAGAGGGAAACTAAAAAACAAGGCATTGAAACTAGTTTAACAGAGTGCGTTATCATTTATAATCTGATAGTTGGCGATGCCAGACAAAATAACAAAAGACAATGTGGAAAAAATGTGAAACAGTTGCACAAAGTCATGATCTCATGATCTTTGTTACTTGTAACACGTTTAGCTACCTTATCTTATTGGCCTCATGTATAAAGGTTGAAGGGAATCCAGTAAGACTTTCCTTGCACCCTTTAAACGATAGCTTTACGTTTCCTGCATTAGGGTGGGTTTAGTACTGATAGGCACACACCTATTATCTGGATGTGTGTGAGTGTGTGTGTGTCTGTCTACCTCACTGAACTGCCACAGCTCGCAATCTCATGCCAACATTGTTTTTGATCACAAACATATTCTAAAGGTTGTCCATTTTACACAATCTGCCTCAAATTATAACAGATTATTTGGCACATTCAGAACTATAAGGTTATACATTTTTATAAAGGACCATTTACCTGGTCATTTTAATGTAAACATCCCCATTTTAGCAATAAAGGGCCATGCATAAAACTGCTCTACAGATGTATGAACCTGTTAACATTTCACTCTTGTTTATTATTAGACTGCAGTCAGCAATAATGGTATTGCTTAAAGTTTACTGTATCTTCCATGTTCTGCTACATCCTTACAGTTATAACCGAGTAGGCATTATACAGACTAAAATGACAATCTGACAGGTCACGTTATTGCTGACTGTTCACTGACTGACTCATCCGGATCATATGTTTTTATGACTCCTCTGTTCCACTTGGTTAGGAGTTTCGCTTTGCTCCTTTTGGTGTGTTTGTGAACACGTTAAGTTTCGTTTCTCCGGACTGAGCGGCTGTGTGGGTGCACCTGCTTTATTGAACGTAGCCTGCCGGCCTCAGTGTTGCTGCTCTGTAACACGAGAGACAGAAACACCGCCCCTGTGGACTGTCCGGGGATATAAAGAGAACCGCTGTCTCCGGAATCTATTCTGTGATGTAAATATACAGTAAGGAGTTCACTGTATTAGGTCGAATAATCCAGACGTTTCTTATTTGATCTTCAAACATCAATTTTCGATCATGGTTAATATAAAGTTATCCGTGTGCTGCAGAATTGGAGTCGATTTTTTCGAGTTTTTGAAGGAAAGTGAACGAGCATCCATTACAGACAGATTGGAATTAAGAGACATTTACAACAACGAGTTCAGGAACAGGTACATTCTACATAATAGCGATATCCAATAACATCTTCTTGTATGTATTTTTGACAGTTATTGTTAATACTTTCGAAATGTTTTTCTTTGCTTTTAAGGAATGCATTGCCCAAAGATCCAAGATTCAGTTCAGTTCTCTATGCCCTGATGATGTCCAAGAAAATAACAAGACGGAGGGACAATATCCGCTTCAACTCCAAGGTATGCACTTCCGCATTATATTGTGTGCACCTTAGCCTATGTTTAATAATATTTCAAATGTATGTAAGGGTAACCGCAACTACAGCTTTTGAAAATGAAAATGCAATGTTCAAACTGTGGCTTTCATCAGCTGCAACGAGACCCTTGTCCCTTTAATGGCACACTGAATATATTTCAGATTAAACCTAGAGTTAGAGGGAGCTGGATATACAACAGTCAATTACAAATATAATCTTAAAGAATGTAATTGTTTTAATTTATGGGTCAAAGTCTAATACATATCTGACAGGTCACATGCAATAGTGATGTCACTTTGCACCACAAGTCACTGCTGCAATGTCAAGTATACACATCTGTCTTTTTGTATCCTGGTTCTAAATAGTTCTTCTAGTTGATTGGTTATTTATTAAAAGGTCATTATAGTGTCGTCATTTCCAGGTTTTAGTTTTATTCACTCTCTTTCCTAAAGCGGTGTTTAAGTTCTTCAGTTGAACAAGAAGAATAATCACATTTTTGACTTTCTTTTTATATTTATGAGGTTTATTTATCATTATTGTTAGTTTATATTTTGAAATTGTATTGAATTTCAATATGTTAAGTTGGTGGAATCATGTCTGAAAAAATCCTTAAAATACGCGCACAGAGAAAAAACACCACATGTGCCTTTTCAAAAAGGTGTGGATACCATTATATCAACTGTAAGCAAATCGTCAAAACAGAGGACACTGTTACTTGATTGGGGAATTTTCCATTTTAAGACAAAATTTACATTGCAAGTGATCCTTTGCACAGGTCACAGCTCTTTTTCTGGACCAGTGGCATTCACCAAAGAGACGCCAGCCAGAACCAGTCCTGAATGGAGCGGCCAGTCCCGGGACAGTAGAGACCTTTACCTCTGCAGATCAGGCATTAACGGGAGTTCGAGCCCGAAGGAATCTTGCGAGTCTTCTGATGACCAGCCTGAAGAAAAACAGGTAACGGGTGCCAAATATTATGAGTCCTCTTTGTTTTTCAATGCTGACCTCCTACTATTTCTTTCTACTGTGCGATCCTCTTAAACCAAATATGTTCAGTATTTTTTTGTAGACAACTCAATACAAACAAAAACTGGAATGCGCCACTGTCTACAGACACAAGGCAAAAGTAATTAAACCTGCTCTTTTTTCTCTTCCACAGGGCTCAATTCATCTCCGACAAACATGGTGTCCGCATCGACACTGACACTGAACAGTTCCGGAACGGGAAACTTTCCCTGCGCATTGATGACACATTTGAGGTATTGATGTTGTAAACCAACAGCATTCTCTGTTGACCATCTGCTGAAACACTTAACCCCTACTTGGTGGTGTAAATGTTAAGTTACACTGCATGAATATTTTTATTTTTTAAACAGTGTGTGGTAAATCTGAAGGTGGAAAACACTGGAACAGAACCTGTGTATTTCACCTACTACACCCCGCTGCACTGGCTCAGGGACTTCACGCTGAAGGATGAGCTCAACGTCACCAAGACAAACCCTCTGTGTCTAAAACCAGGTTGCGCATACATCATAAACAAGTTTCATTTTATCTTAATTTATGATGCCATATTTTGCTCAGCTGAGAGAGAATTTATGGACACAATAAACCGCTATGACTACACTAAACATTATGAACTGTTGCTGTCTATTGTCAGGTGCCAGTTATAACATCCAGGTTAACTTCCGCTGCAGTTTGGTTGGTTTCTATCCAGCTACACTGGCCTTTGAGTTCAAAGAAGACCTGCAGTCCTCCGCTGCCTTCCACATAGTGCGCTATATCGAAGCTCAGTGTGTAACTGCCTTAGGACTGGAGCTGGCTCCTGTAGCCCCCTACAAACCCCTCCCCCTCCCTGCCTGGACCCCCGAAGAGTGCTTCTTGATTGACGATGGGCAGAAACCTGAAGGGTACCATCATTCACTCAGCACAATCATAAATATACTGCAGATGTAACAATTTAAATGTGATATGTCCCCTGGTGATGTATCTAAATGTTTCCATGTTGTCTCCTCTTTCCAGGCTGTCAGTGATGCAGCTCAAAAATGTGGTTGAGCTGAAACAGTATAGAATACCACCAAACATGGCCCTGCTCATCCAGTCACTGAAGCAGCTTTACTCCTGTGATAGAAGGTACATTGAGTTTAGTTTTTGATATTTCCAGTAGATAAAGGATAACACTTTTGTAATAACTGGAAAGCCTATCTTCACTTACACGTTTTCACTATGATGTTAATGTCTATAAAAGGTCACAGTGTAGCCAATAGAAAATACATTAACATGCAACTGATTTGCAACAGAAAAAAACAGTTCTAGAAAAAACATAAGCCTGGTCAGTTATTATTTGTCTTTCAACATAATGAGGAAATGTTGGTATTTAACTTATCTGGCTAGTCGCAAAAATGTTATGATACTGAAAAAATCTATTAAATGTTCACGTACAACACATTTTATACATTTTTGCCCAAAATACCCAATCTCGCAATACAATATATACTTGAAGTGACTGTTGCTTTATAAACGTTATGGTATGTTAAGACACAGGTGATGGAAATACTGTAGTTTTAGTTTAGTTCAGATAAATTATGCAATGGCTTAAAATAAAAGCTACAACTTTTATCAACATTTAATCAAAGACATTATCTTACCTCAACCAAAGTGTTTTTGTTGTGTATATTGGCATTTCCATTGAGTCTATGGGTGACTCAATGCAAATGCCAATATTCCTATTTATATACAACTGCAATAATATAGGTACTGCCACATTTGTTCATTCCCCTTTTGTTATTTTAGAAGGGCCTTGCTGGAAAGTCCCCTGAGCTGGGAAAACTACACTGAGAAGTTTCAGCTGCTGCTGTATCTGGAGGAGCGTCAGATGGAGGTGGACATCAAGAGATACAACATCCCCAACAACGAGAAGGAACACACCACCATGTCCAGAGACAAGACCAACAAGAAGCTCCTCATGCTGGAGGTTAATATGTGCTCACTCTCATTCACTCAGTGCTGGCATAACCACTCTTTGCTTCACTTTTTTAAAACGGGTACCAAAAAAAAGTGCATATCATACACCAAAGTTTAAAGGTCCCCTATTATACTCTTTTTCATCAATATAATATAGTTCTCAGTTATATACAAAACATTTCTCTGACGTTTTTTGGCTCGAAATATCAAACAGATCATGCATTGTAGCATCCCATAAACCCCTCTGTTTGAGTCCTGTTTCGAAAGTGCTGATTCTCTGTTTGTTACTTCAGATGAAAATAAGGTGCCACTCCCAACGCCCCCGAGATATTTGGTTAAAAATAACAGAATGGTGCTCTAGGAGGAGATTCAGGTGATAAAGTGGGGGGGGGGGTTACCTTGGTTGGTTATTGGCTCATGGTTACACAAGCCAAAAAATCGTTATGACATCATAAAGTGGCCAAAATCTGATGAGCTCATTTTAAGACAGGTTTTTATTCTTAGAATATAATCTCTTAATGCAGAGGGGACACATATTTATGTATAAAAGACATGAAAAAGTGGATTTTGCGTAACAGGTGACCTTTAAGCCATATAAAGCAAGCATTTGTGATGTGATTGTGTATGTTTCACGTATTTAAGCCATTGATATCCATTCATTACAGGTGTCTTTACAGTATGTGATGGTAGTGGGTGGGTTATGATGCAATATGATGAAGATAAAATACATACATTTAAAATGAATTTAATAAACATTGCATTATATTCACCTGCATATTCTCTTCCTTCCTGTTTCACTTTCTCGTGCCAGTTGCCCGGTGTGGCTGAGAACCGCCCGTCTGTTCTCCGGGGGGATTCCCTGCTGGTGTATCCTGCCGGAGAAAAGAAGGTGAAGTACCGCGGTTATGTCCATAGTGTGCTTCTGGACAGCGTCAAACTCGGTTTCAGCTCAAAGTAAGATCCCTACATTATTGTAAAATACTATAATTAGCAAATAAAAGTATTGATTTATTACGTTTTTTTTATTATCTAAGAGTCACACAGTTTGTTGTGTGTTTGCAGGTTGCTGGATCACTTCATAGATAACATGAAGTTCAATGTTGAGTTCACTGTCAACCGGCTGACTGTGCGTGTTCAGCACCGAGCGGCAGAGCTGGCAGCTGTGTTCAAACTGGGAGAGGTGTTGTTCCCCGTGGCAACCGCTGACCCCTCCCAGCAAACTGAGCTTCCCGACCTCAGGTGAGGCATGCTAGCATATACTGAAGACTGTATCTAATGTTATATAAAGATTCATGTTTGAGCTGGCTATTTCAGTGCTAAATGCTGTATTCAAAATCCATGCCGGTTTAGAATAATTGGTTGTGCAACATTGCTAAACAAACCCTGTGACTTTTTTTACTTGCACATGGAAGAAGTCTGTTGCAGTCTTAATACAGCATGAACACGACACAGACAGTAACCTCAATAAGAGGACAATGTTGGGATCAGAGCAATTGTTTTTTTTCAGAGGGGGTTTTCAAATGTAGCATGTGTAGCTCTCTCTTAGGATGCTCCAGTTTACCATAGGACACACATAAGAAAGGAAGCCTTGAAGCACATTTTCTTTCTCAGTTAGGAAACTTCCTAAGCATTTGATGAGATTTACTGCACGTTCACAATGACTCTTTCATCACATAATACTTTTGTTCCTCTATCTTCATGTCAACAGGCTTTTTGACCGCAAACTGGAGGGAAACCAAGAGCAGTATAAGGCCGTACAGCACATTGTGAACGGCTCCTCCAAACCGGCCCCTTACCTGGTGTTTGGCCCACCTGGAACAGGTACAGCAATTATCAGCATATACATTTGTCTCGTCTTCAAGGGAGACAAATTAACAGAGAGTGTACCCCATTGTTTAAGCAATTTAGATTTGAGCTGATATCATACTAGCTGTGCACAAAGCCATCCATTTAAAAGCACTTGCCTTGACTGTTCTATTCCTGTTTAGGCAAAACTGTGACTGTGGTGGAGGCGATCAAGCAGATAGAGAAGATGCAGGCCACCTGCCACATCCTGGCCTGCGCTCCCTCCAACAGCGCTGCTGATCTGCTCTGCATGAAGATCCTGCAGCACGTGGAAAAGCACAAAGTGTTCCGCATGTACGCCAGCAGCCGCGACCCAAACTATGTCCCAGAAGAAGTCAAAGTCAGTGCCCATTCATTAATCGCATATTTTTTTAAGTTAATCATTGCATAACTGACGTTCACATCTTTCACTCTCAGTCGTGTGGTCACAGTTAGATTATTTACACCATAGTGCGAGTTGTGATGCATAGCAGTGGCATCAGATGTTACAGGACCATTCACTTACTTACTTTCTGCCATACTGCTGCATTTTGTGTTGCTTTATACTTTAAAAAGTGTCTTTTTATAGCCTAATGGAGTTTTTGTGGTACTTTCACAGGCATGCTCTAACCTGTTAGTGGATAGTTACCTTTATCCTGCTAAAGAGAAGCTGATGGAGTATAGGATCATGGTCACCACTCTGTTAACAGCTGGAAGGTAGTGAATGACATTCTCAACTGCATGACGGCATCAAAATTACATTTCACAATTTTATTTTGCAGTATTCACATCCAAATTACTAACAGTCAACTCCTCAGATGAACTTCTATGGAGGTGCTTTTACTGCCTTTTATTAACTCTCTGATTTCTGCAGGCTGGTCTCAGGAGACATTCCTGACGGTCATTTCACCCACGTGTTTGTGGACGAGGCAGGACACTCTGTGGAGACCGAGAGCTTAGTCCCATTAGCAGGTAAAAGGAAACAAGCAGTGTGTTTTTCTGTTATTGAATTAAACTTGGTATGTGTTGCTTAATTTTAGTTTATTGTGTTATAAAGGGCTCCTCAATGCAACGACTGGTCAGGTTGTTCTGGCAGGAGACCCCAAGCAGCTCGGCCCCATCCTCAGATCCCCTTTTGCGATGAAATACGGCATGGGTAAGTGATGACACACTCACATGTAAGCTGTTCTGTTTATAACAAAATGATAAACACTGTAGTTTTGCACATACAGTAACTGCTTTTCGTTTATGCATATACTTTAAAGTTCGCCTATTATACTGTTTTTCATCAATATATTATAGGTCTCAGATATATATACAAAACTTGTCTCTGAAGTGTTTGGCTCGAAATACCAAACAGATCGTGCATTGTAGCATCCCATAAACCCCTCTGTTTCAGCCCTGTTTCAAAAGTGCTGATTCTCTGTCTGTTACTTTAGATGAAAATAAGGAGCCACTCCCCACGCCCCTCTGAGAGATATTTGGTTAAAAAGAACACAATGGTGCTCTAGGAGGAGATTCAGGGGATAAGGTGGGGGGGGGGGGGTTACCTTGGTTGGTTATTGGCTAATGGTTACACAAGCCAAAAATCATTATGACATCATAAAGTGGCCAAAATCTGATCAGCTAATTTTCAGACAGGTTTTTATATAAATGGATCAGGACAAAAATGTAGCTAATCTTTTTTCCTGAAACTTTCAGAATCTCTTTACACAGAGGGGACACATGTTTATGTATAAAAGACATGAACAAGTGCATTTTGCATAATAGGTGACCTTTAACGTAAATAGCAGACTTGCCCTTCTTGTGTGTGTTACTGGAGTTTAAAGGCTCTGCTGTCTGCAGGGTTCTCCTTCTTGGAGCGCATGATGAAAGATTGCTCTCCCTACCAGAAGGTGGATGGCGAATACGACAATCGCTTTGTCACCAAACTGCTGAAAAACTACAGGTGTTGTAGAAGACATGGATATAGATTACACCTCGACAGACATGTTATGCTTGATATCGATTAATTTATTACGGTTGGTCCTTTTCAGGTCCCATCCTGCCATTCTGGAGGTTCCCAACGAGCTCTTCTATGAGAGAGAGCTGCTGTATTGCGCAGATGAAATTCTACGCAACTGTTACTGCGGATGGGAATACCTCAAGAATAAGGTAATGCTTCATCTTTTAGCACGTACACACACTGGACAGACGGTGTCAATAAGAGTACAAAGCAATATGCCTGCACCTTAAGACTTCATTGTGTCATTGTTATTCAATATATAACAGAGCCATTTATTGTCCTTCTAGAGCTGAAGATATTTGTTTATCCAAGGACATTTTAAACATTTTGTGGTGTAAGGATTTGCTTAGTTTCTCAGTTATATATTGAATATAGAATTCAATAGATTATGATGTGCATCACACTTGGTTGGTATGCACATGCACTATGTACATTTTTTTCTTCTTGCAGTTTAGTCCACTTCACAACAACTCAGTATGTAATGTAAAGTTTTCCCAAACCATTTTATTAACCCCTTTAAATTAAAAATACCTCCCAGAACTTCCCGGTGCTGTTCCACGGTGTGACCGGTGTTGATGAGCAGGAGGGCAACAGCCCTTCATTCTTCAATGTAGCAGAGGTGGAGGTGCTGATGGACTATGTGAGGAAGCTGATGCAGACGCAGGGCAAGAAGGGCCTGGCCATCATCTCCCCCAGTGACATCGGCATCATCGCCCCCTACAGGAAACAGGTCAGAATTAACTTAACACACATTGAATAAAATGTACAATGTAGCTTATTGTTGCATTACTGCAGTCCAAGTACAAGTTGAAGTACAACAATTATTATTATTATTTGTGGATTAAAAGCAAGAGCTGTTTTATCTTGATGTCACAGGTGCAGAAAATCCGCAGGGCCCTGGACAAAGTTGCGAAAGAGCTTAAAATACACACTATGAAATCTCTAAAGGTAACAATATTTTTCACACTTCAGTAAAGCAAATCAAACAGAATCAGTGTCTTTAGTGCGTTTACATTCGTGTGTGTCAGGTCGGTTCGGTGGAGGAGTTCCAAGGCCAGGAGAGGAGAGTGATCCTGGTGTCTACGGTGCGGAGCAGCCCCGATTACGCAGAGGTAGACAAGAAGTTCAACCTCGGCTTTGTGAAGAATGAGAAGGTATGAAACACCAACACATGCACCGTGTATATACACACAAAACATGATTGTGACACATGCTGCTCTCTCTTCCAGAGATTCAACGTGGCTGTGACTCGAGCCAAAGCCCTGCTGATCGTGGTGGGAAACCCCAGAGTGCTGGACGCCGATGCTACCTGGGCCCGGTATTTGTCGCCAATATCAGAATATTTACATGATATTTTAAGTGTATTCACATTTTATTTAAATGTCAATGTAATCATCAATACATGAAGACAGATACAGCGCTAGTCGCATGGCTGACTGGTTTCTGCTTCAATTAAAAATGATATAATAACGTTTACATTTTAATTTGAGACAGCAATCCCTGATAAGATCCTTTTCTCCCTCCCTGCAGGTTCATAAAGTACTGTCGAGATGAAGGAGGCTACACTGGCTATGAGCATATGGAGGAAGACGATGATGTGGTGTTCAGACTCTCTGCCCTCTGCATCGACATTGGCATTGGTATTCAAGGTAACTTGCAGATTTTTGAATTTTCATTAATATCTTATAATACACTTTCAATTAGTGTAATTCAAAACTGTCCACCTCTCTTTGTTTCTGTGAATCTTTTCTCCCCAGTGGAGACAGAAGAGAGCGCTGTTCAGCAGCTTCTGGACCCCGAGTGGAGGAGCGACCTGTGAGGAGAGGAGCACAAACCTCCCTCCTGATACATTTGGTTTGCAAATGACATGTGCCTTTAATCCCTTCAAGAAATTGAGCTTGATTGGCATCTTTCTAAAAATCTCAGTTTTTATTGGTTTATGTAAACTTTATGAACTCGACCAAATGTGAGAAAGGAGCAGCTGATAAATGTTAAGAGCAGACCAATTGTCTAAGCTACCTCGGTGGACTGCACTCATTCCACTTAACTTGAAACAGCTTGTAATATTCACAACAAATTATTTGGAGACTTAAATCTTAAGTTTTAAATGTATTGAGATGAAAATATTGAAAAATATTATTTTTATCGACTGAGTCTCAGGGTTGTTATACTTTTTTTACTTTTCTTAATCATCACTGCTTTTAGAATAATGAATAAAGGTGGGGTAGGTAAGTTTGAGAAACCGTCTCGAGATACACTTTTTGTTATATTCCATGGAATGCTCTTAACATCCCGATAGCAATGAATATCTTAAGTGCTTTGACAAAAAATCCTTAAAAAATGTTCATCTGTGGAAGCCGTAGTGCTGTAAAAAGTACGACCAATCATTTTAGCCGGCCCGGCTAAAATAACTGGATGGCCTACCTGCCTGTCAGCCTTCCATCTGTGCACAAACTTATCTCGTGCCCTCATTGGTCATGTGCGCGTTCGTGTGTGTTGGAGGGGGGGCTCTGTAAGGAAGTGGCAGATTTTCTCCGGTTGTGTATTTTCAAATTCTAGCGATCTCGAGCCGGTTTGTCAAACTTACCTACCCTACCTTTAATTGTTTAATCTATTTATAAATCACTTTTAGACAATACTGCCTTTTTCTAACCAAATAAAAAATGTTAATGGTCATTTTTGAAACTGTAATGCATTTTCTGAAAATTCTGAAGTTTTCTTATGTAATCCAAACAAAAGTCATTGTGCTATTCAGAAAGTTATACAAACCATGCTGGAACATGAATGTAAATGCATTTATAAAAAGATTAAAAACTTTGAAAGATTTTGTGTCAGCCATTTTGTACAAATATTTAAAAAGAAATGCAAGCTAAACCAAACTAGTTAAGATTACGCAGTATTTCAAAAATACTTTAATAACATTCAACACATCCCACTCCTGTTTGTAAAGCGTCATCACAATCAACATTTTATCGTGGACTATGACGTGTGATATTACAGACGTAGAGGCACTGTCCAGAAATGAGCCAAACCCGTAACATTCTGATCTCCATGGAGCTGAATGTACTGGATGAAAAGATCACCACGGTTGTTGCTTATGATGTTGGTAAGATCAATGTAGGGACTAGAAAATATGCTTATTGTCAGTGGCATGAAATAGAACCACTGGCTATCCACTCAGCTATCCAATCACATTTCAAGGATCGTCCCTTGTGTGTAGAGTCAAATAAAGGCCTGTTACACAAAAAAGCCCCAGTTTTAAATAGTCATGGGTGCTAATGATCTGTGAGCCAAACCAAGGACATGGCACATAGGTAAAAACAACATCTTATCTGTCATCAAGCTGTCATTTAGACATTTGTATACACATAATATGCCTATAATCTGTCTGAATATTAATCTGTAAATGTATCTAAACCTGCAGATTGAGTACACAGCGATATGTACTGTGTATTGTGTCCATGACAATAGACCACTGTTTTCAGTGCCGGCTTATGCCATCGCCATGGAGGACAGACGGAGCAAGGTGCTGTCCAAAACCTCTCTGCACAAATAGTAACTGCTGCTTCAGTTTATGTAGGTTTCAGTGATTAATGCAGAGTGAACAGGCTCTAAATGTAGTCCTTAATGTCAGGAGAGAAAGGCTGGGGAAAATGGAGGTCTGCTGATTTAGCACTTGGTGAAATAAGGGTGTAGAATGAATAGGTGGGACATTATGGGTGGATCGTGACTGAAGCTGATGTATAAAAGGAGACTAAGGAGAAGCAGGGGTTCCATAATGTTAAAGGAAAAAAAAATGCTATTTAGTGGAAATGTGACTCACAAAACCTTCTTTGTAAACAACCATAACACAGGCATGATATATTTGTAAAGTATATGCACATAGAAATACAAACATACATTCATATAGGAGGAAGGGACAGGTTGTTCACACAAAGGGGCTGCTGGAGGAAAACCAAAGAACAAACAAACAAGTGTGTGAGTAGCAGAGGAAAAGTTTAGAAAAAAAAAAGGCTGATTTGTTTTGCTTTTAAAAACGGGTGCGTCAGTCCTTCATATTATCCTGTGGCATATATTGTGAAGTAAGTATAGTCCACGGAAGCCATTGATTTAGGTTTTCTCTAAGTTTGCGCTGTGTGTAAGGGGGGAGTCGTCCCTCAGGTGCTGATTGGCCGACAGACTCCGTCCCTTCACAGCAGCAGGCAGGCGCCCCTCTTCTTGTGCTTGCGGACCTGCAGCGCCGCCCTGGTGGCCATCTCGAACACCTCCCGCACGCCGTCCTTGGTCTTCGCCGAGCACTCCAGGTAGCCGAAGGCACTGATGCGGTTCGCCATGTCTCTGCCCTCCTCAGACTTAACGGGCTCCTGGAGGGTCAATATACAGGCAGTGGGTTAAAATGATGCTGTGGATGTACACATTCAACAAGGAGATTGTTTGTTTTGGGAAATGGTTGAATGCACCTTAAGAATTTACTGAACTATTCACAAGTATTTACATTTTATGCAAATGTCAAACATCTCATGGGAAATGAATACACCTTTTCATTTGTCTGACTGTTGAGTTATTTCCCACCCCCTTCCTGTCCATAGTAAACTCCAGTATCCATGTATCTCCAGATTCAGTGATTTTTTTAGGTTTGGATGAACTGAATAAAGCACTCCTTTATAACTTGAGAAGGTTCTCCTTAAACTATTTAAAAACCTTGGATCAGAATGCTAATCCATCGGCACACAGCTAAAAGTTGTCTGACCTCATGAAGGGTTAACATTTTAGAGATAAGTGGTTCTCACATGACAGCAATGCTACAAACATGCTGATCTTAAGAATCTATGATATTTTGCCGTAGATTAAACTACCCAACAGAGTATATATAGTAAAAATAGCTTATTAAAAAAAACAGCTGCAATAAAATCCAACATTCAACTAAATGCAGCAGTAAAACTAGTCCCGAACATGATATAATAGTACAACATTGACAGGGAACCTTTTTTTTGTAATACTTTAGGCACAAGGTTGGTGATAATACTAACATAATTATACTTAAATATGTATTTTAAAAAGGATACAGAAACACACACACACCTGTTTCATCTTGGCCAGCTCTCTGCGTGTGTGTTCATCATTCCTAAGGTCCTTCTTGTTACCCACGAGAATGATGGGGACGTTGGGACAAAAGTGTTTCACTTCGGGCGTCCATTTCTCGGGAATGTTCTCTAGAAGGAAGAAGAAGAAAAAAAGTGAAGTCATTATGCAGCAAATTCCAGACTTCTTTCCCTACATGGGCAGTGGGGAGAGGCCCTCACCATTTCCCTTGTGACTGCACAGACAAACATTGAGAGGTCCCTGACCCCTCCCTGATACATGCTGGAGCCTGCTAGACCAAAACTTGTGCTGTCTTGGAGGAGATGCCAGAATACGATTGAGTAGGCATCCCATCTGGAGCAAAGCCCATATCTAAAAACCTCGCGGGAGAAAGCCTGAAGTACACGTGACATTTCCGACATACGCTTCGAAACCCTCCCAGCAAGAGCAGCTACGTTAAAGTCCAAAAATGTGTTTGTTGTTCTTGTTCCCTCCTTGTTAATGTAGAAACAAATACATCTCTTAAAGTCTATAAAAGAACCATTCATCAGAGTCAATTAAAAAGAGGTCAACCTTGAGAACTGTTTATAGGTTATTCTATTAACTTCCCGTTGAATAAACATTTTTGTTTTCAACTGTATTTAAGTTACAACTTCCTAATGATTTATTCAAACAAGTTTAGCTGCGAAACAGTCATGTGTTAAGAAGTGTGGAATCACCTAATTTACTGACTAAACCACAACAGTAAACAGCTGTCTTAATGGCAGCCAGATTCATTACACCAATGGTTTAATCACACAAACACCATCTGAATAAGTTATCATAAAATGGATCATTCATTGCATGATGTCTGCCAAAAGGTTGAAATCAGGGAAATGTACTGGAAAAAACATAAATTATTCAAAAAGGGAAAACCTCAGAGAGGCAGTGCAGTATATTTCACTCATTGTGGTTAAAAATGTGGAAATATAATGGAGCATTTGCCAAATTGCCTTCCTGCATCTCTATTGATTATCACTCTTTCAAAGCACAGTTTTCGATGCTCAGAGACAACTTCTGTTATCAGTTTCATATATCAGTGATACAGTAGCATCAGCAATATCATTGTTTTTGCATCTGTGAATTAAACCCACATATGGACTTTTTCAAGCTACCAAATCAAAAAACATTTATCAATTTTTGAATCAGATTATTTCTGTGTCACTGACTTTTATACCTGAAAATGACAGAATAATTCAGAAAATGTTACTTTCAGTGTTGCTCGTGTGTTAGCAATTTGTGTGTAACCTTACCTAAACTGTCAGGGCTGTCTATGGAGAAACACATGAGGATAACATGCGTGTCGGGGTAGGAGAGAGGCCTCAGCCTGTCGTAGTCTTCCTGACCTGCTGTGTCCCACAACGCTAACTCCACCTGAGGAAACGGGAAGAAAAATCACACGAGTGAGGCAAGTGGCTACTAGCTAGAAACTCAATTTGAGACATCATCAAAACAAAGAAGGACCTTCCCACTTCATCAACAGCAGGATGAAGAGACAAAGACAAAATGGGCAACAAGAATAGGAAAAAAGAAAACTAGTCCCCAGAGGTGGACATGGTTCCCACAAGATGTTCTTAGGTTGTTAGTCAACTTCTAGAAGTACCAGAGAGCCTGACCTGTTCCAGATTTTTAAAAACGCAGAGAAAAAAAGCATTGGAGTTCAGCCGGGTCAGAAGCACATGCTGGCAATCCTACAATTCAAGTGGGAGCCTAGTAGCGGCTTTGCATTCATCATCTTGATTTTGGCTTAAGAGTCTCCAAACTCTTAAGCAGGCTTTGGACTGCAATCATAGTTCCTAGTTTATCTTGTGTCCTAGTGATTTAATCATTAAACAACCTTGTAAACATGACAACCACAGCCTCACTGGCAGTTTCCATGATATATCAGCGGACTGAGCTGAGCCACATCTCCTGTTTGGGAAACTGGGCAACACCAAAACATGACCAAGCCTTTTCCATTTCAGCTGCTTTTGGAATCTTTTACCATTGAGTGTCTCTCAGGAGCCGGCCTCCATCTGTGGCCTGGCTAAACTCCTCCTTGAAGCTTTTGGTTTTGGTTGTTGTAACCATAACAATATAACTAGTGACGCTGTTTCACTGACTCATGCAATATTTCATTCATATTTTTAAATGCATCCGTCTACCACAGTTCAGAGGCTTATAGTACAGTCCATCTTGTATTATGCCGCACAGGAGACAGGGACAGGAAATGGGACATTAGTCATGTTGAATGGGGGGGTTTCAACACATGGAAGGAAGGTGGCACTGATTCATTTCCTGTTGTTGGCTGGAGGTCTGGCGCTTTATAACAATGAAAGAAAACACACATTTCCTAACAATAGGCATTTTCCCAACGGATCTTGATGGTACTTGGTTCTCATCAGCAGCATTGTTGGTTGAGGTGCTCACACATTTAGCTTTATAATCCACTCTGAACTATAATATAAAACCTAATGTTCATGTCTTAGCATTTTAAAGACTGGGACAATTTGATTTAGGAAATTTGGAACTTTCTCATTTTGTAAAATATTAAATAATTCATCCAGTTTTGGCCTCAAACTGTTATTGAGATGAGTTCATTTTAGAAGTTTAGAGGGAAAATGGTTCCTTGGTAATAACTCTGTCATCTGTAACGTGACAACAACCACCACACTGTTAGTATGTAAGAAGTGACAAGTGGGGTTGACTGGTATTATGCTAACAATGTGTAGTATTTCAGAAGAGTATCATGTTTTTAAATGTATAATTGTATTCAGTAAAGTAACTTCAAAATGAAAAGTATATCCAAATTGTGCAACATTTTCCTCACTGCTAATTATTCATAATCATCCACAAATGTAAATAAAAGTGACATTTAAAAAAATAAAGTACCTGTTTCCCATCCACTTCAATGTCAGCGATGTAGTTCTCGAACACAGTGGGGACGTAGACCTCGGGGAACTGGTCCTTACTGAAGACGATGAGCAGGCAGGTCTTCCCACACGCTCCATCCCCAACTATCACCAACTTCTTCCTGATAGCAGCCATCTGCAAACAGAATACACTGAGGTCAGTCTATATATTAAACAATGAGACGAAACATCAGTAAAGTGGTGAGAAGAAAGTGTCTTCAACCAGAGGGGGGGGGAGGGGGAACAATGCAACCAGAAATAGTACAGTGAGGCGACGAGGGGAAAAAAGATGATCTAAGTCTATTTTAGAGCCGCACCCTCTTCCCTTCCTGTGCGGCATCCTGTGTGTGAGGTGGAAAACAGAGTCCGGCTGAGGGTCTGCACTGGGAGGGGTGAGGGGGGGTGTGAGCAGTGGGAGGGGAGGGAACAGGAAAAGAGCCACAGTGTCTGTAATGCTGCAGCCTCAGTGCTCTGACACAGTGCTGCATGTGCACAGACTGACACAATCACATTAGAAACAACCCTCGTGTGTCTTCTACCTCCCGGTGGCCTGGGATCTAAAGCTCTGGATGTTATTGTTGTCTCCTGTATTGCACACAATCCTCTTTGCTTGTATCCATTAAAAGGTGTATGCGTGCCATTGTATTGTGTCAGTTACGTGAGAATGACCACATATACAGTATGTGAGGGAAATGTGGAAATATCTGGCCACACACACGGATCGATAGCCATCTCCCACAAGCGGACTATAATGGAGAGAAGGCAGTAGGGGATGACACAACGTACTGGCGGCCTGCTAACAATACAGCTTTCACCATCCTACGACTAGCTGGACCAAAACAAAGACCTACCCTTTTGCCTTCACACCAAGTGTCAAAGTCAAACAGCACTCAGGCACAGAAAACAACCGGGTGGGGAACAAGGTGGAGCATTTAGCAGCTGAGGAGCAGTTAGTGGAGCGAGAAAGGGCTAAAGAGGAAAAATAAGCACCCGTAACTAAGGATGCTGTTTTTGTATCTACTGGGTTAGTAAATAAGAATCTGTTTGATAACAAGTTCCCCATATACATGTAGGGGTGATTATATGCAATGATTCTGTTTACAACTTGTTTTCCCTGCAAAGTGGCCAAAAATAACTTATTGCAGGCTTAAGAAAACAAGAAGAAGGCCTTACACAAGAAAGCACTTGAAAAATAACTGAATTGATAATCATCAACTTCATAAGATCAACAAACCCAAACACATACACTGGTAACTGCAGCATGACCCATATCATGTTGTGCTGTGGGATGGTAAACAGGGTTTTGCTGCACTTATGTGAATAAACAGTTGGTTCCTCTGAACTGGTCAGCAGGTGGGCTGGGGAGGTCCTGTTGATACCAAATATTTAGAGAAACTAAAGCCAGTTCAATTCTTACAGGCCGCATGGTGGCTCCTCTACGCACTGACCAACACCGTTTATTCTATCATTTAAAGACTTCATAATGATATATCATTTCTTTCTACAGCTTAGTTTAAAGAGATAATGAGCCCAGACGTTTGTGGATGGTCAAGAATGACATTTGCATTTCCACACCCTTCCTTTGATTCTCAGCTTGTGTTGGCCCCGGCTACCATTTTCACCACAAGAATTGAAAAGACAATTGTTCAGTTTCTCTCCCACTCATTCAATCAGACCAGTGTGTTGTCAGTTTGTCTCTGGAGAGAGCCACCTGTTCTCTGTGATAGCAGGCTGCTGCTTCCACCCACCCACACCCACACACCCACCAAATGGAATAATTCAATGTATACGACAGTGCCATAGCTAAGTGTGTTAGGTCTAAAGGTGTGTTTTGCTCCGCTCACCGGTCCCTCACAGCGGGCAGAGCTGTAGCAGCTGATCTCTCTCTCTCGCGTCCGGTTATACTTCACTCGCGTTTATGTCCAAATCCATCAGCTAGTTCTAGCTAATGATATGGCTGCTGCCCCTCCCTATACGCAGATCACGCAGACTCAAACCTCATCTTATGCCCAAATTCCAGCTGAGAGGGTCTTCTCTACAGCTGGCCTGATTGTGAATCGCCTCCGCACCCGCCTCTCCCCTGAGTAGACATGCTCATATTCTTAAACAAGAATGAGTATTGAATAGCTGCATTCTGAGCATAGGCCCTGTTATAGGTTGTTGATCTCTGTTGTAATTGTTATGTTGTTCGTGTATGATCCCTCTTGAACCAAGTTATGTTTTAAGCATGAAAGCTGTAGGCCTATAGCTGTCAACTGTTCAAACTGTGATCACCAGCTCAATACATTTGACAAATTCGACTTGGTTTCTATACTTATTTGAACATGTATTTATTTATTTTTCAAAATTAAATTTTTTTTTTTTTTTTAAACATTTTTCCCCACATTTTTTTTTTTTTTTTATAGATTATGTACATTTCGGTTAACCGTTTTTTTGGGGGTCGAATATTCGAATATACATTTGCTTTCAAATTCCCATCCCTAGTATTGACGAGGAGCTCTCTCAGCGACTGTGCCAGAGGCAGCACACGGTGCTCAGTGGGGATAATGCCCCCTTCCCTTTGCTCCAATGTGTGGGCACACTGTGCTAGAAAAAAGGCTGGGACAGAGTCTCCTAGGATTTCTTTTCTAAATAAGAGTTGATTTTAGGGTGCGTTCTGCTACCCTTAAACAGTGATTTATACGACAGGTGATTAGAGTTTATCAGTAGAAAGGCTGAGCAAACCAACCGCCTGTTCAATATGCCAATACATGGATACACTTTAACACACTTTTTGACAACAATGAAGAATGAGTGGCCAGCTGTAAAGAAAGCAGCTGTGGAACATCTTGATTTTTTTAAAAGAAAGTGTCATGGTTTTTCTATTTAATAATAACTCATCAACTATCCATTTGTATGCTATATTACACAGTTAATAGTCTCTGCTGGTAGCTCCAGTTCAGCAAACAGAGATGGCGTTAGGTGAACATCTGCAGGTGCTAGTGATGATTTGTTTTCCCATTTTTGTCCTTAATTAAACAATTAAATGCAAATTAAATGCAGAGCATCATCTTGGAACATTGTGTGCAGCTATTTATTGCTATGCCATTTGCTTTGTATTATGACAATAATATTTTAAGTCAGGCCTTGATTTCATGTAACGCAAGTAGACCTTTATCAGTGTTTGGGGGAAATTGTTTTAGAGTGGAAAACAATCAAAATACACTCAGTTAAAATTCAAGTGAATATCCTGGTTACATTGAAATTGCTCATATAAGCAGAAGTGAATTGGACAGACAAAGCCGCAGACGAAGCCAGTCACATGATCACACACACACACACACACACACACACACACACACACACACACACACACACACACACACACACACACACACACACACACACACACACACACACACACACACACACACACACACACACACACACACACACACACACACACACACACACACACACACACACACACACACCACACACACACACACACACACACACACACACACACACCACACACACACACACACACACACACACACACACACACACACACACACACACACACACACACACACACACACACACGTCTCACAAGGTGTGTAACTGTGCAAAACACTCCGTTTTCACACGTGTCCCAGGAAGAGTGATCCTGTGTTGCGTAATGTTTGTCCCCGTGTGCTGATGCAGGGGACAAAGTTCTCGTTCCCCGTACATGCTGCAAAGACGCTTATTGCTCCCTCATTTCTCCCCTCTCACCCCAGATTGGTTACACATTAGCCAGTCTTGGTCATTAGAACTGGTAAGAGGAAACTAAAGCAATAAAAGACACATTCTAAATCACATGGATCAGCAGACTCAAGGTTTTTAGAGAAATACTGCAATTTGTGGACCATTTGATAAAGACAATAAACATACAGGCTCTGTTATTAAATGTCATGTACAAGACGAACTGAAGCATAATCATCGAGGTATGTTTCTAGATGTGTTTTCACCTCAGTTGTTACAGGACAAAGTGTCCAACTGAACACAAAAGTGAGGGGCCATAAAGCTAAGGTCTTATCAGTCGCCTATAAGCTTTGAGACTTATCTCCAGAAGTCCAAATGATAAGCAACGTGAGACTCACAGTTACTGCAAGCCATATCTCATTGTGATGACATTGAGCATGGTGACCGACACAACAATCCACAGAATCTGAGCTGATCCAGGTACTTATCGATGGATCCATGCTGACTATAGTCGCAATGCATTTCAAGTCTTTACTTGTTTTATTCCTGTGTGCCAGCTGTTGAAAAATGCCCTGCTGTGTCTTGTAGAACCAACCAGAGTTGTGAGTGAACAATGCGTGGAGAAAACAGCTGTTCTCTTAATGATATTTTCAGCAGCACGAAATGCAATGAGCTGCTTTGGGATTTAAAAAATGCTTCTGTTTCAGTGGCAATACGCAGGTAAACCGCACCTTTAAATTGTTGGCAGGTGCATTTTGGCTTAAGTATTTTGAGTGTGAAGCTGTCCAACTTCCTGCCACCCTCAATGGGAGTGACTTGACTGGCAGCCCTATTATAAACCATTATGATATTATTCATTTCAAAAGGTTTTGCATAAATGTGACATCTCATCACATGATGCTTACCACCTTTGCTACGGCTGTGTTTAGTAGGCGTAGGCTCTTAACCTACGCAACCTTAGGTCATATGACGAGGCACTGCTGCATGTATTTCCAATTAAATGCATGCTAGGGCACATTCCTGGTGGATTACTATGCAACATGAAGAGCATATTTCTACTTTTCACATTATGAAAAGTTTCCAACGTGATGACCTTTGAGAAATATAAAATACCATCTCAAAAAATGATTAAGTCCAATGAAAATCCACACAGAAACCTGAAGGTCTTGTCTCATTTTCCCATCTGTTTGACAAAGCATGGGAATTGTGATTTGGTGAATTATGTTATGTAATGGATGGACTACAACTTACGCTTGTTTCCTCTATTTTGTCAAATTCTAGGTGCATTATATACAAAATCTCAGCCCCTAAAGATGTTGTCCAGAAGTTACTGAATATGGGCAGAGAAATATAAACATTGAATAAGGACACGATAAACAAACAGGATTGTAGCTGCTCAGAAGGCCTGCAACTAAAAACACAAATGACTCAGCATTTTCTCCCGATTACCTTTTCCTTGGGAACTGACAAAAGCAGCTCTGGTGGGACAGCTCCCTGTGAACTGTGCACTAACAGCACACTTGTAGGCGCCTTATGAGCGAGGAGTTTGAGTTGTTACAGACACACATTTTTTACTGAGTGTTAACAGTTCAGGTATCGACACACTGATTAGTGTAAGCAGCAAAAATGCATTCCACGTGATGATTAATAGCAGGTCACTGAATGCTCACACACACAACTCTGTCAGACTGTGTAACATTGTGGGAGGACGTAAGCTTGGAGGAATGTCTCACCCACTTTCAACACCCCTCACCCTTTTCTTCTAAACACACAGCATCCCTCCCTCCAACAGTATCTCCTCCTTTTGCTCCTGGTTGAAATGTTGAGGACTGGATTATACATGAAGCACAACATGGCCGACATTTCTGAGTGTCTCTGTGAACGAGAACATGGCACAGATTGGGAACAAGTGTCATGTACAGTTGATTTATTGTGGATTGTACAATCCACGTGGAGCAAAAATACAAAAAATGTACATCAGTCTAACCCTTATCGCGCTGTGTTAGAAACCATGGTTTTAACACTGTTGGGGTCTCGATGGGCAGTTTAAATAAAGCCTCAACATTGATGAAACGTAACTTTTTTTTATCGTCAAAACCCGCTGCCTACATTACCCACAATGCAACTACAACGGCCAACAGCTGAGTCATGGATTTAGTTTTTTTATGCGACAGGTCTGGTAAGCTTACTTTTAGAATTGTTTTCAGTTTCAAACGTGTTGTCTTCAGACGCCACAAATACTGCCCAAAGGAAGTAATACACTCCTGTAAGTCCTGTTAACAGACTTAAGCATGAATTCAAGTTTTGTTTTAAAGGACACTATTAAAGAAGCTGCCGGCTGTACTTTCTTTTAAATGCAGCGCTCCTTAATTGACCAAAGTACTGAGAGTTCTTCATTCATTTCAATGAAGACACTTGAGGCTAAGTGTTCAGTATGGTGCTGTATAATAAAGCTAACTAAATATTTAATGCTTAAGTATACATACTGGATCGAACTCTGATTAAAACTGGCTAACAAATTGTAGAGAAGTGGAAGCCAAGCTCAGATTATGGAGGTTGAATACAACTAGAAGTGTCTGCTCAGGATCCAGGCCAGGGAAGCAGCTCAAGAACGAGAACCTGAAATAGGACAGAGCCATTGAGACTCCCCCGGCCCGATTCATCACAGTGCACACAGCTCAGAGTAGAGGACGAAGGAGAGAGAAATATCACACAGAATCATCCTTTCATCCGCCCTCTGTGCGCAGAACAAACACACAGAGAAGTCAGACAGATCGAGGGAAGGGAGGAGAGGCGTGGTGATCAAAACTGCTACATGAACGTGTTGTAGCACAAGAAACAGATAGAGAAACTTAAAACATACCAAAGTGTAGTGAGTAGCTATTTCATTACTATTCCATAATTACGGGATGAATAAATGTGGATTTGGAAGGGAGCTAATCAAGGTTTTGTCTTCACTGTTCCTTTATCTGCCTCTCTCCTACACATCCTCCTCCGGTCTCTTGCTCTCCTCATCTCATTCTTTTCCTCTCTCCCTTTTCCTGTGTTGCAGTGTGATGTCACCATCAGGCAGCTAATGTACCGTATCCTTAGGGTGCTGCATTCCTCCTTTCCGACTCACACACAGCACAAATGAAAAGCCAAGGCTGACACACATATATTCAGCTTGGATGGAGTCACCAACACCACCACAGATCCTCTCATCCACCCAGTCCATCTGTGCTCTGCAGTATGTGAAGTGCGAGGGTTGAGTTCCCATTGCATCTGAATATTATTCATATGCAGCATCAAATCTGAATTCTTTTAAATGCCTTATGTTTACCTTTCAACTTTGGCTGCAGTGAAATGCATAAATAGCTGCACCTAAGAGATGTGTAATCACCTTTTGTTCGCTTATGACAATGAGGCAGAAACACTTCCGTTTTCAATGTTCAAAGCCTGCACCTATAAGCTGGACATATTCAGACACACACACACACACAGATGTAGCCAACTCACTCCAAATACTGAAGGCCCTGATTCCGAATTAAAAAATGACTGTCAAATGTTGATATATGATTAAAGGTTTAACAGGGAGATCCTTTAATTGATGCGAGTTGATAGGCTCAATGTTTTCTTTAAGAGAAGACTCAAACACTCATTTTTCAGTGGAGCTACGATCTTTATCTGAATACAGACAACAGCGTCAGAGAGCACAGAATAGCCAGCAATCTTATTACCATAGCAGTTACATTATTCACAACACAGCTGTATACACAGTGTAGTGCCTGCAGCCTTTAGGTTTTCCATTACTCTTCGATAATACAAGAGTGAGGACAGATAGAAGGTTTCATGAGAGATGTGTTAGCATCTCTGCCTAACAAATCTGGGTTATTTGCCAAATGGGAACTGGATCCAAAAAAAAGGAACGGGCTATCATGCACGGACTCTGATGCTAATGTTACTCAGAAGAAATGTTTAGATTTACAAATTGGGCTTTTAGGGATTTCCTGAAACTGCAAGTACCAAGATCCCAACAGGAAACCCTCCCAGAGATAATTCTCCTCCCAGATGATTTTCTCTTCTACATCTGACACACGGACCAGCCCACAGACACCATTTTCCAAGCGGCCATGTTTGTACATCACCATCAGATAACTACAAAACAGAAAGTAGGCTAAGCATTAAACTGTGTTTGGTGTAAAAGAAACTGCTTGCAATATGTTTTTCAGTATGATACTAGCCTCCCTGGAAATCACTGTTGATGGAAAGTTATCCTGACTAATCTAAGACCGGATTCTGTGGAACATTGTGTTTGAACACATTGACTGACAAGCACCTATAGCTCGACAATACACAAAGTAGCAGATAGAGTACAAAAAAAAAAGAGCTGGTAGGATGGAAAAACTGTTCATTGGGCAACCCCCTTTCCATCCCACTTCCTAAAGCTTTGCTAGGAAGAACTTCCTGTGTTTGCCTCAGTCTGTAGGTCAGTGTTGGAGAACATGCCAAGGGGAACAAAATGGAGTTCAGCGCCAGGGTGAAATGGCCTCTGGCAATCCTGGCATATATGAGATGTAGCTCCATAACAGCTCCATTAAGGCTTATGTACTGACCTAGCCATTCAGCTTCTTCTGAGATGACCCCAATAAGGCAAGAAGAAAAGAATAAGGCTGCATTCCACACATTACATACACTGGTGGTGCGGCTGGGTGGGAGTGTCACTCAAATGACCCATTTAACTTCAAGTGACTGCACTATGATTGACATCTTAGTACTCCCTCATGACAGAGTTGTACAGCAAGTTCATTCCAATGCTTATATTCAAACCAATGTTGTTCCGACACATATGACATTTACTGGCTTCTTGATCCACAAAAAGTCCCGATTCAAAACTATAACCGTAAATCATTTGTATAACAATATCGAGGAAATACATTTAATCGTATTTCTTGTTTATGCACCACAAGTCAGAGAAAGGCTTGCAAACCATTAATAAATCAATGTTTTATTTATAGGTATCTAACTTTTTCAATACTTTAATTGCTTTCTTGCAAGGATTTCTCCGTTGATATGCTCTTTTTTTTCAAAAGAGTACACCACAACCTACATTTGTTTGGAAAAACATATGTTGGCTTTTAAATAGAGCCCACTTCACTCTGGATTACATCATTTGATAAAGTGAAAGTGAAAACTGATGATTTTGACAACAGCAGACATCACGACTTCTGCTTTTACATGAATGTGTTCTAGATGGGGAACTTTCACAACATGTCCTGACACTGCAGTAGCACTGATTTGTGTTATTTGTGTATGACTGGGTAACACTTCCATTTCTGACCACTACCTGCAAACAGCTTAGTCAGCTGTTCATCAATGACATCATACTTTCTCCTGTAGTAGCCACAAAAACACCTGACTCCCCAGCAAGCACACATATAGAACTGAAGATATGTGTAATCATTCCTCCTCGGTGTATCTGACTGCAGTTTAACATTCTGTGTGCTGGGAAGCGTAGAAAGAAACACAAATGCATTTTGTGCAGCTGCAACATGGCATTAGTTTTGCAGATCTCATATAAAATAAAAACAGGGAGCCTTTTTGTCATGGGGGACGTGCAAAGACATGCGGAACGTGCAAAGACGAGCCTGTGAGATATGAGGGTCTGTGCTACAGGAACCGAGCAGCACAACAAGGGTGTGGTGACTCCGAGAGGAATTTCCTCGGGACGGATACATGTTTTTATCAGTTATTAAAAGAAAAACAGGCGAAGATAAGAGACTTTTGGACCACACAACTAAACAAATAAGCTCACTCACACAGTTGTCTAAAAGTGTTTTGATTTTTTTGCTTTACAAAAATTCCTGTTCAAAGGAAAACCATCCGATGCCATCAACTCCCCTTTACTAGTCAAACAGGTTAATGAAGAGAAAGAGGCGATACAGTTTTAACAGCGAGTAGAAATGCTTTCTCTCTGCCTGAAGTCCGTATCATTAAATTACGTAATGAAGTAAATTGTGGGTAGAGACAGGGCTGGGTCACGGTGGAAGGAATGCCGAGAAATGACCGACTGGAGAGAACAACCAGGCGTGTCCCCAAGTTGATCTTACTTTTCATCATGTATTACTATCAACTAAATGTCGAAACACTACAGCCATTCCGCTGAAAAACTTCTAAACGAGTAACAGGTTTCCACTCGCCGAGTTGCTGCTGGACCTCGGCTCCTTAACGCGTCTATTGAAGCTACTTTTCCTATTTACATCAACGTCTTCTTCAGGTTAGGCTGAATTAAATGAGTTTAAGTAAAAAATAAAAACTCTTACCCTTTCAAGAGTGAGCTGTTAAATTGTTAAAGACCTCCGTGTTCCCCTCCTGCTGTCTTCCGTCCCTTGAAGTCAGAGTAAAAACCAACCAAACCGATACTCACAAGACCCGCCCATGATGCTGCGTTCATAGTCCCCTCCAAAATGTTAAGGAACAATTTGTAATAATTTATTATATGTAATAGTTTATTTATATTTTTGAATTAAGAACCTAAATCTACACAGTAACTAAATATGTAAAATAAATGCAGTGGAGTAAACAAATTAAAAATGTGCCTCAAAATGTACTAAAGTCAAAGTATAAAGTAGTATAATGTGAAAATACTCAAGTACAAATACCTCATTTTTTACATTCATTAATTGAGTAAATGTATTTACATGTCACCACTGCAGATACAGATGTCAATCACACTGTGACTCAGGTACTGCCTATTTAAAATAGGAGAACATCAAAAATAGAAGGCTTGCCATTTTGGGCTCTAACATTTGGAGAGTGTTTTCGAGTCCCCTGACAGGCATACATTATCACATTTGCGAAGTGTGTGCTTCTTCGAGTCAATTCGTTTATTTTCTTATATTTGCATCCAGTGACAAAAACAGCCCATCATTACGGCACTCAAAAATGTGCCATGGCCTGCATACTGGAAAACTGGTACATTTCGCTCAGACTTTCAGAGGCACATTCTTCCTTCAGAGCATAACGTTTGAGATTATAAAGTTCCTACATGCACTTGAATGCAGCACAGTGTCTTCGCTGTTTGAGATTCCAGCGCCCGCACGCTATTGGCTGAAAGGATTTAACCGTTACAAGGTCCCTGCCCTTTACAGGAATAATGACATCAGTATGTTCAGAAGTAATTTGTATATAAAGTTGTCACCATTTGTGTTTTCCATTATCTCTCAAGAAATGTTTCAATGTTATTCGCTGTTTTCTCTACTTCTTCTTCTTTTTCCTTTTCTTCTGATTATCATCACCATCACCATTATTATTATTATTATTATTATTGCTTGTGTAAGGAAATGGACTTTGACCCAAGAGCTTTTCTCCCACAGTGCAACAGGAAATCACACAACAGGGATTTTAGCTTTTTAACATGCCATTCTCTCAATAGGGTCATACATTTATTCCCACTAGACTGCAGTACACTGTAAAAACACAGCGGCTCCAGGGTACGAAGTACATTTCGAGGAAATACAGTGGGCATACTATTAACCCATGTAGCCTTTTATAAACATGCTTATGAAGTAAATCAGAAAGTCTTATTGTAACCAAAGAAAAACAACAGCAGCAAATGTCTAGTGATTTTGCCTCTCTTGTGGGATAAGAAAAGTCAAAACAAAGACTTAGTTGTTGAAAGGCATGCCACAATCCTCCAGCAAACTATATGCATCTTTAGTCTCTGTATCCTGGCTCTTTGAAAGTAATTTGAGCAGATCTCTGCAGTTTCCATGGTAATACTAACCCACATACTGTAGTTTCAGATAAATCGGCGCACAGTGGCACTTCCCAGTCCCATAGAGCAGTGATGCTATTTCTGTAAACTGAATGGGAGGGGGAGCTGCTGATGTGTCTCGACTGGAGAAAGATGAACGTTTGAAGTGCAGCTGCAGTTCAGAGAGAACATAACCCTGCACCCCTACTCTCTATCTTTCTCACTCTGTCCCTTATCAAATGGATATATTGACACAAGGCAATGAGGTGCATCAGCTTATTCCTAAATAGAGATTGTTGGATTGTTTAAAGACATTTAGAGTTTTGGGAACTTTTAATATTCAATTGGGTTACTGTCTTTATGAATCACACTTTTGAGTCTCCCAGGTTAAGAGCACTAGCAATAATGACAGGTTACATCTTTCACATGTAAAACTATTCTGTTGACAAATCATCTGGACAGTGCAAGCTTTTGAAAAGACCGGAAAGACATGCAGCATGGTTTTTAGTCATGAGATAGGAGTCAAAGGCGCAAATAAAATCTGTTAAACAAATTGTCAGAAAAACAATTACTCGTCACCATCATGATTCCAGTTCCAACTTCTTCACAAGGAGACATGACTCAATTGCAAATATGCTACCCGCTGAGTCTAGGAAAACATGAATATGGCAAAAAAACTAAAATATTACACGAATCAAGGGTCATTTTCACCAATATAGAAAACACGATTATGATACCTGAGCTTATTCCTAAACAGCACAGAAGCATGGACCAGGATGAGTGTTTCCAGTGTTTAGGAAACACTGATGAGCCTATAGTTCTCAGTACAAAAGTCAAGGGCTATTATATTGAACTCCTTCAGCACCTCCAAATGCAAAATAAATGAAACTTCTGAGTGAGCTATAAAAAAAAAGAAGATTTCCTGACCCATTTAACAAAACATCAGGCCCTGAAATTAGCATTATCTGCTGTATCCAGTTCACCCGCAACTACGTTTAGTGGAGTTTCCAGTGCAGGCTCTGTTATATACAGCGATACAAGTTTGTCAGCCTCAAGGCCAGTCTGTCAACATCCACACTGCTTTAAGTAAGCTCAACTTGATCACAGTCATTCATATGGGTGAGTAAGGGAATTTACAGTCTTACTGCAGTCAAGAAGATCTGCTGAGTGATTTACTGTAGAGAGGGAGGCTGATGGCCTGGAAGCAATACACAACAGCCCCACAAAGAAAAATGCAAAGTGTTTTTAGTTTCGTGTCATGACACTACACCAAGCCTATCATTAACAGCTCTCCACTGTTAACGATATATTTTAAATGGTTGTAGATTATATTGTAGGATCGCCATCCATTTGACATCTCTAAGTGATTTAAGTTTAGGTGATGATAGAAAAATAGTTTAGAGAAACAAACACACTTCTGGGTATCTACATAGACGTGACTGATGAACATAAACCCCCTTCCCTGCCACCCAACGACAACCACAACCATTTCCTAGAAAGAGGTATAATGGGACATAAATGTATACAAAACTGCTATATGACCAAAATAATAATAAAGAAAAACCACTACAAAAAACTCAACTGGAAACACTGTACTACAAAATGCCAAACTGATCTATAGAAAATTGGTAATGAAATGTGGTTGAATAATACACAAAGAGTTAATCTGCAAAACAGCATGTTTAAATGATTCAAGTGTTAAATAAAGATGGTTATGTTGATTGTTAGATCTTTAGTTCCCACACATAACATGTATGTCTTCTATGCCTTTTGATTATTTATCCATTCATTTCTTGAGAAGTTAGTTTTTTCTGAAATGTTATGGTAAGAGCACGTCATGCATTGCGGGACTCGCACTGGTCTCCATTAACTCTTAATCTTGGTCATGATTTGGTTATGGTGGTATTAACACTACGAGACACCATTTTATACACCACTGTTGTGATTTTAGTTATCAAAAAATGAATAACTGACCATATAGTATAACAGTATATCCTGACATTGCATCACATTGTCCTGGTTATCATATAAACCTTAATAAAGGATAAACATTTGATAAACAGATGTTTAGAAGCGAAGCCTATATCATTCAGTTTCACAGTTCCTTTAGCCTCAAGACACAACACCAGAATATCCTTATTATTTCTGCTAATCCATTCCTGGCATTTCTCTTATTTTCCCAACACTGATCAAAATGGATCAGCAAATACAGACAAAAAGAGAAGAAGCTTGAAGCTGCAGTGAACTACTGAGTCACCCATCCTTCAGAGAAAGTTTACTCATGAGAGAGGAGAAGGACTAGATGTCCTCACTTGACTCTTGTGGCATTAAGAGAGCTAACATGTAAAGACACAGCGCCACTTAGTGGTGTAACACACACATTACAACCTGTGTATTGCTTTTTACAAGGTAATCTGCTGAGAATATAGAATGCTGATGACAAGTAACAGAAGGGAATCCCTAACCCTCATCAAACTCATTTTGTTGAACCAATAGAGACAACATCTGGACTCATTTTCAGTCCACATGCTTTGAAAGTTAAGGTCCCGCCCTTAATTTACACATCATTTTGGCAATAGACCTTCATCATGCATCACATTCACAATGTGGACGGAATATCTTTAGATAAAGCCAGCTCAAAAAATCAAACCTAAATGTCCAAATCTAAAAAACAAATGAAAAGTACACTTAAATAAATTAAACATAAAGAAGACTCACTGGCTCAAGATTCTATATTTTTTTTAGTTTTTACTGAAATGTACGTATGTGAAATGTCACTAAGGACTCTGGGAACATGAGATGGGTATTTTTCCAAATTTGCTGACATTAACGAACAATCTGTGTATCATGAGAAAGCATTAATAAGCTGCAGGCTTTAGCTACAAGAATAGTTCAAAATTAGGATAGGGAAGGCAGATCAGACAATAAGAAGTATCCAAACTGGGTTATAATCATTATATTATACTGTTACACAGCATGTATTCAATTTGATAATGCACCAATAAAGAAGCATATGTCTAGTGGAAACAGTTCATTGACAGAAATATCAACAAAACATAAAAAGGCAATTAGCGATGCGTTAACTGTCTCAGGTCTTTGAGATATTATTGATTGTTATATTGTGTGACTTTACAAGGTAGATGACCCAATCATAATTGTATTCGTATCTCCCTACATACCAGTCTACCACCTGGGCTTTAAATAAAACTAATCATAACAAATAGTCAAAAATGACCACATCATTAATCTGTGATATAGTAAATGCATTTTAGCAGTGTAACATTACATCTCACTGTGCCATTTTCATGCAATCTTTGGTCAAATTAGACCTGACCACTAGAGGGCCCTAAAATCACATAAATAGTTAAATAGTGACACTAAAAACAACTCCTCTGTTGCAGCTTGTGCTTCTCTGTGTTGCATAACAAGTAATTTTCTTTTCACAGAGTGCTTTAAGAGACACACTTTTACCTAAAAGTTTGTTTCCTCTTCAAAAGATACGTTCAGGATTTTTAAACTAGGCCAAAAGCAAATAAAAAGAATCATATATTTCCACAAGATGACATTTATAACTTGCAATCTCGTCTGCTTCCTCCTACTCATGCTTGGAGCTGATTTGTCTTCAAAATAGTGCTATTAGTAGCAGGGAATGTGGGCTCACTGGTTTTCTCCTCTCTAAAGTGTCTTTCATCTTAGCTCCCTCTGGTGTCTTCTTCCTCAGTAAGCTGGAGTCAGTTGAGTAAAAGAGACAACTGGGAAAAGAGAAAGAGAGAGTCTAAATTATCCCTGCTGCCTCATATAAAATGCTCCCAAATTGCAGCCAATAGCCAGCATGGGTTATCATTAATCATCAGTAGGTTTTGTCATCAGGGGGAAATGAGGAGGTCAGATGAAAGAGGTGAGGGGGAAAGGGGAAGCAGGTGGGAAAGGAAGGGTGAGGGAGGGGTGAGACAGATGAATGACTGCAGTGTAGTCCCACTGGCAGCGTATACAAACGGACTGAATCGCCTGCAGTGGCCGTGCTTTGCACAGTGATGCCTCTATGGGGTTATAGATATCTGTATGGATGGGATGTGGTCTGCCTATCAGGCAATTTAAACCTGTATGAATGTTGTGTTGAAGAAAATCCAGCGTGGACAGACTTTTTGTTCAGCAGACCATGTTCACAAGGAGTTTAAAAACAATTGCCTCCTTCTTGTAAGGCTTTACAGAGATGAGCAAGCCACGCAAACATAAAACCAGGAATTGAGCAGACAGTACAAGTTTAATCCCATTTCACTTGGGCCAAATATCCAGCAGTGCTGCTCAAATATGTTAAGCTAAAGGCATGCATCTGTGCTTGTGTCTGTGTCTAACCCAGTGGTTCCCAAACTTGTTGTGCCCAAGGCACACCAAAGGACAAGTAAAAATCTCAAGGCACACCTATTGTGCAAAATAGCCCTTATAACACGTGTTATCACTCATATCATGTAAAATATCTGTAAATGTGCATAATTATTTACTAATGCCAAATAAAATGTGACAAAGACAACTATATTACTCATGAAATATTTATTAACGAAATATTTCAGAAATTAATTTGAAACTTTATCAAATTAGGCTTCATCAAAGCAGCACACTCATTTAAACCAGACAGGTCACAAAATTAAAATTTTTGGAGGATCAGGCTTTGGTGGTCGGCTCCCATCTCGGCGCACAGCTGGGAGAAGAGGCGAGATTTCAGGGGCCTTGATTTGATGTAATTCACCATCTGCACAGCCTGATTCAGCACCTCAGTCAACTCCGGGGCCATGGTTTTGGCAACTAATGCCTCTCTATGCAAAATGCAGTGGTTTGTCACGATATGTGGGTTTTGTGCTCTCACCTTAGCAATAAATCCTTTCACTCTCCCCGTCATGCTTGCCGCGCATCTGTGCAAAGACTGACGCACATATTCCAGGTCAGACTGTTCTCTTTTAAATAGTTATTAGTTACCCTGAATATTTATTCTCCCGTAGTATGGCTTTCCATTTCTTTGCAAAAGAAAAACGTCTCTTTGATAGAGTCAGCATCAACATATCTGGCGTTTGCCAGAAGTTGGGCAGCCCCACTTATGTCAGTAGATTCGTCTATTTGTAGGGAAAATCTGGCGCTCGCCTGCAGTGCCATAAGACAGGTAACTTTCATAATACTGTCTGCTGACAGTTTTTTTCCTCTTTTCTTTCGGTGGTGGGTTGTCGGCAGTCTCTGCACTGGTGGTTGGTAGTTTGCTCTGCACAAGAAAGCGCTCCATTTTCCCTCTTGCGTGTTTCTCTGTTTTAATGTTGTCCTTCAGCCTTCGATGTGTCACGGTCTTATAATTCCCACCTGCAACTGCGTTAACAGCGAAATATGGGGTTCTGTGAGTTTTTTTTTTTAAATAATTGTTTTTAGGTATAGAGTTTGCCTCTGTATTATGAAATGAGTGCATACAAAGTACTGATATAGTAAATTAAAATATAATTATTTTTGTGTAGTTGTATATTGCAATAATAACGTATGGTTGTCACAAAATCCCACGGCACACCCGGACTTGCCTCACGGCACACCAGTGTGCCGCGGCACACCGTTTGGGAACCACTGGTCTAACCCATTGTATGTATACTGAACCAGAGTGTGGGCAGAGTGGTGGATGCATGGACTGGATTGCTTTTCAATGCAAGTAAAAAAGCAGTCTCCACACCTTGAGAAACGATAGGCTCTCCGTCGCTCTCTCTCCTTTACTATAGTGCAATATACACCTGACAAATGTATTGTAAAAAACGTTGCTCTTTCGCCTCCAAATAGAGCCCTTTCTGTCTGATTCCACCCTGATAAGAACTAAAGCTGTTTATGAGATTTAGAGAAAGAAAGAGGGAGGGAGAGAAAGGCTGGAAGAGAGAAAGACAGAAAAACTGAGCGCAGAGGGGATTAAAAGAAAAAAGGAAGGGAGAAGGAGCTACAGATATTCCTGTCCCTGAACCGGTAGTGTGGAACAACATAATCCTATATTTTTATGGCTGTTGTTTTTCCTGAAAAGCTTTGGATTATGAGTGGCTGTATCTCATTGTGCTCTATAGGAGATTATAAAATGGGACCCCATGGCTCAGATGAGTGGAGCTGAGAGGTGAATACACAAGAAGGGAAGGAGACCTCTGAGTTTAACTAAGGATCTGTTAACAATTAAAACAATCTCTCTCTATTTCCTTACATATATTACTCTCTACTGATCCCCAGTAACTGTGAAAAACATACAATATATTCTGCCTTTTTTGTCGCTTGAACTTGTGCCATCATCTCCACCACTGAATATTTAAAAAAGCCATGGAAACAAGTCTCTTGTTGCACTGAGAGAGCTCTCCAGCTGGTGTGCATATCATCGTCCATGTATGAGTTAACTGACTCCATCAGACATGGATAGCTGGAAAGTTAAATGATCATCACTCTGAGTCCTCTTGTTCCAGAGCAGCTCATGTGTGACTAAACTGGTATCTCTGCATTCCTAATTAACACCTTTGAGCATTTTTCTATTATTCTTGCTTCTATGATCAATGTGTGTACACCGGCACTCTATCTCCAGGTTTAGCACTGAATGCAAACATTGCTCAAACAGCCCCGAAGAGAAAGGTTGGCTCCTGCCTGTTGAGGACAGTCTATTCCTGTAGAGGTGTCCCTGGTGCCCTCCTGTTGCATCTGCGTTTGTGTTAAACCCAATGAAGCGTAAAGGAGTGACATTTTGAGAGCACAGCAGAACAGAACATCAAGTAGTGACATGATTATTTTCATTTCCTCCTTGTTGTGTTTATCAAAGTCAACTGGATGAGAGGAAGCTACTGTCCAGCATGTCCCTAAGACTACATGTGTGGGCGTTGGACCACTGTGTTTACATCTCATAAGGATTTAAGGAGTTGTTGCCACTTAGTCCTTTGACAACACTGGTGTGGATAATTTGGAAACGATAAGGAAAGCAATTACTTCTTTACATTATCATATGAATTCATTTTGTTGATTTATTGGACCGACTACAAAACAAAAATATGATGCTGGAGTGATCCAAGGTGTCTTTAAATCTAAATTGAGTTAGCTCGCGCTAAGTGACATCCCACAGAGAATTATAACCCTTTGTTGTTGTTTTTTAATTGGCCGCAACTCACATTCACTGTTGTCATCAACCATGTTTCCACTATGCACCAAATAGCAGGCAGACATAGTTAGCGACGAGCTAGCACAGTGGAACATTAAGCATCTAGAGCAAAGCTAAAGGAGAGTACATCATTGATTTATATATTTACAAAAGTATCTGCATGACCAAAGTTTTTGCTAATATTTTATTATAGCGAACATATGTTGAGGTTAAAGTAGTCCCACAGTGTTAAAAGAAATGAATGCTGCTTTAACAGAGGTATGGGTTATTTCCCTCCAACAGCTAAATGCATCTTCACCCACGTTTATACATCCATCTGTTTCCGAGCAGCTCCAGCAGGTTAAAGGTTATCATTATTTCATTACATTTCATTTAGCTGACGCTTGACCAATTACAGGGACATTCTCCCTGGAGTAACTAAGGACTAAGTGCCTTACTCAAGGGCACACTAGTGGTGGTGTTCTTGATGGGATTTGAACTCACAACCTTCTGATCTTCAGCCCACCTCACTATCCATTAGACCACCACTATCCCTAAAGGTGCAGACAGAACACCATAGATGTTCTTTTTTAAAAGCAGCACCGTCCCAGCTCTCCCTGGAAATGCTGTCAAGTCACTTTGTTGTGTTGCTCTAGAGTCAAATGCCAGACTGGCTCTCCCAGGAGAAAGGCTCGAGTCTGACCATCTAAAAAACAGCGGGGGCTCTTTGTTGGTGCAACAAGATCATTCAGATCGTTTCCGTGTACTGTAAATGACATTTAACATACAAATAATTAGACTGAAATGGGATCAGTAAGGTGTGTCTAAGATGTCTGTAATGTAATTTTAATGGACCAAACGGTGGTGTAGTTACCGCTAATGAGAGTCCCAAGCAAGGCTCATGTAGCTTTCATGCTGCAATGCGAGGCCATCAATTAGCAATGAGGGCGTAGACGGGTCTTTCATGGTCTTTCGGGGCTTTAAAAGAATTAGTCCGTTTGAACATTTACATCTTTGAGTAAGGGAAGGAGAGAGACAGACAAGAGGACGGAGTTCAGTTTGTAGGTTGCACCCTGCTGCTATCTGAGATAAAGTGTTCTTTGCCGAGGGCAGCTCTGTCTTTCAACTCAATGTACAGCCTGTGATAAATGATCTACTGTATCTCTTCTTACACCATAACTCGCATGCTTCTGAGAAAAACTGCCAGAGTAAAAAAAAAAAAGCCTCTTCAGCTGTTTCAAGTTTAAAATGAATGCAGAGATTCCTCGATCAGGGGGAACTATGAAAATAATTATATATTATATATTATTTCCAGAAAATGTTAAAATTTCACCAAGAAAAACTAAATATGGTAAACAAGTCATGTTTATGCCATTTTGGTCCAGGCTGTGTTTAATGATTGTCCACGCTGTATGTCCCCTACGTTCTCTCAGGGATGTGATTAGTCATATAGGAAGGGTAGAAAAAAAAAGGACTTTGACTGACAGACAAAAGGAGACACACAGACAGACAGGAGGGAGTGCAACAACGCAAGTTAGCGAGGCGAAGGTTAGCAAGAACAGAGGAGCTGCCATCAGAATGGATAACACAACAAGTAACAAGCAGCAACAACAGTGACAGCTACACCTTCCAGCTGCTGTCTTTCATATGCTAATGCTGGTATTACTGCCTGCCAATGCAACACAGAACACAAAGTGTGTGTTTTGTGTGTTTATTCCAAATGAAGCGCTCTGTGCCACGTGGTATTGATGATAAGAGTCATCTGGCAAGGCTTTGAAACGCAGGCGCATGTTCACATGTAATTCTGTGTAGAAAGCTTTCATCTTGACTTTGAAGTTTTTACATGAAAATGAAATGTTACACAGTATTGTACTGGGCACTTTGATGATGCCAGTTATAATATATTGTAACAGATGGCAACCAAGGAAATTGGCACTTTTTGAAAGGACAAGACTGGTGATGTTATATACTTTTCTTACTGGCAACAAATCCCACGAGAAGACAAGCCAAGAATTAGCTGATCCTACTAACACAAATTGTCTGTGGAGGCAAAACCGGTTGCTTACTTTGGACTTTAGGCATTTATTATTGTCCAAATCTGTTCAAATAATCCACAACCTCATTCTTTGAAATGAACATGGGTCATGAACTTTTGAGTCAATCCCACGTTCTCTGTCCAGCAGCTGTAAATCAACAGTCTGTTGTTATAGAAAATATTGATTATAGCTGCTTCAAAGATTTACTTCTTCAGCAGGAAACAATGGGCTAAGGGCTTAAACCCAGAGAAAGGCTGAGGAAGTCGTAAAATATTGAGAGAGGAAAAAGCACGTTGCTGCTTTTGCTCTTTTCATTCTTTGAAATGTATAAAAGCTATTTTTTCTCTATGAGGTTTTGCATGTGACAGCTGCCCCATGGTACATTGTCTACACTCATTAACAGCTCTGATTGAGCATATCAGGGCCATGTGGCAAACTCCTCATGCCTCTAAGGATTATCTCATAGTTTGGCAGCATTTGTCTCCATGTCAGTTGATTTGTTGAGCTGATTTCACTTTAGTGATTGGAAAAAATGTGTAACGAATGAACGTGATTAGATTAGTTAAATCTGCTCTATTAATATATCTATGTGGCTGTGTGTGTGTGTGTCCTAGCGTGTGCAACACAGCAGCCTCACCAAGGCGGTCATGTGATCTGTAAAGCTTCTCTCTGTGGGAATTGACTATCTATTCTGTGACAGAAATGCACCAAGGTCTCTGATTGGCACATGCTGAATCCCACTTTGTGTCACTGAGAGGCCACCAACCGGAGTGCGTGCATAGTGTGTGGGTGAAGTTCTATGTGCAAATGCCACATATCTCAAAGGAATTAGGTTGATTTTTGAGGGCTTCCAAGCAGCCCTGGGATCTTTCATGCATGTGTGTCTCTATTTGTTATCTTTCAGTCCACATGCTGAGTTCAACTCTGCTGCCAGAGAACGGTGCAGAAGACAAATCCCATGGCTAGGTTATCCCTGATTCACCAGTGTTACTTGAAGAGAGAGAGAGAAAGCAATGGAGAGATAGACAGAAAGACAGGAGGAGAGGTCTTTGGTGTATTGAAAAGATAACATTACAGGATCAAAGAATGAGAAATGAAAACACAGATTGTTAAAAAAAAAGAGAGGAAAAGTGGAGCGTGTTGAAGGCTCGAGAAGAGGGCCAGGAAGGAGAGGAGAGATCAGTAATCGGAACTCTTTGTCAGCGTAACAGATTAGCTCACTGGGTGAAAAGATATATGAGTGGCACTGGGCGTTCGCACACGCGCACACACACACACACACACACACACACACACACACACACACACACACACACACACACACACACACACACACACACACACACACACACACACACACACACACACACAATGGATCAATTACCCTGTCATCCATGTGTGCGACCATACATCATCACCCCGATTACATCACACACACACTAAATCTGGTACTTGCATGCAGACCAGTATATAGCATACGCACGCACAGCTAGAACTTCAACTGCACTTTCATTGGTTGTGTGTGTCTTGTGTTTAACGGGCACATTTTTCTAATGCCTGACTGTGGCCCTAATACCTATTACCACACTTTCTATTGGAGACAACACACACACACACACACACACACACACACACACACACACACACACACACACACACACACACACACACACACACACACACACACACACACACACACACACACACACACACACACACACACACACACACACACACAAAGAGCCAGTGGGGCTGCTTCCTCAATGAACTGCAGAGTGACAGAGTCTGGACAAAGTCATTTGTTGTGAGTAAACTTCTTTTGGCAGCTTAAGTCCTTTCAGGCGATGGAAGACTGAGACCACACACACACAGACACACAGGTCAGTTTTGTCTGGCATGGTGTCGATCACCCCTCTGCTACTGTTGGTCTAGTCTACTGGGAAATGCCCGTAGCTCAGATAAAGTGAGTTCAATTTAATTTGAACTTCACACAGCTGAGAGGGTGAGAAAGAGAGACGAGGGGGGAGGGAATGGGAGATCCAATATTGTTTTGTCCTTCCTGAAGTGACACAAACATTTTAGATTGTCCCCATGTCCAGCATCCAGCCCCCTGAGAGCCATTGCTGACGCATTTGGGGTTGTGTGACTGTATGTGTGTGTGTGTGTGTGTGTGTGTGTGTGTGTGTGTGTGTGTGTGTGTGTGTGTGTGTGTGTGTGTGTGTGTGTGTGTTTATACATTAGTTAATGCCTCTTCCTGTTTGGCTGCCACTCTATGCAAGAGAGAACACATATCACATATCCAACAGGTCTTGGCGCAGCCCATATGGTCTTCTTCACATTACTGTACACAGTATCATTTACATTTATTGCATGCTCCTCCTAAGTCAGCTGTTCCCTCCTCTGGCCGCTAGGGAGCGCTGCTCCACTTCACAGCTGACAGTGGATCAGCTCTCCATCTTCAGGAGGACACACCGGAGCGCACCAACAGTCTGCCTGACTCCCCGACCGCATCGCACCTCTGTCCCGACACACTCCACTACTTTCTCGTCGCTCGTAAAGAGGATAAAGAAGGGGCTTTCGGGGCAAACCAAAATCCTGATTCGGGAGGTTTAAATTGGATGTTTCCCTCCATGTTGGTATGGCTTAATAACTAAGTTTCCTGTGTCACGGCTGTGTGAACGAGCAGAAGAGGAGCGGAACTTTCAGGGGACCCTTTTCTTGCAACGGAGTAACTGCTGGTTTTAACCCGTGAGGTCACATCTTCCACCGGCTCCGTTTCTTTCCTGCCCGGCTGCGGGGGTGGATGGTATGGTGTAACTTTTCGGCTCCAGTCGAACCAGAGTGGCTGTTTAATGGTACCGGAGAGGGGATGCGAGTCTCTCCTCCGTCTCGGATAGCGGAGCGGCAATGAGGAGAGAGGATCACCTGCTGGGCTAAAAGAACAAGACCACACCGCACCAACAGGTATGGATCACTGCTTTTTACACCTGCACAGAAAGCCTGGTGCATCCCAAGGCTTTAATGCGCTTTCTGTCAACTGTATGAAAAGTGTGCGTGATCAAAAGTAAATTAACGGCACACCTGCCACGCTTGGATATTCATGTCTAACAGTCTACTGGTTATTTCGTCTTTGGAAAACCATTTACGCACAGGATGGATTACACTTCATCTGTTCCATTTAGGGAATGGACAAGGATCTGATTTTATGAGGGCATGAGAGTTATGGAAAAAGATTGCTCGTGGTAATATCCCATCAGCCTGCTCTGATGTGCTATCAGTTTTATTATCACTGTGGTGATTTTATAGCAAAGACAAATGATTGCGGTTGTTTCAGGTGTTGCACAGGCAGCTTAGGCTTGCCCCTTTTTCTTTCGCTCTATCTCTCTGAAACACACACACACACACACACACACACACACACACACACACACACACACACACACACACACACACACACAAACACACACAAACACGCACGCACGCACACCCACAGGGGTACGCAGGTCTTATGACTGTGCGTATATGGGCATATGGCGCCGGGTTCAGTGCACTATTTTATGCATAGCTGGTGTTTAGCGGGGGCAAACAGCTGCTCTCTTCCTGTTGGCTGATTCTAGAGCTGTGCTTTGTCCAGAGTTGCTAAATGATAAGTATGTTGTCGCTTTATTTCAAGGACAAAGAGCAGATAAGGAACCTCAACGTCTCCTTCACTAGTACTTGTCTCCCATTTCAATTGTTTTCCTCAACGATGATTTGTCTACTTCTTACATGCCAGCAACATACAGCTTTCACATATCAAACATGTGAAGTGGTGTGTGAAGCATGCAGGGAAACTCATCAACCTGAAAGCAGTGGTGGGCGTCCTCTGTGCAGCACCATGGATCAACTGATGTACTGTAGATGGTGATTCATAACATGACCTTTATTGGTGACAGTGGCCATATAGTGCATCAATTTGGAAGCAGGGTAGAGGCTGTGAGGTGTTGAACTTGTTGTAGTGGCTACTTTATGCTCTAGATATCATAACATACTACTAGGTGAAATTGGTGCATTTGTGTTTCCTGATCATATTATCTTCTAGCTGTTTCTGGCCTTTTAACGACCTTGCCCTGGTTTAATTTATACAAAGATGGTCATCCCCACTGTGAATATATTTTAGACATGCTCCATCTGTCTCTTACTCTTCCTCCATTTTCGTAAGTTTCTGCGAAGCTCATAAAGATGACGCAGATGAGGGAGTAACAAAATAAGAAGGAAAATAACTGTGAGGCATGATTGACAGGAGAGTAAAGAAACAGGGAGGTGGTGGGTAGAGGGGGTAAAATAGTAGGTTTTGGGGATTATAGAAAAAATAAATGAATACATTTAAAGAAACAAAAAAAGGAAAAGTCACTAATTACTTGCTCCTAAAATTTTTCTCAAATATGTTTAATATAGCCACAGGCACCAACATTTCCTTCAAGAAACGAGATAAAGGAAAGACAGAAATAAGGACAGTGCTGGAAGAATAGATATGACGTATATATTTTTTCTAAATGTATTATCATGTACGTTTTCTTTTGCTTTGTAAGAAAAAATAATGTAGTCATCGCAGTCTTCTTTCTGCGATAGGCTGCACACCTCATGTGTTATTACTTAAATATGAATTGCTAGGATGGCTGAATCACATTAACTCCTTCAAAACAAGGTCAATTATTTAACTGAAATAACACGAGATATGGAGAAGATGATGTGCTAAACAAGACAAGGTTGTGTTTGTGTGTGTACTTTTAGACATTGCGACTTAGATCTAGGACATTTTTCAAAAAGGGAGTTTGAGGGTTGGTTTGGGAGAGATTAAGTTTAGCTACGTCTTAAATTATGACCCATATTGTATCAAAGGGGATCCCCAAAGATATACAAATAAAAGGGATGTGTAAGTAACTCCACTTACTGTCAGAATGCAAATCTGTCTCAGTTAAATTGTGGTGACTCATCCCTGGTTCCTACAAGGATAACATTTAATTTGTTATATGTATGACTTGTAATGCCTTTATTAAATGTGATTAGTGGAAAGGTGACAGGAAATGAAGGAAAGAGAGATGCAACAAAGGTCATGGTGCACCTTAATCCCTATGCCACAGAGACGCCGCGGTGTACGTTTGCTTTTGGAAAATTAATGGCTGTACGGGAAGAGCAATGTAGGGGATAATACACTAATTTGCAAACTAGCAGAGTGATCAAATTACCCTTTGCCAAGTGTATTCCAATCGTAACTGTATAACATTTCACCATTTCACAAAATGTACCCTTGCCAAATTGGGCATGCCTGCAGGCCAGAGGACTTGTTCAAATTGAACCATTTTACCCTGCCTCCCTATGGCAACATGACCGAAAGCACACACAACGAGTCTTTCTGCAAAAATACGGCAAGCTTTCAACTCCTTTATGTCTCCCTGTGCGCACGCACGCACACACGCACGCACGCACGCACGCACGCACACACGCACACACACACACACACACACACACACACACACACACACACACACACACACACACACACACACACACACACACACACACACACACACACACACACACACACACACACACACACACCCTTTATCCTGCTCTTCTACAGAGCAGTTATAGAATGTAACTGTTATACTGTATTGATATATCATTTATATAAAGCAATCTTGACGCTGTACTGTTGTGTAAATATTGATAATAATATTATTCTGTTATATTGTATTTAATAATAATATTATTTTGTATTACTGCTTTGGCACAATTCAAATAAAAAGTATAGCATGCGTAAAATGTGATCTTATTTTCCAGTTCCTGTAGCTGTGCATGATGAGAATAGAAAAAGGTAGAATGAAAAATAAGACAAAATCCGACACAGTGAGGGAAAGAGAAAGAAAGAAAAGGGGGAAAAGGAAAGAAAGCTACAGGGTATAAATACAAATAAATAAAAAGCATGTGTCCTATAAAAGGTGTTCTGTATTGCATTGGATATCTCCAGTAGCTGGTGTGCCGAGGCCCAGAAGGGACGAGTAGCCACTCTAAATGTGTGTAACCCACATAAAGAAATTGTTTCTGGGAGATCGGGCCCCGTAAATTAATTCCTAGCCGCCAGCCCTGTTCTTATCCCACCTCCCAAAGGTGAGCTATAACATCCAAACACATATATTTTTTAGATTATTTTCCTCCACACACACACATACCCAGACTTTTCCACTAAACACACACACATCCAGACACCTTCCCTTCCGCACAGACACACATCTTTCAACCAAAACTAATTTTATCTGCAGCAGTTTTTGCTTAGGATTCACACAGGCATACACACACACACATATTTTTGTTTGTAGACAGTCTTTTTTAGTAGAAAACACACACACACACACACACACACACACACACACACACACACACACACACACACACACACACACACACACACACACACACACACACACACACACACACACACACACACACACACACACACACACACACACACACACACACACACACACACACACTTCGGCTCCCAAATGTCTTGTGTGGGACAGTAACGGTGACAGCTACAACAGCATCAGTACAGACTGGATCAGAGGGAAACAGCAGCAGATGCAGCTCTCACAGCTCCAGGATTACCTTAGCCTGAGCAAACTCCATTACTGCCTCTATTACCCAGGTATATACAGCCCAGGAAAAAGCACTTTGCAGAACCACTGTTTACCCAGCACCCCTGTGCCCCACACACTGTTTCCCTTGACTACAGAGCAAGGAAGGGGTGAAGACCAGAGGGAGGAGAGAAGGTGGATGAGAAAAAGCTTATCTTTAAGGGACTGTCTTGCTCGCAGACAGACCTGTGTGTAGAGGTTAATTAAATGGTCAGATGAGATAAATTAGAATTATTAATCAATCAGTTAGTTTATCCTCAAAAAATTAATTGCAAACATTTTCAAGACTCAAGAGAAATTCAACATAGAGAGTCTCTACTTAACCTCTCCATTTACGGTATGTATACAGCAGGGAGGACATTTTGTTTCTCTCAGATGTTGATCAATATTGCTACCTCTAACATTCAAGCTGCGCCAGACAAAACAAAAACATATTCCTTTTTCTTGCTCAAATATGAGGATGTGCTGCTTTACTATTTTGAATATCACTTATTGAACATATTTGTGCTTTATGCCATTTCTTAGACAGAGCAAGCCATTTTTAGATTTTTACAGACTTAAATCCAGAATAAAAATGATCTGTAGTTGCAGTCCTAAATAAATTGCTCTATGATATTCATGAAATAGAAAATGCCAAACTTCTGCGAGGTGCTGCATATTGTATTCATTTGTATTTAAGTGGCTGGACAACATAAAACATTTTAGGACATTGTGTTGAACTGTCCACATTTATAATGCAACCATGTGAAAATAAATTAGGTCACAGCATCTTAAATAAAGGTCATTCTGCTTTACGTCATAAATAAATTGAGTATCTTTTTGTTTTTTGTTTTAACAAACAAGGCTGTCGGTTATATAATTGAACGATTTGTGTTTAATTTATCTTTATATTTATCAAGTGCAAATGTAAATAACCTTACTATTAACAAAATTATATTATCCAACTTTTGCCAGTTACCATTTTGTAATAATCTGAATATGTTTGGGATTTTTTCACAGTTGGTAAAACATAAAAAGCTATTTGAAGACATTGGGTTTTACTCGTACTTGACCTTTTTTAGACTAATGAGGGTATGTGATAAGGTAATGGCAAGTGATGATGCTGTGTGTGTGTGTGTGTGTGTGTGTGTGTGTGTGTGTGTGTGTGTGTGTGTGTGTGTGTGTGTGTGTGTGTGTGTGTGTGTGTGTGTGTGTGTGTGTGTGTGTGTGTGTGTGTGTGTGTGTGTGTGCGTGCGTGCGTGCGTGTGTGTGTGTGTGTGTGTGTGTGTGTGTGTGTGTGTGTGTACACATAAGTGTCTTTTAAGGCTATATATGTGATTGCCGGGCTGGCAATACATTGCTGAATAGCATGAGTCCGTGAGAGTAGATGTGAAGAAGGTTAATAACGGAGAGAATGAGAGACACCATGAGTGAATGTGTGTTTCTGTGTGTGGAAATACACTGTAAGAAAGTGTGTGTGTGTTTACGTCTGCAGTGAATGATGATCTGCCATGTATTTGAGTTGAAAGCCATCCATCACCCTCATCAGTGACTCTGGGGTCCTGTCATTACATGTTTCCCTTCATTTAAACTGTTAATGGCCATCTCTCTTGACCAAACTCTACTGTGCTGTCCAACTCTCCGTCTGTCTCTCATTCTCAAGCTCAAAATCTAATTTCAGAATAGAGGTAGACATGTTGATTGATGACTTCAGTTCAGTAAAATCACTCTCAGTCACTGACTATGCAGTTTGTTAACTGTTATCCCTAAGCTAAGCAATCCAATGCACTTTATTGGTTACATCAGTAAGTGAACACATCACTTATTTGACTTAACATTTTCAACAGGAAGTGAAGTACTGCATCTGAGTTGACCCCCAGTTCTATAAGTCACCAGTGAGAGAAGCTCCACAGCTGAGAGCTGACTCAGTAAAGCCAGTACACAAGAGTTGGTATTAAAGTATTACATGTACTGAACAATTACTTTTTCAGTTTGTTTTATTGACATTACTATAATCAAGCATGAGTGTAAGTATAACATTTCCTTATCTTGCCAAACCAAGAGTGGCTTGCTACATAGTGCATTATAATAAAAACAAAAGCTGAAGACAGTTAATTAAAAACAAAACGAGATAATATATAGTTTAATTGAATGTTATGTAATGGTAACAATCATAAAATGTACTGTACTGAGCTTCATTCAAATATCTTCCTCTACAACACTCACAGAGATGGAGAACTGCCGGTTTGCATTGTATGGCAAAGCTGTGCAGTCTCTAGACCTCCATCCCTAAACAAAATACATTCTTGTGCTTTTTTATCTGAATGATGATAATTAAAAGCCCGCATAAATACAAATAAACAGTTTTAAAGCCAATGTTTTACTTTGATTTCAAAGCAAACAACTTGACAGTAAGCAGTTTTGTGCTGCAGAACTGTCCAACCTGCAGGCTCACTGAGGTACATTTGAATATTGTAATGAGTGCAGCAGTGCCTTGGTGGCTTAATTCATGATGGGCTTTATTGTTGCTATTGTAGCAGCCAAGTGTGACCAATGCAACTTATTAAAAAAGCATTTTGATTTGTTGATTTTGGCACGGCTATAGCTTCTGCTAATGAGTCTGCAGTGACAGAAGTCTCCACCAGTGTGTGGGCTGGGATGTGATAACACTTCCAGCAGCGGTAATAAATGACCGGCACAGACACTGGAGCTCTGGCGGTGTCACGGCTACCTCGTTATGGCTGATGGCAAAGAGAAACCGTTACCCAGAAGTCAGCGCTGTGCCACATATACAACCCTCTGGCTCCGGCAGCTTTCTATAAAACTACTCAACAATCACTGTGGTGTTTAGGACAGCATATAGGCCAGGCCTGTGTATGTTTATATGTGTGTGTTTTTCCTATCTCTGTCTGAGGCGTGTTTGTGTGTCTTGCCGTCATCATTCCTTTGGTGAATGTGATGGAAAGGCTGCGAGCAATTGTCTTCCCAAAAGGCTGTGACATGAGAATCAGACCCACTCACAGTCACTGATGAACTGAGTATAATGAAAATCATAAACACACTCACACTCACATTTATTTTTGTTTTGCTTGTGTGCAGCTCAGAGCGTTTGCTACTGGCTTCCTGTGTTTGTCTGTGTATGCCCTTTTATCTTGTAGTCTTTCATTATGTTCTTATAAGTGGAACCACTAGCTATTTTATGGCTGCCTCATTAGGTTGTCAGGAAAGCCCACAGCACATGCAATTATATCTAATTATGCAATTATGAATTCAGTATCAAGCTTTATATAATGTAGATTGGTATGTTTGCAGCTGAAGCACATGCACAGTAGCAATTACTGCAGTCTGAGGGGTGGTTGTGTGTATGTATATAAGTAGCTGGGCTCTAACCAATGAGGAAGGTGAAATATACAGTGTGGGTGAACACACACACACACACACACACACACACACACACACACACACACACACACACACACACACATTTGATTACTTTTGTGGCCACATAAGTCAGATGCTGATTATTGATGTGCTGCCGGATATGAAAACTTCTGCTTATACATAGCAATGTTGTTGTATGGCTTTAGAAGACTGATTCATTTATACAACAATTGAATCAGAAAAGCAAACCCAAAAACAGTTCATCATGGCTACTGACCTCTCTCATAAACATGATCAAATGTTAAATAACATTTTCAAATAACTAACAATCATCCTTAACAAATGGAAAATGTATACCTAACTGTGATTTGCCAAATATTGAAATGATATTATTTTCACGGTTTATTGGTGCACACATTATAAAATGTTGTTTATATATGATTAAGTATCAAATGTTTTGTAAACCTTGAAAGAATGACCTGAGCCAAAATGGACACCCGAATAATGTTAATAAATGGTCAGCAAACAAATTAACCTTTAATCAGAAATGTTTAAGAAATGAATTCTGATCGGTTTGTATTTAGTTTAATTTATATTTCCAAAAAAGTAAATATATATATGCAATTCATTGTAGATGGTTATTATAAAGTACATTTTGTTTGTTTGTCGTATTCTTCTTAATGACCAAAAGCCCACTGCTTCTGTTACAACAATTTCAATATGCTCAAGTATCCCATGTGTACCAAGCTTTCTTGGATTTGTCATATTTTTGTGTCGTGTTGCTGTGATATGAACGGACTAATGGAGCAGGAAAGGGATGATATTTTGGTAATAGCTACAAATAAGTGGGTCTCATGGATGCTGTTGACACTAATTAAGCTTAATGGCTGGTGGGGCTCTGCATGTGCGTCTTTAACTGAATGCTCAATACTGTTACCAACACTGCATTGTCAGAAACGTACTGTTACGTAGGTTATGCTCTTTAGTCACTGAGAAGTCACTTGTCTCTTTGGCTTTAACTGCGTGCTAATAGAACCATCCTTCGGGCAGCTGAGCGGAAATGGTGGAAATCCAAAAACCCTGATAACCTCCTAACCTATCAGGCTCTCCTCTCCTCTTTCTCTTCTTCGATCTCTCAGGCAATTTCAGCATTTTCTTTCAAGATAAGATCCATTCTTCCCACTCCAATCCCAAAAAACTATTCTCTATCTTCTCCACCCTCCTTGACCCCCCCAGAGCCCCTTGCCCCTCCTCCCTTCTTCCAAGCGACTTTCTTAACTACTTTGAAAAAAAGGTTGATGATATTCGTTCTTCATTCTCCGACTCACCATTACTCACCACTGGGTCACCAGACCCACCTTTCACCCACACACTAACCTCCTTTTCCCCTCTCTCTTACCCTCATTAGCTCTGCCCGTCCTACCACCTGTCCTCTGGACCCTATCCCCTCAAACCTCCTTCAGACTATCGCTCCTGATATTCTACCGTTTCTCACCCATTTCATCAACACTTCTCTAACTTCTGGTCACTTTCCAAACAGTCTCAAGGAGGCAAGAGTAAACCCTCTCCTAAAGAAACCCACTCTCAACCCGTCTGATGTTATAAACTACAGGCCTGTCTCTCTCCTCCCGTTCCTGTCTAAAACACTTGAACGCGCTGTCTTTAAACAACTCTCCTGTTATCTCCATCAGAACAACCTTCTGGATCCGCACCAGTCTGGTTTCAAGGCAGGTCACTCCACAGAAACTGTCCTCCTTGCTGTCTCTGAGGAACTGCACACGGCTAAAGCAGCCTCCCTCTCCTTTGTCATCATCCTTTTGGACCTGTCTGCTGCATTCGACACGTTGAACCATCGGATCCTCCTTCACACTCTGCAAGAACTTGGAGTTTCAGGCTCTGCACTTTCCCTCCTCACCTCCTACCTCAAAGACCGTTACAGGGTAACTTGGAGAGGGTCCGAGTCCGACCCTTGTCAATTATCTACAGGGGTCCCTCAGGGCTCTGTTCTTGGTCCCCTCCTCTTCTCCTTGTACACAAACTCGATCGGATCGGTCATTAGCCCGCATGGTTTTTCATACCATTGCTACGCTGACGACACTCAATTAATTCTGTCTTTTCCCCGTTCTGAAACCCAGGTCGTCGCACGCATCTCTGCTTGTCTAGCTGACATCTCTCAGTGGATGTCTGCTCGCCACCTCAAGCTCAACCGTGACAAGACTGAACTGCTTTTTCTTCCGGAAAAAGATTGTCCCACTCTTGACCTAACAATCAACATCGGCCTCTCTGTTGTTTCCCCGACTCAAACTGCAAGGAATCTGGGTGTGACCCTAGATAACAAACTGTCCTTCACTGCAAACATCGCTGCCACAACCCGCTGCTGCAGATACACTCTTTACAACATCAGGAGGATACGTCCCCTCCTGACCCAGAAAGCGACGCAACTTCTGGTCCAGGCTCTCGTCATCTCACGCCTAGACTACTGCAACTCCTTCCTGGCTGGTCTACATGCATGTGCCATCCGACCTCTGCAGCTCATCCAGAATGCAGCAGCTCGTCTGGTCTTCAACCTTCCTACATTTTCCCACACCACGCCGCTCCTCCGCTCCCTTCACTGGCTTCCAGTAAGTGCTAGAATCCACTTCAAGATACTGGTACTTGCGTACCATGCTGTGAATGGATCTGGCCCTTCCTACATCCAGGACATGGTTAAACCATACACCCCAGCACGTGCACTCCGCTCTGCATCGGCCAAACGGCTCGCTGCACCCGCACTGCGAGGGGGACCCAAGTTCCCATCAGCAAAAACACGTCGGTTTGCTATCCTGGCTCCTAAATGGTGGAATGAGCTCCCCATTGACATCAGGACAGCAGAAAGCTTACACATCTTCTGGCGCAGACTGAAAACTCATCTTTTTCGACTCCACTTCGAGCGATAGAATTACTAACAAAGAATTGCTAACAAAGCACTTATATACCCACAAAGGACTGGCTTATCTAAAGCCAGTTGAGTAGCACTTGAAATGTTTTGGCTCTATGAAACCTGATGTACTTATATGATTCTGTTTTCTTCAAGTTTGTATCTTCTTGGTCGAATGCACTTATTGTAAGATAAGATAAGAGATAAGATAGTACTTTATTGATCCCAATTTGGGAAACATTTTTTTGTTGCATAAAAGACAAGGCATTTTACAATAAAACAAAACTAGAAATAAACAAGAAAAGAAAGAAAAGAAAATAGAAAATATACATGTTGAATTTGACAAGATATTATATATACAAATATATATATATACATAAATATATGACATATGGAATATTAATATGAAATATTGAACAGATTATATATGTGTAAAATGTACAACGTGGTTTTATTACAAGAGAAACTAGAGCAGAGAGTTCTCTTCCAGCCAGAGGGGATTTATTGTACAGTGTTATTGCAGTGGGCAGGAATGTTTTCCTGTTCCAAGTAAGTCACTTTGGATAAAAGCGTCAGCTAAATTAAATGTAATGTAATGTTTAACCATAAAGTACACAGACTGCCCAGTAATAGGGAACACATTGTTAAGAAGCTCAAAAGTGTTGGTCTGGTTCTGCTAATCTGCACGCTTCAACCTTCCACTGCAGCGCGAGCGTTTCTGTTTTTCTACCAGACAAGTTTCACACCAGCACTCCAATAGATGAGATAAAAACCCAGTGGAAGATAGGAATGAGCTACAGTAGGAGGTACATTTTAGTGTGTCATGTTTCTCTACAGATCCTATTGAGAAAGCAGGGAAGGCTGCTAGGCTTCCAGTGTGTGTGCGAGACAAGGCTGACAGTAATACAAGCAGTATCTGGCACCCCCTCCCAGGGATCACATCCTTAAGACGGTTTCTCTTACTAATCCCCTCGTAATATGACTAATATTATGACACTGCTATTAGCCAGAGCACTCTGCGGGCACACACCGCAAGAAAGATTATAGCCATGCACATCCGTATGAACAGAAGATCATTTTGATGTATTATTCTTCAACATTTCATTCAAATAAACATATTTTAATGCTCTGTTTCTGACTGAACACAACATCTAACTAGCTTTTATATTTTTGGAAAACATACTTATACAAATGATCATAATCCTCTGGGTGGTTTGTGTCATATATTCTTTGGAGTTGACATGCTTTAACAGATTAAATATTTGCAATTTGTCATCATTCAGTGCTGGTTTGGTAATTCCTAGAGAGTCATGATACAATAAAGAAAGTGGATTTTACTAATACCCACTCTAAGATCATTTAGAATGATAGTATTTAAGTGGTTATGTTTTTGTAAACAAAAATTAACAAAGTAGGTCAATAACACAACATCCTCTCAGCTCGAGTTGGGATGAGACTCGGGTTGTGTGAGAGGCGGAGAGAGGCTCTGAATGCAGAACAAGAATTCCAATTTTAAAGCCTTGAATTACCCAAAGACTGCTTTCAATTTGATGGAATCCAACTTTATTAGCATTCCGCCTGCCTTTATGTGATGAGGCTGAGCCGGCCCTGTGTCCTCTCCCTGACTGCAGCTGTGGCAGAGAAGGGCACAAAAAGGAGCTTTATTTGTGACGGTGATGGCTTCAGAGCGTTCGGTCACAAGGAAATATATTGTCAATTATCCTTTTTCCAATATGTTTTCCACACATTGTGTTGCTCTTATCTCACATCAAAATGATTTGGCTTTGACCTATTAATAATGTCTATACTATTATGTACAAATTAGATTGCTGCCACCTTACTTTATATTAAAGTTAGTCGTATGGATCTATATATGGCAATTTTGATCTCATGATCCATGAGCACAAATCCTGTTGACTTTTGTAATCTCTTGAGTTTTCCTCTAGCACCACCGTGAACTATGTATACAAATAAATGTGACAAATTAAAATTACATTGAAGCATTATATTTCATTCCACTGATGACATTTCGACACCTTTAGTTTTACTGTGTTAAGCGCTAATTAGCATTGAAAAAAAGTATGAAATGCTAAACAAAAATAATGAACATGTTTAACATTATACATGTTAAATATCAGCATATTAGTATTTTCACCGGTAGCATTACTTGTGTTGGGATTTAGTCATAGCCTTGCTTCTCAATTGCCTTAGTTAACCATCAGACTTGTGATGTTGATGAAAACATGTGGATGACTTTTACTTTGAAAAATTCAGGGAGCTAGGGAGACAGAGTAAAAGTATGAGACTTAAACTTAAACATAGCCTTGGTTAAATCTCATCACGTTTTGCCAGGTGATGCAAGATTCAAGCATCCATGATGCACGCTGCAGAAATTAGAGTAAGACGAAGCTTTGAGTTTGTCTTCTTAGAGGTGGGAATACTCTGCACAATCAGCATACCCCTGACTGCACTAATGAGACCCCTAAAGGCCCCCGGCCCCCTTTCTGAGTATTGCTTTCCTGTGTCATCGAGCCTGCATCTAATGCAGTAAGGAGCTTTCTGTGGTGCTGACTAATGCGTCAGGACTCAGAGAGGGAGCTGTCCGTGGTGCCGCAGCAACAAACACCAGGAAACACACACGTTAACAGTGGTCTCTTTAACCCACTCGGTATGCATGACATGAATTCATCAGATCACAATCATTTCTCGCTGTGACTGTTATCACTATGCAAACTTTTGACCCCCCCAACACAATGCTGACTGTGCCTCCCTGTGCTGTGTGAGGCAGAGGTGCCACTGCTTTATGGACAAATGGATTCACCACTGAGACTTCACAGTGTGGGGAGATGTTGATCTTAAGAGTCACCTTGACATAAGTCCTTCTAACCCTCAAAGGTGTTGTTAAAGAGGAGATAATACAATGAGGCATGGTGTTGGAAAATCTATCTGACGTGGAGTTGTTTGTTCATGGGGAGCAAGAGGAAAGGGGAGGGCAACAGGTCGCTGCAGAGGAAGAACAGCTGCTGGAAAAACTAAAAGGTTTGCTTGAGATTGAGGACATGGAGGATAAACAAAAGATGGTGATTTGTAAAGAAAGCATTGTGTGCTTTCACTTTTTAATGGATTTTATTTTTAGGGGGACTTAGGGTCTCCTTGTGCCACCCTAATTCAATATGGACTTTAAAGCATCCTATTAAACGACCCCTCTCAAACTGTCTTTCTCACTCTGTGGCAGTAGGTTTGCGAGTGTGTGTGTATACGCGAGTATACGTGCATGCATGTGTGAACTTGCACCGCATTAATAGATGATAACCCTGCTGGACATCACTGTGCTAATGCACTTGTTGTCCATCCCACTTCTTCTTGTCTCTCCATGTCCACCCCTTGCAAATCTACCACAGCTGCTATGGACTTGGATAAACTGTGAAGACTGGAATGGGAGTTGGGGATAGGGTTGATATGAGGATCCTGTTTGTGCGTATGTGTGTGGGTGAGTGCGCACAGAGTAAGCCTAAGGGGGAAGCTTTTAGAGGTCTGAGCAGAAGGGTGTGAGTGAGAAGGAGAGGACAGACTTGAGCAGTTATCTCTCCCAGCAGGCTCCTGTCCTGTCTGCCCACATATCCACAAACACACACACACACACACACACATACAGCATTCCTGTCTGTAATCATGTTAACCATGGCTCTCTCACACACATACACAGTTCAGTCCGATTGCACTATCACATCCGGCTTGAACACAATGCCTGTGTGGACCAAGTCTTGCTGCTCAGTATTTGTTGTGCAGCAACAGCAAAATCTCTCCACTGTTTCTTCTATTGCTCACCAGAAACAAGCCCTGAGCTGCAAGCAGACAGAACATTGCCTGGGAATGTGGAGTTGATGCTATTTTTACAGCCAGTGAGATGAGGGGTGTGCTGAAAGAAAGCTCGTCTCTCTCCCCCTCCCAGTAACTTTAATTAGAATTGCTGCAGTTTTTGCTGTCTCACCTGTCTCTTTGTTCCCACAAAATGAATACATGCTAGGAAGATGCACGTAAATGGATAAATGGAGGGATAAATGAAGTGAGGATACAATTTGCAGCTGCTTTGTTTCCTGTGGAGGGAGATTTGCACTGGGAGTCGATAATTATGTTTGCATAAGTGTGTGTGTGTGCTCACGCATGGCACAGAGCTTTGAGGTCCGAGTGGAAATCAATGCAGAGAATATAGTGGCAATTACAACCGCAGCCTGCAAGTGAACCTTGTGGAACAAACTAACTAACACATGAATAAATAAGCACAGTGAAATGTAGATGTGAGTGTGTGTGTGTGTGTGTGTGTGTGTGTGTGTGTGTGTGTGTGTGTGTGTGTGTGTGTGTGTGTGTGTGTGTGTGTGTGTGTTTGCAGACTGGCCTGTAGATCTTGGACAGTCCTTCGCTGTGCCAGCCAATTAACGAAGTGTGTAAAGTGAGCTCATTAAAGAAACACAGCATGACCACACACACACACACACACACACACACACACACACACACACACACACACACACACACACACACACACACACACACACACACACACACACACACACACACACACACACACACACACACACACACACACACACACACACACACACACACACACACACACACTTATAAAGCCAGACTCGCTCCTATTTCAATACCATACTACAAAGTGTCTGCTTGTTGGTGGTTGCTATTGTGTGTATGTCCTTTTATGTGTCCGAGTGTACTTGTCTCAGTGAGTCTGTTGTGGACAAGCTGTAAAAGATTGATTTTGAGTTTGTTGCTTTGTACCTTCTGCCAAGTGCTGCCTCACTTACCCTCCGTGTTCAGAGAACAAAAGCTTTTCAAGGTCTCCACCTACAAACCATTCCTCTCTCTTACTGTCTGCTTCCCTGTCTCCATGACTCGATGCCTCTTGGCTTCTTTTCTTGTCTTACACTCATCTATTTCAATCTGGGTTCTCCATTTCTGAGACTCTGCCCTTCTGTTTTCAAGTGGAGCCTGAGTGCAGCACAAATAAAAGCTTTTCATTTGCCTAACTGTTATATTGTTGAGTTATGAAAATGCTGTTTTGGTTAGTATCTTGGGGCGTCCGTGTCTTTTAACTTTCTCTGCTCAATAGGACTGTGAAAAATAAGCAGCCAGGAGACTTAGGTGAAAATATGTTCTCTTACTGCACTTAATAACCATGATGCATGGAACTGTGTAGACTATTATTAGTCATAGAATAAACAGAATAGAGTGGGAAAACAGAAGTGTGACTCGATCAGATGGTGGGGTGTGTGTGTTTTCCTTCGATGTCTAGGTGTTGAAAGATATGAAGTCTGTATCTTTCGTTTCGTGTCCTAATAAGAATCAATTCAATTTACTTTAATTTAGTTAAGTCTATATTTGCATGAATGGTAATAAAGACTGTTTACTATGCTACAAACCAAGAAATTACAAAAGATATGAAAAAAACATTACATTAAGACCATTGAATTGCCACCACATTTACTTATTTATGAGTCAGTTAAAATAAGTACAATTAGAGAATAGTTGCAGGTTTATGGCTTGTCTCTGCTTCATATTAAGTTATTTGCATATCTTTGGGGTTTAGTTTTTGGTCAGAACAGAATCATTTTAGCAGGAGATAAGTTTTGCCTCTAGTAACTTGTAATAATGGCACCTGTCCTTTTTTACCACGTTTTACTGTGAAGAAATAATTGCTTAATCAAAAACTAAACATGAATCAACAATGAAAGTAGTCATTAGTTTAAGCCTTAATTAAACGGATTCAACCCTGAAGTGCATGTGTGTTTGTGTGTGAACAGTGAATGGTCTGAGTTTAATTTGATTTATTTTTGTTCTCACAGCTAACCAAACATGCTATGGAAAGGTTATATATACTGTACAAATACAGTATATAGGAACTGAAAGTTAATACAGAACACTGATGTATCTTTTAGTTAAACCTCTTGCAAAGTGATACGTGTCTGTGTGTGCATTTCTGCTGGGGAATTGGGGCATATTGTGGATCTGTTCGCATATATTAGTGTCTGAAAGAAATACTGATAATGTGCTGAGCGTAGGATTCGGAGGATAGGGAAATAAAGCTGCTGTGTTCAAATGTTTCTGATTTTCATCAGCCTCATTTTGGAGCTACACCATAAGTGTGTAACCTCACACTGCATACAGAGGCATAAAACAATTCTGCAGCATACATTCACAACAAAGGCGTGGGCAGCCTTGCCAAATTTCTAAGTCTGCATCCAACAGATGGCAGATTTAAGTACAAGCCACATGCTATATTTCTAAAGGGAGTCTAAGAAGTGTGTCATTTTGAAAAGCCTGACTGCAAACTGGTAATCAAGCCCCAAGAGCAAATCCTCCCCTGAGGCAAACATTCATGTATTCACATGCACTTATGAAGCAATATAGCCTGCGGGCCACCCATGGCTCTAACTGTAACCTGCACAAATCAGGACTGGTCGGGGGAGTACAGCTCAGGATGTGTTCTCTTCAAGATGGAGGTTCAAATATAGGCTGCATGCTTTGCCTTATGTGCTCCATCCATCCATGTCATCCTGTCATCCTGTGCAAAATGCCAGTAGAAGTCGGCAGACTGAACGGTTGCATGGCTTGGTGAAGGGCCAGCAGAGCCAGGTGGTGGCAGTCTGTTGGAGATTAAACTGCTTGGTGACCAGCTAGCCGGCTCACCCTGGCCCTGACAGACGTGGCACCCCTGGCTGGTTGACCCCTCTGGCTGGTGCCGAGGGTACGGTGGAAGGTCAAAGCCTGCCCTTATCGCCCTTGTCCTAGCTGGGGACAGCTTGGTGATGCTGCCTGATTAACATTTGCCATAATGCAATGCCACTTCAAAAATACTTTCCAAGAAAAAGTCTTAATGCAATCCTATTTATAGACATGAGGCCATTGGATGAATTCAATATAATCCTGGATTTCATTCAGTCACGTTTTTGACACGGAATGCAAAGTCTTTGATGACATTTCATGATGAGTTTTGAATGTGCTTCAATGGGGCCTTGAGTGAGGCAATCTATTTATCCTATTGAGCACTCTATTCTGGTTTTATGAATATCAATTCAAATCAGAGATAAACAGAATAGTCGTGTGACTATACCGATACTCAGAGAGTTTCATACCGTTTTAAGCTTTTGGTCATTACTCCTCATGGTCACAAAGCTCTATTGAGAACAGTATAATTGGGAATCAGTGATCTTGAAAAGAAAGGGAAAGGAACTCCTACTTTTCTTGGTTGCTGATTTTTTTTTCAAGGTCTCTCAATTTGTCCCAGTGCTCTATCTTTCCCCTCTCTTTTATTTTTGCTTTAGCTTTTGTGTGCAGTTTTAAATGTATGCAAGTCACTCGGGAGCTGCAGACCTTTACCTGCTCTGGTCTGGCTGTGTTAAAGGTCAGATATGAGAGGATCCCACACACTGGTCTCAGATGTCAGCAGCACCCCACGCCTCCCACAGCTCGGATTAAAAGGCAAGGAGACAATTGCTGCCAGGAAATCACTTGTCCTCCAGTCTGTCAGTAACAGTCTGGATCTCTGTCAGGGGTGGAGTGTGTGTGTGAGTGAGAGTGAGTGAGTGAGAGACAGAGAAAGAGAGAGTGAGCAGTGAAGGTGCATGCATGTGTGTTTGTAATATCAATATCCCACTGATCCTAATCTCCCTGCTGTGTGTGTTTCTGCGCATCTCTGATTGCCAGATGTGTTTATAGAGTCTGTGTGTGCACGGATTTATATTTGTGTGTGTTACGACCAGGTGTATGTCTGAGTGTCTCGCTCGCAGCGTGAGATCTTTTTGTTGACAGGGCTGATGTTGTTTATTTTGGCAATATGCTGTCAGGGCCGGTGGGACACTGGCTGTGTGTGTGTGTGTGTGTGTGTGTGTGTGTGTGTGTGTGTGTGTGTGTGTGTGTGTGTGTGTGTGTGTGCGCAGAAGTGGTTTTGCCGCTGATGGGACAGCGTGGGCCGTGCTATACATCTGAATTGCTGTCACACCCAGAAGACAGCAATCTTTAATCAGGCCTAATCAGGTGGTGAGAATGTGTGTGTGTGTGTGTGTGCACGTACTGTTTGTTTGGATGTGTTATTCTGAAGAAGCTCAACAGAAACCAAGTTTAATTATGGACCACACACACACACACATATACACACACTTAAACACCACAAACGCTCTTACAGTAAGCTGTGTAATTCCAACAGCAATTTTAACAGACGGCTTTTGTTATTCGTATACCTCTGTGACCACTTAATTGTTTGTCCGCTGTTGTTTTTGATGTAGCCTTGTCTGAGAGATAGCACCCTATAGCTAACTACAGCTGCTAGATAGTAAAAACCAGTGAGGGGGGCTAATGCAACACTATCATTTATTAGCACCACAGGGAATTACTTTAGGTGTCTGGTGTCTAACTTGGGTCCTTGGGCACAAACACAACACATATGGTGTAATAGAAAAAAAAGGATTATTCTCTTTATCCATCAAAACAACCGACTTGCTTTTGGGGAGGAGTTTGCCAATTATAAAACAAAGGGACAATTCTGGATCCTTAAAATGCAAAATTATTTCCCACAAATGTTATATTTTTGTTTCCGAGGGAACTGGTTCTGCACATGTACCTAATTACTTCTTAGTAAATATGCATAAATAAGGCTATCGCTGTCCTGACTGACTATGTTCAGTGAGTCCCACATACAGTATGTGAATGGTGTGAAAGTGCAGACCTACTGTAGCTTCCAATCACTGATCACCATTGTTTGTCCTGGGTACTACATTTCATTACATTTTCTGTAAGTATCACAGAGTTTCTAAAAGATAATTTATTTCAGTGACTGGATCCTCTATTTTTCATATTCTTCACATTTTACATTAACATTCAACTCCAGTCCATAACAACTTTTATATTAAAGTGGACCTATTATGATTTATTTGAAAAATATATTGTAGGGCCATACCTATACAAAACATGTCTGTGAAGTATTTTGCTTAAAATACCAAACCGATCACCCATTGTAGCCATGCCTCATACTGCTCATACCCATGGATGTATAATAAGAACTGGATACAGCGTGGGAGGCGGGGCCTCATTCATTCCTATGAGAGTTGCTCATTCGCGCATGATGATAAAATGGCCCAACTTTTGAGAGAGCGAAACGTCACAGATTACCCGGCATGCCTGAGAAGTACCCGTATGTGCGCTCATAGCGCATGCACAACTTTAACCATGCCCCCCAAAATGCTCGTTCACATCAAGCACGTCAATTTGCGTACACGTAACAGCACCGCACGTTCATGACAGCATGGTAATGGTTTGTTATTATGATAGATTTGATATTAACGAGGCGGCAGTTAGCAGCTAGCGGTTAGCTAGTAATTATGCTAATTTACACATCAATCGTTATGTACTTTTATATTACGCTGTAACAGGATCTAGTGATATCCAAGCAACAGAGCTTCATTTAGCATGAAAGAATTATTGCACCGTATATATATATGTATATATATGTATATATATATATATATATGTATATATATGTATATATATATATATGTATATATATGTATATATATATGTATATATATGTATATATATATATATGTATATATATGTATATGTATATATATATGTATATATATATACATATGTATATATATATATGTATATATATACATACATATACATATATATATATATATATATACAGTGAAATAAGCTTCTTAGTGCAATAAGAAGCTACAGGGACGTTAATCTACGTCGGTAATATTAACTTTTTTAATACAACATTTACGGTACAAGATTTAATCACACAGCCCATGTAGTATAATATTTTACAAATGATGAATTACAGCAAACATGTGCAATATATCCATTATTACAGCTCCGTGGGCTGGCAGTAAGGCGATATGGGTCCGTTCTTATTGTGCATCCATGGGTAAAGATAAACGCATGTAGTGCTGAACACGTAACATGAACGTGCCGGGCGGCGCGGTCCCGTGGGTTAGATGCGCGTTCATAATGCAGAGGGAAATAACTCACAGAATAACGTTATTAGCACATTTTTACAACTTGAGGAACGAATGTTTTTAATAAGGGCTATACAAGTGTTCATACTGGGTAGTTTATTTAGTTTTAAAAAAAATTATCCAACGATTTACAGACCACTCTTTCCCCATGTAAGTCAATGGGAAAAAGTGTTTCCGGGCCTGGCAACCAAAAGGAAGTGTAGTACCGCCGTTTGGCCAGCACGAATATTTTCATCTGAGTCCGGCGCACTTCCTGGGGGCTTGCTCATACCCCTCTATTCCAGCCCTGTTCCAAAAAGGCTGATTCTGCTTTAAATGGAGCGGTTGCTGCTAGCCACGCCCCTTTGTAGCGTCACGCAGCTTTCCCTTCTAAGAGAGTTTTCTACCGGGAGAAGCTCAGCTAAACGCTGCCGTGATTCAAGGTTCAAGGTTCAAGGTTCAAGGTTCTTTATTGTCAATCTGACATAGCTACAGAGTAATTATGTAGTTGAAAATCTTATGTCACAGGCTTCTCCAACAATGCAACATAATAACATAATAACAATAAGAGCAAGAGCAATACCAAAAGAATAATAGTTATAAAATAAAATAAAGTTATGATGTGGAATAGTGCAGTACGAGTCTATATACAAGTTATTGGAATGATATATATATATATTAGGTATTAGATACATACTACTGAGTAGCAGATGAATGTTTGAAGTTGTTTTAACAGTTCAATTTTTTGTCTCACTGCCCGCGGGAAGAAACTGTCTCCGAATCTTCTTGTCCTTGCCAGGATGCTGCGGTAACGTCTGCCAGACGGCAACAGAAAGAACAGTTTGTGGCTGGGGTGATGGGGGTCTTTGATAATCCGTAGTGATTTCTTCCTGAGCCTTTCTTCTCCGTCCTGGGGATGTGCTGTGCAGTTTTCACCACCCTCTGTAAAGCCTTACGATCGAGGTCGGTGCAGCTGCCGTACCAGGCCGTCATGCTGCCAGTCAGGATACTCTCTATCGTGCACCTGTAGAAGTTGCAGAGTATCCTAGAATCCATTTTGAACCTCCTCAACCTGCGGAGGAAGAAGAGCCGCTGTCGGGCTTTCTTGGTGATGGTGGTGGTGTGAAGAGACCATGTCAGGTCCTCAGTGATGTGGACCCCAAGGAACCTGAAGCTTTTGACTCTCTCCACCGTAGTCCCATTGATGGCGATGGGGGCGTGTCCCTCTCCCTGCTGCTTCCTGTAATCCACAATCAGCTCCTTTGTTTTGCTGATGTTGAGATGGAGGTTGTTATCCTGGCACCAAGATGTCAGGTTTTCGACCTCCTCTCTGTACGCCGTCTCGTCATCGTCTGTGATCTGGCCGATGACGGTCGTGTCATCAGCAAACTTCACGATGGTGTTGGAGCTGTGTGTGGCCACGCAGTCGTGGGTGAACAGGGAGTAGAGGAGAGGGCTGAGCACGCAGCCTTGAGGGGCACCGGTGTTTAGAATCAGGGTGGAGGATGTGATGTTTCCCACCCGCACTGCCTGGGGTCTGCCCGTCAGGAAGTTCAGGATCCAGTCACAGAGGGCGCTGTTGAGCCCGAGGTCTCTGAGCTTGATGGCCAGCTTGGAGGGCACAATGGTTTTGAATGCTGAACTGTAGTCAATGAACAGCATTCTCACATATGTGTTCCTGTTCTTCGGGTCCAGGTGTGAGAGGGCAGTGTGGAGGGTGAGGGCTATGGCGTCGTCTGTGGACCTGTTTGCTCTGTAGGCAAACTGCAGGGGGTCCAGAGATTCAGGGAGGGAGGAGGTGATGAATGATTTGACTAACCGCTCAAAGCACTTCATTATGGTGGAGGTGAGTGCTACTGGGCGGTAGTCGTTGGGGCAGGTGATGATTGTCTTTTTCGGGACAGGAACGATAGTGGAATGTTTGAAGCATGTGGGGACTACAGACTGCAGCAGGGAACTGTTGAAGATGTCTGTGAACACCTCTGCCAGCTGAAACTGTTCAGCTCATCTGGGAGAGATGCGCACGCAGACACTCCCGCAGCACCCCCCGCACCCCCCCCGCTGCTCCTTTGTAGTCAGTCATTGTCCTTAGTCCCGCCCACATATTCCTAGTGTTACAGCCTTTGAAGTCAGATTCCACCTTCTCTTTGTACTGTCTCTTTGCATTTTTAATTGCTCTCCGGAGATCATACCTAGACTTCCTGTACTCCTCCAAATCCCCCGCTCTGTGCGCGATTGTGCGCGCTTTCAGCTTGCCGCGCACATCGGAGTTTATCCAGGGCTTTTGATTTGGGAATGTCCGTACAGAAACTTTCGGTACCACGTCATCGATGCATTTCCCAATGTAGCAGATGACAGTGTCCGTGTGTGTGTTGATGTTATTGTCCTCAAACACACTCCAATCCGTAGATGCAAAGCAATCCTGCAGTGCTGAATCTGACTCCTCGCTCCATCGCTGTACTGTCTTTGCTATCGGTCTGTCCCTTTTAAATTTCTGCTTGTACGCAGGCAACAACAGTAGTGAGATATAGTCTGATTTGCCGAAGGGAGGGCGAGGGAGAGCCCTATATCCATTCCGGAAAGGGGAATAAACATGGTCCAATATGTTTCCCCCGCGCGTCGGGCAGTTGATGTGTTGGTAATATTTTGGCAAAACCTTCTTCATGTTGGCGGTGTTGAAATCTCCGGCCACAACGAACGCCGCATCTGGCCATGAAGTCTCGGTTTTATCAATAATCCCAAACAGCTGATCGAGTGCCGTGTTGTTGTCGGCGAGTGGCTGCGGGGGGACATACACTGCTGTTATCACAACAGAGGTGAATTCCCTCGGCAGATGGAAGGCCCGACATGTGCGGAACAGTCCGATGAAATAATCTTCACATCTGAGCACCAGTTGTTGTTAGTCATTACACCCACACCGCCTCCCTTACTTTTCCCCGAGTTTGCAGTCCGGTCCTGACGAAAAATAGAGAATCCATCAGGGACAATGGCGGAGTCCGGGATAGCGGGGTTGAGCCAAGTCTCAGTGAGAATTAACACGTTACAGTTCTTAATGTCCCGTTGAAAAGCAATCCGGCTTCTGAGTTCATCTAGCTTATTTTCAATGGATTGAACATTAGCCAGAAGAATACTCGGAAGAGGGGGTCGATTCTCTCGTTTCCTCAGTCTGACCAGCAGCCCGGCCCGGCACCCGCGTTTTGTTTTCTTCTTGCGTCTCTCAGGTAGAACAGCAACAGGTAGCCATGGTGAATCTCCATTGTCTGTCGGAGGGTTATTTTTGTCCACGAAGTTTCGCAATTGAAGAAGTTCCTCTCTGCTATATTGTATGGCAGAGTAGGTGCGGTCGGCTAGCATGTTGCGAACCATGTTAAAAGTAAAACGGCAAAAGTAAAATAAATATGTACAAAATACGAAAATGGGCAAAGTTGGAGAGGAACACAAAGACGATGCGGCCATCTTCACCGGCGCATCTCAGTTTTCTCATTTTTTAAATGCCATATTATGTTCCCAACCACTTCAAGCATTATTTCTGAAACAGTATGGAGCTCAAACGTTTCTCTCTCGCAGGGTTTACCACAAGGACATTACGTTACACATATTCTCTCCAGTAGCCCACAGCGTTAGCTCTGAGTGTTCGCATGCTTGCTAATGTTAACACAGACCATATTACTCCCAAAACACGCCGCGCATAGTTTCTGATACAGCACATAGCTTGACATATTCTTTCTTAAGTGTTTACCGCTAGAACAGTGCCATTATATGTATTATATATATATAACAACTTTACTCTAAGTGCCTCCTGCAGACATCCTGCTGAATACACAGACACACAGCTGCGAAAGGGGATTCAGCAAGACGACTGTATACGGGGACGATAGGTTGGGACGTGTCACGTGTGCCGGATGTCGCCAATGACGTAATAGGAGATGTGGGTATGGAAGAAAAGAGAGAGGGTTTTGTTTTCTGACACTTTGTGAGTTCCCTGACACACCAGGGACACATATTTATGTATAAAAGACATAAAAAAGTGCATTTTGCATAATAGGTCCCCTTTAAGCTTTTGACATTTAAGGTAGATTTTGTTGCAAATATTGGCTTTAATAGATAATGATAAGTATTTGTAATTAATTAAGTCCCAGTTTTTAACAATGCTTCCATTTTTAATTCAGCAGATCTTGCGACCTTTGAACAGGCTTTAGCTACGGTCTTTTGAAAGAGTTAGCAACAGTGTCCAGATCTCCTTTTCCTGGTGAATTGACTTTTATTTACTGTATTACAAAACACATATTTTAATTTATTGGCTTGATGTGCTTGTTTGTAACCTGCATGTTCACCTCACCACTACTTTAACACAGAATGCAAGATCACAATGTTATTCTAGGTAATACTTAACAAAAAGATTGGATGTCAAGATTCCAGGGATTTGTACTGAGGCTGCAATACTGCTTTGAATGTTTTTCAATGTTTTTTTTATTTTCTAACGTTTCACTTTACTCTGACATGTTCATATTTGTGTAACTTTCCATTGTGCTAGTAGTCTAAGTCCTGTATGGTGCTATCCACCTGCTGGCTGAACAGCATGTGGTTAAAGGTTAAATTCATACTCTCTTTTTACATTTCCTCAGAATACCTGTGTTTGGGATTCACTGAACTGAAGATGAATAACATCAGTTTTGACTTTTTGTTAGCTGACATCAGCCATGGTGATCCATTCTCTATTTTCATTTATTTTTCTATAGATTCTCTATTTCTGTAACAAGCATCTGCATGCACCAGATAATTTTCAAAGGTTTTTTAACCTGGCTTGAACAATTCATCGTCTTCCGCCTCCTAGTAAAACAGCTTACATGACTGACTCAAAATGAAGTGTTTGAAGTCTGCCTTCACACTGATGCTCACAGCTGTAAGGCTTTGATGAAGCACGCACAACACAACTGTGACCAGCAACAAAAGCTGAGAAATAACTAGTTGCTTGAATTACCACACACATCACAACAATACAACGTTAAATTAGGACGCAAGTGTGTCTCTCTGTCTTCAAATGGATTGCCGAGCTATCAAAACGCGAGAGACTCGATGCTTTAAACATTCTTTAAATCTATCCATGCAAATTTGATTAAAAGGATGTGAAAACAAATATTTGAATACGAGGGGTTGTTCGTGTGAAGCGTGAAGCCGAATAACATGAATACATTACGAATCTGGGGATTAGCAAAAAATAGCCTGTGATGTTTGAGAATTATAGATTTATTTGTTCATCCAATTTGCAGATGCAGAGGTGACAGCTCAGTCACTTACAAGAGGTGTCAAACTGGTGTTTGCTAATGTATTCAGTGACTGAAGATTACTCCAGATCATAGGTGTGTGTGTGTATGTGAGTGAAGGCAAAGAGGGGATCTCATTAGTGTCCTATTACAGTATATATTAATATTATTTGAATTGTTTTTAGTCATGCTTTGTCATTCTGCATACAAATGTGTTTGGGTTCACAACTTGCCAGTCTGTATGAGTGACACACGTCAAACCTTTAAACCATGGAGTAAAGAGGCTGTGACGGGAAGGCAGAAGGGAGGGGAGGAGGGAGGGATGTAGCAAAAGTAGAGAAAAAGAAACATATAGGGAGAGAAATCCCAAGTGACGAAGCAGCCTGTTCATTAGCGGCATAGGAGTGTGTGTGTGTATGTTTTATGTGAGTGTTTTAGTGTGTACACTGAGCAGCAGGATGCTAACTAGGACACATTTTCCAGAATGAAGCAAAGCCAGATTTTTCTTATCTAAGTATTTTTCCGTGTCACTTTTTTACCTCTGCATGAACTGCTGTGTGTGATGCATTCCTCAGCATATCAGCGTGCAGATTTGCCTCACTCCTACTAAAGTGCTGCGTTGCTTCAAAGCACTTTGAGTTACACGACTACATAAATAGCTTAGCAATTTGCTAATATCTTGATAAAAGGGAGTGTTTCAATCTAAGAAAAAAAAGTGCAGGATGAAAGAAGCTAACTCAAGTACAATCGAGTAGGACAGAGACGTTCATAGGTTCTGCGTTTCTGACGCATTAAAACCTCAAAGAACACATTGAACTGGCCATCAATACGTCCAGCGTCATGAGACAACTTTGTCACTAACTTCTTCAAACAGCTGATCTGCTCAGAGCTCATCCAAACAGTTGTTAGGGCCGTAAATGATGCCCCTGTTACAGCTAGGGTCGGAAATGTATTTTAGAAACACTGTGCTATATGTGTTGAAATACTTATTACATGCCAACAGCAAACCATAATGATTGAGAAAAAAATATCTTCAATATGTGGTTGTTGCAGGACTGAAATTAGTTACATTGAAAAACAAGATCAACATCACTGGCGGATAATTTCTCTTTTCTCACCCTCTCTTCCCCCCACCAGTCTTAAAGTGTCGACCTCTTTATTTGAACCACTGAATACATCACCTCTTCTGCCTGGTACTTTGTATTTGGGGAATATTTTATTTCACCCACATTTTAAAAATCATTTTTTAAGCCAGCAATTGTTTCATCTGTCCCCAGGCTGAAAGCTGGTTCGGAGCAGGAGTTGCAAAGAGAAAAATCCCTCATATATTCATAAGACAGATACACTCACCTCAGATTGTTCCAAATTGCATTCATGTACTTGGCTGTGCGTGTTTCAGCTACTGTTATGAATTGAGGATTGAATTAGACTCACGGAAAGGAATGAGAAACATAGGGATGTCTGTGTGTGTGTGTGTGTGTGTGTGTGTGTGTGTGTGTGTGTGTGTGTGTGTGTGTGTGTGTGTGTGTGTGTGTGTGTGTGTGTGTGTGTGTGTGTGTGTGTGTGTGTGTGTGACTGATAGTGCGAGGCAGGGATGTGTTCCATTTGAGGAGACCAGCTTTCTGTGATCACAACTCTGATAAGAATTGTGGGAAACCACACTCACAACAAGCCACCCTGGAATACCAACTAGACACACACACAGTCTCTTTGTCAGTCTTTCTTTCTGACACACACACACACACACACATACAGATGCACAAACTCAAAGGCATACACACACACACACACACGTGGCAGTGAATGTGTTTCCCCTGTTTCCTCTGCAGC